>NC_133555.1:50251205-50876205 GCF_048773025.1 Camelus bactrianus | reverse complement strand
TGGGAGCAACATGCCATTGTGGACATGGTCACCTTGGATGTCTAAGATGGGCATCTAGGAGGAGCATGGGGGAGACCAGAAGAGGAAGCAAGGAGCCTTCCCTCCATCCCTTGACACCACCTCATTTTTCCCTCCCTTTCAGAAGAATGTTAACCACCACAGGGTTATGCAGACACAGCGCCCATGCCTGTGGACACCTCCCTCCCTCTCTCCTATTTGACACCTCACTAGTGGAGGCTTGCAAGCAGCCCAGGTCATCGCTAACACCAACCATATTCTGTTGTTAAAGATCCCTCCACAGGTTCACCTATGGAAAATGTTTGCTTTTATTCCTCTAAATGACACTCAACATTTATATCAGAGACCCACCAGGGTCATGGGCCAAGACCAGTTGGGCTGATGCAAGGTCTTCATGAAGCGACTCAATTTGTAGTAGCAATAGGGGGTGTATACAAGGGACTAAAACTTAAGACAAGCTTACAACCTCAATTGGGAATTCCTTGTTCATCAGGAAAAACTGAAATCCCCAATACCAATCAAAATGGGGTTCAAAAGTTTACCTAGACTTGCTGGCATAGGCTAGGGACACACTGAGACAGTCAATGTAGCATACCTGCAGCCCACATAACTAAGGGGGGCATTGCTGATTATTGATATATCTTAGGGGCCTAATACCACTGGTCCATCTAAGTGGTTGGGAAACAAGAATGCTTGTGGGTCACATAACTAGTTAGCATGCCAGAATCTCTTACATTGTCAAAATTAACAAATGGCTCCACCAACTAAGAATGACCGCGCACCACCACACATGGCATCAAGGCAGAGATATTGGTTTGTCAATCCTGTCCATGTCTGGACCAATGGAGGTATCCAATGCTGAGTCAAATTAAGCCACAGGCTCCCGTTCCTGGTGGTGCCCTACCATCAGTTCCTTTAAAGTTTCAGCTTTGCAATCATACTCCCTGTGGAACCCAGACTTTGGTTTCCCACAAGCAGCTCAGTGGGTCACGGGAATGTTATCACAGTGCCAATTGGCATCATTTATGGTCAGAATTACACTATCCAATTGTCTTAGAATCAACTTTCATTCTTCATTAATGAAAATATTCTTGGCAAATGCTCTTACTCTGGTCCAGCTTCCAGCAGTCCAAAATTTTCACCTCTAGTGGTGCCATACAAATGCCCCTGGCAGTCTCTCTTAATCATGACCTCACTTCCAAAAACCAACCTCACAGAACCAAGGTTAGTGTTCAAAACAGGACTGAGCTGTCTGGATACTATAGCTGGGGATGATGGAATAGGATTTTCCAAAGTGAACACTTCAGGCCCCACCGATATGCTGTTGGAGCTAGAATTCCCGTAGCTGCTGGCACCAGACTTGTCTTCCAATGGATCCTCAGAAAAATATTTTAAGTGTAATCATTCCATTTACAGGGCCACACAAGTCTCCTGTATTAGATTTGTTACACCTTTTTTGGGTTGGAAGTGAGTAATTTGCACACCTGCTGCCTTCCTTGGATGTAGTAGCTATTTCTCAGCCTCCCTTTCAGGAATCAAGCCCTGATTTCCCAGCATCCATCACCCGTGATCACCACGGTAGGCACAACAACTAGCAGTGAAATTTGTCAGGGAAGCTTGTTTAAAGGGTTCGTTGCCAATACTGGGGCATGTTATCTAGGGTCAACAAAGACACTGGTGCTCACCTCTGTCCAAGAGGAAGATGATTTGTCCAGGTGGGTGTTGATTTGATAAATGCACACATTCCCCCCCCAACAAATGGGGCTAGTGCTTATCATGATGTATTATCTTTACAATTACCAGTTATTCAAACAGCAAAGGAGCAAGCAACCAAAGGAACCAAAATTGATTTAGTGAGCCATTCACAATTTTACTGTATCAGCTGGGTGTACGTAAACATCCATGGCTTAATCTTTGAGACAAGCATATGTTACGGGCAAGATCAGGTAGACAAGCACATGCTCCAAAAAGCCAGATCAGAAGAGCTGGCTCACAATCACAGGGCAGTCACTCCAAGTGCAAGGAATGGGCAATGCAGCAGCACCACCAACGTAAGGAAATGGAGGGGCAAACACCAGAGCCTGCCTACCCACATGCACAGAGCAAGGATGACTGGATAGACAAAGATGGAGAGAGGTGACTAGGCAAGGTTGGCATCAAGGATAGGTGCTGGAATGGTGGTTTCAAAAGGGGGTCATGTGCTGCCAAACAGGACCTGATACTCTCAAGACTACCTTGATATGTCAGTCACCAGGACATGGCACCAGGTCTCACTGCCAGTGGTCTCCAGTACGGGAGCAGTCCCGTTGCATCAAGGACTTCTTTGGTCCCCAGGACCCCTCACAGGGCTTGCAAGCACCAACACCACACAGCCACAGCCCGCCCATGAGACTTCTTGCCCACACATTGATGATCATTGATCATTGGCCCCTTATGTACTTGCTGCTGCTGAATCCATCATTGGATCCAAGAATATTTCACCTAGGGGTGACTCACACAAAGAAAGGACATTTCAGAGAGCAGATTGTACAGTTTTCTGTTTGGATAGAAGACCAACAACAGTAAAGGTTAGCCCACAGGGTGAGGGCCATGAAGCAAGTGCACAGGCACTGTCCAGAGAAGGAAGAGCTCAGATGCAATTGGGCCACCAGGAAAAAACAAGCACAGGATCCATTTACCACAGACAAAAGGGCAATCCAACAGTGTCCAGAATGCCAGGCAACCTCAGTCTCCCATAAGCCTCCTGTTACCCACCCCTCAGCCCTCCACCAGGCTCCCGCTTGATGGCCACTTGCCATGGGGTGGCCACCAACATAATCCATTCACCCAAATCTGTGCATGCATCTGCTCTGCAATCACATCCAGATGATATTATTAACCAAGACCATCTGACCCACACCCACATGCAACCACAGGGTGTGACTAAGGACAGGAGTAGGAAGGACACATAAATTGCACTGCACTGGATATTGGCCCAGTCGTATCCTCCCCTGGGGAGGAAGGCACAGGCCATGGTAGACAAAGAGAAGCTCTTGGCCCTTAACACAAGGCCAGTTCACCCCTCACAGGAAGCTGAGGGGTTCTTTCCACAGGCTGTGGCTGTTAAACCAGCAGCTACTGCATACTTTGAAGGACCAGCAGCTGGGAGTTCAATATCCCAAATTTTGGATCTTAGAGTGCATTTTCTCACTGTGGACATGCTCTCCCCCCCTATTGTAATCTCCCCATTAGGCCCACAGAAACACTTCAATGTCATGACCTAGGGGGTCCGGGGATTTTCTGATGTGGATAAGTTGAGCATTCAGAGTGAAGGCCTGGAACACCTGTGCTGCCTCAGGCTTGTCCATTTCCCTTACAAGGAGGATTTTCTTCACCTTTGATGTCCCCCTCACATTGTCTTGCCCACCACAATTGTTCATACATCATATGCACAACACTAAGAAAAGGGAACTCATGTCATGCACATGGACTTGTCAATCTACTAAGCATTCAATGAAAACAACCATAAAGAGGCACCTGCCCCATAAGGGGAAGATGTGTGCCTACATTACCATTTCAACCCCCAATAAATCTGCTCAAAGGATGCAGCAGCACAGTGGAGATCCAAGGGGCTATCTGGGAACAAGAGATGCCATCACTGCTCAGCCTTGGGCACCTGACAGATGACCTAGATCACTCCAGGGGCCCCACAGAAGGCCATATGGGACACAGTTATACAGCCAAGAGCACAGCAAGGTGACATTCCCCATGGCAGGGAGGGTTACTCATGAGACATGCCAGGAAGATGAGGCAAGAATACCTCATTTGAGGACTCTAGTGACACCAAGACAGAGGGGTTAGAAGAGCATGATCAGGCCAGATTCCACATTCAATCCATCACTAAGAGAGAGACAAGAGATTCGTGGGTAAAACAATGGCCAATTTTTCATGAACATTCATCCCTTCTTTGGCATGGCTTAGACCCAACAGAACACATCAACACCCTGATCAATGCAGATATGGGAAAGCCCTGAAGGGGTCTGGCTAAAACAATCTACTTCAGCTTTGCCAACACCTTTCTCTCAGTAGGCAGTACACAACAACCTGGGGATGATTACACCTGAAATGAGGTGCAGAGCACACAAAATGTGGCTGTCACAGCCACAAGTAGGTGCATATGGTGAAAAGCACAGGGGATATGGGAGTCACCCTGCATGACCCGACTGCCTTGGGTTATCCGAGACGGCACCATGGGTTGGGGCAAATGGGAATACACACAAGAGCAGCTCAATAGGACCAGGATGGCAGCTAAAAAAAAAAAAGTTGGATGTAAGATCGTGCTCAAGCCCAGAAACATGTACATATCCGGAGTCTCATTGTCCTGGCAACATGTACTCAAGACCAATCTGGTGACAAATATGTGCCCACTTTGGATGAAACATTACCACACCCAGCAATAGGGTCTATCCATAAAGTATAAAGGGTGTCTGGGACCCTGGTCTGCCCACTGGCTCCCAGTACTACCCTATCACTGCCAGCCCTAGAGCTCTCAGGGCTATCAGATGAAACAAAGTTGTGCAGTTACAGCCAGGGGAACTGACGATACAAGGAAATCAGGGTGGGCCAGGGATGCCCTTGCTTGTTTGCCCAACTAGACAGCTACCAGTCTGTCCAAGTCTCTGAATGGAGACTTGGAACAATTTCACAGAAGAGCCGTTGATGACTGGGCCCATTATATGCAAAGCCCAGGCTTATGTCACTCCATTTAGGTTACCTCTCAGGTACAGGCCAGTCCCCAACTCCAGAATGTGAATCACAAGACTCAGAAAGGATCCAGTGACCCGTATTCAAGGGTCCTCACTTTAGGGACTGGAAACCTCTTGGGCCTGACTTTTGGAGCAGGAATTGGAGTGTAAGCATAGGAATTAATAACCATGACACAGAGTGGTCCACAGACAACTAGGTGCAGAACATCCTCCCCATCTCCTCAGTGCAGGCCCGGCCTGGCCCTGTTAGGGCCTGTTTTCCAGGCCAAGAAGTGCTTGCAGTTGCTTGAATACCCACCAGCACCAGGGAGAGCAGCGCTAAGCACCCACAGAAGCATGAATGTCCAATCTGTGGTGAGAGAATGATGCGTCTAAGTCCCGGCGCGACCAGGGTGGTCACCGCCAGCGTTACCTAAATCCCGAAACTCTTCCTCGGCCCCAAAGGCAGAGTCCCATCCCTTCCGAAGTTCTCCAGAGCTCCGGAGGGAAAAGACGATATAAAAGCGGCCGCCAGATGGTGCCCGACAACCGGCGCAAAGGTCAGAGGAACGGATCCAGATTGTTGGTTGGCAAGAGTGCCGCCTAGGATATAGCTCCCTGCTTAGTAAGGCAGGGCCCAGCAAGGTAGCGCCCAGCAAGGTACTGCATGACTATAACCTGGCAGGCAAACCAGAGGTGGGGGGAAGCTAGGAAGATATTGGCAGGCGGATGCTGCAAAGGGGATGTAATCTCCACACAATTCTTGGATGGAGGACATTCCACCGAGATGCCAGGGATGCTGGGTGCCTGGGCCACCAGCATGACCTACCTAGAGCCCGAATGGCAGGAGTGAGATCCAGGGCTCCTCTGGGCTCCTGGAGGGAGAAAGTGGAGGAGGGAGGGAGGGAAGCAGGTCTGGCAAACGCTCTCAGACCACAATGCAGGAATTGGTTTTGATTCCATCTTTCTGAAAGGAGGTCTTTTAAAAGCAGACACGCAAAGCCTAGAAGCTAGAAAAGAATGAATGACTACTCTTGACCCCATATAAGCGTAAATAAAAATATAGCTCTGCATAGACAACGAAAATATCTAAAGACAAAAAATGGGTTTGTGTGGGACACTGGGGAAAACGCACTTGCCATCATGAGAACATGGATTTCAGCGTGACTTACTACATAACAGGAAAAAAATGTTTGTGGGATAGTTAATAGTTACCTACTAAATAAATTGAGTTCCATTACATCTATACAATGCAACACTATATGTGTATGTGTATTTGAAATAAGCTAAAAGTTGATGACAAGTTGTAGTCCAACCCAAAACAAACAAACTACCAACAGTAAATCAAGTTGTAGAACTTCCTTAGTCTCGCATTTAAAACAATAAAAATTGAAAAAGTACACACATACACAGTAAGTGGTTCCTATCCAAAACTGACCAGGAATGGAAACTCACCCTCCAAACGTAGGTGAAAAATAAATAAATAAATAAACAGAAGACCTCAACAGACCTAAACCTCACAGCTCAGGAAAACACGAATTCAAACGGATCACACATACCATCTCACTTGTCACACCATCTACAAAAATTAAACTCAACAGAGGTTGAAGACTTCACCGTGAGATTGGAGATGGTCTAATTCCTAGCAGAAAACACAAATAGTATTACTGTGTGCTCTTTGACATCAGTCCTAGCGAGATTTTATTTGGATCTGTCTCCTAAGGCAAGGAAAACAAAACCAAAAATAAACACATGGGACTCCATCCACCAGAGAAGTTGTGGCAACATGAGGAAAAAAATCTATGAAACAAAAAGGCAGTCTGCTGAGTGGAAGAGGAGAATTGCAAAAGAACTATCCAATAAAGTGTTCATATCCAAAATAGATCAAGAATACACAATTCAACTTCCAAAAAAGAACAAATAATCCGATGGAAAAAATAGGCAGGAGACATGAATAAACTTTTTTTGTTTTCATAAAAGACATACAGATGGCCTATGGGCACACGAAAAGATGCTCAACATCACTCATCATTGGGGAGACGCACATTAAAAGCATGGTGAGATATCACATCACACTTGACAATGTCTATCCTACAAAAGACAACAAATAATGGGCTTGGTGGGTGAAGAAGTGGAAAAAAGAGGCACACTTGTGCACTTCTGTCTGGAACGTCCATTGATACAGTCACTATGGAAAACATTAGGTCCTTTAAAACACTCAAATGAAAAACCTCACAATCCAGCAAGTCCACTTCTGGATATTTTTTCAAAGAAAACAAAAACATAAAAAGATATAGGCTCCCATATATTCACAGCAGCCTTATTGACAATAACCAAGATAAACAAGCCACCTAAGTGTCCATGAGTAGATGAAAGGATAAAGAAAAACAAGGAAGCTAATGATTATACAATTCTGCCTCCAGATCTCCCTTACAAAAGAGATGTCAATTATATTCCTTTTAGTTTTTATTAAGAGAAACAAGATTATGTGAGTCCAACTACCTGCCAGTCTCTACTTTTAGTCCAATGCCTTAGCAAATAATTAGACAAAGCGAAAAAAATATGTGAAAACTGTTTTTGGAAATGCCATTGGCACATATACCTAGATGCTAATAATCTACTAAACTCTCAATTATTTTGTACATAAACAATAAATATCTAGGTATTTTCATAAAAACAAGCACCAACTTTCTAAATGATCACAACTAGATATTTGACAAGATTATAAACAATCTTCAATTTGCAGTGTAGTTCAGGACCATAATATGACTGTGAAACCTTAAGTTGAAAAAAGTAATCCTGTTAATCAATGAGAAAAGTACAATTGTTCAATGACAGTCAAAGATTTGGTCAAAACATTAAACACCCTTACTTGCAATTAAAAAATGTATAAAATACCAAAATATGAAAAATATTTATTATACCGTAACTGAAGACATTAAAATTAAAGCATCTTATTAATTTTTTAAATCATGCTAACTGTGGCTTGAACACAACTTGCCTTATTTGCATGATATCTTTTTTTATGTCTTGATGTACAGTCATATTCCTTTCTAAGTTCAGACCAGCTTCTAACACCTTATTTTTGTACATTCAATGTATTGAAAAATCTCTCAGAGTTCCTTGAATGGTTAAGTTTTCACCAGAATCATTTCCCTGAGATATTTTCAGCCTGTTCATATTGTCGAGTTCTTCTGCACTCAGTTCCACTGGCAGCACAACTACTGTTTTCCCATGGTGGCAGTTTTTTCATATTTATGCTCAGCTGTCTCCTAACTACATACAAGTTTACTTCCAATATCATCATTTCTGTTTCTTTGCTGAAATTTTGTCTTTCTTGGGCAATTATTTCTTTTTATTTCCCATTGATGGGGGAGACAAAGTGGCAACACAAGTACATCTGGAAAATAGATACATACTAAGCAATCACCAACAGGCTCTGAAAGAGGATTGGTCACCGTTCATGATGCACATTTGTTCTTTATGTACTGACTGCAGACTGAAAAGGCAGCAGCAAACTTTCAACTTCATACAGTTACAGTTTTGACAGATGCACAGGGCGACAGGGACAAATGGTTGAATCCAGACTCATTAAGGCTGGAATTTTTGCAATACCTTCACCAGCAATTTGGAGTGATTTGCTGAACATCCACATTTTCAGAATATAGGTGAACCAGAAATAAGTATGCTCTTGTGAGAATTGCAAATCAATGTGGCCTATCTGTGTCCAACAATAGCCTCAGTCCCCAGAAATGGTTTTAGGAGTTTCCAGATTAATTGTGCCCCCTAAGGGCTGAAGAAGAAAGAAAGAAAGAAAGAAAGAAAGAAAGAAAGAAAGAAAGAAAGAAAGAAAGAAAGAAAGAAAGAAAGAAAGAAAGAAAGAAAGGAAGGAAGGAAGGAAGGAAGGAAGGAAGGAAGGAAGGAAGGAAGGAAGGAAGAGAGAGAGAGAGAAAAAACACACAAATTTTAGCCCTCAAATTATTTCCACAAGCAATTTTGTATAAAAAAAAAATGTACCTTATCATCAACTATAACTAAACCAATGAGGAGACTTGACAACAGAAAAATCAGAAGAAACAGACAATACTAGAACCACACAAGCAATGGTTCAGATGTTGGAATTCCTAGGTAAAAATTACTACCTGAGATTCCAGATCCTGGTTATACACTTATGAGAAATGGACGGAATATCAGTGTTATCCCCCTCCAGATTCTTATTTTGAAGCCCTAATCCTCAGGGTGATGGTGTTTGGGAGCAGAATCTTTGAGAGGCAATTAGGTTTAGATGTTGCTGTGAGAATGGAGCTTCCGTGAGAAAATTAGTGAGGAAGAGAAAGAAATGGAAGAGCTGAGAACTCTCATTCCCTCTCTGCCATGTGAGGAAAGAGTGAGAATATGACTGTCAATGAACCAGGAAGCAGCTCTCACTGGGAACTGAATCTGTAGCATCTTTATCATGGACTTCCAGCCTCCAGAATTGTGAAAATAAATGTTTCCTGCTTAAAACAATCAGTCTAAAATATTCTGTTATAACAACAAGAATGGACAAATTAAACTTATGGAACAGTTTAGGCCTGATACCAAGTTATTACAAAGGATGTTACCTAACAGGCCTCTTGGGGGAAGCTGCTCTCCCACCAGATGCCCTGTTTTTGACACACTGCAGTCTCTGAAGGGAGTTATAGTCAAGGATTCATGCATCTCTGCCCATGCATGCTCTTCTCATATTTTCATCCCAAGCCCTTACACCTCCATTCATAGGTGTCTTTCTCTGTGGCCTTGCACAAAGATCTCCCTCAGGCATTTCTCCTGAGGCCTCCTTATGAGGGAGGATAAAGGAAATCTTAAAGACTTTGTTTTGCTGATTCTGACTCAGTACCTCGTAATTTTTCATTCCTAGCCCTTTTGCTTCAGCCTCTCACTTAGCCTACTGTCTAATAAACTGCTGTGATATTTTGTCTGGGGCCTCCCTCCACACTGAGATGAACCTCATATCTGTGCTGATCCACATGAACCTCAAGTGTGCTACTCTATGGGGGAAAATAAAATTGAGGGAGTTGGTGTTTTCCCCAGTTCTGTACTATTGATTAAATATTGCAGTATGTGATTAAAGGATTAACTCTCATTTTTGGCTTCTTGTTTTAGTTGGGTATTCTGACACTTGGCAGTTCAATTCTCTCGCCCAGCTCAGTTGACCTCCTGATACTAACTTGATGCAAGTATATTTAGTAGATTTGGGGAGATAAAAAGCAAGTTTAAATATTTTGGCAAAGAAGTGGAACATATCTTTAAAATAATAAATAAATTTTTTGAAAAAGAAAACAAATTTTTAAAAACATGAGAAGTAAATAACATCAAGATGTCAATGGATGTGTTTGAAAATGCACATCTTAACAACAAATAACCAGAAATTTACTGAACAGAATAAATAGTAGAAAAGAAATTCAGAATAAAGACTGTAGAGGCAAAAAGAGGGTCATCCAGTGAGAGAAAATGACAGACCATTAAAATACAATTTAAAAAATTCTAAAATGCATTTGATTAGAATCACAGAAGTTAAAGAGGGAAATGGACAGAAGCAATACTTGAATTGAAAAGAGCTAAGACATTTAAGAGAGCAGCCAAGATAGTGGAATGGAAGTGATGCAGGAAAAATGGATGTGGGGCATAGGAGGGCCATGTCCCATGTCTCAGTTGATCTCCTCGAATGTTCCCCACTGCGTGTGGGTCTTTGGCATCACATAGGAATTTAACTCAAGAGTGAGCCACAGTTCAGGAAAGGTAGATTTATTTAAAGAGATACATAATGCATAGAGTGTAGGCTGTTTCAGAAGGCAAAAGAAAGGCTAGGAGGTGTTGGGGTTAGGTGCTCAGGTTAAAGTAAAAGTAGACACACACCCTAAAGACAGATTGTGGACCATTTTCAAAGAGAGAGGCGGCCACATGGCATGGTCTTGCCAGATTTCATGGGCTTCATAGCTTCACATGCCAACAAGTGTGAGGACTATTCCATATACACTGGGGAAGGGGCTGGGAATCCCAGGAATTGGGCCACTACCCACTGTTTGACTTTGTGTGGTTAGCCTTGGGACTGTCATGGCACCTATGGGCATGTTATTTACAATGAGCATATAGTGAAGCTCAAAGTCTAATAGAGGCTAAGCTTCCTGCCTTCATAATCCTCAAGGCCTACTGGGAGTTGAATCCTCCAGTTTTGGGGTTAATTGTTGTCATTTTTTAAATGGCTGTGCAATGCTCCCTTTCCTCCTGTCTCAGAAGGACTGTCTTAGCTGAACTTCTCCCAAGAAAACACCAAGAGAGACATCCATGGACCCACCTAATTACTCAGAACACTTCCTTAACTTTGACAGAACATCACCTTTTTCAACTGACAAAATTCATCACAAATCTGGTAAAAGTAAATGAAAAAAAGAAAGAATAAAAAGGAAATTAGTGCAGTACCAGTCCCTTGGGGAGGAAGCACCAAAGAAGGACTATTGTTCCTATGCTGAGTCTCCCCAAAGCCAGTGGGGATGTCAGTAGGACAGAGGGGAACCTCCAAAGCTCTGATTTGTATAGAACAGCCCATGACCCACAGAACTAAGTGAAACAGGCACAAAGGGTCCATATGACCTTCAGCTCTAGATGTGAACTGGCAGGGGTGGGATGGGACAGGCTGCCCAAGCAGGCAGAGGACTGGGGCCTATTGTACAGAGGCAAATTCAGGGGACTGGAGTGTACTGTGCTCTGTGGCTGGGAGAGTATATAGAACAGAACAGCCTGAATCCCCTGTAAAATAAAATTTAAACAAAAAGCAAAGCTAACTGCTAATGTGTATTGGGTAGAGGGGTGCTGTAGCCTTTGTCTCTGCAGACTCGTGGCACCATTGCTGGCTCCTTCTCAGGAGAAGACAGGTGGTGCTCAGCCACAGCCACTATATTTGCCTGTGCTCAACTCCCAGGCAGAGGGTGGTTTGAAACCTGAACCTGTACCCAGGGCCTCTGCAATCTTATAGACAAGACTGAGATTTAATTACAGCTCAAGGCAGATGGGACCATTCTGCTCCAGTGCCTTAGTGGACTCATACCTGTAAGACAACTGAGCAAGGAGCAGGATTTTGCCACACATCTGGGGCATAAGGTGTAGTGTGGCCATTTTCTGGTAGTCTGTCTACTGGAAATGTACTTGGCTCTGGGAATGGCACTGGCAGGGGCGCTATTGGCCCAGATATCATGCTTGGAGGCAGTAGTGATAGCGGCCCAGAATGGGGCTGTGAACTGAGGGCTTGATCGAAGGGCCTCTGTCACAACAGAGTGGAGTTTGAGTTCACGCAGCAGTGTGAGGACAGGAGCCATGACAAAGATAGAACAAAAGGAGGACCTGCTCACTAGAACGAGCAGGCTCTGACAACCACACCCCAGCCACAACCACAAACAAAGCCAGAAGTCACAAAAGGAAGACTTGGTAACCAACCACGCTTAAAGTACGCCTCACATCAAAATTATTAAGATCACACAGTCTATGTGGAACTACATTCTCCAATTTTTATTTCTTTGTTATTTTTTAATTTTCATTTTTTTTCCTTAGGATTTTCTGTTATTAAAATCATAAAATTTTATTTTCTTCTTTTTAAATTGTTTTCTTTATTTTTCATTGGTTTCTCAGTTTTATTTTTTGCTTAGTTCTATTATTTATAGTATTGTGTTTTTAAATCTTTTTTCTTTTATATTGTAAAATGTCTTTAATTTTAATTTTTTTCATTCTAATTTTTTATTTTAATTTGTCTTTTAAATTTTTCCACTTTTTAAACTTTACATTTTTTAATTAAAAAGAAGTTTGTTGTTTTGTTTTGATTACTGCTTTTTGTTTTCTGTTTGTTTATTTTTAGTTTAATTTGGCATCCTCTTTATAAATAAATAAATCCCTTCAGGACCACAATAGATAACTGATATTCTCTAATCCATAGTGCCAAAGACGTATAAGAAAAATTAAGAAGCAGAGGAACCACTCCCAATTAAAAGAACAACAGAAATCCCCTGAAAGAATGATCAATGAAATAGACCTTGACAGTCTACTAGATCATTATTTCAAAGGGATTGATCAATGCACTGAAGGAACTAACATAGATTGTGAGTAGAGACAGAGAATACTTCAAAAAGAAAATTGAAACTATAAAGAGGAGCCAATTAAAAACAGAAAATTCAATGACAGAGATAAAAGCTATGCTAAAGGCTGTCAAAAGCCAATTAGACAATGCAGAGGAATGGATAAATGGCTTAGAAGACAGGATAACAAAAGTCACCCAATCAAAACACCAGACATAAAGACAAATAAAAGCCAATGAAAACAATGTAAGGGTCCTATGGAATTATATAAAGCATGCCAACATATGACATAATAGGTGTCCTAGAAGGAGAAGGAGTGATGGAGACTGAAATGGTATCTGAAGAAAACATGAATGAAAATTTCCAAAACCTAAAGAAGGAATCAGATTTCCAAGTACAAGAAGCACAGAGGGTCCCAAACAAAAAGTACCCAAAACAGACCCACAGCAAGACATACTATAATCAGGATAGCCAGGTTTAAGGATAAAGTAATGATTCTAAAGGAAGCAAGAGAAAGAAAAAAAAAAGAGAGAAGGGAATCCCCATAAGGTTTTCAGCTGATTTCTCAGCATAAACACTGCAGGCCAGAAGGGAGTGGCAAGATATATTCAAAGTCTTTGATGAGGGAAAGCTGCAACCTAAGATACACTATTTAGCAAGATTATAATTTAGACTAGAAGGAGAGGTTAAGAAATTCACAGAATTTCAAAAACTAAAAGAATTAAGTAAAACTAAACCTAGGCTAAAACAAGCATTGAAAGGTCTTCTCTAAACAGGAAAGAAGCAGGATGCTGTAGAAAGAAGAAAACCATAATTGGAAAGGTGATAACCACAATGAGTTACAACAGAATAAACATGAAGATATAAAAGAGAACGTCAGAATCATTAAGGATGGGAGAGAGTAGAAAGAAAATATAGATTTCTCTCTCTCTCTTTTTTTCTTTTTAGAATGGACTTTGACCTATATGACTATCAGTTTAAAGTAAACAGATAGAGTAATAGGTTAATATACTTAAAAAACAGAGTAACCACAAGTCTAAAGCTTACAATAGAGTCACAAAAACCAAAAAGAAATCAAGATAATACAAAGGAAAATTACCAAACAACAAAAAGAAAAAGAAAAATATAGGAACAAAAAGGAAATACAAAAGCAACTGGAAAAATTAGTTCAAAATGGTGATAAACACACATCTATCAATAATTATCATAAATGCCAATGGACTAAGTGCTCAGATCAAGAGACATAGAGTGGCATACTGGATAATGAAACAAGAACCTATAATATGCTGCATACCAGAGACTCACTTTAGGGAGAATAACACACATAGATTGAAAGTGAGAGGATAGAAAAAGATATTTTATGCAAATGGAAATGGTAAGAAAGCATGAGTAGCAATACTGGTAGCAGACAAAATAAATTTTAAAACAAAGGCCATAAAGAAAGATAAAGGTCACTGTTTAATGATTAAAGGAATAATACAAGATGAAGATATTACACTCATTAACATATATGCACTCAATGTAGGAGCACCTAAATACATAAAGCAAATACTAACAGATATAAAGAGAGAAACTGATGGGGGTACAATCATAGTAAGAGAAATTAACAACCATTAACATCATTGGACAGATCTTCAAGACATAAAACTAATAAAGCAGCAGAGATACTGAATGATACAATAGAATCATTGGACTTAGTTGGTATTTTCAAAACACTACATCAGCCCAAAATTGAATATACATTCTTTTCAAGTGCACATAAAACATTTTCTAGGATAGATCATGTTCTCAGGCACAAAAGAAGCCTCAGCAAATTTAAGAGGATTGAAATTATTTCAATTACCTTTTTCTGACCACAATGCCATGTAACTAGAAATCAACCACAGAAAACAAAGGAGAAAACAACTGACAGCATGGAGATTAAACCACATGCTACTAAAAGGCCAATGGGTCAATGGAAAACAGAAAGAAGAAACTAAAAAATAAAACAGACAACAATGAAAACACAACAATATTAGATCTATGGCATGCAGCCAAAGCACACCTAAGAGGGAAGTTCATAGCAATACTGGATTTTATCAAATAAACAAACTAACCTCCCATCTAAAACCTTAGAAAAAGAAGAGTAAACAAAACCAAAAGTCAGCAGAAGGAAGGAAAAAATAAAGATCAGGGAGGAAATAAATAAAATAGTGCTTTAAAGAAAACAATGGAAAAGATCAATCAAAACAAGAGCTGTTTTTTTGAAAGAGAAAACAGAATTGATAAACATCTGGCCAGGCTCACCAACAAGGAAAGGGAGAGAACACAAACAAAAAAAGAAAGGAAAATGGAGAAATTACAACCAATACTACAGAAATATAAAATATCATAAAAGAATGCTATGAACAACTATATGGGGGAAAAATGGATAACATTGAAGAAATGGACAAGTTTCTGAAGTCATTCAGTCCACCAAGAATGAATCAAGAAGAAATTGACTATTTGACTCAAAGTAGAATTAGCAATAAAAAAAAAAAAAATTCCCTGCAAACAAAAGTACAGGACAAGATGGCTTCACTGAGAATTTCTACCAAACATACAAAGAGGAACTCATACAGATCCTTCTCAAATTCTTCCAAAAGATTCAAAAGGTGGAAGTAATCCCAAATTCATTCTATGAAGCCACCATCACCCTGATAACAAAACCAAAGGCACTACCAAGAAAGAAAATTAAAGGCCATATCACTGATGAAAATTGATGCAAAAATCCTCAACAAAATATTAGCAAACAGAATCCAACAGCACATTAAAAAATTCATACACCATTATTAAGTTCGATTCATCCGAGGAACACAAGGATGGTTCAACATATGCAAATCAATCAATGTGATACAACACACCCACAAAAGAAAGGACAAAACCACATGATCATTTCGATAGATGCAGAAAAAGCACTTTATATAATTCAAATCCAATTTATGACAAAAAAAAAAAAACCCTTACTAAAGTGGGTATAGAGGAAATATTATTCAACATATTAAAATCTATATATGACAAATCTACAGCCAGCATACTGCTCCATGGTGAAAAACTGAAAGTCTTTCCTCAGAAATCTGGGACAAGACAAAGTTGTCTACACTCACTTCTATGCAACATAATCTTCGAAGTCCTAGCCACAGCAATCAGGCAAGAAAAAGAAATAAAAAGCATCCAAATCTGAAAAGAAGGGTTAAAACTGTCAGTATATGCAGATGACATGATACTCTATATAGAAAACACTAAAAGCTCCACACAAAAACTACTAGAGTTAATAAAGAATTCGGTAAGTTAGCAGGATACTAGATTAATGTACAGAGATCAGTTGCATTTATTTACATTAATAATGACTCAACAGGAAAAGACAGTAAAAAAAAAAAAAAACCCGTCTTAAAATTGCATAGAAAACAATACAATGCTTAGGAATAAATCAGACCAAGGAGGTGAAATACTTATACATGAACAAATATAAAACATTAAATAAGAAAATTAAAGAAGACTTAAAGGAATTGAAAGATATCCTATGCTCTTGGAATGTAAAATCAATATCATTAAAATGACCATGCTTCCTAATGCAATCTACAGATTTAATGTGATCCTTATAAAATTACTCAGGACACTTTTACAGAAATGGAATGAACAATCCTAAGATTTATATGGAATAACAAAAGACCCAGGAAATGTCAAAGCATTATTGAAGAAAAAGAATGAATCTGGAGGAATAACCCTCCCAGACTTCATACAATATTACACAGCTACCAAAATCAAAACAGCACGTTATCGACATAAAAGCAGACATATGGTTTGATGGAACAGAATGAAGAGCCCAGAAATAAATCCACTGACCTATGGTTAATTAATCTTTGACAATGGGGGAAAGAATATATCATGGAGAAAAGACAGTCTCTTCAAAAGATGGTGTTGATAAAATTGGATAGCAGCATGTAAATCAATGAAATTAGAATCCCTCACTCCATACACAAAAATAAACTCACAATGGCTTAAAGGCTGAAATATAGGACAAGACACAATAAATATTCTAGAAGGAAACATAGGAAAAGCATTCTCTGACATAAATTTTAGCCACATTCTTCTAGAGCAGTCCACCAAGATAATGGCAATAAAAGCAAAAATAAACAAATGGGGCCTAATTAAACATAAGCTTTTGCACAACAAAGGAAACTATAAGCAAAGCAAAAGGACAACCTATGGAATGGGGTAAAATATTTGCAAATGATATGACTGACATAGCCTTTATTTACATAATGTAAAAACAGTTCATACAGAAGAGGCCAAAGTGGTGGAGAAGTAGGACGCTCGTAGCTCACCCTCTACCACAGATACACCAAGACTCACATCAGCGGACCCACTAAGCCAACGAGAGCACCTGCAGAACTCTGACAGAACAGCGTCCTCTTCAAAAGACAAAGACGCCAAAAATCTGGTAGGAGAAAGGAAAACAAGAAAGACAAAAAGGCAAAACAGTGCGGGACCGGTCCCGCAGGGAGGGAGCGACAAAGGAGGACTGGCACTCGTTTGCTGGGTCTCCCCTCTCCAACGGAAAGGCCAGCAGGACAGAGGGGGAGCCTCTGAGGCTCGGATCTATACAGAGCAGCACTTGACCGACGGAACCAAGTTAAACAGGCACAGAGGGTCCTGCAACAAACAGCCCAGCCCGGGACCCGAGCCAGGAGTGGGTGAGCAGGGACAGACTGACCGAGCCGGGCGGAGGATGGGGACAGCTGCACTGAGGCGGACCCGGGGGGACTGCAGGGTGCTGTGCAACGTGGATGAGTGGGTGCACAGGGCCGAACAACATGGGCCCTCCTTAAAACAGCACAGCTGATGTGCCCTGGGGGGAAGGTTGCGTACCCCCATCTCTGAAAACCCATGGAAGGTTTTTGGTGAGGAGAGGAGGGGCTCGGGTTCGGCCCCCATATCCTCCAGCGGTTGGCACCCAGGTGGGGGTGGGGGCGAAACCTGAATCCGCACCTGGGGGCTCAGCAGCCTTAAAGGCCAGACAGTCACTTGTTTGCAGCCCGAATCAGATAGGATCATTCCACCCTGGTGCCTCGCAAAATTCGTGCCACCAGAACAATCAAGCAGGTGAGTTTGGGCACGGAGCAGGGGTGGGGCTGTACCGCGGTCTTCCGCTGCCTGCCTGTGGAGTGCCGATCTGGGGTTGGAGCGCGTGGCGAAGTAGAGCTGCGGAGCGACCAGCGCTTGGAGACAGCTGGTGGCCCCCAGCCTTTCCTGCTGGAACGCTGTGCTAGGAGGGGGCGAGATCGGCTTCCTGACAGGCACTAGGATCAGCACAGACGAGGGCACAAATGAAGGGCCTTTGGAAACAGCAAGCAG
This sequence comes from Camelus bactrianus, assembly GCF_048773025.1. Lineage (NCBI taxonomy): Eukaryota > Metazoa > Chordata > Mammalia > Artiodactyla > Camelidae > Camelus > Camelus bactrianus. Next base: position 50,857,982 of record NC_133555.1, on the reverse strand, counting down.
AGCTCACGAAACAGGGCAAAGACACAAAGGCTTCTCATTAAGAGCACATCGTCTCCAGGAGAACACCCCTGACCCTCACTTTTTGTTAAACCTGTTTTAACATGTCGTATTTTCTATTACCTTTTCAATTTTTACTTTTTCAACAATTATCTATCCTCCAAGTTTTAATCCCTTTAAAATTTTTCTTTTAAAATAATAGTATTATTTTAAAAAGTCCACGTCATGTCATTTTTCTCTCTCTTGGATTTGATCTCCTGTTGTTGATTACACACGGGTTTCAAACACATTTTTTCCTCTTCTCTCTTATTTTAAACCTTTTTAAGAGACATCTCAACCCGATTGCTATTCTGCTTCAACTTACTCTTCAATTATTCATTACACATTATTTTCAAACTTTTTATTCTCCCCCTTTTCAAAATTCTCTATTTATCATATTTTTTATCCATTATATTTTACTACCTTTTTAATTTCTACTTTCTATACAATTGCATATGCTTCTAGTTTTAATTCTTTTTAAATTATTCTATTAAAGTAGTTATTATTTTTTAAAAAATCCACCTGATTACATTTTCCCTTCTTTTGGGTTTGATCTCCTGTTATTGATTATAAATAGGTTTCAAATATCATTTATTCATTTTTTTTCCTTTTTGTTAAGGGTTTTTGAGAAGATGTCTCAACTCCAATGCTAGTCTGATTCAAATTACTCTTCTATAATTGAATATACACGGTTTTCAAACAATTTATTCCTTCCTTCTCTTAAAATTTCCTCTTTATTTATCTTCTTTAGCTTCTCTAATTTCTGTTACCTTTTTAATTTCTACTTTCTAAACAATTGTATATGCTTATAGTTTTAATTCATTTAAAATTTTTCTTTTAAAGTAGTTATATTATTATTCTTAAAAATACAATCCACCAGATTTCATTTTCATTTCTTTTGGTTTTGATCTCCTGTTATTGAGTATAAATAGGTTTCAAATATCGTTTATAGATGTCTTTTCTTTTTTTTAAGGTTTTTAAAAAAGACGTCTCAACTCAAATGTTAGTCTGATTCAAATTGCAATTCTATAATTGATTATACACTGTTTTCAAACCTTTATTCCTCCCTTCTTATAAATTTCTCTTTCTCTCACTCTCACTTTAAGTTTTATTCCTACATAGGCATTAGAAAGATAAATAAATAAACTACTTTGAGACCCACAATAGATAACTGATACTCCATAAGCCACAGTGACACAGTGGTATGAACAAGATGAAGAAGCAGAGAAACCATTCCCAATTAAAAGAACAAAAGAAGTTCCCTGAAACAGTGATCAATGAAATAGACATTGATAGCCAACTAGACCAAGATTTCAAAAAAGAGGTGAACAATGTATTGAAGAAACTAACAGAGATAGTGTTTAGATATACAAAATATGTTAAAAATGAAATTGAAAATATATAGAAGAGCCAAGTACAATTGGTAAACTCATTGGCTGAGATGAGAACAGATCTAAAGGCTGTGCAAAGCAGACAAGATAATGCAGAGGAACGAATCAGTAACCTAGAAGACAGGACAACCAAAAGCACTCATTCAGAACAACTGCAAGATAAACAAACAAACAAATAACAAATGAAAGCAACATACAGGACATATGGGATAATATAAATTGTGCAAATCTTCGCATAATAGCGGTCCCAGAAGGGGAAGAAAGATCAAAGGGGATTGAAAAGGTTTTTGAAGAAATCATGAGTGAAAACTTCCCAAACTTAAAGAAGGAATCAGATATCCAAGTACAGGAGGCTCAGAGGGTCCCAAACAGGAAGAACCTAAACAGACACACACCAACACATATCATAATCAAGATGGCCAGAGTCAAGGATAAAGAAATGATCCTAAAGGCATCAAGAGAAAAGCAAACGGTGAGTTACAAGGGAACCCCCATAAGGCTCTCAGCTGATTTCTGTACACAAACACTACAGGCCAGAAGGGAATGTCAAGATATATTCAAAGTCCTGAATGAAAAAAGATGCTGCCTAGAATAATTCATCCAGCAAGGCTATCCTTTAGGATAGAAGGAGAAATAAAATATTTCACAGACAAGAAAAATCTACAAGAGTTTAACAACACTGAACCCATGCTAAAAGAAATATTGAAAGGGCTATTCTACATAGAAAAGGAGCAGAATGCTACAGAAATGAGAAACTCACAAATGGAAAGGTGATAACTCATGAATTACAAATAAAACAAACATGAAATTGTAAAAGAAGACATCAAAAACATTAGAGGCTGGGAGAGGGAATCAAGAAAATATAGAATATTTTCTTACTTTTTTAAAAAATATTTCTTTTTAGTAGGATGGGTTCGAGATAAATTAATGGGCTAACAGACTTACAGAAAAGGGTAACCACAAGTCAAAAACTTACAAAGGAGTAACAAAAACTAAATCAAATCCATGATAATACAAAGGAAAATTACCAAACCACAAAAGAAACAAGAAAGGAACAAAGAGGAAATACAAATGCAACTGCAAAGATAAGTTCAAAATGGCAATAAACACACATCTATCATAAATTATTGTAAGTGTTAATAGACTAAATGCTCCAGTCAAAAGACATAGAGTGGAAGACTGGCTAATAAAGCAAGAACCTTCAATATGCTGCATACAAGAGACACACTGTAGGGAGAAGGACACATATAGATTGAGAGTGAAAGAATGGAAAATGGAAAAGCCAAAAAAAAAGGTTTTGCAGTAGTGATTTCAGACAAAATAGACTTTAAAACAAAGGCCATAAAGAAAGATAAGAAAGGACATTTTACAATGATTAGAAGAGTAATACAAGATGAGTATATTACATTCATTAAGATACAGGCAACCTATATAGTAGTACCTAAATACATGAAACAATTACTAAAACAGATAAAGGGGGTTATTGATGGGAATACAATCATAGTTGGAGATTTTAACACCACATTAACATCACTAGGCGGATCGTCCAGACAGAAAATAAATAAGGCAACAGAGAAACTAAATAATACAATAGAATAGTTACATTTGTTGGATATTTCCAGAGCATTACAACCCGCAAAAATAGGATATGCATTCTTTACAAGTGTACATGGAACGTTTTCTAGGATTGATCATGTATTTGGGCACAAAAGAATCCTCAACAATTTTAAGAAGATAGAAATTATCTCAAGCATCTTTACTGACCACATGGCCATGAAACTAGATACCAACAACATAGAAACAAATGAGAACAAAAGGAAAGCATGGAGATTAAACAATATGCTATTAAAAAACCAATGGGTCAATGAGGAAAGCAAGGCTGAAATTAAAAAATACCTTGAGACAAATGACACTGAAAGCACAACCACACAAAATTTATGGGACACAGCAATGGCAGTGCTAAGAGGGAAGTTTATAGTGATAGAAGCCTACCTCAAAAAAGGAAAACCATCCCAAATAAACAATTTAACCTGCCAGCTAAAGGAACTAGAAAAAGAAGAACAAAAAGTCCCAAAAGACAGCAGAAGGAAGGAAATTACAAAGACCAGGGAGGAAATAAATAAAATAGAGACTAAAAAACATAGAAAAATCAATCAAACCAAAAGCTGGTTTTTTGAAAAAGCAAATAAAATCGACAAATGTCTAATCAAACTCACAATGAAGAAAGAAGAGAGAGCACAAATTACCAAAATAAGAAAGGAAAATGGAGAAATTACAACAATAAAATAGAAATACAGAATATCCTACCAGAATATTATGAAAATCTATATGGAACCAAACTGTATAACCTAGAGGAGATGGACAAGTTTCTGGAAACATACTGTCCACCAAGACTGAATCAAGAAGAAACTGATGACTTGAACAAACCAATCACTACAAATGAAACTGAAATATCAATAAAAATCCTGCCTACAAATAAAAGTCCAGGACCGCACGGCTTCACCAGGGAATTCTACCAAACATACAAAGAAGAATTCATACCAGTCCTTCTTAAAGTCTTCCAGAAGTTTGAAAAGGAGGGAATACTCCCAAACTCATTCTATGAAGCCACCATCACCCTGATACCAAAACCAGGAAAACACACTACCCAAAAAGAGAATTATAGGCCAATATCACTGATGAACATAGATGCCAAAATCGTCACCAAAATATTTGTGAATAGATTCTAACAACACATAAAAAATGTATACATCATGATCAAGTGGGGTTCATCCCAGGGACACAAGGGTGGTTCAACATACACAAGTCAATCAATGGAATATATCACATCAACAAGAGAAAGGACAAAAACCACATGATCACCTCAATACATGCAGAAAAAGCATTTGATAAAATTCAACACCCATTTATTATAAAAACTCGCACCAAAGTGGGTATACAGGGAACATATCTCAACATCATAAAACCTACACATAACAAACCTGCAGCCAGCCTAGTAGTCAACGGAGAAAAACCCAAAAGCTTCCTACTAAAACGTGGGATAAGACAAGAATGCCCAGTATTACCACTCCTATTCAACATAGCCTTGGATGTCCTAGCCACAGCAATAAGGCAAGAGAGAGAAATCAAAGGGATCCAAATTGGAAAAGAAGAGGTAAAAGTGTCACCATATCTTCACGACATGTTACTATATAAAGAAAACCATAAAAGGTGCACAAAAAAACTACTAGAGCTGATTGAAGAATTCAGCAAGGTAGTAGGTTACAAGATTAACGTTCAAAAATCAGTTGCATTTCTTTACACTAACAATGAATCAACAGAAAAAGAAAATAAAGGAACAATCCCCTTTATAATAGCACCCAAAGTAATAAAATTCCTAGAAATAAATCTAAACAAAGAGGTGAAAGAATTATACACAGAAAACTATAAACAATTGATGAAAGAAATTAAAGAAGACTTTAAAAAGTGGAGATATCCCATGCTCTTGGATTGGAAGAATCAATATTGATAAATGGTCACACTGCCCAAGGCGATCTACAAATTTAATGCAATTCCTTTCCAATTACCGAGGACATATTTCACAGAACTAGAACAAATCATAATCAAATTTATATGGAACCATCAAAGACCTAGAATTGCCAAAGCATTACTGAAGAGAAAGAAAGAGGCTGGAGGAGTAACTCTCCCAGACTTCAGATGATGCTATAGAGCTATAGTCATCAAGACAGCATGGTATTGGTACAAAAACAGACATATAGACAAATGGAACAGAATATAGAGCCCAGAAATGAACCCACAAACTTTTGGTCAACTAATCTTTGACAAAGGAGGCAAAAATATATGATGGAATAAAGACAGTCTCTTCAGCAAATTGTGTTGGGAAAACTGGACAGCAGCACATAAAGCAATAAAGCAAGAACACTCTCTTACGCCACACAGAAAAAATAACTGAAAATGGATCAAAGACTTAAACATATGACAAGACACAATAAACCTCCTAGAAGAAAATATAGGCAAAACATTATCTTGCATACATCTCAAAAATGTTCTCCTAGAACAGTGTACTCAAGCAATAGAAATAAAAGCAGGAATTAGCAAATGGGACCTAATGAAACTTAAAAAGGTTCTTTACAGCAAAGGAAACCATAAGTAAAACAAAAAGACAACCTACGGAATGGGAGAAAATTTTTGCAAATGAAACGAACAAAGGCTTGATCTCCAGAATATATAAGCAGCTCAGACGGCTTAATAAGAAAAAAATTAAAAACCCAGTACAAAAATGTGCAAAAGACCTAAAGCGGCAATTCTCCAAGGAAGAAACACAAATGATCAATAGGCACATGAAAAAATGCTCAATATCACTAATTATCAGAGAAATGCAAATCAAAACTACAATGAGGTATCACCTCACACCAGGCAGAATGGCCATCATGCAAAAATCCACAAATGACAAATGCTGGAGGGTCTGTGGAGAAAAGGGAACCCTCCTTCACTGCTGGTGGGAATGAAGTTTAGTGCAGCCGCTGTGGGAATCAGTGTGGAGATTCCTCAAAAGACTAGGAATAGACTTACCATATGACCCAGGAATCCCACTCCTGGGCATATATCTAGTAGGTAACCTACTTGAAAATGACACCTGCACCCGATGTTCATAGCAGCACTGTTTACTATAGCTAAGACATGGAAACAGCCTAAATATCCATCAATGGATGACTGGATAAAGAAGAGCTGGTATATTTTTACAATGGAATACTCCTCAGCCATAAAAACAGACAACATAACGCTGTTTGTAGAAACGTGGATGCTCCTGGAGAATGTCATTCTAAGTGAAGTAAGCCAGAAAGAGAAAGAAAAATATCATATGACATCACTCATATGTGGAATCTAAAAACAAACAAACAAACAAACAAAAGAGAAATACAAAAGAGAAATAGAGTCACAGACATAGAATAGAAACTTGTGATTGCCAAGGAGGCGGGCGTTGGGAAGACATAGACTGGGATTTTAAAATTGTAGAATAGATAAACAAGATTATACTTCATAGCACAGGGAAATATATACAAGATCTTATGGTTGCTCACAGAGGAAAAAATATGACAATGAATAAATACGTGCTCATGTATAACTGAAAAATTGTGCTCTACATTGGAATATGACAGAACATTTTAAAATGATTATGAATCAATTCAAAAAGTTAAAAAAAGAAATTATTTTTATATTTTTTGCCTTTATGCCAATCCAAGTATCCCAATAGGATTTATTTAAAAAGACTTCATTATCCCATGCCTGTGCAATGCCTTCTGTGTCACAAAGGTAATATTCAGGAGCACATGGTGTATTTTTTCTTTTCCTTTTTTCTTTAGTATTAGTTGTTATTTCTCTCTTTACATGGTGTATTTTTATATTGTGTTTTATTCCACTAGTGTATTTGTTCATTCTTGCATGAAGACCATAATATTTTGATTATTGTAGTTTTATTATGAGACTTATTAAGCTAGCTGAAGTCCTGCTACCTTATTCGTTTCCAAGTGTGTCTTGAATAGTCTTCATTTTCTGAATATTCATAAACATAATATAATTCACTTGACATATTCCCCTAAAACACTGGAATTGAATTACATATCAGTCTGTGGAGAATTGTCATATTAAATTTTCTTTTCAATTCATGAACTTCATATGTTTATCCATTTGTTCATCTATTCTTTAATTTCTCTTAGCAATATTTCATAATTTTCTATCTACAAATATTGCATTTTTTAACAGTTTTCTCTTGATATTTGGTATTTTTGATGCTTTTGAAATTAAATTGTTAAAATTATCTTTCTGCTTCTTGATGGTGTATAGAAATAAAATTTATTGGATATGAAGACCTTCAATCAAGCAGCTTTAATAAAAAGCTGATTTGTTAATTCTCATCATTTATCTTTAGTTTCTTTTTGAATTTTCTGTATAACAATTGTGTCATCTGCAGATGTTAGTATCATTATTTCTGGGTTTTAAATCTTACTTTTTTTTTACATACTGATATATATATATGAATGCAGAATTTTCTCTGCATTATGTAAGACCTCCAGTCTATCACTGAATAGTAACAACAGTGACAGTAAGCAATATTTTTGCCAATCAACAGTGGGAAAATATTCTCCAATTCATCATTAAATGTAGTGTTTTTTGACATATGTAATTATAGCTTCTTCCAAGAGAGATCAAGAACCCCATGTACCACCTGCTGAATTCCAGGTTATTGTGTTTTTAAGTTATATATACATATATATACAACAAACTAGTATATATATATAATTTATGTAAATAAATATATATTATAAATTATATTATACCTATCACTTATTGCCATTGCTTTATATATTTTTATTTATTTGGTGCTATCCACAGATTTATTAATTTTGTTATTTCTAGTATGTTTCTGCTTCTCCTTCTTGTTATCCAGGATTTTCCCCTTTTTAAATAAATATTCTTCATTATTATTCTTTAGTTTGATATGTTAATGAAAAGCCTGTTTTTGTGCTCCTTTAAGTGTTTTCATTTTCTCTTTTTTTCCCAAGCAATATTTCATATGCAATCATCATTATATCCTTTCAGCACATCAAAGCTGAGATACATGTGTGAAATTAGATACCAATTTAATTTTTTCTTCTTTGATGCAATCTTTTTTCTCTCTTTCCGCTTTGTATCCCTTCCTGATGATTTTCAGGTTGTTTCTTTGTCTTTTTTCCCCTTTATTTTCTATGATTTTATTATAATTAGTGTAGAAGGGTAATTCTTTCTATTATTGTTTTTCTTATGTTTGTAATCCAATGAGCTTATTGAGCCTCTGTTGTATTCATTTGTCAGTTTTAACGGTCTTAATTTTTTTTATTGAAGTACAGTCAATTACAATGTGCCAATTTCTGGTGTACAGCATGATGTCCCAGTCTTGCATATACATAAATATATTCACTTTAGTATTTTTTTTCCTTCGAGGGTTATTACAACATATTGAGCATAGTTCCCTGTGCTATACAAAAGAAACTTTTTAAAAAATTTATTTTTATATATAGTGGCTAACATCTGTAAATAGCAAATGACCAAATTTATTCCCTCCATCACCCTTTCCCTACAACCAAAAATTTGTTTACTAAGTCGGAGAGTCTGTTTCTGTTTTGTAGATGAGCTAATGGTGTTTTCTTTTTTCCTTTTCTTTTTAAATTCCACATATTTGTGTTATCATATGGTATTTTTCTTTCTCTTTCTGGCTTACTTCACTTAGAATGGCAATCTATAGGTGCATCCATGTTGCAGCAAATGGTATTATTTTATTCTTTTCTATGCCTGAGTAATATTCCATTGTATAAATATACCACAACTTCTTTATCCATTATTTTGTTGATGGACATTTAGGTTGCTTCAATGTCTTAGCAATTGTATACAGTGCTGCTTTGAACATTAGGGTGCATGTATCTTTTTCCATTACAGTTCCCTCCAGATATATTCCCAGAAGTAGGGTTGTTTTTAGTTTTCTGAGAAATCTCCATACTTTTTTCCATCATGGTGAAAACAAACTACATTCCCAACAGTAATGTATGAGGGTTCTTTTTCTCCACATTCTCTCCAGCATTTATCATTTGTGGACTTTTGAATGATGGCTATTCTGACTGCTGTGAGGTGATACATCATTGTAGTTTTGATTTGCATTTTTCTGACAATTAGGAATATTGAACAATTTTCATACATCTATTGGCCATTCATATGTCTTCACACAGGAAAAGCTTGCTTAGGTCTTTTGACCATTTTTGGATTGAGTTGTATTTGGTTTTGTTATTAAAATGTATGAACTGTTTTTTTTAAAACATTTTTTATTAATTTATAATCAGCTTATAGTGTGTCAAATTCCAGTGTAGAGCACAATTTTTCACTTATACATGAAAATATAAATATTCATTGTCACATTTTTTCCTCTGTGAGCTACCATAAGATATAGTATATATTTCCCTCTGCTATGCAGTATAATCTTTTTTATCTATTCTACAATTTTGAAATCTGATCTATCCCTTCCCACCCTCCATCGCCTTGGCAACCACAAGTTTGCAATCTATGTCTATGAGTCTATTTCTGTTTCGTAGTTATGCTTTGTTTGTTATTATTTATTTATTTATTTATTTATTTTTAGAGTCCACATATGAGTGACCTCGTATGGTATTTTTCTTTCTCTTTCTGGCTTACTTCACTTAGAATGACATTCTCCAGGACCATCCATGTTGGTTCAAATGGCATTATCTTGTTGGTTTTTATGATGGAGTAGTATTCATTGTATAAATGTATCAAATATCCTTTATACACTCATCAGTCGATGGACATTAAGGGTATCTCCATGTCTTGGCTATTGTAAATAGTGCTGCTATGAATATTGGGGTGCAGGTGTCACACTGAAGTAGGCTTCTTTCTGGATATATGTCCAGGAGTGGGATTAATGGGTCATATGGTAAGTCTATTCCTAGTGTTTTGAAGAATCTTCATACTATATTCCACAGTGGCTGCACCAAACTGCATTCCCACCAACGGTTTAGGAGGGTTCCCCTTTCTCCACAGCTTCTCCAGCATTTGTCATTTGTGGATTTTTGAATGATGGCCATTCTGACGTGTTAGTTGATACCTCATTATAGTTTTGATTTGCATTTGTCTGATAATTAGTGATATTGAGCATTTTTTTCATATTCTTATCGATCATTGTATGTCTTCCTTGGAAAATTGCTTTAGTTCTTTCGCCTATTTTTGGTTTGGGCTGTTTCATTGTTTCTTATTAAGTCGTCTGAGCTGCTTATATATTCTGGTGATCAAGCCTTTGTCGGTTTCACTTGCAACAATTTTCTCCTATTCTGTAGGTTGCCTTTTAGTTTTCCTTATGGTTTCCTTTGCTGTAAAGAAGCATGAAAGTTTCATTAGGTCCCCTTTTTCACTCTTGCTTTTATTTCTATTGCTTTAGTACACTGTTCTCAAGAACATTTTCAGATGTATGTCAGGAAATGTTTTGCCTATATTTTCTTCTATGAGGCTAATTTTATCTTGTTTTGTTTTAAGTCCTTGATCCATTTTGACTTGATTTTTGTGTATGGTATAAGGGAGTGTTCTAGTTTCAATGCTTTACATGCTGCTGCCCAGTATTCCCAACACCATTTGCTGAAGAGACTGTCTTTGTTCCATTGTATATTCTTGCCTCCTTTGTCAAAGATGAGTTGACCAAAAGTTTATGGATTCATTTCTGGGCTCTCTATTCTGTTCCATTGGTCTAAATGTCTGTTTTTGTACCAATACCATGCTGTCTAGATGACTGTAGCTCTATAGTATCATCTGAAGTCTGAGAGAGTTATTCCTCCAGCCTCTTCCTTTCTCTTCAGCAATGCTTTGGCATTTCTAGGTCTTTGATTGTTCCATATAAATTTGATTATGATTTGTTCTAGTTCTGTGAAACATGTCTATGGTAATTGGATAGGGATTGCATTAAATCTGTAGATTGCCTTGGGCTGTGTGACCATTTTAAGAATATTGATTCTTCCAATCCAGTAAGCATGGGATATCTTTCCATTTTCTAAATTCTTCTTTGATTGCTTTCATCAGTGACTTATAGTTTTGTGTACAATACTTTCACCACCTTGGTTAGATTTATTCCCACATATTTTATTAATTTGGGTGCTATTTTAAAGGGGATTGTTTCTTTACTTCCTTTTTCTTTTAATTCATTCGTGAAAAGAAATACAACGGATTTTTGAACGTTATTCTTGTAACCTGCTACCTTTCTGAATTCCTCAATCAGCTCTAGTAGTTTTTGTGTGCACCTATTATGGTTTTCTATATACAGAAATATGTCATCAGCATATACTGACACTTTTACCTCTTCTTTTCCAATTTGGATGCATTTGATTTCTCTCTGTTTCCTGATTGCTGTGGCTAAGACTTCCAAGAATATGTTGAAGGGGAGTGGTGATAGTGGGCACCCTTGTCTTGTCCCAGCTTTTAGTGGCAATGTTTTGAGTTTTTCACCATTGAGTAGTATGCTAGCTGTAGGTTTGCCATATATAGCTTTTCTAAATGCTCCAGTCAAAAGACAGAGTGGCAGAGTGGGTAATAAAGCAAGAACCTACTATATGAAGCATCCCTAGACCCACATTAGGGAGAAGGACACATATAGATTGAGAGAGAAAGGATGGAAAAGAATAGCCTATGCAAATTGAAAAGCCAAAAATGCAGTTGTAGCAGTACTGACTTCAGACAAAATAGACTTTAAAACAAAGGCCATAAAGAAAGATAAAGAAAGACATTTTATAATGATTAGAAGAGTAATACAAGGTGAGGATATTACACTTGTTAATATCTATGCACCCAATATAGGAGCACCTAAATACATAAAACAATTACTAAAACAGATAAAGGGGGATATTGATGGGAATACAATCATTGTTGGAGATTTAAAGACCGTATTAACATCACTAGGGAGATCTTCCAGACTGAAAATAAATAAGGCAAAACAGAAATTAAATAATACAACAGAAATATTAGATGTGGTGGATATTTTCAGAGCATTACACCCCCCAAAATAGGATATGCATTCTTTTCAAGTTTACATGGAACATTTTCTAGGATTGATCATGTACTTGGGCACAAAAGAAACCTCAAAAATTTTAAGAATATAGAAATTATCTCAAGCATCTTTACTGACCACAAGGCCATGAGGCTAGATATCAACAACAGAGAAACAAAGGGGAACAAAAGGAAAGCATGGAGATTAAACAATATGCTATTAAAAAACCAATGGGTCAATGAGGAATTCAAAGCTGAAATAAAGAAATACCTTGAGACAAATGACAATGACAGCACAACCACACAAAATTTATGGGACACAGCAAAAGCAGTGCTAAGAGGGAAGCTTATATTGATACAAGCCTTCCTCATAAAAGAACAATTTCAAATAAACAATTTAACCACCAGCTGAAGGAACTAGAAAAAGAAGAACAAAAAGACCCAAAAGGCAGCAGAAGGAAGGAAATTATAAAGATCAGGGAGGAAATAAAACAAATAGAGATTAAAAAACAGAAAAAAGCAAACCAAAAGCTGGTTTTTTTAAAAAATATATAAAATCGACAAACCTCTGACCAAACTCAAAAAGAAGAAAGAAGAGAGAGCACAAATTACCAAAATAAGAAAGGAAAATGAAGAAATTACAACAAATAAAATAAAAATATAAAATATCATATGAGAATATTATGAAAAACTCTATGGAACCATAGTGGATAACTTAGAGGAGATAGACAAGTTTCTGGAAACATACTGTCCACCAAGACTGAATCAAGAAGAAACTGACCACTTGAACAAACTGATCACTACAAATGAAATCGAAATAGGAATAAAAAGCCTCCATACAAATAAAAGTCCAGGGCCGGATGGCTTCACTGGGGAGTTCTACCAAATACAAAGAAGAATTCATACCACTCCTTCTTAAAGTCTTCCAGAAGATTGAAAAGGAGTGAATACTCCCAAACTCATTCTATGAAGCCACCATCACCCTGATACCAAAACCAGGCAAATACACTACCCAAAAAGAGAATTATAGGCCAATATCACTGATGAACATAGATGCCAAAATCCTCACCAAAATATTTGTGAATAGAATCCAACAGCACATAAAAAGATTATACAACATGACCAAGTGAGGTTCACCCCAGGGACTCAAGGGTGGTTCAACATAAGCAAATAAATCAATGGAATACATCACAGCAACAAGAGAAAGGACAAAAACCTCATAATCATCTCAATAGATGCAGAAAAATCATTTGATAAAATTCAACACCCATTTATGATAAAAACTCTCACCAAAGTAGATATGGAGGGAACATATCTCAACATAATAAAAGCTATACACAAATTATTCATTTACTAACAACTGAAAAGACAGATAAATGAATGGAAGAGAAAATGCCCAAACATGCAAATATATGTTAGATTTTAGAACTTGTTACTGATGACATTTCATATAAGAAGGAAAACATAAATTATTCATAAACTGTGGAGAATTAATCTATTTAGAGAAAAGTAGCTAAATTTTTATCTCACAAAAATAAGTTTCAGATGGAGTGTAGATTATAAATTTGAAATTTACAAAGTGAGAAAAGTACCAGAGTAAAACACAAATTCCTACTTTTACATTTCATTATGCTCACCAAGACATTCTTAAGAAAGTCTTCAAAAAAAAAAAAAGAATCCTGGAGGTTGAATACAAACATAAAAAATCAAAACCATCTGTAGATCAGAATATAAAATTTGCAAAATAAAAGACGTGATTTTAAAATATTTCCAATGGATTTGTATCAAACAAAATAAATCTTCATTTTTACTGAGAACTTTTGAAATCAACAAGCAAAAATAAATCCCCTCTAATTTGAAATTGGGCAAAGTGCCTTTTTTCATATCAATAAGAGACCAATGGACACAGGGGAAAATATTTAGCATCTCTGGTCAGAAAAGGAATTTAAGTTAAAAGAGAAATGAAATACCATTTTCCTTCACAAAATTTGTGAAGATGAAGAGCAGTGGTACTTACACTGCTCGGTACTGAACTGTTTGGAAACACAGCACACTCATGAGAGCTTGTTTTTTAAAGATACCTAGTGACAGGAAGAGAGAGAAGCAAGATGGCAGAATAGAATGATACTTGTAGCTCACCCTCTCCCACAAATACAACAAAACTCACATCTATGGAACTACTCAGCCAACGAAAGAACCTGCTGAACTCCCACAGAAAGTCGCCCTCTTCAAAATACAAAGACAACAAAAATCTGGTAGGAGGAAAGGGAAAAAGAAAGAAGAAAAAGGAAAACAGTGTGGGACCAGTCCCGCAGGGAGGGAGCAGCAAAAGAGGAATAGCGCTCTTTCACTGGGTCTCCCCTTCTCCAATGGAGAGGCCAACTGGATGGAGAGGGAGCCTCTGTAGCTCAGATCTGCCCTGAGCACACCTTGACTGACAGAACTAAGTTAAACGGGCACAAAGGGTCCCCGCAACACACAGCCCCAGACACGAGCCTGCAGCTGGGTTGGGACAGGCCACCCAAGTGGGCAGAGGACTGGGGAAGCTGCACTGAGGCAGCCCTGGGGGACGGCAGGGTGCTGCACACTGTGGCTGGGAGGGGATATGGAGCAGAACAACCTCAGTCCTTCATAAATTGTGAAAAAAGCAAAGCAACATGGCTGGTGTGCCCTGGGGAGAGGGGCACTGTAGCCTTTGTGTCCTCAGACCTGTGGTGCCATTACTGGCACTTCCCACAAGAAGAGAGTCGTGGTGTGGCCACAGCCTCCATTTCCTTCTGTGCGCAGCGCCTGGTTGGGGTGGGGCCGAGACCTGAATCCACACCTGGGACTCTGCAACCTCCTGGGGGAACTGAGACTTGTTTACATTCCAAGGTAGATAGGATCTTTCTGCCTTGGCACCTCAGAAAACTTCCACTGCCAAGACCAACAAGGAGCTGAGATTTGGCCCAGAGCTTGGGCAGGGCTGTTCTGCAGTCTTCCACAGGCCTGCCTTTGGAGTGCTGACCTGAGGCAGAGCAGGCAGCAGCACAGAGCAGCAGAGCAACTGGTGTCGGCAGAGGGCGGTGCTGGGAGGGAGCACAATCTGCCCACTTGCCTTGCCTTAGTGAATTGTCTGACTGTGGCGGCATCAGGAGGGGGAGTGATCTGCCCACCCACGGGGTAATAGCTCAGCACCTGACCCAGTGTTGGGAGGGGGTGCAATCGGCTAGCTGACAGTCTCTTGGAGTAGCACACACAAGGGTGCCAATGGAGAAACTCTGGAAACATGAAGCTGAATTCTCAAAACAGGGCAAAGACACTAAGACCTCTTGATAAAATCATTAAGAGCACACAATCTCCAGAAGAACTAGATAACTGATACTTCTTAAGACACAGTGCCATAGAGATATGAGCAATATGAAAAGCAGAGGAACTACCCCCCATTAAAAGATCAAGAGAAATCCCCTGAAAGCACGATCAAGGAAATAGATATTGATGGCCTACTAGATCAAGATTTCAAAACATAAGGGATCAAAGTACTGAAGGAACTAAAAGAAATAGTGTTTACAGATATAAAATATGTCAAAAATGAAATAGAAGCTATAAAGAAGAGCCAAGTAGAATTGGTAAACCAATTTACTGAGATGAGAGCAGACCTAAAGGCTATGCAAAGCAGACTAGGTAATGCAGAGGAATGAATATGTGAACTAGAAGACAGGACAACCTAAAGCACCCAATCAGAACAGCTACAAGATAAAAAAAATAAAAACAAATGAAAATAGCATAAGGGATCTATGTGATAATATAAAGCATGCCAGTCTTCACATAATAGGGGTTCCAGAAATGGAAGAAAGGACAAAGGGGTTTGAAAAGGTATTTGAAATAATCGTGACTGAAAAATTCCCAAACCTATAGAAGGAATCAGATATCCAAGTACAGGAGGCTCAGAGGGTCCCAAACAGGAAGAAACCAAACAGGCCCACACCAAGACATACCATAATCAAGATGACCAGAGTCAAAGATAAAGAAATGACCCTAAAGGCAGTAAGAAAAAAACAAGGAGTGTGTTACAAGGGAACCCCCATAAGGTTCTCAGCTGATTTCTCTACACAAACACTACAGGTCAGAAGGGAGTGGCAAGATATATTCAAAGTCCTGAATGAAAAATTGATGCAGCCTAGAATACTCTATCCAGCAAGGCTATCCTATAGAATAGAAGGAGAGATAAAGAACTTCACAGACAAGCAAGAACTAAAAGAGTTTAGCAACACTAAACTCATGCTAAAAGGAATGTTGAAAGGTCTACTCTAAACAAAAAAGAAGCCAGATGCTACAAAAATGGGAAATTCATAATGGAAAGGTGATAACTACCATGATTTACAAATAGAATAAACACAAAATTGTAAAAGAAGACATCTAAATCATTAAGAGTGGGAGAGGGAAGCAAGGAAAGCCACTGTAGAAAACAGTGTGGAGATTCCTCAAAAGACTGGGAATAGACTTAACATATGACCCAGGAATCCCACTCCTGGGCATATATCCAGAAGGAAGCCTACTTCAAAATTACATCTGCACCCCAATGTTCATAGCAGCACTATTTACAATAGCCAAGACATGGAAACAGTCTAAATGTCCATCAACAGATGACTGGATAAAGAAGAAGTGAAATATTTATACAATGGAATTTATTCAGCCACAAAAACCGACAACATCACGCCATTTGCAGCAACATGGATGTTCCTAGAGAGTGTCATTCTAGGTGAAGTAAGCCAGAAAGAGAAAGATACCATACGAGATCTCTTATATGTGGAATCTAAAAATAAATAATTAAATAACAGTGACAAACTCATAGACATAGAATACAAACTTGTGGTTGTCAAAGGGGCAGGGGGTGGTAAGGGACAGACTGGGAGTTTGAAATTTGTAGATACTGACAGGCATATGCAGAATAGGTAAACAAGATTATACTTTGTAGCACAGGGAAATGTATACAAGATCTTTTGCTAGCTCACAGTGAAAAAAATGTGACAATGAATATATTTATGTTGATGTATAACTTGAAAATTGTGCTCTACATTGGAATTTGACACAATATTGTAAAATGACTATTACTCAATTAAAAAAAGTTTAAAAAATAAAGATACCTAGTGACAGTGCAGAAGAATACTTGTTAATTATTTATCAATTTATCAACAAGATGGTCGGTTGCCATTACTTAAAGGATTATCATCATAAATATTCAAATAGCTCAACTCGGGGCTCAACAAATTCCAATAAAAGCCCCAAAAATGCTTCACATGGAGCCCTGGCACATTGTACAGTCTGAAGTGTGTGAGGGCACGTTTAAATTAGTAGACCTCTAGCAAGCAAAGAATTCTAGAAGTTGGCTTTACAAGTTGTAGGAGATACAAAGATGGAATCGACAGAGTTTTGATCTTGAAAGTGCTCATAATAGAATGGACTTGTCCCTGGGTAATTTCTGTATCTTTTCAAGTGTAATTTTCAAAAAAATCTTAATTATTTGTTAATTACTTATCACTTTTTAAATCATCTTTTTTTCCACTTAACAGATGACTATCAAGTAGGTACGAAGCACCATTCTGATGTTACAGAATGCAAACATTTAAAAACACAGTCCCTGCCCTCCAGGAGCTTGTTACTGTCAGCATCATTTTTATGATTTTATTGATCCTGTGTTTCCTACGTCCCAGAGCCCAACTAGGACTTTGCTAGTGTCTTTATGTATTTTTACTGGCATTTTATATTTGCCCGATACTTTAAGTTCATAGAGAGGAAATTAGTTTTTTAAAAGTGGGTAGGATTTCAGGTCAGCATGCAGAATGAGTACAAGTCTCCAAGGGAAGGAGGCAGAAGGACAGTGTTTGGTAGGAGGAACATCTTTCAGGAATACATTTGGCAGAAAGAACAGCAGTGCAAAGGCTGATGTGGGAGCAAACTTTGCAGGATTGATGAGTTTAAGTTTGTTGGTGCAAAAATGATTCTGTAGGAATGGTTGGGAATGAGGTGAATATGTAGCTCAGGCATACTCCGGAAAGCACTTTTAGTTCTATAGAGAAGAGAAGGTCTCCCGTAGACCCAGGGAAATTTATCAGGATGCTCTTAGCTGTAAAGAATAATAGGAGACCTAAGGGACAGTGGCTAAAACAAGAGGAAGCGTGATTGTCTAGATGGTTCAGTGATGCCATCAGGATCCCAGATGTTGTCCCTCCTTCAGCTGTGAGGCTGCCAGTGTTTGATGTCTCCTTTCCCTTGTCTGCTGAGTAGCAGCAGCCCCAAGCATCATATTCGCCCATAACAATATCCAAAGGCTGGAAGGGCTGCTTTTCTCTACCTGTTTTCCTTTGAAACAGGAAGAAAACCGAGAAGCTTACAGTAGACTTCCCCCAACATTTTATTGGCTGGGTTACATCACATGCTCACTTGTAAACCAGCCACTGGTAAAGGAAAGGTAGTACCTGAGATTACCTTAGAATAATCATTTCTCTTTTTGGAACTGGGGAGAGGTCACCCTCTTTGTATATTGGGACAAAAATATCTAAGTAAACTTGTGATTGTCCAGCAAGAAGGAAGAAAAAGGAATGGCTGTTGGGTTGGAAGCCAGCAGGGATTCACTGGAGAATTTTGAGAAGAGTAAGAAGATTCGATTTGAGTATTTGGACTCTCTGGTTATGACATAAAGCAGGGACCCACAAGCGTTTCCTGTAAAGGGTCAGAGAGTCCATATTTGAGGGCACGTGGTGTCTCTCTGATCTACTCAGCACTGCCACTGCAGTGTGAAAGCAGCTGTAGATGGTATGTGAGTGAACAGTGATGTCTGTGTTCAGATAACACTAGGTCTACAGAACCAAATGGCAGGGTGGCTTTGTCCCATGGGCTGTGGTTTGCTGACCCCTCATATAAAGGATGGCAGGCCAGAAATATCGTGCTATTTAAGTGTGACAGTGTCAGTTTATGATATTGATTCTACTAATGATATCATTTGTTTTTGTCAGTCTCATAGAGTTTGGTTAGGACTATGGTCCTTGTAAACAGTCATTCAATTTTAGGAATCAAATTTTGGGAAATAACATTTTTTTTGCATTTGATAAATATAAAGGAAGGGAAGTGGTTCTTATGCATTAATTGCCTACCAGTAGTATACTCAATATTCAGTCTATGGTAGTCTCCATGTGTGGTCCCAAAGGAATGCTTTTTAGCAAAGCATCGGTCTTCCATTTTAAATATTCTGCATTTTTCTATTACTGATTTAAAATGTATTTTACTTTTTTTTCTTTAATTGCGAATGAGAATTCTAAAGATGACTCCTTAAGCAGGTACAATTTTACAGAATTTTTAAAATTGTGTGTTGACTGAGGGAACACAGAGGAAAGAAAATTAATGTTAGTTGACTGTTCTGCTCTGGGTTACACACTGTGTCATGTGCTTCACATCTGTTCCTCATACAGTCATCACAACAGCTGTGCAAAGCAGCTGTGCGGTTACAGCTGACTTTTCATTCATTAGGCACCTGTAGTTCAGGAGAGGTTGACTAACTGACCCGTGGTTCCATGGGTCACAAGTAGCTGACCTGTGACTTGACTGTCAGACAGCCTGGCTCCCAAATCTGCTTTCTTCTCCCTCAGCATAGATTTTTGTTAGTTTAAAGAAGTGAACTCACTCATTTCTGTTGTGTATCTTTCTCTAAAATTAAATTCCTAACCTGATGCTAATGATTCGTGGCCTTCATCAGATGATCAAGACTCAGATTTTGATACCAAGTTAAAGTGCTCTCTTGTGAAATTAATTTTTCTGCTCTGAATTTTGTTTTGTGTAGTATTTACTATTAAAATTGAGCAGTGGTCTACCTATCATAGTTTTATGTTTGTATTATAAAGTTGGTCAGAGTAAAATGTTTTTTAAAAACATAACTAGTTGATTTTTTTTTTTTTTTTGGTAAATACTGAAGATGGGATCTGATGACAAAATGGACTAGAAAACATATAGTGCAGGAAAATTGTACTGGGAAAAGTTCTCCCACAATGGAAGAACTGGAATCGTTGTTGAGAAGGATTCTTACTCTGCCTTTTAAACCACACTGACGTGACTTTTACAATACTCATTCCTAAATGAAATCTTTAGTAGATACATTACTTATTGGAATAATCATGAAGTCTTCCTGGGGCCTTTCAGATCCAAACCTGTATAGCATATACAATCCATATTTATTTTCTTGGAAACTTTTTATTTTGGTATCATAGAATTGTTATGAGAACGGTTTTTATCTCTATGTCTATCTTTGGTTCTGCATTAAGACTAAAATAGTAGTTGAAATTGTACAAACTTCAAAATTAAAATACTCTTTCTCTAAATCCATATTATAAAGAGATTCATTTGTCTTTTCTAAATCATTCCATTAAGAGTATATTCAAAACTTTTCAGCTACTTGAAGAATATGTTTCCCCTAAAATAATAACCAGTTCTCAAAGCAGAGGCTCTTTTAAGAACCATATGATAAAAAAGAGAACTTCAAAATTTTTCGCATTATACTTTAAAAAAAGTCCTTTAAGTCCTTGTGTCACATTCTAAAATTTCACATTTCAGACATTTTGCAGTATATTTATTGAAACAGTCATTTTATAGCCCCTGCATCAGTATAAACTGCTGGAGATTAGGGAACATCATTGTGCATTTCCTGAAGCATTCAGAATAATAAGGTCTTAAATGTATAAAGAATTTTAGTGTTTTTTGAATGTGAATAAATGAAGAGACAAATGGAATTCTGCATCATGTTACAGGTAATACAATGTGCATACTCTGTCATAATGAAATCTATTTGATTTCTAAAAGTAATACTTACATTTCTATTCCCTTGGTCTGGGATGTGTAAGTTTAGTTGTTAAGAGGAAGTATGTCATAAATACCAAAGAAATGAACAATAAATATATGGTAAGTAGGAAAAAGGTTACAGTATGTTTTTCAGTATCCACCAGTTGTGAGCTCAGAATTTTAGATTTAAACAGTTTAATTTTCTTTTTAGCCCCATTTCATTTTCTATTAAATGTAGCTTTTCAAGCCATACATTCTCCTTACAATCCTGATCACCAGTTCTTTCTCTAGGTGGAAAGATAATGTTTTTAGGAAGATTTTCAAATCTATTACTCTCTGTCTAGTAATAATTTACAGCATTTATGTAGTGATAGATGACTGTGTTCAACTGAATGACTCACAGTGAGAAAATGACACTTCATTATAGTGGTATTTAGAAAAAAATAGTTGTAGCATAATACAAATTGGTATCGTTATGGACATACTAGGAACAAAAGCCCGTTTCATATATGTGTGTGTGTGTGTGTGTGTGTGTATGTGTATGTGTGTGTGAGTGTTGATATTTTTACAAAATTTGCTGAAGAACAATATATATACTTAACTATACAATTTGTATATATTTTATATAGAGTAAAAATACAAAACAGAGGCTTTCGTTCCTATTGTATCCCTATCAATACTGATATATCACTGATCTATTATATATAAATGCTGTATTATGTGTATTTCTCCACATACCTTTTCACTCTTATGTTTTATTTTTTTTCTTAGTTTGTTTTGGACTAGGCACGTCTCATTTTCTTCTCTTCTTCCTCCTCCTCCCCGACTTACTTTACTTTAATTTTTAATGCTTTACCCCTAACCTAATTTTTCCTTGCAAAAAACACTTCTTCCATGTCTGTTCTTTCAGTCTATCTTGCTCTGTCTCTGTTGTGACTGTATTTGGTTATGGCTTTGTGTTTACTATACGTGTGGTTTTCATTCATGAGTCATTGCCCCTCAGATTTAATCTTGTTTTTTTATTCCTCTTTCTTCGAATGAGCTGAATTTAAACAATCATTTGTCTTTAGCTTTTTGACCCAAGGATTAGAAGGAACTTACATTGTTTGCTGTCCTAACCCATCCAAATAAGATACTGCTAAAAACTAAACTCTCGTATTTTCACCCGTGAGAGATACTATAAATCATGCAGACACATTTGGGGGGTGGGAAGGGACAGACTGGGAGTTTGAAATTTGTTGATACTGACAGGTATATATAGAATAGACAAATAAGATTATACTGTACAGGACAGGGAAATAAAAGATCTTGTGGTAGCTCATGGTGAAAACGAATATGAAAATGAATGTATGTATTTT
Source organism: Camelus bactrianus (assembly GCF_048773025.1). Classification (NCBI taxonomy): domain Eukaryota; kingdom Metazoa; phylum Chordata; class Mammalia; order Artiodactyla; family Camelidae; genus Camelus; species Camelus bactrianus. Next base: position 50,835,817 of record NC_133555.1, on the reverse strand, counting down.
CATGTATGACTGAAAAATTGTGGAATGTGACACAACATTTTAAACTGACTATAACTCAATAAAATTTTTAAAAGTATAACAATTAAGTTAAATGTATTAATGTTAGATTTTGCAATAGACTGTAAACTTCCAGGGGTAAGTTGTGTTCTAGATCATTTTGCTCAAGAAAGTCATCTAATGAATCCCACAGTAGCTGTGTAACAATCAATGAGGGGGAAGGGAAGCAAGATTTGGGGACTCCTGATGTCATCTCTCATAATCCTCATCCAGAAGAAGATGTAGGTTGGTAAACGTCAGAACCAGGATTGGAATCCATGCCTGAATGTCTCCAAAGCGTGTGATCTTTGTGTTAGAACGTATAGTAATGGGGAATGTTCTAATTATTTTATTCAGTTTCATACTTGTTATTCTTAAAGCTGTTATTTACTTCTTCTCTAGAATATCCTGAAGCCAAGCTTCACAAAGTGAATTTACGGCTCTCAGCCGTCCGGGGAAAACAGTAAGTTACTGGAAGATGACCTTCTTGTGCTATTCAGGGATTTGAAATTACAGGTATTTCCATCTACCCTACCTTGTTTTCGCTATAGTAGAAGGAAAAGATGACATTATGAGACCAGGAATTAGAACCTTTTCTGAGGACAATTCTGATAGTGAAAAATGAAGATGTGGTTGGAAACTTTCCCAAACTGTCCATCAATGTCCCAGGCTTTTCTCGTCCTGCCGGCCCATCACCGGAGCTTGGAGCTTAGTATGAGGCAGAGCGCATGCTCAGCATGCACGAGATCCTGGGTTCAATCCCCAGTACCTCCACTGAAGGAAATGAAAGCTAGTATAAAAAATCTGAAGTATGTAGATCCAACTATGATACCCATTTTTTTAAGTGCTTTTCTTTTGCCACCTGTCTTCATAAATATCATAACCATGACCAAGATTTTCATCCAGAGAATGCTTCAACCCTCTGAAATTCTTTTGTGCCACTTTATTTTGTTGAAATAGTCATGAATGGAGATAGACTTATATGTGTGATTAAAAGTTACAGTGGTAAATGTTCTCATTAATGTATCTGTGACTACATTTTATACATATGATGTCAGCATTGAAATTAGGATAAGAGGAAGATGCAGAATGTCTTTGAGATTCTGAGGTACTGTCTATCATCATCATCATCATGATCATCATCATCATCATCATCATCATCATCATCATATTTTTAAATAAAAGCATCGAGTGATGTTCGAACATAAACAGAGGGGTGCTTTGACTTTAGTTTCTCAACGTTGCATTTTCCTATCAGAATTTTCTTCTTATATATTAATCTATAATTAAGAAAATCATTCTGTGCTAACTATCATACTGCCATAGCCCTTCTGGACACAAGGTATCCCTGAACCAGCTCCATTTCCTTCAAAATTCACGAGATAACCACAGAGGACATGGGGGGCAAAGAAAGCTAAATTTTTGCCATTTTTCAGAACCCTGACTCACCTGGTGCTAGAAATGCAGAACTAAATCACGGGATAAGAATATTTTATAAGAGATCTTCTCACTCTGGCTTAACAGTGCTAAGGTCTTAAAGCATTAGTTCCTATTGATCTGTTATTTCTAGCCCAAATCTCTCTCTACTAGTCTTTTGGAAACAACTTTTGTTTTTCATCACATGTTTGGAAAACCTTCAGTTAAGTTTTCATTTGGGAGCTCACCAGATCAATTCCAAGCATTTGTTGAGACTTGCTGATTACCTGTCAAGATGACAGTGATTTTCTATAAACCTCCCATCTAAGTTTGGAAGAAACTTCCAAATGTTATTTAAAGAGTCATATATTTGATATAATGTATTTTTTGCTACCTCTAAATTCACTTTTTCAGTACAGTGCAAAGTTTTATACTACAAAATGGGAAAAAAAAGGAAGCTTATCACATTTAGAGGAATAACATTCTGTTTTCAATTAAGATAGAGTTCATTTACTTTTAGCATAAAGCAATAAATTATATTTAAAAACTTGTATATTACTAGTTAAATGCTGTGTGTATATATATATATATATAAATCTAGCATTCCTCATGTAGTAAGACTGCTGCTATGACTTCAGGACATGTGATCTTCATTTTTCAAAACAACTATTGCCCAGAGTCCCAGAGGGCACGTACATTTGCAATATCCATCAGTCACCCTGTCAAAGTCATAAAATATTTCCTGTCCCTCTTGCAAATTTCAAAACATCATCACAGCAGGATTGTAAACACCCATGACAGTCATATTTACAACATGATATTTAAATGTAATGACACACATAAGAATTTCTTTATCACAAATTTGTTTCCCTGAGACGTTTGAGTCTTCCTGTTATTATGGAAAACAGCATTCAAGGGTGAACACACCGTTAGAAGCAGTTTCAACTGAAAAAGACAACCTATTCAAAACTATATAAATTTCCATCAAAGGATACAATCAAAACAATATCATAGGAATACATGTAAATTCCGTGTATTAAGCCATTTAGTTGTTGGACATAGAGAGCTTCACGATTGGATGGAACTTCACCCAGACGATCCAGGTAGACACACAGAAGCCTTGCGCTTCCCTGGCCTGGGAGCCCTTCAGCGCTGCTTCTCCCAGGCACTGAGAAGCTGTGTCAGCCCTGATGCCCCTGCTTTGCCTCCCAGGCTGATTTCTGTGCTCATGAATACAAACCATCAACAAAGGAAAAGGCAAACAATAAAGGTAGCGGTAAAAAGTTGTTTCTGCCTTCAGACAGAAGTTGAAGCCATTTCTAAAGGAATCCAGCACATCTGAAGTGCACCGCTCCTCACCATTTCAAACAAAGGAGAGAAGTAGCAATAAATATATTCTGCAATTCAGCTTCTATGTTTATGAACACTGATAGAAGTGACTAAGCAGTATTGTTGACTTTACACATCTTAAATATGAGTGATTAACTGACGACATCTCTGGAATTGCATGTAATCAACAGGTCCTATGTCTGTTTCCAAACATCAAAATTCACAGTATTCAACAAGTCATAGATGGAACCTCTAGGAAGACCTTAGCTCCAGTTCAGTTCTATCACTGGGTAAACTTCATACGTCTTTCTTAATTAAGTTGTGCTTTAGAATGTCAAAACAGAGGGGCACATGTTACACAGCACCGCAGAGATGTCCACACTGAACTCAGCAGCCTTTCCCGGGGAGGTTTCTGAAATCTGTCCGTGAGTTCTGGGTCTTGTGTTCATGTTACTATACCCTGAATATCTCTACTGAAATATCACACATCCGGAAGGAAACAAGGTTAGCAAACAATAAGCACACATACCTGTTCCATCACTTCCCTGAGAATGAAAACTTTTCCTTTTAAAAAGCAAATTACAAATTCCAATACACATATTCAGATAGAGCTGGTGGATCCAAACATAATTAACATAATTAACTGAAGTCTGTTTTGTATCAAAAATGACCTGAGATGACTGAGTCATATTCTGTCCCATACAAATATTCAGTGACTGAGAATTAGATGAATTCATAGGAAATTTCATCACACAAGAAGTGATTTAAAAAGCATACAAAAGAAAGAAAATTTAAATGCAATCAAGAAAAGACAAAAAAAAAACTGATTGTAAGGAACAACTTCTTTGCACTGAGACAGCTCAGACAGTGAGAACAAAATGATCCTTCTGGTTTCACTGTGACGGGAGGGCTCCGTGCTGAAAGTTCGGAAGTGAGCACTTTTGAAAAGTTAAGATGACTGTTGGGATGTGAGTCCAGGCACAAAATGCTTCCCTTCCCAGTGTGCAGTCTTCTCTTAAAAGCCGGCTTTTACACTGGGAGAGTGCTGATTCACTGACTGGCAGTGTACTTTTATTTTGGCCGATTTGGTAGTTTAATAAATAGTATTTTGGTCAAAGAATGCATCTGTCAGCTTAGAGTTGATGGGCCTAAAGTTGCTGTTGAAAAAGACATTCATTTGCTTATTTCTGTTACTTCTTACTAACTTCTAGCATAATAAATGCCATTTGTATGGTCTAAAAGATTTAGAAATATTTTGCTCCCTTTTTGGTCAATAGGGTTAACTGTATACTTTTAAAAATACCTTCAAATAAATAACTTCTCTTTTCTTACCAAGGTGTGACCTCTGAATACTATTCTTTTCTACACCATTTGAGATGGTTCAAGCTTTTCACCCTATAGCTTGGTTTATTCCTAGATACTGGCTTCTGTCACAATGAAAATGTGTGACCATAGGCCTGTGTACAAGTAAAGATGTGCCCATTCCACACATGAAAAAGAGATAAAAAATAACTCTGCAGGTTCAAATGAAGCCAGAATAGAAACCAAATTTTTCCTGGCTGAAATCAACAGCATCGCAGCCTTATGATTACACATGTAAATTTTACACGAATGAATTTGGTGGAAGGCCCAAACTGAAATTTTCATTGCTATATTCTCATCTGTTGCTTTAAATTACAGTGTATTTGTAATAATTAATTTGGCTTAAAGACAAGGATTCATTGGCAGTTTTCAAAGGCATTAGTCCAAGGGAATTTGGATATATAATTTAGGTATTAAACATACTCACTGTAAAAATACTATGAATTCACACTGAGACTTTTCCATCCTATACAAGATGTTGTGTTTCAAGCACTGTAAATATAGTGAACTAAATTCTATTTGATAATACTAAAATAATACTACTTGATCATCATACATCAATGTAAATATAGAATTTAGTGAGAAGTAAATAAAAAGCATAAATAATTTCAGCTTTCAGGTGACTTACATAGAATTAAAATGTTAAGTAGCTAGAAGTACAGTCTGATTTCACAATAATTTCTTGATATTATACCAGTTATACGAAGCCAATTAGATTTTAGCCCAACAAGAATCTAGAGAATTTTCATCATAAATTGTCCCTACACAGGAATGGGCAGTTTTGGCATCCTGAGTTCTCTTTTCTAGACACGTCTCAATGAATAAAGAAGAAATTTATATTTTTATTATATAACTTATTTTCATTTCAAGTTCTTAAACAATAAAAACTTAAAACCAAAGTAGGCAATGTTAGTTACAAGGGACTCAGAATAAAGAATGTCGCATCTCTTTCATAGACTATGACTCTTGAAATTGCTCTAAAAACACTATGAGTTTGATTAGCAGCAAAGCATTAGCCTAATGGAAACCTCCCTCCTCCCCTTACATATGTATGTATGTATAAATTTACTATAGGTCAGTATCTTCTATCAGTCCAAATTAAATCCTACAATTATTCTCAGAGGCTGTGCAAGGTTGCAAATACTGTCTACGCTGTCTTAGGGCTCAAGACCACTAGCACCCGAGTGGTTGAGAGAAAACCAATCCTTTCATGAAAGCAAACAAAAAACTACAAAATCAATCATATAGTCTGAATTCCTTTTAAGAGCAGAAAAATTGAGGGCTCAGTGAATCACCCAATATATTAACTATTCTGGGTCCTATAATTTTATCTAAAACTATTTTTTATATGTGGAAGGCTAGATGCCTTTACAAAAATAGTTTCAGCAATTCTAAAAATATAAAATATTCCATTGAAAGATAGGACAAGTTTTTTTTTGTTTTGGTTTGAACTTGGAGAACAGTTCGGCGAGGAGTGGGTTTCCTTCTCACAGGTGAATTCTGCAGCATCTTCTCCCAGGAGCACGCTGACAGCTCTGTCATCCTGCATCTAACGCACCCCCGGGATGAACCTCAAGGAAGGGGCCCTGCTGGCACCGAGGCAGGCTGGTCTTCTCTCTTCCACAATCCTCTAGCAGCTCCCCACCCCTGGGCATCTTGCAACAGTGCCTCAAGTCCAGAACATGAACTTGACTGCGGAAACCACGTCCATTTTAAAATGCAGCATTTTCATCACTTGGCTGGGTGATTCTTGGTGCCCCAGGGATAGGAGTGATACCTGGAAGAGCCAGAAGTGGAAAGAGTTAGCTACAGCCTCAAATATTTCAGTTCACACATTCAATTTCAAAAGCAGTAGCTCAGGTATATAAGTAAACAAATCACATGGAATAAAAATGTGATTCTGAACAGGACAGAATGGGGAGATTGTCAGAAAGCTGCCTTTAGCTGAAGTCCACTGCTAACACTGTCTTTCTCAAACTACAAACTCAGTGGGAACTAATAACCTTTTAGAGTGGAAAAATCACCTCTCCAAAGTAGCCTGTATCTTAAAAGCCTATTTCACATGTTCAACAGTTAACTGGAAGAAAAAGCAATGCAAGCTGATTCAATGTAGTTTTTTAAAAATCTCAACACTTATTTCATTGTCACAAAATAAAATGTTAATGCTTACCCCTAAGTATACAAGGATGGTAGGCTGGTCATCTCTTCTCTTACAAAATGCTTTTACTCTCACAAACAACACTGATCAATTTCAGGCACACCAGGATGTAACATTCTGGTAAGGAAGCGAACTTTTAATGTGTGTAAGAAGTAATCAATCAGACAAGGCTGCAAATGATCATGAGTAGGGCCCACCTGGGGCTGGGCCAGCTTGTTGAACCTTGTTTCATTTTCTTACACAGCTGTCTTCAGCTCAACTATGTACTACCCCCTCTTCCTAAAGTCCTCATTCTGGCTAGGGCCCCTCACAGCTGTTTCTGTTTCTGCTACCATTTTCTTTAACTAATGCAGCATTTTGTGCCTGAGACATTCTCCCTCCTGACTGCCCAAGCCATCTTACCCATTATTTAAACATTTCTCGGTAACTTCCCCAAAGACAGCTAATAGCTAGAGTCCTGAGACTCTGTTTGAGAATCGCATCTCTCGGTCTCTAACTAAACATAAACTCCATGATCTAAGCTGAAAATGCACCACATCTTGGCTTAAAGCTGTAGCTGTTGTCTGGATGCTTTTGACACATGTGTCTAAGTTTGAAGGGACAGTCTTAAATTGTAAATTTGAGTTATACAGGACTTAGCACGTAATTCTCTGGCCATGGTAATGAACCAAGATCATTGTATAATATTTTGCAATGATGACAATGATGATTAAGAGGATGATGGGAACAGTAGCAGATCTGCATAAATACTGGTGGAAGAGCTAAAACAATGCTTCCTATTTCTAACCATATATCTCGGGCACGTATTCTCAGTTTGTGTTCCAAGTAAAGGCTGAAGAATTACTGGGGTGGACAAAGTCAGCAGACTAATTTCCTACAGTGCACTTCAAAGTCTTTAATATATTAATACCTGTTAACATTCTCCAAAAATGGAAAAACATACACTCAGAGTTTCCCAAATATATTTGGTCATGGAACTTTATTTTTCAGGGAGCACCTATTAACATCTTTGAGGATATTGGCTATTTACAAAACCGATTTGGGAAAATACACTCTACTGATTATAAGTAGTAATTCTAAATACCTCTGTATGTCCTGTGATGTTTAGCATCATCTATACTTTGACTATGGAAAAATCGTGACTGTCTCAGCTGATCTGATTCATATATGGAATTCTGTGTGTTTTCAGCTTCTGAGGTCGTAGGTGTCTATGTAGAGCCTGATTTACTTCTTGGAAATTAATTGGGGACACCAGTAAACAAGTAATGGCTTTAAGCACTACCATGGGTTATTTTTACTAGTAAACCACGAAAACTCTCCCAGTGATATATTCTATCATTGCTATTAGAAACTGAAGAATGTCACGGCCATGTCGCTGTTTAAATGCATTATTCATTTTAACTTGGAGCACTTTAAGAAAACTTCATGTCATAACCATCATATATAATGCTTTATCTTGATCAGTTAAATCATGTTGTCATATTGTATTCACAATTCTGAAAATAACTGAATAATTTCACCTTCATTATTAAGCATCTCATTGTGTATTTACCATAATAAGAAAACCTGCAATGACTTTTAATACAGGAATATGTCTTGGAAAGTAGAAGTAGTATTTGATTTTTTTAAAAACTCAATAATAATAGAATTGAAAAGGATAACCATACATTTGAAAGTTAGACTGAAATTATTATTTCTATAAAGGGAAAAATAAGACCTCTTGTAAGAGCCTCCCCAAGTTCCTTACACTGTTACTTAGTTGATTTTCTGCAAAAATTTGAACTCATAGCCCATGATCCTGAGTCTCTGAGAAAATGCAGATGTAACAAAGGTAAGTATGATTTTTGCCCCACCACAAGCAAGGGCACTTGAAATAAGAAGTTGCCAAACTCAAGAACAGAGACACTCACACCATCCATGAAAGGCTGGATGTATTCAGATCAAGAGTAGAAAATGAACGATCCAAATCCCTCCAGGACGGTGGGAGCAGAGTGATGATGGAGAGGCTGATTTCTATTAACAATATGCCTTCATTTCTCTGAAGTTACAAATCACAGCAGAACTAAACATACAAAGGTAGAATTTTGGAAATACAGTGTCAAGCCAAAAGAGCAAGCAGCTGAATAATCTTATGTGTGATTCATAAGAATAATTTGTTGAAACAGAAGGGAAAAAAGGCTGGAAACTGAACTAAAAAAGACACTGTCCAAAAACAGAATCTAATTTCCATACAATGACTGTAACAGGTTGTTTTTAAGACCACTTTCTCTGGGAAAGACTTTGAGAATAATTTAAACAGTGGTCACCAGATAGCTTCATCAGCTGGACAGAAAGGCTGCATCTCCAGGCAGAAAAGGCCACTTTGGGAGAACAAACCCCACAGGACCGTGCCTCCTAAAGCAACTTTAGCCATACAGGATGTGTTAACTGGTTGCTCACGGTCGATCTGATGATTCAGTTACCAGTGGGCTCCTCAACAAAGTCCAGAGACAATTCATTTATAGTAGACACTGGCAGTGCCCATATCCCCTCATTCAAACCCCTTCAAAATATGCTGGCCTGACTTCCAACTGCGAGCATCTGCACTCCTTTTCCTGAGGATTTCTCTGGCCTCTAGAATCTGCTTTGTCCACTCTTACAGGCCAGAAATGCCAGGAAACTAATGTCCCCTGGGGAAAAAGGCCTCCAACAAGGGCTGATGGGAATCAGATATCAGTATCCCAGCTCCCTCAGCCCTGGAGCGCCCAGATCCCCAGTGGGATCATGTTCAATTGTGGTTCAATTGCCACAATGGTAATTTGCTTGAAAATGAAATCTTCATTGAGTTCTTCAATACCTACCAGAGTTTTCTAGGATTGCCTCTCAAATAAACTAATGTAAAGGCAGCTTTTGGCAGGAAAGAGCTCTCTGCAGGAGGTCCCTTTGTCTGGTCACTAAACTTAAGTCAGGCACCCCCATGCCCTGCTCAATCCCAGCCATAGAGCACCGTTCAAATCTTTTGATCACACAATATCTTGTCTAACATGTTGGTTGCTTCCTAGATCAAAGAAGTAGAAATGGAGACTAAGTGATGAACAGATGACCAGATCTCTTTCCTAGCTTCCCCTTCTGTCAACTTATGAACAAACTATGTGAAAAAGACGGCATCTAAAGAAAAATCACAAGCGGTCAACAAGCCTGCATATTGGGGTGTGGGGAGGGGAGAGAAATGACTGACCCCCATCTCAATGATTTAACTGAGGTCACTTCCTTTTTCCCTTGAAAACATTCATGATCGAGTGACTCTTTGGAGTTGTTTTATGTAGACACTAAGTCCACAATCTCCCCAGACTGCCAGCATTCGAACAAAAGGCAACTGTCCTTTCTACCAACATTTGTCACTCTTCAGTATTGATTTGTGAGAAGCAAGCTGCCGGACATGAGTTTGGTAGCAGATTTTGACGCCCAACATGGGGCTGCACTCTCTCAGTGTTCAGGGTCTTCTGGGCTTCCTGGGTGGCAGCTTCTGGCGGTGGGGACACACAGGGTCGAGTGTAAGTGCCAGCCGCCTGTGGCAAGCTGGCCAGAAGTGGGTTCTTAGGAAAGTCCCAGCAGTTGTTGGAACTATTCATCCTGGGGATTCTGTCCATCTGTCCCCTGCCCAGCACTGGCTGCCTATTTTCACTTACGGTTGGGGGGGATGAATTCTAAGTTCTAAATTGAACTTTAATATTTGAAAGCAAACCCTGGATCTCATCTGTTAGAAGTAAAATTGTCATACCCACTTTCCTCTAGGACTTCTTCAATCACAGTCTAAAATCGAAAAAAAAATCAGGTTAGTATTGAATTAAAAGCAACAAACTGGAATCACTCAGAGGCGCTGCAGAAACCTCACCTGCATCTGTTCATAAGTGATGCCCTCCTCCAGAGCAAAGCTGGTAGGCAGACCTGAAACAGAGAAACTATTGCAAGTCTGGCACTTGGTTCATGTTTTCTCAGTTGCATTTTATTGGCAATTACAAGCAGGCAGCGAGACAGGTCAGTTTCTTAATGATGAAGACAAGTACTTAGAAACACATTCCAAATCGTCTTGGCTTTGAATACTCAGATGCGTTGTTTCTCTTCCTTTAATAGGTTTCTGCGTTTGGGGCGGCCATCAAAAAATAATACTCAAGATTTAAAGGCGTCAGATAAACTGGCCAATTAAGGTGGGGTGTGTGAGTGTGTATGGGTGTGTGTGTGTCTTATGAACAGGAAAGGAGTGACTCTAAACACGAACTACCTGAAAGGCAAAGAAAAGATTAAGAAACTCTCCCTCATCCACAAGACAAAAAGAGTGGAAATGTAATAGCAAGGATAAATTCTTAGTGGAGGAAGTACCAGCCAGTGAACGACAACAAAGATCTGACCCCTTCTGTTGGCTGCCAGGAGGGAAATATAATACATTTAAAGCTAGAGGACAAGATTTCTTTTCCTGTTTAGTCTGAGTATCATATGCCAGCGCTTAACATACTCCAGTGCCACCCAAAGCAGTGTTGACCATATTCCACTCAAATCAATCAACACGTGGAGGCCAGGAGCTCCCCTGACACTCAAGAGAGAGAAGAGAACCCGTTGAAGGCTAAGGGCAGGCATGAGGATGTGAATCCTGGCACCATGTTTTTTAAGCCTGGCTTAAAGAACAAAGTGCTTCATGGTTCTGCTGTCTTCCCTTTTGCCCAGCCTGCTGTGACGAGGGACACACAAAGTCTGCTCTGGGGTGGTGTGTCCAGTTTCTAGGAAAACTTGTCAAGTCCCTCTCTGACCACTGAGAGATTTCAACCAGAGCTCTTCCCTCATCAGAGCTGCTGCTGTCAGAAATCTGGCCTGTGACTGACTGAACTTCCCTGGGGGATACTTTTAAAAGCAAGTGACTTTTTCCATTCTGAGTCTGTTTCTCTTTTGTAAATAAGTTCAGCTGTCTCATTTTCTTTTTAGATTCCACATACAAGTGATATCATGTGATATTTGTCTTTCTCTCTCTGACTTGCTTCACTTAGTATGACAATCTCTAACTCCATCCATGTTGCTGCAAATGGCATTATTTTAAAATCTTTTTATGGCTCAGTAGTATTCCACTGTATATATATGCCATATTATAGTAAGTGAAGTCAGTCAGAGAAAGAAGAATAATGTATGATACCACTTAAATGTGGAATCTTAAAATTTATACAAATATTTACAAAACAGAAACAGATTCACAGACACAGAAAACAAACTTATGGCTACCAAAGGGGAAAGGCTGGGGAGAGGGATAAATTAGGAGTATGGCATTAACAGATACACACTACTGTATATAAAATAAACAACAAGGATTTACTGTACAACACCGGGGACTATAATCAATATCTTGTAAACCTACAATGGAAAAGGAAAAGAATCTGAAAAGGAATATATCTGAATCACTTTGCGGTACACCTGAAATTAACAAAATATTGCAAATCAATGATACTTCAATTAAAAAATAAATGAAAACAAATGACTTTAGACAACAGTTTATCTGGATCTCATACATTTCTCAGGGGCTATTTTAAATGAAATTCTGCCTGCCCAGGTTAGCCTTATCCCAGGAATCCAAGTCTTAGGGAAAGTCTGATAATTATTACATGAAATGATTTGCCTAAATTAGGCAACAACAAAAGCACACCAGCAATGAGTGATGTTCTTGGCTGTGGGAATGGCAGGTTTTCATTTAACCCTTAAAGGTTCACTTCTGTTTCTGCCCCAATGAGGGACATAACTGTAGTTTACAGGGATTCAAAAATTATGCAGAATTCTACAGCCTCAGAGTAGCCTGAAGATCTCTTCTGAGAGTCACACGACACAAGGAGAGTTAAACTATGCTCAGCCCATAAGCATACTGGCTAAGCATATGTTATGTATCTACACTGATCCTTGCAATAATCCTAAGATGCACGTAACATTTTTATCCCCATGTTACAGGCAAGAAAACTGGGGTTCAGCGAGGTCAAATAGTTTGCTCAAGGTCAGCTACTAAGTGACTGAGCTGAGATTTGAACCTAGGCTTCTAGGTTCACAGAGTATGCACATTTAATCCCTAAGTTACATTGCCCCTCTATGTGAGATTTTTCCAAAAAAAAAAAATTTAAATATGTTTGATATGATTCTTCAGGTAAGTTTCAAATTTCCTGTCTTACTCAAACACTTCCTTTCTGCTTTTTCTCTCCCTGGATGCTTTTGGGCATTGGATTCCCCAGCATCAGGTAAGAAGAAATAAAAGGAAATACAATTTAACCACATGGATTTTGTTTGCTTCTGGTATTAATGAATGATCAAGGAAGCTGTCCCAAGTGGGTAAAGTAAATCTCAGGGAATGGCCCGATTCCTACTGCACGTCCCTCTCAACTACCATCATAGATAATAAGTATAAGATCTATTTCCATTTTAAATCAAAGATAATCTTTTGAGGATAGCTGTTGATCCAAAAATCTGTTTCTTTTTTCTTTTTTTTAATTGAGTTATAGTCAGTTTACAATGTTGTGTCGGTTTCTGGTGTACAGCACAATTCTTCAGTCATAAATGAATATACATATATTCATTTTCACATTGTTTTTCACCATAAGCTACTACAAGTTCTTGAATATATTTCCCTGTGTTATATACAATAGAATACTACTCAGCCATAAAAAATGACAACATAATGCCTTTTGCAGCAACATGGATGTTCCTAGGGAATGTCATTCTAAGTGAAGTAAGCCAGAAAGAGATAGAAAAATACCAATCTGTTTCTTCATGAAAGCCAGAATCCTGTGTTGAAGACCATTACCTGTTGAGTTATTTGAGGACAGGCTGTGTTCACTTGATGAATGATGCAATAAATGGTAATCTGCTGTGAAAAAGCTGGGCTCAATTGGTTCTCGAGATCCCTGGGATAACTGAAACAGAAAAAGTAAAACTGCGTCTTATTTCACATTCAGGGTCAAGTGACATGAGACCTCCGTGCGTGTCTCCGCAAGAGGGACTGGGGCTCTTCGGCTGTCAATCTCTCTGACACAGATAAAGACCCATCTTCTTCCTTTCAAAAGGACTTATAAGAGGGGAGGGTGTAGCTCAAGTGGTAGAGCGCATGCTTAGCATGCTTGAGGTCCTGCGTTCAAGGCCCGGTACCTCCTCTAAGAATAAGTAAGTAAATAAACCAAACTACCTCCCCCAACCACCATCCCCACCATCCAGAAAAAAAGGACTTATAAATTAGAGGCAGGCAAATTACACTGAAAGCAAGCAGACAGCTCCCTTGTCAGGTGAGTCACACACACACACACCCTATACTTTACAGTCTTATGAGAACAAAATTAAAATGGATAGAAAAATAATGGCATGGGGTCTGGAATGCCAAAATGTTATTTTATCAGGCGTGGGAGGAATAAACTCCAATTATTCAACAGAACATTATGTATAGAGCAAATCTATGCTTTTTCATGTATCTGCTTTGAAAATGCCTTCTTGTCCGGCCAAGGCAAACAAGTTTTTTAATACATCTTTCTGAATCACCATTAATTAACTTTAATCTCCACACATTAATTCTCAACACTGCAAAGGAAAGAGGAGTTCACTAAAAGCCAGAATTTATTAAAGTTCCAATCATTTAATTCCCCTCTATATAGTTGAATTTTTTTAATGAAATTTTCAACTTCCTTTCAACTTTCATTTTAACCAGCACTTAGGCTGGCCAAGTTTTGTGCCTGTGTAATAAAATATTCTTTAAAAATGTCGATTCATATTAACAAACCAGAAGCAAAAGGAACAATTTAGACTATGCCACAGTAGTTACCTTGGATTCACATCCTCTGTTCATTAAATAAGGAAGCTTGAAATGAGGTGCTGAGATCTAAACTTGCACAAAGAAGGATGCTAAAGCTATGAAGACCAACGTGGCTTTTATAAATTATTTTTTTAACATTTTTTATTGATTTATAATCATTTTACCATGTTGTGTCAAATTCCAGTGTTCAGGACAATTTTTCAGTCGTTCATCGACATATACACCCTCATTGTCACATTTTTTTCTCTGTGAGTTATCATAACATTTTGTGTATATTTCCCTGTGCTATACAGTGTAATCTTGTTTATCTATTCTACAATTTTGAAATCCCAGTCTATCCCTTCCCACCCTCCACCCCCCTGGTAACCACAAGTCTGTATTCTCTGTCTGTTTAAAAATTATTTTTTAAAATAATTTTATTGTGGTATAATTTCTGTACAGTAAACTACACATATTTCAGATGTACAATTTGATGAATTTTGATACATGGATACACCGAGGAAACCATCACCACCTAAACTTTCCATCATTCATGGAGAGGGGCAAATTTCCAACTCCCAATTTATCCCTTCTCACCCTCTTTACCAACATGGTTTTCAGAAGCTCTGCAGAGGGGGCACTGGAGCTGAACCCCAAAGGCTGGATATGGGTGGACACAAGGAAGTCAAGTAGACATCCAGGTGGGAGGACTTCGAGGGCAGAGGCTGGGCGTTACACATTAGAGGCAGAGTGATACAGGGCTAGGACATTAACCCAACATTCTGGAGGCATGGGTATTTAGGCTGAAGAGAGGAAGGCAAGTGCTGTTCATTCACTCAGGGAGTATTTTTTAAACGAACTCTTGTGTTCCATGCACAGCTCCAAGCAACGAAAACAACCAATGGTGGCCAAAAATCGTATTCTTGGAACTGACTGCCTAATTAGAGAAAAATGTGTCTGTGAAATACCCGCCTGGATATATGTAAAATTGCAACTGAGCTGAATGCACTGAAGGCCAGGCCGGTGGTTCTAGGAAGTCACAGATAGACTTAACTGAGATAGGGAAGGCTTTCCCGAAATAATGCTTCTGCTGAGAGACAGAATAATGAGCAAGAGTGAGTAAAGGATGGAGTGGGCAGAACATCACGGGCAGAGGAAAGAGTACGTGCAGGCTGGGGAGGAAGCAGCATGGTAGGTGGGCCCTGTGTCCCGTGAGGAGACAGCAAAGGGTGAGAGTGGTACAAAGTGAGGGTGGGGAGAGGGGTAAAGCTGGGACCAATCAGGACATGAACATTGTGGTGAGAATTTTGGCATTTTATACTCAGACCCATGAACAGTGTGTGTGTGTGTGTGTGTGTGTGTGTGTGTGTGTGTGTGTGTGTATGTGTGTGTGCATGTGTGTGTGTGAGATAGAGAGAGAGAGAGACAGAGAGAGAGAGATGACCACATTCTGTTTTAAAAGGATCACTCTGGATGCAATATATATGTAAGAGTCTGAATGGGGCTGGGGGTTTGGTGTGAATGCAGACAGATCATGAGGAGGCACCTGCAGAGAGTGGAGGCCAAGGCAGCTGGACCCGGTGTCAGATGGGGAGGCAGGAAACTGGAAGCAAGTGATTAAGAACACTGCCAACGTCTGGCAAAACCGACTGGAGAAGACATCCAGATGGCCGACAAGCACATGAAAAGAGGCTCAGCATCAACAATTGTTAGAGAAATGCAAATCAAAACTACGATGAAGTATCACCTCACACCGGTCAGAATAGCCATCGTTCAATAGTTCACAAATGACAAATGCTGGAGAGGGTGTGGAGAAAAGGGAATGCTCCTTCACTGCTGGTGGGAATGCGGTTTGGTGCAGCCACTGTGGAAAACAGTATGGAGATTCCTCAAAAGACTAGGAATAGACCTACCATATAATGCATTAATCTCACTCCTGGGCATATATCTGGAGGAAAACAGAATTCAAAAAGACACATGCACCCCGATTTTCTAAGCACCACTATTTACAACAGCCAAGACATGGAAACAACACCAATGTCCATCGAAAGATGACTGGATAAAGAAGATGTGGTATATTTATATAAAAGAATACTATTCAGCCATAAAAAAGAAAAATAATGCCATTTTCAGCAACATAGATGGACCTGGAGAATGTCGTTCTAAGTGAAGCCAGAAAGAGAAAGGAAAATACTGCTTGATATCAGCTTATATGTAGAATCTAAAAAAAAAAAGCACATGAATGAACTTATCTACAAAACAGAAACAAACTCACAGACATAGAGAACAAACTTAAAGTTATCAGGGCTTCAAGGGAGTGGGAAGGGATAAATTGGCATTTTGGAAATTGCACCTCTTGGGGAGTGCTGGTAATGTGAGCTGTCATGAGTGTGGCAGTAGTTTCATGGGTGTAGACATCTATCAAAATTCATCAAAGTGTACATCTGAAATATGTGTAGTTTACTGTATAGGAACCATACCACAATAAAAGTTGCTTTTAAAAAAAAAAAAAAAAAGGAGATCAGCAAAGGAAGGGTGCCAAGACATCAGACTAGGTGGTAACCAGGAGGAAGGAATGGCTACTGAAGATCAAATAGTCTTACTTAATAACAGGAGCAATTACAACCACTAGTTGGTGCTTACTGCATTCTAGATACATTTGATGTTCTATTTGGTCCTTACAACTAACCTGTAAGGTAGGCATTATGCCCACTTTACACATGAGGCATCTGGGATGTAAAGTAATTTGCTCCTAAGTGGCAGGACCAGGGCTATCATATCAAAGGCCAAGGAAAACCACCTGCACGATTAAGACCCTCATGTGTTAAAAAGGTAGGAGATGCAAGAGATAAAGTGGAACAGCTGGTGGTGACCGCATGATTTGAAGACCGAGCAGAAGGAAAACGGATGATGCCAGTGATATTTGATGCAAAGAAAGGAGGAAGATGGTGAGTTCAAGCCTGGACATACCAGATGGCAAGTAAATGTTCACCCGGCAGGTGGAAATCTGGGTGATACAACAGAAGCTTTCTAAGCAGTGGCCTCTCTGGCCAGCTGAGGCCACAAGGTGGGTCAGCAGTCCCAGACCAGCACTGTGGGGCCCTCTCTTGGCTCATGAATATTCAGCTGAGGGCACCACCCGTCTTCAGCATTATGTTCTGCTTGGAAGAACGTGTACGATCCTCCTTCTGAACTGATATAAAAGGGCTCTTCTGCTCTGAACAAACAACTACAGTTCCAAAGGGCAAATGGTTGTGTGTGCTTTTGAACTAAACTGGTCACTATTAAAGAGAAAAAAAAAATCACTGTCACCACCCTTCCCGCCAAACACACTGATGTCGAGCAAATAGTGAACAATTTTACCACTTTATTAGTCAACTGAGAACACAGTTACTTTCTGGGCAAAAAACTAAATAGAAGAAAACAGAGAGAAACTACAAATGTAATCCTCATTTAATTCCCCAATCTGTATCTTCTTTTCATATCATAAAATAAGGTTATCTTTGCTGTGGGACAACTACATAAACGACGTCGAAGCTAATCAACTGAGGGACTCGGAAGGAAATTAAGCCAAAATGAATGAGATTAAGTGTCAGAAGTGAGAAAAGTTTCAGCACTTTTCTCATCACACTTCACTCGCCAGGCCTCTGATCTTTCTTTCTTTAGGTTTTCCTTGTCCTCTTTCACTGAATTATATAACATGTTAAGTCACAAAGTATTACCTTTTTTTTCTTTCATTTCTTCTAACCTACAGCTTCTTTCTATTAGGTTTTATTAGGCTTTTGAGGCCACTTTGTTAACACAAATGTCAGTATTTACACTCACTAATTTCTTATACTCAAATCTTAGAGGCTGATCAGATGCAGGTCCAAGCGTTTACTTATAGTAAACTTCACAGACGGTGCTACGCACGTGCATGAGGAAGCATGGGATGCCCGGCTGTCCCTCTTTAGTGATGGCAGCAGCCAAGGAGGGTCATGTCTAGACCCATCACTTCTTTTAAGGGGCTGCAGAATGACAATATTTTTACACCTTCAGTACTTATTAGCTGAATGAGTTCTGTAATGAGAGAATTTCCTTCCATCAACATAGTTACCCTGAGACAGAATTCACAAGGGAAAGGCAGAATAAATGTTTGACTCTTTCCTTCTGTAAACAATTTTTGAAAGAAGGTGTTGGTCACTCACTGTCTTCCAAAGGTAACCAGTAAGGGATTTCCTTTCTTTTTTCCACTATCTTTAAACATTAGTTGGTGCCTTTGATCCACTGTGGTTATTATTCTCTTTGATGCTCTAATTATCCAACAGAGAGCAGTGGGCTCCTGAGTCCTCTGACACAACCTTGGGAGGCCTGGACAGCATCCCAGTCCTGCACCCTGTGATGTTAAGATATTCCAGCCTAGTCTCATTCAGTTTCTGCTCTAGAGCTGCCAATGGATGCATTTCTAAAGCTGTGGGTTCAGAGGGAGCACACCGCTGCTTGCTTAGTTTCTAAACAATCTTAATGAAATTTTTGGAAATATGAATATTTTTAAAAGATAAGATTTATCATGAATTCATACTCATTCATATTGATCTTTCCAATTCTAATTTGAATTAATACCTTCTATTTTGTCTCTGCTGCTTTTCTCTCCCGTGCTGAAAACCTGGTCCTCAGAGACCCTATCCAGTTACTCAGATGCTTTATTTCTCCTGCAATTCTAGCCAAGGTTGAGGAGGCTGGACTGAAGATACCTCAGGTGAGTCAAAAAAATAAAGAGCTTCATTTTTCGGAAAAGGGCTCGTCCATGTTTTGGCTCATCTTTATACCCCGGGTCTCAGGCGGTTCATAAGTAAGGCACAGTCATCCCATGAAAACACCTTCAGACTGCAGGTGCAGAGTCCCTGTATTTCACGGGGAGATTCAGAGGGGGAGGTGGAAACTGAGTGCACTTCGTGTATTGTCACCACTGCTCCACGGCCATGGTGTGGGACAGCTGTGGCAGTCAAAGGCTAATGGGCCTCTCCTCTGTGATGGCACAGTGGATGAAAAAGCCATCTCTTAACAAAACCCGTTGCTAAAGACTACATCACAAAGGGGGAAAAACAGGTCACAAATGCCTCATTTAGGTTTCAGACTAGGGACAATTTGGCTTCTTTCTGCTCATGGAGAAGTGTATAAATGTATCAATACTTACATAGCAATGAAGAATGGAACCAGCATAGGCCATGTTAGACAGCGTGCAGGTGCACCAACCTAGAATCTATTTGATACTCAACTTAACCATCAGGCACCTAATAGGCACTGGGTATGACCCTAGGGAATCAAAGATGAACAAGACATACTCACTGCCTTTGGAGAAATGGTAATGCGAGTCTGTTTGAATGATGAGCTACTTAAAACAACAGTAAGAGTGAAAACGCATAGAGAAAGGGGAGAGTAATTCTTGATGAGGAAACAAGGTTTCAGTGGAGGAGCTGGTTAACATGCCAAGCAGAAGCTTTCTTTAGCTCACAGGCGGCGAGGCCTGCCTCCCTGATTGTAGGGTTTCATAAGGGCGTGAACCACCACGAGCTTAAAATATCAGACAAGGGGGAAGAGCATCCTTCAGAGGGTAACTTAATCTGCCTCTCAGCCAGGTTGGAAGCAAAAATGATCCTGTGTCCCTACAGATGTCAAACAGGACAAAGGGACTTCTGTCACCAAGTTGTACTAACCAGAGATAAGCAATTTTCCTTCTGCCTGGTTGGCTTAACCAGCTGGTGATTCGGTTTCCTTATTTAAGAATAGAAATATCTACCAACACCCACAGTCTAGGAGACTGCAGAACATCGATTATGGAAAGAACCTTAGAAATGGTTCATTTCATCCTCATAGCTGAGAAAAATAATGGCCTCAGATGGTTAGCTGACTTGTTCCAAGTTGCAAAGCTAAAATCAGGGGTTTGTTGAAGAATATCCTAATAAAGATTGGACTAGAAATGTCTAATGTGTATGTGTCTGTGTGTGTGTGTGTGTGTAAGAGATATTAAATTATATATATATTATATATTAAATATATATATATATGCAATTAGATATATTTAATAACTTTTTTAGGAAAACTTGCAATAATATTGAAAGAACATTCTATTACTCTTCTGAGACTGATGGCTTCAGAAATGAAGGTGAGAAAATTAGAGGCAAAGGCATAGCCTTGATTCATTATCTTCAGCGAAGCTACAGTCTGAATCTTTGTGTCCTCCCTGAAGTTGTATGTTGAAACCCAACCCCTGAGGTGATGGTTTTGGGCAGTGGGCCCTTTGGGATGTAAATTGGGCCAGAAGCATAAAGTCCTTATGTAAGTGTTCCTATTTTTAAAAATGCCCATAAAAGGAGGCCTGGGAGAGCTCCCTTGCCTCCTCTCTCACGTAAGGACATCAAGAAGTCGGCAGACTGCAGCCCGGAAGTGGGTCCATGCCGGACCCGACCATGCTGGCACCCTGATCTTGGGCTTCCAGCTTCCACAACCGTGAGCAATAAGTTTCTGCTGTTTCTAAACACATCATCTTATGGTCTTTTTACTACAGCAGCCAAAATGGGCTAAGACAACCATGGACAATGCCCTTTCACAGTGGGCAGAGCTTAAGTAGAGGACGCAAGCTCAGGAGGCAGACAAATTAATTCCTATGGTGTGTTTTTGCTTGGTAGCCAAAAAGAATTCCTGTATGTAGAACACCATACCTTTTTAATTTCAGATTTCAAGTTGCAAGTGTTACTCTGCTGGCTGAAGAGGTTTTTCTCGAATCTCTCTATAACCCTTGTTTTCAAATTGTGGTGCAGAGCTGGAGGAAGCTGCATAAAATGAGAAAATCGTTATCAGCAAGTCATTAGCAATGCATAGCTGACTCCCAGGAACCATTACTGAGGGTCAGTCACGGTACTCCCTGCATGGGACTGAATAAGAATTAAAGTTTTACCCTAACTAGCATGACTTGATGTTACCCTTGTTCATTCTACAATCCAGAAGAAATATATTACTGTGTTCTCTTTCAAAAGGCTAGTTCTACTTATGTTACTGTTCTTTCATTTTATTGATATTATTTTTCATAGAACAACTGAATTATATATTAGTCGCACATATGAATTGAATTAAGTTTGCAAATAACAAGCTTGACATAGAAAGATGCATTATTTGAGATGCTGGAGTGCTTGTATCATTCCCAGAACCATGCTAAACGCTGTAATTTGATCTTTGTCCTGAAGGACTTGATACTATGGACCAGGAAGCCCATATCTGTATTAACACATTGTCAGAAGCCTGCTTGTGAGCACATATGAATCTGCAACTGATCAGAGAGAGAGATCACATGGCAGGGACTAATCTTATCAGGAAGAAAGAGAAATGAACTCATATACATTAGAGCCCAGCCAGCATGACTTAGATTTGATGAGTAAGTAGTAGGAAGTCACAGGTAAGAGTGGAGAAGGGATGGAAAAGTACCAGAAGACACCTTTTTGCTCTAACAATTCCCTACTGTTACCCAACACAAGTTGCCACCTCTCTAATTCAAACACCAAAGGGTGGTTCAACATACACAAATCAAACAATGTAATACATCACATCAACAAGAGAAAGGACAAGAACCACATGGTCATCTCAATAGATGCAGAAAAAGCATTTGATAAAATTCAACACCGATTTATGATAAAAACTCTCAGCAAAGTGGGTATAGGGGGAATAAATCTCAACATTATTAAAGCTATATATGACAAACTGACAGCCAGCATAGTACTCAACAGTAAAAACCTCAAAAAATTCCCACTAAAATCTGGGACAAGACAAGGCTGCCCACTATCACCACTCCTATTCAACATAGTCTTGGAAGTCCTATCCACAGCAATCAGGCATGAGAGAGAAATAAAAGGGATTGAAATTAGAAAAGAAGAGGTAAAAGTGTCACTATATGCAGATGACATGATAATATAAATAGAAAAATCTAAAAGGTCCACACAAAAAAAACTAGAAATAACTGAAGAATTCAGCAAGGTAGCAGATTACAAGATTAATGTACAAAAATTAATTACATTTCTTTACACTAATGATGAACCAAAAGGAAAAGAAACTAAATAAACAATCCCCTTTAAAATAGCACCCAAAGTAATAAAACACCTAGTAATAAAACTAACCAAGGAGGTGAAAGACTTACACATGGAGAACTATAAAACACAGATTAAGGAAATTAAAGAAGACTATTTTAAAATATTGATTCTTCCAATCCAGGAGAATGGGACGTCTTTCCATTTTTATAAAATAGTCACACTGCCCAAGGCAATCTACAGATTTAATGCAATCCCTATCAAATTACCTAGGACATAGTTCATAGAAGTTGAACAAATCATAATCAAATTTACATGGAACCACAGAAGACCTAGAATTTCCAAAGCATTACTTAAGGAAAAGTAAGAGGATGGAGGAATAACCCTTCCAGACTTCAGAAAATCCTATAGAGTTACAGGCATCAAAACAGCATGGTTTTGGTACAAAATCAGACATATGGACCAATGGAAAAGAATAAAGAGCTCAGAAATGAACCCACAAACTTTTGGTCAACTCATCTTCAACAAAGGAGGCAAGAATATAAAATGGAATAAAGACAGTCTCTTCAGCAAATTGTGATGGGAATACTGGACAGCAGCCTGTAAATCAATGAAGCTAAAACAATCCCTCACACTATACACAAAAACAAACTCAAAATGGATCAAAGACTTAAACATAAGACAAGACACAGTAAAACTCCAAGAAGAAAATATAGGCAAAACATTATCTGAGATACATCTCAAAACTGCTCTTACGGCACTCTACTCAAGCAACAGAAATAAAAGCAAGAATAAACAAATGGGACCTAATGAAACTTACAAGCTTCTGCACAGCAAAGGAAATCATAAGGAAAACAAAACAACAACCTACAGAATGGGAGAAAAGTTTTGCAAATAAAATGGACATTGGCTTGATCTCCAGAATATAGAAGCAACTCATATGAATTAATAAGAAAAAAACAAGCAACCCAATCCAAAACTGGGCAAAAGACCTAAACAAGCGATTCTCCGAGGAAGACATACAAATGAACAATGATCATGAAAAAATGCTCCATATCACTAATTATCAGAGAAATGTGAATCAAAATTACAATCAGGTATCACTTCACATCAGGCAGAATGGCCATCATTCAAAACCGTCCACAAATGACAAATGCTGGAGAGGCTGTGGAGAAAAGGGAACCCTCCTACACTGGTTGTGGGAATGCAGATTGGTGCAGCCACTGTGGAAAACAGTATGGAGACTCCTCTAAAGAATAGGAATAGACTTACCGCATGACCCAGGAACCACGCTCCTGGGCATATATCCAGAAAGAAACCTACTTCAGTATGACACCTGCACCCCAATGTTCATAGCAGCATTGCTTACAATAGCCAAGACATGGAAACAGTCTAAATGTCCATCAATAGATGACTGGATGAAGAACTGGTATACTTATACAATGGAATACTACTCAGCCTTAAAAACAGACAACATAATGCCATTTCCAGCAACATGGATGCTCCTGGAGAATGTCATACTTAGTGAAGTAAGCCAGAAAGAGAAATAAAAATACCATATGAGATCACTCATGTGTGGAATCTAAACAAACAAACAAACAAAGCATAAATACAAAATAGAAATACACTCACAGACATAGAATATAAACTTGTGGTTTCCAAGGGGGTGGGGGTGGGAAAACATAGACTGGGATTTCAAAATTGTAGAATAGATAAACAAGATTATATAATGTATAGCACAGGGAAATATACACAAGGTCTTATGGTAGCTCACAGAGAAATCAAATGTGACAATGAATATATGCATGTTCACGTATAAATGAAAAATTATGCTCTACACTCGAATTTGACAGGATATTGTAAAATGATTATGAATCAATAAAAAAAGGCTAAAAAAACAAAGACAGAATAAGGGAAATCACACAATCTGAACATCACATAGAGAAGCAAGTGAAAACCAATGGGAGCCATGTATTTCAAACCTGAGATAATAAGAAGTATGCCATTCTATGAATCAAAGGGGCCCCAGATGGAAAAGAAAGAGAAAGGGATTTGGAAAAAGGAACTGAAGGAATCAGACTAACGTTTCCCAAACTGAAGAAAGAATCAGCTTTCCCAATACGGGAAACACAGTGGGATCCAAACAAGATAAACACAAAGAGACCTACAACAAGACATGTTGTCATGAAAAGGACCTAATTTCATGATAAAGTAACGATTCTAAGTGCACCAAAATTAAAACAAGTCAATCACAAGAGAACCTCCATCAGGCTTTCAGCAGATTTCTCAACACAAACGTTGCAGGCCAAGAAGGGAGTTCACAGAGAGAGACAAATCCCTGAATGAGAAGAACATGCAATCTAGCATAACCTATGCCACAAGACAATCCTTTAGAATAACCGGAGAGATCAAAAGTTTCACAGACACGCAAACATGGAAAGAATCGTGCAATAAGAAACTTACCCTGCAAGAAAGATTGAGAATTTTAGACCCTGATGAGAAAAGAAGCAGGATGATCTAGAAATGAGAAAACCATCCTTGGAAAGGCAGTAACGGCAAGAATTTGCAAAAGAATAAATGTAAAGTTGTAAAACACAGCATCAAAATCATTAAGGATGGGAGAGGGAAGCCAGGATATAGAGATTTGTTTCCATTCTTTTCAGGATGTGTTTGAGATTATATAATTCTCTGTTTAAAGACAACAGAGAGAGAAATGGGTTAATGTATTGGAGAATCAGGATGACCATAGACCAAAAGCACACAATGGACTCACAAAAACCAAAGAGAAACCAAGGTAATAAAAAAGGAAATACTCAAAAGGCAGCTAAGGTGTATTTAAGACACAACGACCCAATATCACTGCTAGCAAATATTCTTCACACATGTTAAAACAACAGATTATTACAAAAAAGATGCATGTATACATGTTCAAAATGTGAATTCATACTAACGAAAAATGTACTAACCCAAATTTCTATTATTATAAGAAGGGATAAATAGTTTCTGATACCCTCTTACATGCCATACATAAAGAATGAATGCATGGCATATTAAGCAATATGACCATTATGAAGGTCAAATTCATATAAAGATGTTGCACGCAAAAATAGGACTGAGAGAAAATGGACAGTCACTAACCTGTGAACTGGGATGGATTTCATGTCTATGAAATTGAGATTTGCATATTCTTGAATCCAATTCAATGGATTCATAGAATATGTGATCATCAACTTTGTCTTCTTTCACTTAGAATGGTTTTCAAGTCCGGATATTCATTAACAAAAGGTTACACAAACTGGAAGGAAATATTCAAAAAAATTTTCTTACACATTATGTATTCTCTTCGTACTTATCTAGCAAACGGTAAAACATTACCATTATGCATTCATAAAATTTTGAACATTCAAATTTGAATACGTTTCTGAAATCAATTTGCTTGTAAGGGTAAAATAGGATAAAATTCCAAAATTATTGCCAACACTAATTAAGGAAAACAGGGAGCAATCAAAAGGGCTACAGCAACCGAAAGAGGATCTCAAGTTCCAATCTCAAGTCTGACTATTTGGGTGAATATAAATACTGGCTTCACCTCCAAACAGCTTCTCGACTGAAAGACAGCTATCTCTGGCCCTTCCCTCTCTACAGGTAGCATTTCAGGAAACATGAGATAACATACCAAGCGCAGTATCTGAAATGCAGTGTTCACAAATGGTTTGCTTCCTTCATTGAACAAAAGGACACACTCCCATGAAGGCTGAGGTGAAAGGGAGCCTCCAAGTCCACAAATCTCCGTCAGCACAAAAGACGACAGGTGCTTGGTTCTATTTAAAACAACAAATCAATAACACCATCACCACCATTCCACGGACGCTTCTGAGGGATCCGAAGCCGGCCCAGGGAGCCTGCACTTACTTCTCCAAGAACTCCATCTGGGCTGCATACACACTGAGCGCTAAAGCCTTAGAAGGAAAAGCCCACAGTCATTGTGCTAAGACATCTAGATGCCTATCTGCTAGTAGGAAAGCTCAGTCGGGCTCAAAGTGGGGCGGTGGCGGGGGGAGCGTCAACTGAGATCTAAAACCAAATGATACTTGAAGAAATCAAGACAGCGATGCTGACTTACCCTTCCTGAAACGCGAACGCTACCATAGCAGAATCCATTTGGAAACTTCAGGTTTGAAACATTCCACACCAACACTGCTGCCACTGCATGCTTTTAAGAAAGCTTACTCAGGAGAGCACCACTGGCACCGAGGAAGGTGCTGAAGCTAAGCCGTCTGCGGAAAACACAGGCGAGGGGCCGAATCTAGACGATGATCCTGGGTTTGTGCACACACGCCGCTGCAAACGCATTCTACCCCATGGCCTCAACGCGCTTCAACACCTGAAGGAATTGGCGGCTTCACTGGGGGTGGTCAAGGGAAGGCCGCGAGGGGTTCACCTTGGGGCGGAACTCAAGTTCCCAACCTGGGGGTCACGAAGGGCCTCACCGGGGAGCGGCCTCCACGCCCTGTGCCCCTCCCCGACTCCCGGCGCTGAGCGAGGGCCGCCCTGGGAAGCTGCGGGTGCAAAGACCCAGCAAGAGGGGCCAGGCCCTTCACCAGACTCCTGGCGCTCAGAAGACGGGGCGGCTTGGCGTGTTTCGGGGTCGTCGCTGGAATCTGGGTCGAGGGTCCTAAACCAAGGCCGCGGCTGCCAAGGCCTAGGTCGGATGGGAAGCTGCGCGGGGGTGAGCGGCCGGCACACGGGGTGCGGACAATCACGACATCATGCCCCAGGAGCCTTCCCCGATGTATCAGAGCTTACTGTAGGGCGGCCCACGTCGCACGCCTGCCCGCGGACCATCTCGGAGACCGTGTTCCCCTCAGCCGCCATCGCCGCCGCAACTGCCGCTGACGTCTCCATGGAAACCGACGCCGACGCCACCGGCGCCGCCAACGCTTAGCTCAAGCTGCGCCTCCGAAAGGGACCGCGGCGCTGGCTATGCAGCCGCCGCCGCTGGCAGGCTTAGGAGGGTCAGCGCCGCTCAGAAGAGCCCCGTGCCTCTGGGAACAACTGCCTCCTGCCTGCCTGCCTGATCAAGCGGCGGGCCGGCCGCCGAGGCAGGGGCGTGGCCGAGGAGTGCGCCTGGGCGGGGCCGGGCTTCCTGCACGAGGAGTGGCTCCTTCGGCCAGGGGGCGGGGCTGCGCGCTCAGGGCCAAGACAGGTGTGTGAACTGTCATCCACCCAGATTTGTATTCTCGCCTAAAAGAGTTCTTCCTTCCAAACATGACCAGTTTTCACTAGAACAGCTCGCCCAGCAGGGACAGCATGGGATGAGACGTCTGTATTCCCCAGGATTGGGTAGGAGCCAGGTTCCAGGCTGATGGGTTTGTATGCCTCAGTCACCCGCGATGGGGGATGGTTGATACCCCATGGTGTCAGGGCAGGGTTACTGACCCGCTCATAAGTTTCAGATGAACCATCAATGAGGGACAGGAGCCCAGCAAGGAAGCAGACCACTGCTGTGTCACAGAACACCCCTGTACCCCTCCCAAACTGCCTAGTCTTCAACACAGCGTGTGTTGGCACACCTCTCCAGCCTTTCCTCCTCACCTCACCTCACATGCTCAGATCCTTCGTGGACATGGCCTAGCTCTGACCCCATCTTCCCCCCGGGACAGTGCGCCTTTTCCAGTGTCGGAGTCCAGATTATCAGGCACTTATGAAAGTTTTGGTTTTGTGAGTGTGTCATTGAGGGCTTTGGGGTGAGGAATGGTGCGTTTAAGTTTCCCTATACGAATTCAATCAGGTGCATGAGCTGAAGGCATCCATTTCCTGAATGGGACGGGACAGAGATTCTGCGGACAGCCTGTGAGGGGACCCGTCACTCTAGCCAGTCAATGAGGAATCTCTCTTGGACGCCAGTGGCCCTGTGTGGCCCTGATTTGCCCCTAATTTTTCAAGGAGCTAGGGAACGTCAAAGGTCACATCAACCTGGGTGAAATCCTAGACGATTGCAGTGATTTGCACAGAGCCTGTCAGAACAGGGGTGGTGGCATGGGGTTGCAAGTTGACCTGGAATGTCTTGCTTTTCATGTACCTGTCTCCGTTTATCTCATCTTGCCTACATATGGTTTCAGAACCGGAGAGCTATGCACCCAGAAAAGAGCAGGCAGGCGCCTGCCAAGAACAGGGCAGAAGACCCTGATGCCAAACCAGCACTGACGGTCCCATCCGACAATAAGCCCCAACCCAATATCCGCAAGAGCACTCATAACTTGCCTCCATCTGATCCACTGGACAGCTTCCGGTCCCTTGCCGCTGCAGCCCTTCTTTATCCCCAGCTTCTCTGATCCTTGTACTCCCCTTGGTGGGTGGGAGGGCCAGGCACTGGTGCACTGGTGGTCAAGCCCACGACGGGTTTGCAGGGAATTGAGAACCCTCCACATCCGGGCAGAGACCCAGCGGCACCAAGGCAGGGCCGAGTCCAGGAAGGGGTCTCGAAACCATTCACGCAGCACACATGCCCTCAGCCAACAAAGGGGCTTGCCATCACAAAAGACTGAACTTTGGCGAAGCAGCACTCCCTCAGCTGTCCTCGGCAGTGGTCCTCCACAGACCGGGCAGGATCTGGCTCAGCCACGCAGCCCCGACGCACCAATTCTGCAGCCCGAACAGGCCGAGACACACCTGTGGCAGCAGCAGGCCCCATCGGATCAACTCACGTCTCCTCCAATCCACCCGCAGCCCCAGCCCTCAGGCGCCAGAGGCTCAGGGAGCCTCTTAGATGAACTCTCATCAGACGCCAGCCTTCTGGAAAAGGCACAACATTTCCTGAGCGACGGCACCCCGGAAGAGGGACTTTGGCCAACCCTGGAAGAACCCCTCAGTGACGACGAATTCCAGGCCCTCCTGGACATGCTGCCAGGCTCGCCAGAGCCTCAGGAAAGCCTTCGGTCGAGCCCAATTCAGGCCTCCTTCCCTGGGATGCTGAGCCACGGCTGAGAAAAAAGGATGAGGAACCAGCCACACTCCTAGGGCTCGGCAGCAAGGGCAAGGCGCCCAGACTGCCGGCCCCACTGCGTGGCCTCCCTCAGCCCTGCCGTGCTCCGCGGGCACTCTCAAGACGCTCAGGCACCAGGAGGGCCATCCTCCCTGATGTCAGAAGGGATGATAGCATTCCAACCGTCAAGAGGACAGCCCAAGTCCTCTTGGCTTGGAGGTCGATTTCCCGGCTCTCTCGGACATTTCCTTGATCCAGTAAATGTAGCTGTGAACTCAACACAATTCTTTGGCTCTCTCTTGGTACCCTTGTGTTCTGTGACCAAGCATCCATGCCACTCTTCACAGATTGACCATGTCCCACTTTGCCAGGGACTGAATGGGAAGGGGGTTGGGTGGGCTTGATAAGAACCCAGGTTCTACTTGAAAAATACATTCTCTTCGAAAGCCTACACCAATGAAACATTGTCACTGGGATTCTGGGAACAAGAAAGAATCCATTATTGCAAGTAGACAGGAGCACCATTACAGAACTATCTTAGCACTATTCCTTGATCAGAGATAATAGCCAGATTATTATCAGCAGGGCTCAAATTAACCAAGGTGCTGGGGATATTAGGCAGGCAATCAATCTCTCTCTCTCCCTCACGCCCTCCATCCCTACCTCCCTCTCTCACTTGTCTCCTTCTGCCTCTCCCTTGTTCTCTCTCTCCCTCTCCCCCTGTCTTATGGTCTCTTTGCCACAAACACTTACAGCGCACACACAGCCACATAAACACACAAGCATCGTTTGAACCAAGTGCTGCTATAATTAGACTCATCCCCAAATGTTGCTGAAGAAGCGCGTAGTCTCCATCTCAGTGCACATGGCTGAGTTTCATGAACCAGGGTGGCCAAGGAGTACACTAAAGACGGCCTATTATGGGTTTTGGGTTTCCATGTTTCGAGGGTCTAGGGCCTAGGATCAGCTAAAATGTCAGATGGGTTGGTATGTTCCAGCCAAATATTCCTTCCTAGCACAGCTGCGCCACCATCCTCTAGGACGCTTTGGAATTCCCCTTCTGCTTCTCCTGCTCCTCCTCCTCCTTCTTGTCCTCTGCTCCCCCTCCCCTCCCCCTTCCCACTCCCCTCCCCCTCACCCCTCCCCTCCCCTCCTCATCCCTCTCCCCACACCCCTCCCTTCCCTCTCCTCCTCCCCAGGTATTCGATTTTGGAAAACACACCCTCGCTTCCCATCTCTATCCTACTGGGTCCATCTTGGCTGAGGCGGGGCTATCATTGCACTCCCCAGCGTTACTTGAGGTATCTGTCTCTTCTCCCAAGTTGTGGTGCCGGGCCCTCCTTTTCAGCTCTGGTTTCTTGCCTGACTTTCCCGGACTCGTGCCTGCCGTCCGGAGAAGGAGTGACCGTCTACAGGTTCTCTGGATCCATGTGTTTTCACCATCAAACGATTTTTCCTTGCTTCCCTTTTGGCGGCTCCAGCAGGGAAGTTCGCTTGGGAATGCATTCCGTTTGCGTGGGCCGGATTCCCGACAGCAGAGCTCCCGATGCCGTTGGGCATGGGTCCTTGGGGCTGCTGGACAGTTTCTGACCTGTTTTGACCTGGGTGATGGCCCCAGGCGAGTGAGGGCAGCTCCCCGCTCCCCTCCCCCTCTTCCCCTCCCCCTCTTTTCCCCTCCCCCACCCACTGTTGGGACGTGCATTCGACCTGGCTTCCCTGGGAGACAGGCTTGCCAAGAGAATTGCTTTGACGTAGCCGGGTGTAGCTGACACGTTTCGGCCTGGATAGACTTCAGGGGACCGGACCCTCATCAGGCCTCTCTGGAAAGGCTTTGAAGATGCTGTCAGACAGGCGGGGCAACATAGCCATGTTGGGTTTGCCCAGGACAAGCCTCGCACTTCGAAGCCGCCTCCTAGTGTGGTAGTGGTGTCTGCCCCTTTCTTCATGCACTCCCTGGCCCGTGAGGAAGGGGGCGGGCTGCAGATGACAGCTGGAAATGTTTCCAAAGTTTGTGACCGAAGAGCATGACCCGTGTGTCGAATCCTGTGTCCATCGGTGCATTCAGCTTTCCTATTGAAATGAGCGGGTCCTCAGCCTCCAGTCAAGGAAATGCCTCAGGCCTGGAGTGCAATGAGGTCCAGGAGATGCCGAGGGAATTGGGAAGTAGACACCGGGAAGCTAGGCCCTCCACACTGGAAAGAACACTGGGGCCAAGCCTTGTCACCACGAACCCAGGGTTGGGGAAAGCCAGGGAGAGCAAACACTGCGTGGAACGGGAAAACGTGTGAAAACCAGAGAGCCCTGGAGCCCATTCAGCCCGGGGAACGGAGGATGCCAGGCTTCCAAAGAAAGGCCTTGCTGGCCTCCGGATTTGCCTTTCAGTCCAAGTCCCCTAACATGGACACATGGGAACACTTCAAGGTTCTCAAGGTGGAAGGGGGGGTTGGGATCCCGAGGCAGCGATTTCCATAAATAGGGGCGGGGCGTGCCCGATCCCTTGATAAGGCCCGTGCTCCTGGGAACTCCACATTTGGCCAGCAGCCTCTGTGCCGGACGGGTGTCTCTCCGGCCATGGATGACTCACGCACGCCCAACGGTAAGTAGACATCAGCACCTGGGCTCTCCTTCTGGCTCATCTGAAATGCCTTCCTGCCCTCTCAGGGATGTGGACGAGGGGAGAAATGGCCCCCTGAGACTGCAGGGATGGCTCTGGCTGGGCTCTGTTTAAGGAAGCCATTGGGCCAAATGATTGAGAGAGTGGCTTGGGTAGTTCTGTTTTTCCTTTCTTTTTTGTTTTTATTCATTGATTTCTTTGGCCCTGTTGAAATTGACATGGGAGCGGTAGCCCTGCTGCCCACCCACAGCTCCTCTGTGAGAAGTCCTGACGTGCAGCTGCACAGAAAGCTGCAGCCGTTGTCCAAGGCTTCCGATCGCATGCAGCGCATTTCTAGTGGAACACGTTAGGACATTTGAGTTGGTGGTGTTGGTACTTTCTCGCTGTGGTTTAGCAGCTCCCTCTTGCCTTGAGTTCCGTGGGAACGGGTCCATTTCTCTGCTGTCCCTGGAAGTAGTCCACACGCAGGATACCCAAGAAGCACGGCAGGTCATAGGTTCCCTTGCCACCAAATTCAACACTAGGGCTCGGGAGGCACTGATCCCAGAAACCCTTGACATGCCTCCCACTCGACTCCAAAGTAGGGAGTGGAGACTGGGGGCAGGGGCAGCTGGGGGCGCATGTGGGGGTGGGGCTTTCTGAAGGCAAAAGCCCCAAGGCCAGGCTACCGTGTGCTCCATGACTTCTGTCCGAAGCAATCTCACTGGAGCTGGCAAGGAGGAAGGGTGCTTGTGAAGGAAGCATCGCTTGGGGTGCGCAAGCCGTGCCTTGCGTCCTTCCAGGCAGACACCTTGACACCCTAGTTTGGCAGCTGGCAGTGGCTAGCGGGGAATTCCTTTGTCGGGAGGGCTGATGTTCTAGAGTTTGAATACACTTCAGGAAATCCAAGTCGTCCCGAAGCCCGGGACGTGCCCGACACCACGTCGGGCTTTCCGCAGAACGTGTGAACAAGCACAGTCCTATTCCTCTGCATCACAGAGAACAAGTGTCCACTAGGACAGGGCTCTATCAATCCAAGCTTTCCACAGAGAAAAATAGCACACACACAGCCAGTCCACATGACACGGTGACGTCCAGGATGGGGTGCTCATCCTCTGTGGTGTCCCAGCCCAGGCGTCGTCAGAATCAGGGTCGGGGCACGAGGGCCGCAATGTGGGTATCCGACACAACCTACACACGTGTGGCCGTGCTTGGCTCGATTTTCAAGTAGTTCAAGCAGGTGTGCCATGGGTGTGTGAGGAGCCACATGGTGGGCTCTTCTAGCTGGCTAAAGTTCGAGGTCCGTCCTGCCAGGGGCCATCCAGACGTTGCACGGCCGGCAGCCGGCGGCCGCGTCCCCTGGGTGGGAACATCTTCCACCCATTTGGAACATGACCCTGTTGCCCTAGGTCTTCCCAGCTGGTTGGTTTGTAGTTCTCTGGGCTGCCGGTGAGTGGGTGGTAGATCCCAAGAACTTGAGCCACCTCATCTTTTCTACTTGGCATAGATGGAAGCCCCAGGGTCACCCCTTCAGCAGGGCTGTGTGTGTGCTTCCGTTAGATAGAAAGGGATGGCCATCTGTGCACTGGAGTCTACTCCCCCCCGCCTCCCGG
Source organism: Camelus bactrianus (assembly GCF_048773025.1). NCBI lineage: Eukaryota > Metazoa > Chordata > Mammalia > Artiodactyla > Camelidae > Camelus > Camelus bactrianus. The sequence goes on along the minus strand of NC_133555.1, from coordinate 50,802,488 downwards.
ACACAAAAAGCAGCCTGGTGTGGCACCACCCATCACCACCACACACCGCCGTTGGTGCAGCCGTACGGATTCCCTCTCAGACTTTTCCCCCTCTTGTATTTGGCAGGCCCACGCCCAAGAGGACAGCGGAGAAAGAGGCTGGTTCTGAAGCTCAGTCAAAACGATGCTCTGCAAGCCCTCTTTCAACAGAACCCCTACCCTGGCATCAAGGCCCGAGAGAGCCTGGCCCGAAACCTGGGCATTGCCGAAAGCAGAATTCAGGTAAATATCAGTCTCGGGATTCCTGTTCTCTCGGGTTCCGTGTCAAGATGCCACCCGGCCCGAGCCGTGTGAGTCCCAATTCCAGGTCGGGGAGCTGGCTGCCGAGACTTAGCCAGGTTTCGTCTCTCGTGCGTTGGGAGGGAACCAAAGATAAGCCATCCAGCCTCAGGGAAAAGGGGTGTCCTCTAGCGAGCCTCTGTGCTGAAGGGTTTGTAGGTGGTTTCCGAGCCCAATATGCAATTGGCTACAGACACTTCATGGTGGGGGGCACGCTATGGAGAGGAGCCGTCTCCTCCCCTTGGTGCTCCTGGTCTGGGTGCTGGAGGCAAGCCTGGAATCAACTCCCGGCTAAGAATGGCTGTCCCTTGGGAGAACAGGGCCAGAGGGAGCTGAGTGGCCCTTGGTCCTACAGGAGGTCAGGAATCAAAGCCGAGGGAAAGAGGGAGCGTGAGGCTGCTTGTGCCAGGGGGTTCGGTCCTTTCTGGCTCACCTCCGAGGCGCTAGCGTTGCTCAAGGCTTCCTGTCTGGTAGGGTGGGAGAGGAGCCCTGAAAGGGGAGAACCTTAGGAGCAGGAACACTGTGCCTGCTGCCTTTCAATGGGCACTAATACGCGTAGGCTTCCCTTACTGAACTGACTGGCAGGTTCAACACACTGCCCACACAGCCCCATCAGAGATGCCTAAAAATGGACACACACACGCCCACACCCTCACCGACACCCATATCTACCCCGATGGCCACACCTCCACCAACCCCAACCCCACCCCCCTGCCACCCGGCCGGCCCCCAAGCCTCACACGACCTCACCCGACCTCACTCGGCTGCACCCTACCCTTCACCACGCCGCTCCACTCCACTCCACTCCACTCCACTCCATCCACACCTAACTCTGCATTTGATTCTTGGGTAACGATGAAGGCAGCATGTGGTTTCACTGTTGGAGACAATGACACAGATTTGAACGATGGGGATCGGGTACCTAAGAGCCTGCAGACCTGGAAGTGGCAGGACCTTGCCCTCCTCAGAGTTCCCTGTCAAGGAGTCTTTTCCAGGCAGCATGGGGTTTTCAGGAGTTCGCCCGCCTTCAGGGAATTTTGGACAAGAGCACTCACCTATGCGTGGTGTGTTAGGAAAGGGTGCTGTCCATGGGGCCAGGAGGGAGACAGAGGAACATTCCTCAGGCACTGAGCATGGTCAAAAAGGAGGCACAAAGACTCAAAGGGAGCCAGTGAGAGAAACAACAGAGAGAAATGGACACAGAGACAGAGACAGGGACTGAGAGAGAGGAAAAGAGAAACAAGCATAAACAGGTAGATGGACAGAATCGGAGACTGAGACTAACAGGCCAACAGGGACCATGGCAGGTGACAGGAATGGAAAATGTCAAGTGAGACAGAGAGCTAAGCAGAGAGAGACAGAAACGGATAGCAAGAGAGATGATCAGACAGAGTGGGTCGGGGGAGGAAACGAGGGATATGGAGAGGAGAAGAGAGAGGGAGAATATCAGCAAGCTCCTTCAGACTGACTTTGGGAAAGCAAACATTGTCTCCTGCCTCACGTGTTTTTGTCTTTGGATTCCAGAGGGAGGATGGCAGGGGATATGCTGATTTTCTTCCGTGCAGATAGTGTTTTCTGGAATCCTGTGCAGTTCTTCCGAGGTGAAAGCCATAATCTGTGGCAAGTCCAGTCCCTTTGGGTGCTGAATATTTCCACTGGGGGCACATGGAGCCTAGAGTTTGTCCACTCCTTTGGTTGTCTGTTTGCTGTGTTGCGAATCACTGTGATAGCTCTTGAAATCTGTCCCTAAGCATTTGAGTGACAGGGGTTTTACTCCTTCTATTTAGGTTTGGTTCCAAAACCAACGAAGAAGAAGCCTAAGGCAGAGCCGACCGCCGTCGGGGAACATCTTACCAGACGGGCAATCGCATCCTGTGCACGAGCCTCAGGCTGTGACGCAAGGTGAGTCCCTGGCTTTCCAAAGGCATTTTCCCATTAGGGTTCCTGGAGACAGATTCATCTCTGAACGTGGGTGACAAGTAGTCAGCAGAGAACCCTTAGGAGAGAACACAAGCCTATCTGGGCCTTGCCCTGCTAGTGCTCACTCTATGAGCATCATGGCCCTGTTTGGAGGGCGGGGTCTTGCATGGCCAGGAAGCCTTTCAACCCTCTGGTCCTGAAACTGTCCAAAGTGCAGAGTTCCCTTCCCTTATCCACTCACAAATATTTTCCTCGGGCTCCATAGCAAGATTCGTTCCAGAATTGGCCCATCAGGGCTTCAGAACACTCCAGAAAACATGCTGGGAAACCAACCAAACAGCAAACTAGAGAAACAAGCAAACAAACAGTCAAGCAAGAAATAAAATTTTAAAGTGAATAATTAAAATGTAAAATGGAAACTGTGAGTGTGTGTGTGTGTGTTTGTGTGTGTCTGTGTGGGTGTGTATGTGTGGATGTGTCTGTGTGGGTGGGGGAATGCATTGTGCCTGTGTATACTTCTACATACACATGATAATTCACTATAGACATAGCGATTCATATATGTATAAAAACTATATTTGTATCGATTAACTATCTTTCTATCATCTATCGATCTATCATCTATCTATGTAGATCTATACCTATGTTTCAATCTCTCTCTCTCTTTACCTCTCACCTATCTATCTCTCTCTCTATCTCTCTCTCTATCTATCTATCCATCTATCTATCTATCTATCTATCCCTCTATCTCTCTATCTTTCTATCTACCTACCTATCTGATATGCCATTTCCTCCATATGGCAGAATTTGTGTGCACTGAATGTGAAGTGGGCTTCATTGTCCTCTCTTCTTTGTTTGTGCTCCTCCAGATGGCCGCCCAAAAGAGGCTGAGAGAAAGCGCACGTTCATCTCACCCTCTCAAACAGGGATGCTTGTGCAAGCCTTTGAGAGGGACCACTTTCCTGGCATTGCCACCAGGGAAGAATTGGCTCGTCAAACAGGACTTCCTGAACCTCGAATCCAGGTAAGGTCTCAGTAGGTGGAAGATGGTATGTCCCAAGGCGGGAGTGCCGTTTTCCTCCCGCGCCGGTGCTGGATATACGTAGGCACTGCTGATGGTTCTGGATGTGTGGGTGGGTCATTGGGGGGTTGGGGAGAGGAATGGGGCTTGTAAGTTTCCCTATAGACATTCACTCAGGTGCCTGACCTGAAGGCATCCATTTCCTGAAGGGGACGGAGCAGAGGAGGTCCCGGACAGCCTGGGAGGGGTCCCGACAGTCTAGCCAGACAGCGAGGGATCTCTCATGGAAGCCAGGGTTCCAGTGTGGCCCTGATTTGGCCCCTCATTTTGCAAGGACCTGGGGACTGGCAAAGGTCCCATCACCCTGGGTCAAGGCCTATCCAAAGGCAGTGTTTTTGCCCGGAGCCTGTCAGACCAGGGGTGCTGGCATGGGGGTTGCAAGGCGACGTGGGAGATCGTGCTTCTGATGTACCTGTCTCCCTTTCTCTCATCTTGCCTAGATATGGTTTCAGAACCGGAGAGCTCGGCACCCGGAGCAGAGCAGAGGGGCGCCTGCCAAGGCCCGGGCAGAAGACCCCGATGCCAGACCAGCCCCGACTGTCCCATCGGACCAAAGGCCCCCGCCCAACATCCACAACAGCGCTCATCAATTGCCTCCAACTGATCCACTGGACAGCTTCCGGTCCCTTACCGCTGCAGCCCCTCCTCTGGCCCCAAGCTTCTTTGTGCCTTGTGCTCCCTGTGGTGGCTGGGTGGGCCAGCCTTTGATGCTCCTGTTGGTCCAGCCCGCCCCGGCTTCGCAGGGAGCAGAGAACCCTCCACATCCGGGAACAGACCCCGGCGGCACCACAGCAGGGCCTAGTCCAGGAGGGAGTCTCGCACCCATGCACGCGGCACTCACACCCTCCGCCCACGGAGGGGCCTGCCCGCACAGCAGCCTGCACCCTGGCATGGCAGCACGCCCTCAGCCTGTCCCCCGCAGCGCTCCTCCACACACCGGGCAGCATCCGGCTCAGCCACGCAGCCCCCACGCGCCAATTCTGCAGCCCGAACAGGCCGAGACACACCTGTGGCAGCAGCAGGCCCCATCGGATCAGCTCACGTGTCCTCCGCTCCACCCGCAGCCCCAGACCTCAGGCGCCAGAGGCTCAGGGAGCCTCTTAGATGAACTCTTGTCAGACGCCAGCCTTCTGGAAAAGGCACAACCTTTCCTGAGCGTCGGCACCCCGGAAGAGGGACTTTGGCCAACCCTGGATGAACCCCTCAGTGACGACGAATTCCAGGCCCTCCTGGACATGCTGCCAGGCTCGCCAGGGCCTCAGGAAAGCCTTTGGTCGAGCCCAATTCAGGCCTCCTTCCCTGGGATGCCGAGCCACGGCTGAGAAAAAAGGACGAGGAACCAGCCACTCTCCTAGGGCTCGGCAGCAAGGGCAAGGCGCCCAGACTGCCGGCGCCACTGCGTGGCCTCCCTCAGCCCTGCCGTGCTCCGCGGGCGCTCTCAGGACGCACGGGCACCAGGAGGGGCATCCTCCCTGATGTCGGAAAGGATGCTAGCATGCCAAAGGACAAGAATACCGCCCAAGTCCTCTTGGCTTGGAGGTCGATTTGCGGGTTCTCTCTTACATTGCCTTGATTAAATAAACCTGGCTTGGAACTCAATGCAAAGTCTTTGGCTCTGTTTTGGTCCCCTTGTAGTCTGTGCCCCAGCATCCATGCCACTCCTCACAGATTCACCATGTCCCCCTTTGCCTGGGACTGGATGGGAAGGGGGTCGGGGGCCCCTGATAAGAAGCCAGCTTCTACTTGCAAACTAGATTCTCTTGGAATCCCTACAGCAGTGAAGCACCATCACTGAGATTCTGGGAGCAAGAGAGCTTCCATTAGGGCCAGTACAGGGGAGCACCGTTACAAATCTCTCCTAGCACTTTTCTTGGTTCCCAGATTATAGCCAGATTATTATCAGCAGGGCTCAAATTAACCAAGGTGCTGGGGATATTAGGCAGGCAATCAATCTCTCTCTCTCCCTCACGCCCTCCATCCCTACCTCCCTCTCTCACTTGTCTCCTTCTGCCTCTCCCTTGTTCTCTCTCTCCCTCTCCACCTGTCTTATGGTCTCTTTGCCACAAACACTTACAGCGCACACACAGCCACACAAACACACAAGCATCGTTTGAACCAAGGGCTGCTATAATTAGACTCATCCCCAAATGTTGCTGAAGAATCTCGTAGTCTCCATCTCAGTGCACATGGCTGAGTTTCATGAACCAGGGTGGCACTAAAGACGGCCCATTATGTGTTTTGGGTTTCCATGTTTCGAGGGTCTAGGGCCTAGGCTCAGCTGAAATGTCAGATGGGTTTGTATGTTCCAGCCAAATATTCCTTCCTAGCACAGCTGCGCCACCATCCTCTAGGACGCTTTGGAATTCCCCTTCTGCTTCTCCTGCTCCTCCTCCTCCTTCTTGTCCTCTGCTCCCCCTCCCCTCCCCCTTCCCACTCCCCTCCCCCTCACCCCTCCCCTCCCCTCCTCATCCCTCTCCCCACACCCCTCCCTTCCCTCTCCTCCTCCCCAGGTATTCGATTTTGGAAAACACACCCTCGCTTCCCATCTCTATCCTACTGGGTCCATCTTGGCTGAGGCGGGGCTATCGTTGCACTCCCCAGCGTTACTTGAGTTATCTGTCTCTTCTCCCAAGTTGTGGTGCCGGGCCCTCCTTTTCAGCTCTGGTTTCTTGCCTGACTTTCCCGGACTCGTGCCTGCCGTCCGGAGAAGGAGTGACCGTCTACAGGTTCTCTGGATCCATGTGGTTTCACCATCAAACGATTTTTCCTTGCTTCCCTTTTGGCGGCTCCAGCAGGGAAGTTCGCTTGGGAATGCATTCCGTTTGCGTGGGCCGGATTCCCGACAGCAGAGCTCCCGATGCCGTTGGGCATGGGTCCTTGGGGCTGCTGGACAGTTTCTGACCTGTTTTGACCTGGGTGATGGCCCCAGGCGAGTGAGGGCAGCTCCCCGCTCCCCTCCCCCTCTTCCCCTCCCCCTCTTTTCCCCTCCCCCACCCACTGTTGGGACATGCATTCGACCTGGCTTCCCTGGGAGACAGGCATGCCAAGAGAATTGCTTTGACATAGCCGGGTGTAGCTGACACGTTTCGGCCTGGATAGACTTCAGGGGACCGGACCCTCATCAGGCCTCTCTGGAAAGGCTTTGAAGATGCTGGCAGACAGGCGGGGCAACATAGCCATGTTGGGTTTGCCCAGGACAAGCCTCGCACTTCGAAGCCGCCTCCTAGTGTGGTAGTGGGGTCTGCCCCTTACTTCATGCACTCCCTGGCCCGTGAGGAAGGGGGCGGGCTGCAGATGACAGCTGGAAAAGTTTCCAAAGTTTGTGACCGAAGAGCATGACCCGTGTGTCGAATCCTGTGTCCGTCGGTGCATTCAGCTTTCCTATTGAAATGAGCGGGTCCTCAGCCTCCAGTCAAGGAAATGCCTCAGGCCTGGAATGCAATGAGGTCCAGGAGATGCCGAGGGAATTGGGAAGTAGACACCGGGAAGCTAGGCCCTCCACACTGGAAAGAACACTGGGGCCAAGCCTTGTCACCACGAACCCAGGGTTGGGGAAAGCCAGGGAGAGCAAACACTGCGTGGAACGGGAAAACGTGTGAAAACCAGAGAGCCCTGGAGCCCATTCAGCCCGGGGAACGGAGGATGCCAGGCTTCCAAAGAAAGGCCTTGCTGGCCTCCGGATTTGCCTTTCAGTCCAAGTCCCCTAACATGGACACATGGGAACACTTCAAGGTTCTCAAGGTGGAAGGGGGGGTTGGGATCCCGAGGCAGCGATTTCCATAAATAGGGGCGGGGCGTGCCCGATCCCTTGATAAGGCCCGTGCTCCTGGGAACTCCACATTTGGCCAGCAGCCTCTGTGCCGGACGGGTGTCTCTCCGGCCATGGATGACTCACGCACGCCCAACGGTAAGTAGATATCAGCACCTGGGCTCTCCTTCTGGCTCATCTGAAATGCCTTCCTGCCCTCTCAGGGATGTGGACGAGGGGAGAAATGGCCCCATGAGACTGCAGGGATGGCTCTGGCTGGGCTCTGTTTAAGGAAGCCATTGGGCCAAATGATTGAGAGAGTGGCTTGGGTAGTTCTGTTTTTCCTTTCTTTTTTGTTTTTATTCATTGATTTCTTTGGCCCTGTTGAAATTGACATGGGAGCGGTAGCCCTGCTGCCCACCCACAGCTCCTCTGTGAGAAGTCCTGACGTGCAGCTGCACAGAAAGCTGCAGCCATTTTCCAAGGCCTCCGATCGCATGCAGCGCATTTCTAGTGGAACACGTTAGGACATTTGAGTTGGTGGTGTTGGTACTTTCTCGCTGTGGTTTAGCAGCTCCCTCTTGCCTTGTGTTCCGTGGGAACGGGTCCGTTTCTCTGCTGTCCCTGGAAGTAGTCCACACGCAGGATACCCAAGAAGCACGGCAGGTCATAGGTTCCCTTGCCACCAAATTCAACACTAGGGCTCGGGAGGCACTGATCCCAGAAACCCTTGACATGTCTCCCACTCGACTCAAAAGTAGGGAGTGGAGACTGGGGGCAGGGGCAGCTGGGGGCGCATGTGGGGGTGGGGCTTTCTGAAGGCAAAAGCCCCAAGGCCAGGCTACCATGTGCTCCATGACTTCTGTCCGAAGCAATCTCACTGGAGCTGGCAAGGAGGAAGGGTGCTTGTGAAGGAAGCATCGCTTGGGGTGCGCAAGCCGTGCCTTGCGTCCTTCCAGGCAGACACCTTGACACCCTAGTTTGGCAGCTGGCAGTGGCTAGCGGGGAATTCCTTTGTCGGGAGGGCTGATGTTCTAGAGTTTGAATACACTTCAGGAAATCCAAGTCATCCCAAAGCCCGGGACGTGCCCGACACCACGTCGGGCTTTCCGCAGAACGTGTGAACAAGCACAGTCCTATTCCTCTGCATCACAGAGAACAAGTGTCCACTAGGACAGGGCTCTATCACTCCAAGCTTTCCACAGAGAAAAATAGCACACACACAGCCAGTCCACATGACACAGTGACGTTCAGGATGGGGTGCTCATCCTCTGTGGTGTCCCAGCCCAGGCGTCATCAGAATCAGGGTCGGGGCACGAGGGTCGCAATGTGGGTATCTGACACAACCTACAAACGTGTGGCCGTGCTTGGCTCGATTTTCAAGTAGTCCAAGCAGGTGTGCCATGGGTGTGTGAGGAGCCACATGGTGGGCTCTTCTAGCTGGCCTAAATTTCGAGGTCCGTCCTGCCAGGGGCCATCCAGACGTTGCACGGCCGGCAGCCGGCGGCCGCGTCCCCTGGGTGGGAACATCTTCCACCCATTTGGAACATGACCCTGTTGCCCTAGGTCTTCCCAGCTGGTTGGTTTGTAGTTCTCTGGGCTGCCGGTGAGTGGGTGGTAGATCCCAAGAACTTGAGCCACCTCATCTTTTCTACTTGGCATAGATGGAAAGCCCAGGGTCACCCCTGCAGCAGGGCTGTGTGTGTGCTTCCGTTAGATAGAAAGGGACGGCCATCTGTGCACTGGAGTCTACTCCCCCCTGCCTCCCGGACACAAAAAGCAGCCTGGTGTGGCACCACCCATCACCACCACACACCGCCGTTGGTGCAGCCGTACGGATTCCCTCTCAGACTTTTCCCCCTCTTGTATTTGGCAGGCCCACGCCCAAGTGGACAGCGGAGAAAGAGGCTGGTTCTGAAGCTCAGTCAAAAGGATGCTCTGCAAGCCCTCTTTCAACAGAACCCCTACCCTGGCATCAAGGCCCGAGAGAGCCTGGCCCGAAACCTGGGCATTTCCGAAAGCAGAATTCAGGTAAATATCAGTCTCGGGATTCCTGTTCTCTCGGGTTCCGTGTCCAGATGCCACCCGGCCCGAGCCGTGTGAGTCCCAATTCCAGGTCGGAGAGCTGGCTGCCGAGACTTAGCCGGGCTTCGTCTCTCGTGCGTTGGGAGGGAACCAAAGATAAGCCATCCAGCCTCAGGGAAAAGGGTGTCATCTAGCGAGCCTCTGTGCTGAAGGGTTTGTACGTGGTTTCCGAGCCCAATATGCAATTGGCTACAGACACTTCGTGGTGGGGTGCACGCTATGTAGAGGAGCCGTCTCCTCCCCTTGGTGCTCCTGGTCTGGGTGCTGGAGGCAAGCCTGGAATCCACTCCCGGCTAAGAATGGCTGTCCCTTGGGAGAACAGGGCCAGAGGGAGCTGAGTGGCCCTTGGTCCTACAGGAGGTCAGAAATCAAAGCCGAGGGAAAGAGGGTGTGTGAGGCTGCTTGTGCCAGGGGGTTTGGTCCTTTCTAGCTCACCTCCGTGGCACTAGCCGTGCTAAAGCTTCCTCTCTATTCACCTGGAGAGGAGTCCTGAAAGGGGAGAACCTTAGGAGCAGGAGCACTGTACATGCATCCTTTCAAGGGGCAATAAGGTGCGTAAGCTTCCCTTACTGAACTGACTGGTTGGCTCAACAACTACCCACAGAGATTTATCTGGATGCCCTTAACTTTTACTGTAGACATCCAATATAGATAAAATTTAGTACATTGCTTAAAATTTCCTGAATTTTCAGCATGGAACCTTCTTCTTTCCCTTCACATTGACCGACATTTTTCTTCCTGAAAACTCTTTCAGTTTATATGCACCCCAGCTGTTTTCTCTAAGATATCACACTCATCTTTTCCTTAATTTTGGTAATACCCCTACCATATATGCATTATTCCACTCCTAGCATCATTTTCTTATGCAGCTTCATTTCATTCCCATAATCTTTCCCCTACCCCCGCCCTTAAGCATGAGTTGAATTTTTTCTTCCATATATTTTTTCTGCAGAACTTTTCCTCAGTCCCCTGCAGGTTTATGATTCAGTCATCTCTCAATTTCCTTCTTAATGAAATCATTTCTCCTCTCCTAAATTTTATACTTGAATTTTTGTATCTCATTTTTCTTAACTTTTGTCTGTTAGTACAGGGGCTGTGGAATTGTGGGCACACACACACTACACATAACTGTCAGGTCCCCTAATCTCTTACCACGCTAGACTATGAGGAATTAGTAAGGGAAGTATAAATACAGGTCATTTTGGAGTTGTGCATCACATCCTGTCACAGAATGCCAAGCAATTTTTTATACCCTCTATTCACTCAACTGGCATGTACAGAAATCTTTGGCATCTATAATAAGAGATGATGTCACAGGCTGAGACATGTTGCACAATTCTATGCCCAGCCTGTGCCTTTATCTTATTGAGAGGGGCCATGGGACATTGGGATATTGTAACCAGGAAGTAGTCTCCAAATTACCAGGCCTTACTACTTTCCTGCTTAACCATTCCACATGCTCTGCAAACATGACTACAAGACACCTCAAACAATGGACAGCAGAAACCCCTAAATCTTGGCTGGATCTGTGTTGTATTGTAGAGTAGCCACAACCCAAGGGAAGATGCAGAGACATTCTGGCATCACTGCTGGACACATACACCCCAAGATGCAGCCGAGCATAACTTGGCATCATCTCAGCCTATTCAGACAGGACTAAGCCAATGTTGGTAGAAGGCATGGACCCCTGGATGCACTCTACAGCACATATGTTCACATGACCATACCATTCTTACAAGCGATCATCTCTCTCCTTTAATTATGCAGCACCCTGTGTCCTTGGCACCAAAACCGTTACCTACTCAACACATACATCAAGCAGGTGGCAATGCCAGGATGAGGGGAAATTCCATGTCTGCACTTAGGTGGCTGAGGTTCCGATGTTACTGTGGGCACTTTCACTTCATTACTCTGTGGAGACACACACTCGACCAGAGGGTTGATTGTCAAGCAACAGACAGGAAAGGATTCCAGGGCCACTCATGCCTTTGAGATGTCAATAAATTGATGTCTCCTGAAATTCACAGTAAGTCTCACAAGAAGCTGAGATCCTCATTGACAGGCATGATCCATCTCTGTGTATGAAGTGGTATTGGTGTTGAAGTTCCCTCTCATAGTGGGGAGGCAAGCCCCTGCATAGCACATCCCCTGGAGTTGTCTGTGGCCAGCAAAATCACACAAAATGAGGCTAGATGTCAGAAGATTTTATAATAGCATACACCTTGGCCTCATGAGTCCCATTGTGCTAGACCACTCTAACCCCAAGCCAGAAGAGTTTTTCTCAAGGTTGTTTAAACTTCTACACCCAGGAATCACTTAGTACCAGAAAAGCTTTAGAGGAAAGGCACAGGGTGTTGGTACAGCTTCAAACTTATCACAGACTACCATGCTCCACCCACAGCTGCCCAAGGGAAACAGACCTCAGGACTGCAGGCCTGGGGCAGTGTCAACGGGGCACTGGCCAACCCTCATGTAGTTCCTCCACTGATGCTACTCAAACCCTCTAGCACCCTGACACTGTTTTTCTCCCAAACCCCAGCCCTCCCTGCATGCATCCCTAGGTCTTACCACAGAGTGACATCTAAGACAAGTGAGGTACAATTGGGCATGTCACAGGGAGAAATAAAGTCAGATAGGGACAGGCCTGGGGCTTAGCAGAGAGATGCATAAACGGGTGCAAGGTCAGAGCAGAAAACAAGGTAGCAGGTCTAGTTTGGGTTCCAGGAAGCAGCTGCAAGTAACAGTGGGCCCATGACAACCTAGGCCCTGAGGGTCCACCACCACCTGAACACACATCCCAAGAAGGGCCAAAGTTCTGCACATGAATTCACAATCTGGTGAGGGCAAATGGGCCAGTGATGAAGGAAAAGGGAACACGGCCCCCAAACCCTCAACCCACCTCCTAAGAGTCAGGGTGGGAATGGGAGCAACATGCCATTGTGGACATGGTCACCTTGGATGTCTAAGATGGGCATCTAGGAGGAGCATGGGGGAGACCAGAAGAGGAAGCAAGGAGCCTTCCCTTCATCCCTTGACACCACCTCATTTTTCCCTCCCTTTCAGAAGAATGTTAACCACCACAGAGTTATGCAGACACAGCGCCCATGCCTGTGGACACCTCCCTCCCTCTCTCCTATTTGACACCTCACTAGTGGAGGCTTGCAAGCAGCCCAGGTCATCGCTAACACCAACCATATTCTGTTGTTAAAGATCACTCCACAGGTTCACCTATGGAAAATGTTTGCTTTTATTCCTCTAAATGACACTCAACATTTATATCAGAGACCTAAAAGGGTCATGGTCCAAAACCAGTTGGGCTGATGCAAGGTCTTCATGAAGCGACTCAATTTGTAGTAGCAATAGGGGGTGTATACAAGGGACTAAAACTTAAGACAAGCTTACAACCTCAATTGGGAATTCCTTGTTCATCAGGAAAAACTGAAATCAACAATACCAATCAAAATGGGATTCAAAAGGTTACCTAGACTTGCTGGCATAGGCTAGGGACACACTGAGACAGTCAATGTAGCATACCTGCAGCCCACATAACTAAGGGGGGCATTGCTGATTATTGATATATCTTAGGGACCTAATACCACTGGTCCATCTAAGTGGTTGGGAAACAAGAATGCTTGTGGGTCACATAACTAGTTAGCATGCCAGAATCTCTTACATTGTCAAAATTAACAAATGGCTCCACCAACTAAGAATGACCGCGCACCACCACACATGGCATCAAGGCAGACATATTGGTTTGTCAAACCTGTCCATGTCTGGACCAATGGAGGTATCCAATGCTGAGTCAAATTAAGCCACAGGCTCCCATTCCTGGTGGTGCCCTACCATCAGTTTCTTTAAAGTTTCAGCTTTGCAATCATACTCCCTGTGGAACCCAGACTTTGGTTTCCCACAAGCAGCTCAGTGGGTCACGGGAATGTTATCACAGTGCCAATTGGCATCATTTATGGTCAGAATTACACTATCCAATTGTCTTAGAATCAACTTTCATTCTTCATTAATGAAAATATTCTTGGCAAATGCTCTTACTCTGGTCCAGCTTCCAGCAGTCCAAAATTTTCACCTCTAGTGGTGCCATACAAATGTCCCTGGCAGTCTCTCTTAATCATGACCTCACTTCCAAAAACCAACCTCACACAACCAAGGTTAGTGTTCAAAACAGGACTGAGCTGTCTGGATACTATAGCTGGGGATGATGGAATAGGATTTTCCAAAGTGAACACTTCAGGCCCCACAGATATGCTGTTGGAGCTAGAATTCCCGTAGCTGCTGGCACCAGACTTGTCTTCCAATGGATCCTCAGAAAAATATTTTAAGTGTAATCATTCCATTTACAGGGCCACACAAGTCTCCTGTATTAGATTTGTTACACCTTTTTTGGGTTGGAAGTGAGTAATTTGCACACCTGCTGCCTTCCTTGGATGTAGTAGCTATTTCTCAGCCTCCCTTTCAGGAATCAAGCCCTGATTTCCCAGCATCCATCACCCGTGATCACCACGGTAGGCACAAAAACTAGCAGTGAAATTTGTCAGGGAAGCTTGTTTAAAGGGTTCGTTGCCAATACTGGGGCATGTTATCTAGGGTCAACAAAGAGACTGGTGCTCACCTCTGTCCAAGAGGAAGATGATTTGTCCAGGTGGGTGTTGATTTGATAAATGCACACATTCCCCCCCAACAAATGGGGCTAGTGCTTATCATGATGTATTATCTTTACAATTACCAGTTATTCAAACAGCAAAGGAGCAAGCAACCAAAGGAACTAAAATTGATTTAGTGAGCCATTCACAATTTCACTGTATCAGCTGGGTGTACGTAAACATCCATGGCTTAATCTTTGAGACAAGCATATGTTACAGGCAAGATCAGGTAGACAAGCACATGCTCCAAAAAGCCAGATCACAAGAGCTGGCTCACAATCACAGGGCAGTCACTCCAAGTGCAAGGAATGGGCAATGCAGCAGCACCAACAATGTAAGGAATTGGAGGGGAAAACACCAGAGCAAGCCTACCCACATGCACAGAGCAAGGATGACTGGATTGACAGAAAGATGGAGAGAGGTGACTAGGCAAGGTTGGCATCAAGGATAGGTGCTGGAATGGTGGTTTCAAAAGGGGGTCATGTGCTGCCAAACAGGACCTGATACTCTCAAGAATACCTTGATATGTCAGTCACCAGGACATGGCACCAGGTCTCACTGCCAGTGGTCTCCAGTACGGGAGCAGTCCCGTTGCATCAAGGACTTCTTTGGTCCCCAGGACCCCTCACAGGGCTTGCAAGCACCAACACCACACAGCCACAGCCCGCCCATGAGACTTCTTGCCCACACATTGATGATCATTGATCATTGGCCCCTTATGTACCTGCTGCTGCTGAATCCATCATTGAATCCAAGAATATTTCACCTAGGGGTGACTCACACAAAGAAAGGACATTTCAGAGAGCAGATTATACAGTTTTCTGTTTGGATAGAAGACCAACAACAGTAAAGGTTAGCCCACAGGGTGAGGGCCATGAAGCAAGTGCACAGGCACTGTCCAGAGAAGGAAGAGCTCAGATGCAATTGGGCCACCAGGAAAAAACAAGCACAGGATCCATTTACCACAGACAAAAGGGCAATCAAACAGTGTCCAGAATGCCAGGCAACCTCAGTCTCCCATAAGCCTCCTGTTACCCACCCCTCAGCCCTCCACCAGGCTCCCGCTTGATGGCCACTTGCCATGGGGTGGCCACCAACATAATCCATTCACCCAAATCTGTGCATGCATCTGCTCTGCACTCACATCCAGATGATATTATTAACCGAGACCATCTGACCCACACCCACATGCAACCACAGGGTGTGACTAAGGACAGGAGTAGGAAGGACACATAAATTGCACTGCACTGGATATTGGCCCAGTCGTATCCTCCCCTGGGGAGGAAGGCACAGGCCATAGTAGACAAAGAGAAGCTCTTGGCCCTTAACACAAGGCCAGTTCACCCCTCACAGGAAGCTGAGGGGTTCTTTCCACAGGCTGTGGCTGTTAAACAAGCAGCTACTGCATACTTTGAAGGACCAGCAGCTGGGAGTTCAATATCCCAAATTTTGGATCTTAGAGTGCATTTTCTCACTGTGGACATGCTCTCCCCCCCTATTGTAATCTCCCCATTAGGCCCACAGAAACACTTCAATGTCATGACCTAGGGGGTCCGGGGATTTTCTGATGTGGATAAGTTGAGCATTCAGAGTGAAGGCCTGGAACACCTGTGCTGCCTCAGGCTTGTCCATTTCCCTTACAAGGAGGATTTTCTTCACCTTTGATGTCCCCCTCACATTGTCTTGCCCACCACAATTGTTCATACATCATATGCACAACACTAAGAAAAGGGAACTCATGTCATGCACATGGACTTGTCAATCTACTAAGCATTCAATGAAAACAACCATAAAGAGGCACCTGCCCCATAAGGGGAAGATGTGTGCCTACATTACCATTTCAACCCCCAATAAATCTGCTCACAGGATGCAGCAGCACAGTGGAGATCCAAGGGGCTATCTGGGAACAAGAGATGCCATCACTGCTCAGCCTTGGGCACCTGACAGATGACCTAGATCACTCCAGGGGCCCCACAGAAGGCCATATGGGACACAGTTATACAGCCAAGAGCACAGCAAGGTGACATTCCCCATGGCAGGGAGGGTTACTCATGAGACATGCCAGGAAGATGAGGCAAGAATACCTCATTTGAGGACTCTAGTGACACCAAGACAGAGGGGTTAGAAGAGCATGATCAGGCCAGATTCCACATTCCATCCATCACTAAGAGAGAGACAAGAGATTCGTGGGTAAAACAATGGCCAATTTTTCATGAACATTCATCCCTTCTCTGGCATGGCTTAGACCCAACAGAACACATCAACACCCTGATCAATGCAGATATGGGAAAGCCCTGAAGGGGTCTGGCTAAAACAATCTACTTCAGCTTTGCCAACACCTTTCTCTCAGTAGGCAGTACACAACAACCTGGGGATGATTACACCTGAAATGAGGTGCAGAGCACACAAAATGTGGCTGTCACAGCCACAAGTAGGTGCATATGGTGAAAAGCACAGGGGATATGGGAGTCACCCTGCATGACCCGACTGCCTTGGGTTATCCGAGACGGCACCATGGGTTGGGGCAAATGGGAATACACACAGGAGCAGCTCAATAGGACCAGGATGGCAGCTAAAAAAAAAAAGTTGGATGTAAGATCGTGCTCAAGCCCAGAAACATGTACATATCCGGAGTCTCATTGTCCTGGCAACATGTACTCAAGACCAATCTGGTGACAAATATGTGCCCACTTTGGATGAAACATTACCACACCCAGCAATAGGGTCTATCCATAAAGTATAAAGGGTGTCTGGGACCCTGGTCTGCCCACTGGCTCCCAGTACTACCCTATCACTGCCAGCCCTAGAGCTCTCAGGGCTATCAGATGAAACAAAGTTGTGCAGTTACAGCCAGGGGAACTGACGATACAAGGAAATCAGGGTGGGCCAGGGATGCCCCTGCTTGCTTGCCCAACTAGACAGCTACCAGTCTGTCCAAGTCTCTGAATGGAGACTTGGAACAATTTCACAGAAGAGCCGTTGATGACTGGGCCCATTATATGCAAAGCCCAGGCTTATGTCACTCCATTTAGGTTACCTCTCAGGTCCAGGCCAGTCCCCAACTCCAGAATGTGAATCAGAAGACTCAGAAAGGATCCAGTGACCCGTATTCAAGGGTCCTCACTTTAGGGACTGGAAACCTCTTGGGCCTGACTTTTGGAGCAGGAATTGGAGTGTAAGCAGAGGAATTAATAACCATGACACAGAGTGGTCCACAGACAACTAGGTGCAGAACATCCTCCCCATCTCCTCAGTGCAGGCCCGGCCTGGCCCTGTTAGGGCCTGTTTTCCAGGCCAAGAAGTGCTTGCAGTTGCTTGAATACCCACCAGCACCAGGGAGAGCAGCGCTAAGCACCCACAGAAGCATGAATGTCCAATCTGTTGTGAGAGAATGATGCGTCCAAGTCCCGGCGCGACCAGGGTGGTAACCGCCAGCGTTACCTAAATCCCGAAACTCTTCCTCGTCCCCAAAGGCAGAGTCCCATCCCTTCCGAAGTTCTCCAGAGCTCCGGAGGGAAAAGACGATATAAAAGCGGCCGCCAGATGGTGCCCGACAACCGGCGCAAAGGTCAGAGGAACGGATCCAGATTGTTGGTTGGCAAGGGTGACGCCTAGGATATAGCTCCCTGCTTAGTAAGGCAGGGCCCAGCAAGGTAGCGCCCAGCAAGGTACTGCATGACTATAACCTGGCAGGCAAACCAGAGGTGGGGGGAAGCTAGGAAGATATTGGCAGGCGGATGCTGCAAAGGGGATGTAATCTCCACACAATTCTTGGATGGAGGACATTCCACCGAGATGCCAGGGATGCTGGGTGCCTGGGCCACCAGCATGACCTACCTAGAGCCCGAATGGCAGGAGTGAGATCCAGGGCTCCTCTAGGCTCCTGGAGGGAGAAAGGAGAGGAGGGAGGGAGGGAAGCAGGTCTGGCAAACGCTCTCAGACCACAATGCAGGAATTGGTTTTGATTCCATCTTTCTGAAAGGAGGTCTTTTAAAAGCAGACACGCAAAGCCTAGAAGCTAGAAAAGAGTGAATGACTACTCTTGACCCCATATAAGCGTAAATAAAAATATAGCTCTGCATAGACAACGAAAATATCTAAAGACAAAAAATGGGTTTGTGTGGGACACTGGGGAAAACGCACTTGCCATCATGAGAACATGGATTTCAGCGTGACTTACCACATAACAGGAAAAAAATGTTTGTGGGATAGTTAATAGTTACCTACTAAATAAATTGAGTTCCATTACATCTATACAATGCAACACTATATGTGTATGTGTATTTGAAATAAGCTAAAAGTTGATGACAAGTTGTAGTCCAACCCAAAACAAACAAACTACCAACAGTAAATCAAGTTGTAGAACTTCCTTAGTCTCGCATTTAAAACAATAAAAATTGAAAAAGTACACACATACACAGTAAGTGGTTCCTATCCAAAACTGACCAGGAATGGAAACTCACCCTCCAAAAGTAGGTGAAAAATAAATAAATAAATAAACAGAAGGCCTCAACAGACCTAAACCTCACAGCTCAGGAAAACACGAATTCAAACGGATCACACATACCATCTCACTTGTCACACCATCTACAAAAATTAAACTCAACAGAGGTTGAAGACTTCACCGTGAGATTGGAGATGGTCTAATTCCTAGCAGAAAACACAAATAGTATTACTGTGTGCTCTTTGACATCAGTCTTAGTGAGATTTTATTTGGATCTGTCTCCTAAGGCAAGGAAAACAAAACCAAAAATAAACCCATGGGACTCCATCCACCTGAGAAGCTGTGGCAACATGAGGAAAAAAATCTATGAAACAAAAAGGCAGTCTGCTGAGTGGAAGAGGAGAATTGCAAAAGAACTATCCAATAAAGTGTTCATATCCAAAATAGATCAAGAATACACAATTCAACTTCCAAAAAAGAACAAATAATCCGATGGAAAAAATAGGCAGGAGACATGAATAAACTTTTTTTGTTTTCATAAAAGACATACAGATGGCCTATGGGCACACGAAAAGATGCTCAACATCACTCATCATTGGGGAGACGCACATTAAAAGAATGGTGAGATATCACATCACACTTGACAATGTCTATCCTACAAAAGACAACAAATAATGGGCTTGGTGGGTGAAGAAGTGGAAAAAAGAGGCACACTTGTGCACTTCTGTCTGGAACGTCCATTGATACAGTCACTATGGAAAACATTAGGTCCTTTAAAACACTCAAATGAAAAACCTCACCATCCAGCAAGTCCACTTCTGGATATTTTTTCAAAGAAAACAAAAACATAAAAAGATATAGGCTCCCATATATTCACAGCAGCCTTATTGACAATAACCAAGATAAACAAGCCACCTAAGTGTCCATGAGTAGATGAAAGGATAAAGAAAAACAAGGAAGCTAATGATTATACAATTCTGCCTCCAGATCTCCCTTACAAAAGAGATGTCAATTATATTCCTTTTAGTTTTTATTAAGAGAAACAAGATTATGTGAGTCCAACTACCTGCCAGTCTCTACTTTTAGTCCAATGCCTTAGCAAATAATTAGACAAAGCGAAAAAAATATGTGAAAACTGTTTTTGGAAATGCCATTGGCACATATACCTAGATGCTAATAATCTACTAAACTCTCAATTATTTTGTACATAAACAATAAATATCTAGGTATTTTCATAAAAACAAGCACCAACTTTCTAAATGATCACAACTAGATATTTGACAAGATTATACACAATCTTCAATTTGCAGTGTAGTTCAGGACCATAATATGACTGTGAAACCTTAAGTTGAAAAAAGTAATCCTGTTAATCAATGAGAAAAGTACAATTGTTCAATGACAGTCAAAGATTTGGTCAAAACATTAAACACCCTTACTTGCAATTAAAAAATGTATAAAATACCAAAATATGAAAAATATTTATTATACCGTAACTGAAGACATTAAAATTAAAGCATCTTATTAATTTTTTAAATCATGCTAACTGTGGCTTGAACACAACTTGCCTTATTTGCATGATATATTTTTTTATGTCTTGATGGACAGTCATATTCCTTTCTAAGTTCAGACCAGCTTCTAACACCTTATTTTTGTACATTCAATGTATTGAAAAATCTCTCAGAGTTCCTTGAATGGTTAAGTTTTCACCAGAATCATTTCCCTGAGATATTTTCGGCCTGTTCATATTGTCGAGATCTTCTGCACTCAGTTCCACTGGCAGCACAACTACTGTTTTCCCATGGTGGCAGTTTTTTCATATTTATGCTCAGCTGTCTCCTAACTACATACAAGTTTACTTCCAATATCATCATTTCTGTTTCTTTGCTGAAATTTTGTCTTTCTTGGGCAATTATTTCTTTTTATTT
The DNA here is from genome assembly GCF_048773025.1 of Camelus bactrianus. Classification (NCBI taxonomy): domain Eukaryota; kingdom Metazoa; phylum Chordata; class Mammalia; order Artiodactyla; family Camelidae; genus Camelus; species Camelus bactrianus. The sequence goes on along the minus strand of NC_133555.1, from coordinate 50,782,312 downwards.
CCCATTGATGGGGGAGACAAAGTGGCAACACAAGTACACCTGGAAAATAGATACATACTAAGCAATCACCAACAGGCTCTGAAAGAGGATTGGTCACCGTTCATGATGCACATTTGTTCTTTATGTACTGACTGCAGACTGAAAAGGCAGCAGCAAACTTTCAACTTCATACAGTTACAGTTTTGACAGATGCACAGGGCGACAGGGACAAATGGTTGAATCCAGACTCATTAAGGCTGGAATTTTTGCAATACCTTCACCAGCAATTTGGAGTGATTTGCTGAACATCCACATTTTCAGAATATAGGTGAACCAGAAATAAGTATGCTCTTGTGAGAATTGCACATCAATGTGGCCTATCTGTGTCCAACAATAGCCTCAGTCCCCAGAAATGGTTTTAGGAGTTTCCAGATTAATTGTGCCCCCTAAGGGCTGAAGAAGAAAGAAAGAAAGAAAGAAAGAAAGAAAGAAAGAAAGAAAGAAAGAAAGAAAGAAAGAAAGAAAGAAAGAAAGAAAGAAAGAAAGAAAGAAAGGAAGGAAGGAAGGAAGGAAGGAAGGAAGGAAGGAAGGAAGGAAGGAAGAGAGAGAGAGAAAAAACACAAAAATTTTAGCCCTCAAATTATTTCCACAAGCAATTTTGTATAAAAAAAAAAATGTACCTTATCATCAACTATAACTAAACCAATGAGGAGACTTGACAACAGAAAAATCAGAAGAAACAGACAATACTAGAACCACACAAGCAATGGTTCAGATGTTGGAATTCCTAGGTAAAAATTACTACCTGAGATTCCAGATCCTGGTTATACACTTATGAGAAATGGACGGAATATCAGTGTTATCCCCCTCCAGATTCTTATTTTGAAGCCCTAATCCTCAGGGTGATGGTGTTTGGGAGCAGAATCTTTGAGAGGCAATTAGGTTTAGATGTTGCTGTGAGAATGGAGCCTCCGTGAGAAAATTAGTGAGGAAGAGAAAGAAATGGAAGAGCTGAGAACTCTCATTCCCTCTCTGCCATGTGAGGAAAGAGTGAGAATATGACTGTCAATGAACCAGGAAGCAGCTCTCACTGGGAACTGAATCTGTAGCATCTTTATCATGGACTTCCAGCCTCCAGAATTGTGAAAATAAATGTTTCCTGCTTAAAACAATCAGTCTAAAATATTCTGTTATAACAACAAGAATGCGCAAATTAAACTTATGGAACAGTTTAGGCCTGATACCAAGTTATTACAAAGGATGTTACCTAACAGGCCTCTTGGGGGAAGCTGCTCTCCCACCAGATGCCCTGTTTTTGACACACTGCAGTCTCTGAAGGGAGTTATAGTCAAGGATTCAGGCATCTCTGCCCATGCATGCTCTTCTCATATTTTCATCCCAAGCCCTTACACCTCCATTCATAGGTGTCTTTCTCTGTGGCCTTGCACAAAGATCTCCCTCAGGCATTTCTCCTGAGGCCTCCTTATGAGGGAGGAAAAAGGAAATCTTAAAGACTTGTTTTGCTGATTCTGACTCAGTACCTCGTAATTTTTCATTCCTAGCCCTTTTGCTTCAGCCTCTCACTTAGCCTACTGTCTAATAAACTGCTGTGATATTTTGTCTGGGGCCTCCCTCCACACTGAGATGAACCTCATATCTGTGCTGATCCACATGAACCTCAAGTGTGCTACTCTACGGGGGAAAATAAAATTGAGGGAGTTGGTGTTTTCCCCAGTTCTGTACTATTGATTAAATATTGCAGTATGTGATTAAAGGATTAACTCTCATTTTTGGCTTCTAGTTTTAGTTGGGTATTCTGACACTTGGCAGTTCAATTCTCTCGCCCAGCTCAGTTGACCTCCTGATACTAACTTGATGCAAGTATATTTAGTAGATTTGGGGAGATAAAAAGCAAGTTTAAATATTTTGGCAAAGAAGTGGAACATATCTTTAAAATAATAAATAAATTTTTTGAAAAAGAAAACAAATTTTTAAAAACATGAGAAGTAAATAACATCAAGATGTCAATGGATGTGTTTGAAAATGCACATCTTAACAACAAATAACCAGAAATTTACTGAACAGAATAAATAGTAGAAAAGAAATTCAGAATAAAGACTGTAGAGGCTAAAAGAGGGTCATCCAGTGAGAGAAAATGAGAGACCATTAAAATACAATTTAAAAAATTCTAAAATGCATTTGATTAGAATCACAGAAGTTAAAGAGGGAAATGGACAGAAGCAATACTTGAATTGAAAAGAGCTAAGACATTTAAGAGAGCAGCCAAGATAGTGGAATGGAAGTGATGCAGGAAAAATGGATGTGGGGCATGAGGAGGGCCATGTCCCATGTCTCAGTTGATCTCCTCGAATGTTCCCCACTGCGTGTGGGTCTTTGGCATCACATAGGAATTTAACTCAAGAGTGAGCCACAGTTCAGGAAAGGTAGATTTATTTAAAGAGATACATAATGCATAGAGTTTAGGCTGTTTCAGAAGGCAAAAGAAAGGCTAGGAGGTGTTGGGGTTAGGTGCTCAGGTTAAAGTAAAAGTAGACACACACCCTAAAGACAGATTGTGGACCATTTTCAAACAGAGAGGCGGCCACATGGCATGGTCTTGCCAGATTTCATGGGCTTCATAGCTTCACATGCCAACAAGTGTGAGGACTATTCCATATACACTGGGGAAGGGGTTGGGAATCCCAGGAATTCAGCCACTACCCACTGTTTGACTTTGTGTGTTTAGCCTTGGGACTGTCATGGCACCTATGGGCATGTTATTTACAATGAGCATATAGTGAAGCTCAAAGTCTAATAGAGGCTAAGCTTCCTGCCTTCATAATCCTCAAGGCCTACTGGGAGTTGAATCCTCCAGTTTTGGCGTTAATTGTTGTCATTTTTTAAATGGCTGTGCAATGCTCCCTTTCCTCCTGTCTCAGAAGGACTGTCTTAGCTGAACTTCTCCCAAGAAAACACCAAGAGAGACATCCATGGACCCACCTAATTACTCAGAACACTTCCTTAACTTTGACAGAACATCACCTTTTTCAACTGACAAAATTCATCACAAATCTGGTAAAAGTAAATGAAAAAAAGAAAGAATAAAAAGGAAATTAGTGCAGTACCAGTCCCTCGGGGAGGAAGCACCAAAGAAGGACTATTGCTCCTATGCTGAGTCTCCCCAAACACAGTGGGGATGTCAGTAGGACAGAGGGGAACCTCCAAAGCTCAGATTTGTATAGAACAGCCCATGACCCACAGAACTAAGTGAAACAGGCACAAAGGGTCCATATTTCCTTCAGCTCTAGATGTGAAATGGCAGGGGTGGGATGGGACAGGCTGCCCAAGCAGGCAGAGGACTGGGGCCTATTGTACAGAGGCAAATTCAGGGGACTGGAGTGTACTGTGCTCTGTGGCTGGGAGAGTATATAGAACAGAACAGCCTGAATCCCCTGTAAAATAAAATTTAAACAAAAAGCAAAGCTAACTGCTAATGTGTATTGGGTAGAGAGGTGCTGTAGCCTTTGTCTCTGCAGACTCGTGGCACCATTGCTGGCTCCTTCTCAGGAGAAGACAGGTGGTGCTCAGCCAGAGCCACTATATTTGCCTGTGCTCAACTCCCAGGCAGAGGGTGGTTTGAAACCTGAACCTGTACCCAGGGCCTCTGCAATCTTATAGACAAGACTGAGATTTACTTACAGCTCAAGGCAGATGGGACCATTATGCTCCAGTGCCTTAGTGGACTCATACCTGTAAGACAACTGAGCAAGGAGCAGGATTTTGCCACACATCTGAGGCATAAGGTGTAGTGTGGCCATTTTCTGGTAGTCTGTCTACTGGAAATGTACTTGGCTCTGGGAATGGCACTGGCAGGGGCGCTATTGGCCCACATATCATGCTTGGAGGCAGTAGTGATAGCGGCCCAGAATGGGGCTGTGAACTGAGGGCTTGATCGAAGGGCCTCTGTCACAACAGAGTGGAGTTTGAGTTCACGCAGCAGTGTGAAGACAGGAGCCATGACAATGATAGAACAAAAGGAGGACCTGCTCACTAGAACGAGCAGGCTCTGACAACCACACCCCAGCCACAACCACAAACAAAGCCAGAAGTCACAAAAGGAAGACTTGGTAACCAACCACGATAAAAGTACGCCTCACATCAAAATTATTAAGATCACACAGTCTATGTGGAACTACATTCTCCAATTTTTATTTCTTTGTTATTTTTTAATTTTCATTTTTTTTCCTTAGGATTTTCTGTTATTAAAATCATAAAATTTTATTTTCTTCTTTTTAAATTGTTTTCTTTATTTTTCATTGGTTTCTCAGTTTTATTTTTTGCTTAGTTCTATTATTTATAGTATTCTGTTTTTAAATCTTTTTTCTTTTATATTGTAAAATGTCTTTTATTTTAATTTTTTTCATTCTAATTTTTTATTTTAATTTGTCTTTTAAATTTTTCCACTTTTTAAACTTTACATTTTTTAATTAAAAAGAAGTTTGTTGTTTTGTTTTGATTACTGCTTTTTGTTTTCTGTTTGTTTATTTTTAGTTTAATTTGGCATCCTCTTTATAAATAAATAAATCCCTTCAGGACCACAATAGATAACTGATATTCCCTAATCCATAGTGCCAAAGACGTATAAGAAAAATTAAGAAGCAGAGGAACCACTCCCAATTAAAAGAACAACAGAAATCCCCTGAAAGAATGATCAATGAAATAGACCTTGACAGTCTACTAGATCATTATTTCAAAGGGATTGATCAATGCACTGAAGGAACTAACATAGATTGTGAGTAGAGACAGAGAATACTTCAAAAAGAAAATTGAAACTATAAAGAGGAGCCAATTAAAAACAGAAAAATTAATGACAGAGATAAAAGCTGTGCTAAAGGCTGTCAAAAGCCAATTAGACAATGCAGAGGAATGGATAAATGGCTTAGAAGACAGGATATCAAAAGTCACCCAATCAAAACACCAGACATAAAGACAAATAAAAGCCAATGAAAACAATGTAAGGGTCCTATGGAATTATATAAAGCATGCCAACATATGACATAATAGGTGTCCTAGAAGGAGAAGGAGTGATGGAGACTGAAATGGTATCTGAAGAAAACATGAATGAAAATTTCCAAAACCTAAAGAAGGAATCAGATTTCCAAGTACAAGAAGCACAGAGGGTCCCAAACAAGAAGTACCCAAAACAGACCCACAGCAAGACATACTATAATCAGGATAGCCAGGTTTAAGGATAAAGTAATGATTCTAAAGGAAGCAAGAGAAAGAAAAAAAAAGAGAGAAGGGAATCCCCATAAGGTTTTCAGCTGATTTCTCAGCATAAACACTGCAGGTCAGAAGGGAGTGGCAAGATATATTCAAAGTCTTTGATGAGGGAAAGCTGCAACCTAAGATACACTATTTAGCAAGATTATAATTTAGACTAGAAGAAGAGGTTAAGAAATTCACAGAATTTCAAAAACTAAAAGAATTAAGTAAAACTAAACCTAGGCTAAAACAAGCATTGAAAGGTCTTCTCTAAACAGGAAAGAAGCAGGATGCTATAGAAAGAAGAAAACCATAATTGGAAAGGTGATAACCACAATGAGTTACAACAGAATAAACATGAAGATATAAAAGAGAACGTCAGAATCATTAAGGATGGGAGAGAGTAGAAAGAAAATATAGATTTCTCTCTCTCTCTTTTTTTCTTTTTAGAATGGACTTTGACCTATATGACTATCAGTTTAAAGTAAACAGATAGAGTAATAGGTTAATATACTTAAAAAACAGAGTAACCACAAGTCTAAAGCTTACAATAGAGTCACAAAAACCAAAAAGAAATCAAGATAATACAAAGGAAAATTACCAAACAACAAAAAGAAAAAGAAAAATATAGGAACAAAAAGGAAATACAAAAGCAACTGGAAAAATTAGTTCAAAATGGTGATAAACACACATCTATCAATAATTATCATAGATGCCAATGGACTAAGTGCTCAGATCAAGAGACATAGAGTGGCATACTGGATAATGAAACAAGAACCTATAATATGCTGCATACCAGAGACTCACTTTAGGGAGAATAACACACATAGATTGAAAGTGAGAGGATAGAAAAAGATATTTTATGCAAATGGAAATGGTAACAAAGCAAGAGTAGCAATACTGGTAGCAGACAAAATAAATTTTAAAACAAAGGCCATAAAGAAAGATAAAGGTCACTGTTTAATGATTAAAGGAATAATACAAGATGAAGATATTACACTCATTAACATATATGCACTCAATGTAGGAGCACCTAAATACATAAAGCAAATACTAACAGATATAAAGAGAGAAACTGATGGGGGTACAATCATAGTAAGAGAAATTAACAACCATTAACATCATTGGACAGATCTTCAAGACATAAAACTAATAAAGCAGCAGAGATACTGAATGATACAATAGAATCATTAGACTTAGTTGGTATTTTCAAAACACTACATCAGCCCAAAATTGAATATACATTCTTTTCAAGTGCACATAAAACATTTTCTAGGATAGATCATGTTCTCAGGCACAAAAGAAGCCTCAGCAAATTTAAGAGGATTGAAATTATTTCAATTACCTTTTTCTGACCACAATGCCATGTAACTAGAAATCAACCACAGAAAACAAAGGAGAAAACAACTGACAGCATGGAGATTAAACCACATGCTACTAAAAGACCAATGGGTCAATGGAAAACAGAAAGAAGAAACTAAAAAATAAAACAGACAACAATGAAAACACAACAATATTAGATCTATGGCATGCAGCCAAAGCACACCTAAGAGGGAAGTTCATAGCAATACTGGATTTTATCAAATAAACAAACTAACCTCCCATCTAAAACCTTAGAAAAAGAAGAGTAAACAAAACCAAAAGTCAGCAGAAGGAAGGAAAAAATAAAGATCAGGGAGGAAATAAATAAAATAGTGCTTTTAAAAAAACAATGGAAAAGATCAATCAAAACAAGAGCTGTTTTTTTGAAAGAGAAAACAGAATTGATAAACATCTGGCCAGGCTCACCAACAAGGAAAGGGAGAGAACACAAACAAAAAAAGAAAGGAAAATGGAGAAATTACAACCAATACTACAGAAATATAAAAGAATGCTATGAACAACTATATGGGGAAAAAATGGATAACATTGAAGAAATGGACAAGTTTCTGAAGTCATTCAGTCCACCAAGAATGAATCAAGAAGAAATTGACTATTTGACTCAAAGTAGAATTAGCAATAAAAAAAAAAAAAATTCCCTGCAAACAAAAGTACAGGACAAGATGGCTTCACTGAGAATTTCTACCAAACATACAAAGAGGAACTCATACAGATCCTTCTCAAATTCTTCCAAAAGATTCAAAAGGTGGAAGTAATCCCAAATTCATTCTATGAAGCCACCATCACGCTGATAACAAAACCAAAGGCACTACCAAGAAAGAAAATTAAAGGCCATATCACTGATGAAAATTGATGCAAAAATCCTCAACAAAATATTAGCAAACAGAATCCAACAGCACATTAAAATATTCATACACCATTATTAAGTTCGATTCATCCGAGGAACACAAGGATGGTTCAACATATGCAAATCAATCAATGTGATACAACACACCCACAAAAGAAAGGACAAAACCACATGATCATTTCGATAGATGCAGAAAAAGCACTTTATATAATTCAAATCCAATTTATGACAAAAAAAAACCCTTACTAAAGTGGGTATAGAGGAAATATTAATAAACATATTAAAATCTATATATGACAAAACTACAGCCAGCATACTGCTCCATGGTGAAAAACTGAAAGCCTTTCCTCAGAAATCTGGGACAAGACAAAGTTGTCTACACTCACTTCTATCCAACATACTCCTCGAAGTCCTAGCCACAGCAATCAGGCAAGAAAAAAAATAAAAAGCATCCAAATCTGAAAAGAAGGGTTAAAACTGTCAGTATATGCAGATGACATGATACTCTATATAGAAAACACTAAAAGCTCCACACAAAAACTACTAGAGTTAATAAAGAATTCGGTAAGTTAGCAGGATACTAGATTAATGTACAGAGATCAGTTGCATTTATTTACATTAATAATGACTCAACAGGAAAAGACAGTAAAAAAAAAAAAACCCGTCTTAAAATTGCATAGAAAACAATACAATGCTTAGGAATAAGTCAGACCAAGGAGGTGAAATACTTATACATGAACAAATATAAAACATTAAATAAGAAAATTAAAGAAGACTTAAAGGAATTGAAAGATATCCTATGCTCTTGGAATGTAAAATCAATATCATTAAAATGAACATGCTTCCTAATGCAATCTACAGATTTAATGTGATCCTTATAAAATTACTCAGGACACTTTTACAGAAATGGAATGAACAATCCTAAGATTTATATGGAATAACAAAAGACCCAGGAAATGTCAAAGCATTATTGAAGAAAAAGAATGAACCTGGAAGAATAACCCTCCCAGACTTCATACAATATTACACAGCTACCAAAATCAAAACAGCACGTTATCGACATAAAAGCAGACATATGGTTTGATGGAACAGAATGAAGAGCCCAGAAATAAATCCACTGACCTATGGTTAATTAATCTTTGACAATGGGGGAAAGAATATATCATGGAGAAAAGACAGTCTCTTCAAAAGATGGTGTTGATAAAATTGGATAGCAGCATGTAAATCAATGAAATTAGAATCCCTCACTCCATACACAAAAATAAACTCACAATGGCTTAAAGGCTGAAATATAGGACAAGACACAATAAATATTCTAGAAGGAAACATAGGAAAAGCATTCTCTGACATAAATTTTAGCCACATTCTTCTAGAGCAGTCCACCAAGATAATGGCAATAAAAGCAAAAATAAACAAATGGGGCCTAATTAAACATAAGCTTTTGCACAACAAAGGAAACTATAAGCAAAGCAAAAGGACAACCTATGGAATGGGGTAAAATATTTGCAAATGATATGACTGACATAGCCTTTATTTACATAATGTAAAAACAGTTCATACAGAAGAGGCCAAAGTGGTGGAGAAGTAGGACGCTCGTAGCTCACCCTCTACCACAGATACACCAAGACTCACATCAGTGGACCCACTAAGCCAACGAGAGCACCTGCAGAACTCTGACAGAACAGCGTCCTCTTCAAAAGACAAAGACGCCAAAAATCTGGTAGGAGAAAGGAAAACAAGAAAGACAAAAAGGCAAAACAGTGCGGGACCGGTCCCGCAGGGAGGGAGCGACAAAGGAGGACTGGCACTCGTTTGCTGGGTCTCCCCTCTCCAACGGAAAGGCCAGCAGGACAGAGGGGGAGCCTCTGAGGCTCGGATCTATACAGAGCAGCACTTGACCGACAGAACCAAGTTAAACAGGCACAGAGGGTCCTGCAACACACAGCCCAGCCCGAGACCCGAGCCAGGAGTGGGTGAGCAGGGACAGACTGCCCGAGCCGGGCGGAGGATGGGGACGGCTGCACTGAGGCGGACCCGGGGGGACTGCAGGGTGCTGTGCAACGTGGATGAGTGGGTGCACAGGGCCGAACAACATGGGCCCTCCTTAAAACAGCACAGCTGATGTGCCCTGGGGGGAATGTTGCGTACCCCCATCTCTGAAAACCCATGGAAGGTTTTTGGTGAGGAGAGGAGGGGTTCGGGTTCGGCCCCCATATCCTCCAGCGGTTGGCACCCAGGTGGGGGCGGGGGCGAAACCTGAATCCGCACCTGGGGGCTCAGCAGCCTTAAAGGCCAGACAGTCACTTGATTGCAGCCCGAATCAGATAGGATCATTCCACCCTGGTGCCTCGCAAAATTCGTGCCACCAGAACAAACAAGCAGCTGAGTTTGGGCACGGAGCAGGGGTGGGGCTGTACCGCGGTCTTCCACTGCCTGCCTGTGGAGCGCCGATCTGGGGTTGGAGCGCGTGGCGGAGTGGAGCTGCGGAGCGACCAGCGCTTGGAGACAGCTGGTGGCCCCCAGCCTTTCCTGCTGGAATGCTGTGCTAGGAGGGGGCGAGATCGGCTTGCTGACAGGCACTAGGATCAGCACAGACGAGGGCACAAATGAAGGGCCTTTGGAAACAGCAAGCAGAGCTCACGAAACAGGGCAAAGACACAAAGGCTTCTCATTAAGAGCACATCGTCTCCAGGAGAACACCCCTGACCCTCACTTTTTGTTAAACCTGTTTTTACATGTCGTATTTTCTATTACCTTTTCAATTTTTACTTTTTCAACAATTATCTATCCTCCAAGTTTTAATCCCTTTAAAATTTTTCTTTTAAAATAATAGTATTATTTTAAAAAGTCCACGTCATGTCATTTTTCTCTCTCTTGGATTTGATCTCCTGTTGTTGATTACACACGGGTTTCAAACACATTTTTTCCTCTTCTCTCTTATTTTAAACCTTTTTAAGAGACATCTCAACCGGATTGCTATTCTGCTTCAACTTACTCTTCAATTATTCATTACACATTATTTTCAAACTTTTTATTCTCCCACTTTTCAAAATTCTCTATTTATCATATTTTTTATCCATTATATTTTACTATCTTTTTAATTTCTACTTTCTATACAATTGCATATGCTTCTAGTTTTAATTCTTTTTAAATTATTCTATTAAAGTAGTTATTATTTTTTAAAAAATCCACCTGATTACATTTTCCCTTCTTTTGGGTTTGATCTCCTGTTATTCATTATAAATAGGTTTCAAATATCATTTATTCATTTTTTTTCCTTTTTGTTAAGGGTTTTTGAGAAGATGTCTCAACTCCAATGCTAGTCTGATTCAAATTACTCTTCTATAATTGAATATACACGGTTTTCAAACAATTTATTCCTTCCTTCTCTTAAAATTTCCTCTTTATTTTATCTTCTTTAGCTTCTCTAATTTCTGTTACCTTTTTAATTTCTACTTTCTAAACAATTGTATATGCTTCTAGTTTTAATTCATTTTAAATTTTTCTTTTAAAGTAGTTATATTATTATTCTTAAAAACACAATCCACCAGATTTCATTTTCATTTCTTTTGGTTTTGATCTCCTGTTATTGAGTATAAATAGGTTTCAAATATCGTTTATAGATGTCTTTCCTTTTTTTTAAGGTTTTTAAAAAAGACGTCTCAACTCAAATGTTAGTCTGATTCAAATTCCAATTCTATAATTGATTATACACTGTTTTCCAACCTTTATTCCTCCCTTCTTATAAATTTCTCTTTCTCTCACTCTCACTTTAAGTTTTATTCCTACATAGGCATTAGAAAGATAAATAAATAAACTACTTTGAGACCCACAATAGATAACTGATACTCCATAAGCCACAGTGACACAGTGGTATGAACAAGATGAAGAAGCAGAGAAACCATTCCCAATTAAAAGAACAAAAGAAGTTCCCTGAAACAGTGATCAATGAAATAGACATTGTTAGCCAACTAGACCAAGATTTCAAAAAAGAGGTGAACAATGTATTGAAGAAACTAACAGAGATAGTGTTTAGATATACAAAATATGTTAAAAATGAAATTGAAACTATATAGAAGAGCAAAGTACAATTGGTAAACTCATTGGCTGAGATGAGAACAGATCTAAAGGCTGTGCAAAGCAGACAAGATAATGCAGAGGAACGAATCAGTAACCTAGAAGACAGGACAACCAAAAGCACTCATTCAGAACAACTGCAAGATAAACAAACAAACAAATAACAAATGAAAGCAACATACAGGACATATGGGATAATATAAATTGTGCAAATCTTCGCATAATAGCGGTCCCAGAAGGGGAAGAAAGATCAAAGGGGATTGAAAAGGTTTTTGAAGAAATCATGAGTGAAAACTTCCCAAACTTAAAGAAGGAATCAGATATCCAAGTACAGGAGGCTCAGAGGGTCCCAAACAGGAAGAACCTAAACAGACACACACCAACACATATCATAATCAAGATGGCCAGAGTCAAGGATAAAGAAATGATCCTAAAGGCATCAAGAGAAAAGCAAACGGTGAGTTACAAGGGAACCCCCATAAGGCTCTCAGCTGATTTCTGTACACAAACACTACAGGCCAGAAGGGAATGTCAAGATATATTCAAAGTCCTGAATGAAAAAAGATGCTGCCTAGAATAATTCATCCAGCAAGGCTATCCTTTAGGATAGAAGGAGAAATAAAATATTTCACAGACAAGAAAAATCTACAAGAGTTTAACAACACTGAACCCATGCTAAAAGAAATATTGAAAGGGCTATTCTACATAGAAAAGGAGCAGAATGCTACAGAAATGAGAAACTCACAAATGGAAAGGTGATAACTCATGAATTACAAATAAAACAAACATGAAATTGTAAAAGAAGACATCAAAAACATTAGAGGCTGGGAGAGGGAATCAAGAAAATATAGAATATTTTCTTACTTTTTAAAAAAATATTTGTTTTTGGTAGGATGGGTTCGAGATAAATTAATGGGCTAACAGACTTACAGAAAAGGGTAACCACAAGTCAAATACTTACAAAGGAGTAACAAAAACTAAATCAAATCCATGATAATACAAAGGAAAATTACCAAACCACAAAAGAAACAAGAAAGGAACAAAGAGGAAATACAAATACAAGTGCAAAGATAAGTTCAAAATGGCAATAAACACACATCTATCATAAATTATTGTAAGTGTTAATAGACTAAATGCTCCAGTCAAAAGACATAGAGTGGAAGACTGGCTTATAAAGCAAGAACCTTCAATATGCTGCATACAAGAGACACACTGTAGGGAGAAGGACACATATAGATTGAGAGTGAAAGAATGGAAAATGGAAAAGCCAAAAAAAAAGGTTTTGCAGTAGTGATTTCAGACAAAATAGACTTTAAAACAAAGGCCATAAAGAAAGATAAGAAAGGACATTTTACAATGATTAGAAGAGTAATACAAAATGAGTATATTACATTCATTAAGATACAGGCAACCTATATAGTAGTACCTAAATACATGAAACAATTACTAAAACAGATAAAGGGGGTTATTGATGGGAATACAATCATAGTTGGAGATTTTAACACCACATTAACATCACTAGGCGGATCATCCAGACAGAAAATAAATAAGGCAACAGAGAAACTAAATAATACAATAGAATAGTTACATTTGTTGGATATTTCCAGAGCATTACAACCCGCAAAAATAGGATATGCATTCTTTACAAGTGTACATGGAACGTTTTCTAGGATTGATCATGTATTTGGGCACAAAAGAATCCTCAACAATTTTAAGAAGATAGAAATTATCTCAAGCATCTTTACTGACCACATGGCCATGAAACTAGATACCAACAACATAGAAACAAATGAGAACAAAAGGAAAGCATGGAGATTAAACAATATGCTATTAAAAAACCAATGGGTCAATGAGGAAAGCAAGGCTGAAATTAAAAAATACCTTGAGACAAATGACAATGAAAGCACAACCACACAAAATTTATGGGACACAGCAATGGCAGTGCTAAGAGGGAAGTTTATAGTGATAGAAGCCTACCTCAAAAAAGGAAAACCATCCCAAATAAACAATTTAACCCACCAGCTAAAGGAACTAGAAAAAGAAGAACAAAAAGTCCCAAAAGACAGCAGAAGGAAGGAAATTATAAAGACCAGGGAGGAAATAAATAAAATAGAGACTAAAAAACATAGAAAAATCAATCAAACCAAAAGCTGGTTTTTTGAAAAAGCAAATAAAATCGACAAATGTCTAATCAAACTCACAAAGAAGAAAGAAGAGAGAGCACAAATTACCAAAATAAGAAAGGAAAATGGAGAAATTACAACAATAAAATAGAAATACAGAATATCCTACCAGAATATTATGAAAATCTATATGGAACCAAACTGTATAACCTAGAGGAGATGGACAAGTTTCTGGAAACATACTGTCCACCAAGACTGAATCAAGAAGAAACTGATGACTTGAACAAACCAATCACTACAAATGAAATCGAAATATCAATAAAAATCCTGCCTACAAATAAAAGTCCAGGACCGCACGGCTTCACCAGGGAATTCTACCAAACATACAAAGAAGAATTCATACCAGTCCTTCTTAAAGTCTTCCAGAAGTTTGAAAAGGGGGGAATAATCCCAAACTCATTCTATGAAGCCACCATCACCCTGATACCAAAACCAGGAAAACACACTACCCAAAAAGAGAATTATAGGCCAATATCACTGATGAACATAGATGCCAAAATCGTCACCAAAATATTTGTGAATAGATTCTAACAACACATAAAACATGTATACATCATGATCAAGTGGGGTTCATCCCAGGGACACAAGGGTGGTTCAACATACACAAGTCAATCAATGGAATATATCACATCAACAAGAGAAAGGACAAAAACCACATGATCACCTCAATACATGCAGAAAAATCATTTGATAAAATTCAACACCCATTTATTATAAAAACTCGCACCAAAGTGGGTATACAGGGAACATATCTCAACATCATAAAACCTACACATAACAAACCTGCAGCCAGCCTAGTAGTCAACGGAGAAAAACCCAAAAGCTTCCTACTAAAACCTGGGATAAGACAAGGATGCCCAGTATTACCACTCCTATTCAACATAGCCTTGGATGTCCTAGCCACAGCAATAAGGCAAGAGAGAGAAATCAAAGGGATCCAAATTGGAAAAGAAGAGGTAAAAGTGTCACCATATCTTCACGACATGTTACTATATAAAGAAAACCATAAAAGGTGCACAAAAAAACTACTAGAGCTGATTGAAGAATTCAGCAAGGTAGTAGGTTACAAGATTAACGTTCAAAAATCAGTTGCATTTCTTTACACTAACAATGAATCAACAGAAAAAGAAAATAAAGGAACAATCCCCTTTATAATAGCACCCAAAGTAATAAAATTCCTAGAAATAAATCTAAACAAGGAGGTGAAAGAATTATACACAGAAAACTATAAACAATTGATGAAAGAAATTAAAGAAGACTTTAAAAAGTGGAGATATCCCATGCTCTTGGATTGGAAGAATCAATATTGATAAATGGTCACACTGCCCAAGGCGATCTACAAATTTAATGCAATTCCTATCCAATTACCGAGGACATATTTCACAGAACTAGAACAAATCATAATCAAATTTATATGGAACCATCAAAGACCTAGAATTGCCAAAGCATTACTGAAGAGAAAGAAAGAGGCTGGAGGAGTAACTCTCCCAGACTTCAGATGATGCTATAGAGCTATAGTCATCAAGACAGCATGGTATTGGTACAAAAACAGACATATAGACAAATGGAACAGAATATAGAGCCCAGAAATGAACCCACAAACTTTTGGTCAACTAATCTTTGACAAAGGAGGCAAAAATATATAATGGAATAAAGACAGTCTCTTCAGCAAATTGTGTTGGGAAAACTGGACAGCAGCACATAAAGCAATAAAGCAAGAACACTCTCTTACACCACACAGAAAAAATAACTGAAAATGGATCAAAGACTTAAACATATGACAAGACACAATAAACCTCCTAGAAGAAAATATAGGCAAAACATTATCTTGCATACATCTCAAAAATGTTCTCCTAGAACAGTGTACTCAAGCAATAGAAATAAAAGCAAGAATTAGCAAATGGGACCTAATGAAACTTAAAAAGGTTCTTTACAGCAAAGGAAACCATAAGTAAAACAAAAAGACAACCTACGGAATGGGAGAAAATTTTTGCAAATGAAACGAACAAAGGCTTGATCTCCAGAATATATAAGCAGCTCAGACGGCTTAATAAGAAAAAAATTAAAAACCCAGTACAAAAATGTGCAAAAGACCTAAAGCGGCAATTCTCCAAGGAAGAAACACAAATGATCAATAGGCACATGAAAAAATGCTCAATATCACTAATTATCAGAGAAATGCAAATCAAAACTACAATGAGGTATCACCTCACACCAGGCAGAATGGCCATCATGCAAAAATCCACAAATGACAAATGCTGGAGGGTCTGTGGAGAAAAGGGAACCCTCCTTCACTGCTGGTGGGAATGAAGTTTAGTGCAGCCGCTGTGGGAATCAGTGTGGAGATTCCTCAAAAGACTAGGAACAGACTTACCATATGACCCAGGAATCCCACTCCTGGGCATATATCTAGTAGGTAACCTACTTGAAAATGACACCTGCACCCGATGTTCATAGCAGCACTGTTTACTATAGCTAAGACATGGAAACAGCCTAAATATCCATCAATGGATGACTGGATAAAGAAGAGCTGGTATATTTTTACAATGGAATACTCCTCAGCCATAAAAACAGACAACATAACGCTGTTTGTAGAAACGTGGATGCTCCTGGAGAATGTCATTCTAAGTGAAGTAAGCCAGAAAGAGAAAGAAAAATATCATATGACATCACTCATATGTGGAATCTAAAAACAAACAAACAAACAAACAAAAGAGAAATACAAAAGAGAAATAGAGTCACAGACATAGAATAGAAACTTGTGATTGCCAAGGAGGCGGGCGTTGGGAAGACATAGACTGGGATTTTAAAATTGTAGAATAGATAAACAAGATTATACTTCATAGCACAGGGAAATATATACAAGATCTTATGGTAGCTCACAGAGGAAAAAATATGACAATGAATAAATACGTGCTCATGTATAACTGAAAAATTGTGCTCTACATTGGAATATGACAGAACATTTTAAAATGATTATGAATCAATTCAAAAAGTTAAAAAAAGAAATTATTTTTATATTTTTTGCCTTTATGCCAATCCAAGTATCCCAATAGGATTTATTTAAAAAGACTTCATTATCCCATGCCTGTGCAATGCCTTCTGTGTCACAAAGGTAATATTCAGGAGCACATGGTGTATTTTTTCTTTTCCTTTTTTCTTTAGTATTAGTTGTTATTTCTCTCTTTACATGGTGTATTTTTATATTGTGTTTTATTCCACTAGTGTATTTGTTCATTCTTGCATGAAGACCATAATATTTTGATTATTGTAGTTTTATTATGAGACTTATTAAGCTAGCTGAAGTCCTGCTACCTTATTCGTTTCCAAGTGTGTCTTGAATAGTCTTCATTTTCTGAATATTCATAAACATAATATAATTCACTTGACATATTCCCCTAAAACACTGGAATTGAATTACATATCAGTCTGTGGAGAATTGTCATATTAAATTTGCTTTTCAATTCATGAACTTCATATGTTTATCCATTTGTTCATCTATTCTTTAATTTCTCTTAGCAATATTTCATAATTTCCTATCTACAAATATTGCATTTTTTAACAGTTTTCTCTTGATATTTGGTATTTTTGATGCTTTTGAAATTAAATTGTTAAAATTATCTTTCTGCTTCTTGATGGTGTATAGAAATAAAATTTATTGGATATGAAGACCTTCAATCAAGCAGCTTTAATAAAAAGCTGATTTGTTAATTCTCATCATTTATCTTTAGTTTCTTTTTGAATTTTCTGTATAACAATTGTGTCATCTGCAGATGTTAGTATCATTATTTCTGGGTTTTAAATCTTACTTTTTTTTTACATACTGATATATATATATGAATGCAGAATTTTCTCTGCATTATGTAAGACCTCCAGTCTATCACTGAATAGTAACAACAGTGACAGTAAGCAATATTTTTGCCAATCAACAGTGGGAAAATATTCTCCAATTCATCATTAAATGTAGTGTTTTTTGACATATGTAATTATAGCTTCTTCCAAGAGAGATCAAGAACCCCATGTACCCCCTGCTGACTTCCAGGTTATTGTGTTTTTAAGTTATATATACATATGTATACAACAAACTAGTATATATATATAATTTATGTAAATAAATATATATTATAAATTATATTATACCTATCACTTATTGTCATTGCTTTATATATTTTTATTTATTTGGTGCTATCCACAGATTTATTAATTTTGTTATTTCTAGTATGTTTCTGCTTCTACTTCTTGTTATCCAGGATTATCCCCTTTTTAAATAAATATTCTTCATTATTATTCTTTAGTTTGATATTTTAATGAAAAGCCTGTTTTTGTGCTCCTTTAATTGTTTTCATTTTCTCTTTTTTTTCCCAAGCAATATTTCATATGCAATCATCATTATATCCTTTCAGCACATCAAAGCTGTGATACATGTGTGAAATTAGATACCAATTTAATTTTTTCTTCTTTGATGCAATCTTTTTTCTCTCTTTCCGCTTTGTATCCCTTCCTGATGATTTTCAGGTTGTTTCTTTGTCTTTTTTCCCCTTTATTTTCTATGATTTTATTATAATTAGTGTAGAAGGGTAATTCTTTCTATTATTGTTTTTCTTATGTTTGTAATCCAATGAGCTTATTGAGCCTCTGTTGTATTCATTTGTCAGTTTTAACGGTCTTAATTTTTTTTATTGAAGTACAGTCAATTACAATGTGCCAATTTCTGGTGTACAGCATGATGTCCCAGTCTTGCATATACATAAATATATTCACTTTAGTATTTTTTTTCCTTCGAGGGTTATTACAACATATTGAGCATAGTTCCCTGTGCTATACAAAAGAAACTTTTTAAAAAATTTATTTTTATATATAGTGGCTAACATCTGTAAATAGCAAATGACCAAATTTATTCCCTCCATCACCCTTTCCCTACAACCAAAAATTTGTTTACTATGTCTGAGAGTCTGTTTCTATTTTGTAGATGAGCTAATGGTGTTTTCTTTTTTCCTTTTTTTTTTAAATTCCACATATTTGTGTTATCATATGGTATTTTTCTTTCTCTTTCTGGCTTACTTCACTTAGAATGGCAATCTATAGGTGCATCCATGTTGCAGCAAATGGTATTATTTTATTCTTTTCTATGCCTGAGTAATATTCCATTGTATAAATATACCACGACTTCTTTATCCATTATTTTCTTGATGGACATTTAGGTTGCTTCAATGTCTTAGCAATTGTATACAGTGCTGCTTTGAACATTAGGGTGCATGTATCTTTTTCCATTACAGTTCCCTCCAGATATATTCCCAGAAGTAGGGTTGTTTTTAGTTTTCTGAGAAATCTCCATACTTTTTTCCATCATGGTGAAAACAAACTACATTCCCAACAGTAATGTATGAGGGTTCTTTTTCTCCACATTCTCTCCAGCATTTATCATTTGTGGACTTTTGAATGATGGCTATTCTGACTGCTGTGAGGTGATACATCATTGTAGTTTTGATTTGCATTTTTCTGACAATTAGGAATATTGAACAATTTTCATACATCTATTGGCCATTCATATGTCTTCACACAGGAAAAGCTTGCTTAGGTCTTTTGACCATTTTTGGATTGAGTTGTATTTGGTTTTGTTATTAAAATGTATGAACTGTTTTTTTAAAACATTTTTTATTAATTTATAATCAGCTTATAGTGTGTCAAATTCCAGTGTAGAGCACAATTTTTCACTTATACATGAAAATATAAATATTCATTGTCACATTTTTTCCTCTGTGAGCTACCATAAGATATAGTATATATTTCCCTCTGCAATGCAGTATAATCTTTTTTATCTATTCTACAATTTTGAAATCTGATCTATCCCTTCCCACCCTCCATCGCCTTGGCAACCACAAGTTTGCCATCTATGTCTATGAGTCTATTTCTGTTTTGTAGTTATGCTTTGTTTGTTATTATTTATTTATTTATTTATTTATTTATTTATTTTTAGAGTCCACATATGAGTGACCTCGTATGGTATTTTTCTTTCTCTTTCTGGCTTACTTCACTTAGAATGACATTCTCCAGGACCATCCATGTTGGTTCAAATGGCATTATCTTGTTGGTTTTTATGATGGAGTAGTATTCATTGTATAAATGTATCAAATATCCTTTTTACACTCATCAGTCGATGGACATTAAGAGTATCTCCATGACTTGGCTATTGTAAATAGTGCTGCTATGAATATTGGGGTGCAGGTGTCACACTGAAGTAGGCTTCTTTCTGGATATATGTCCAGGAGTGGGATTAATGGGTCATATGGTAAGTCTATTCCTAGTGTTTTGAAGAATCTTCATACTATATTCCACAGTGGCTGCACCAAACTGCATTCCCACCAACGGTTTAGGAGGGTTCCCCTTTCTCCACAGCTTCTCCAGCACTTGTCATTTGTGGATTTTTGAATGATGGCCATTCTGACGTGTTAGTTGATACCTCATTATAGTTTTGATTTGCATTTGTCTGATAATTAGTGATATTGAGCATTTTTTTCATATTCTTATCGATCATTGTATGTCTTCCTTGGAAAATTGCTTTAGTTCTTTCGCCTATTTTTGTTTTGGGCTGTTTCATTGTTTCTTATTAAGTCGTCTGAGCTGCTTATATATTCTGGCGATCAAGCCTTTGTCGGTTTCACTTGCAACAATTTTCTCCTATTCTGTAGGTTGCCTTTTAGTTTTCCTTATGGTTTCCTTTGCTGTAAAGAAGCATGAAAGTTTCATTAGGTCCCCTTTTTCACTCTTGCTTTTATTTCTATTGCTTTAGTACACTGTTCTCAAGAACATTTTCAGATGTATGTCAGGAAATGTTTTGCCTATATTTTCTTCTACGAGGCTAATTTTATCTTGTTTTGTTTTAAGTCCTTGATCCATTTTGACTTGATTTTTGTGTATGGTATAAGGGAGTGTTCTAGTTTCAATGCTTTACATGCTGCTGTCCAGTATTCCCAACACCATTTGCTGAAGAGACTGTCTTTGTTCCATTGTATATTCTTGCCTACTTTGTCAAAGATGAGTTGACCAAAAGTTTATGGATTCATTTCTGGGCTCTCTATTCTGTTCCATTGGTCTAAATGTCTGTTTTTGTACCAATACCATGCTGTCTAGATGACTGTAGCTCTATAGTATCATCTGAAGACTGAGAGAGTTATTCCTCCAGCCTCTTCCTTTCTCTTCAGCAATGCTTTGGCATTTCTAGGTCTTTGATTGTTCCATATAAATTTGATTATGATTTGTTCTAGTTCTGTGAAACATGTCTATGGTAATTGGATAGGGATTGCATTAAATCTGTAGATTGCCTTGGGCTGTGTGACCATTTTAAGAATATTGATTCTTCCAATCCATTAAGCATGGGATATCTTTCCATTTTCTAAATTCTTCTTTGATTGCTTTCATCAGTGACTTATAGTTTTGTGTACAATACTTTCACCACCTTGGTTAGATTTATTCCCACATATTTTATTAATTTGGGTGCTATTTTAAAGGGGATTGTTTCTTTACTTCCTTTTTCTTTTAATTCATTCGTGAAAAGAAATACAACGGATTTTTGAACGTTATTCTTGTAACCTGCTACCTTTCTGAATTCTTCAATCAGCTCTAGTAGTTTTTGTGTGCATCTATTATGGTTTTCTATATACAGAAACATGTCATCAGCATATACTGACACTTTTACCTCTTCTTTTCCAATTTGGATGCCTTTGATTTCTCTCTGTTTCCTGATTGCTGTAGCTAAGACTTCCAAGAATATGTTGAAGAGGAGTGGTGATAGTGGGCACCCTACTCTTGTCCCAGCTTTTAGTGGCAATGTTTTGAGTTTTTCACCATTGAGTAGTATGCTAGCTGTAGGTTTGCCATATATAGCTTTTCTAAATGCTCCAGTCAAAAGACAGAGTGGCAGAGTGGGTAATAAAGCAAGAACCTACTATATGAAGCATCCCTAGACCCACATTAGGGAGAAGGACACATATAGATTGAGAGAGAAAGGATGGAAAAGAATAGCCTATGCAAATTGAAAAGCCAAAAATGCAGTTGTAGCAGTACTGACTTCAGACAAAATAGACTTTAAAACAAAGGCCATAAAGAAAGATAAAGAAAGACATTTTATAATGATTAGAAGAGTAATACAAGGTGAGGATATTACACTTGTTAATATCTATGCACCCAATATAGGAGCACCTAAATACATAAAACAATTACTAAAACAGATAAAGGGGGATATTGATGGGAATACAATCATTGTTGGAGATTTAAAGACCGTATTAACATCACTAGGCAGATCTTCCAGACTGAAAATAAATAAGGCAAAACAGAAATTAAATAATACAACAGAAATATTAGATGTGGTGGATATTTTCAGAGCATTACACCCCCCAAAATAGGATATGCATTCTTTTCAAGTTTACATGGAACATTTTCTAGGATTGATCATGTACTTGGGCACAAAAGAAACCTCAAAAATTTTAAGAATATAGAAATTATCTCAAGCATCTTTACTGACCACAAGGCCATGAGGCTAGATATCAACAACAGAGAAACAAAGGGGAACAAAAGGAAAGCATGGAGATTAAACAATATGCTATTAAAAAACCAATGGGTCAATGAGGAATTCAAAGCTGAAATAAAGAAATACCTTGAGACAAATGACAATGACAGCACAACCACACAAAATTTATGGGACACAGCAAAAGCAGTGCTAAGAGGGAAGCTTATATTGATACAAGCCTTCCTCATAAAAGAACAATTTCAAATAAACAATTTAACCACCAGCTGAAGGAACTAGAAAAAGAAGAACAAAAAGACCCAAAAGGCAGCAGAAGGAAGGAAATTATAAAGATCAGGGAGGAAATAAAACAAATAGAGATTAGAAAACAGAAAAAAGCAAACCAAAAGCTGGTTTTTTAAAAAAATATATAAAATCGACAAACCTCTGACCAAACTCAAAAAGAAGAAAGAAGAGAGAGCACAAATTACCAAAATAAGAAAGGAAAATGAAGAAATTACAACAAATAAAATAAAAATATAAAATATCATATGAGAATATTATGAAAAACTCTATGGAACCATAGTGGATAACTTAGAGGAGATAGACAAGTTTCTGGAAACATACTGTCCACCAAGACTGAATCAAGAAGAAACTGACCACTTGAACAAACTGATCACTACAAATGAAATCGAAATAGGAATAAAAAGCCTCCATACAAATAAAAGTCCAGGGCCGGATGGCTTCACTGGGGAGTTTTACCAAATACAAAGAAGAATTCATACCACTCCTTCTTAAAGTCTTCCAGAAGATTGAAAAGGAGTGAATACTCCCAAACTCATTCTATGAAGCCACCATCACCCTGATACCAAAACCAGGCAAATACACTACCCAAAAAGAGAATTATAGGCCAATATCACTGATGAACATAGATGCCAAAATCCTCACCAAAATATTTGTGAATAGAATCCAACAGCACATAAAAAGATTATACAACATGACCAAGTGAGGTTCACCCCAGGGACTCAAGGGTGGTTCAACATAAGCAAATAAATCAATGGAATACATCACAGCAACAAGAGAAAGGACAAAAACCTCATAATCATCTCAATAGATGCAGAAAAATCATTTGATAAAATTCAACACCCATTTATGATAAAAACCCTCACCAAAGTGGATATGGAGGGAACATATCTCAACATAATAAAAGCTATACACAACTTATTCATTTACTAACAACTGAAAAGACAGATAAATGAATGGAAGAGAAAATGCCCAAACATGCAAATATATGTTAGATTTTAGAACTTGTTACTGATGACATTCCATATAAGAAGGGAAACATAAATTATTCATAAACTGTGGAGAATTAATCTATTTAGAGAAAAGTAGCTAAATTTTTATCTCACAAAAATAAGTTTCAGATGGAGTGTAGATTATAAATTTGAAATTTACAAAGTGAGAAAAGTACCAGATTAAAACACAAATTCCTATTTTTACATTTCATTATGCTCACCAAGACATTCTTAAGAAAGTCTTCAAAAAAAAAAGAATCCTGGAGGTTGAATACAAACATAAAAAATCAAAACCATCTGTAGATCAGAATATAAAATTTGCAAAAGACGTGATTTTAAAATATTTCCAATGGATTTGTATCAAACAAAAGAAATCTTCATTTTTACTGAGAACTTTTGAAATCAACAAGCAAAAATAAATCCCCTCTAATTTGAAATTGGGCAAAGTGCCTTTTTTCATATCTATAAAAGACCAATGGACACAGGGGAAAATATTTAGCATCTCTGGTCAGAAAAGGAATTTAAGTTAAAAGACAAATGAAATACCATTTTCCTTCACAAAATTTGTGAAGATGAAGAGCAGTGGTACTTACACTGCTCTGTACTGAACTGTTTGGAAACACAGCACACTCATGAGAGCTTGTTTTTTAAAGATACCTAGTGACAGGAAGAGAGAGAAGCAAGATGGCAGAATAGAATGATACTTGTAGCTCACCCTCTCCCACAAATACAACAAAACTCACATCTATGGACCTACTCAGCCAACGAAAGAACCTGCTGAACTCCCACAGAAAGTCGCCCTCTTCAAAATACAAAGACAACAAAAATCTGGTAGGAGGAAAGGGAAAAAGAAAGAAGAAAAAGGAAAACAGTGTGGGACCAGTCCCGCAGGGAGGGAGCAGCAAAAGAGGAATAGCGCTCTTTCACTGGGTCTCCCCTTCTCCAATGGAGAGGCCAACTGGATGGAGAGGGAGCCTCTGAAGCTCAGATCTGCCCTGAGCACACCTTGACTGACAGAACTAAGTTAAACGGGCACAAAGGGTCCCCGTAACACACAGCCCCAGACACGAGCCTGCAGCTGGGTTGGGACAGGCCACCCAAGTGGGCAGAGGACTGGGGAAGCTGCACTGAGGCAGCCCTGGGGAACGGCAGGGTGCTGCACACTGTGGCTGGGAGGGGATATGGAGCAGAACAACCTCAGTCCTTCATAAATTGTGAAAAAAGCAAAGCAACATGGCTGGTGTGCCCTGGGGAGAGGGGCACTGTAGCCTTTGTCTCCTCAGACCTGTGGTGCCATTACTGGCACTTCTCACAAGAAGAGAGTCGTGGTGTGGCCACAGCCTCCATTTCCTTCTGTGCGCAGCGCCTGGTTGGGGTGGGGCCGAGACCTGAATCCACACCTGGGACTCTGCAACCTCCTGGGGGAACTGAGACTTGTTTACATTCCAAGGTAGATAGGATCTTTCTGCCTTGGCACCTCAGAAAACTTCCACTGCCAAGACCAACAAGGAGCTGAGATTTGGCCCAGAGCTTGGGCAGGGCTGTTCTGCAGTCTTTCACAGGCCTGCCTTTGGAGTGGTGACCTGAGGCAGAGCAGGCAGCAGCACAGAGCAGCAGAGCAAATGGTGTCGGCAGAGGGCGGTGCTGGGAGGGAGCACAATCTGCCCACCTGCCTTGCCTTACTGCAGTGTCTGACTGTGGCGGCATCAGGAGGGGGAGTGATCTGCCCACCCACCAGGTAAGAGCTCAGCACCTGAACCAGTGTTGGGAGGGGGTGCAATCGGCTAGCTGACAGTCTCTTGGAGTAGCACACACGAGGGTGCCAATGGAGAAACTCTGAAAACAGGAAGCTGAATTCTCAAAACAGGGCAAAGACACTAAGACCTCTTGATAAAATCATTAAGAGCACACAATCTCCAGGAGAACTAGATAACTGATACTTCTTAAGCCACAGTGCCATAGAGATATGAGCAATATGAAAAGCAGAGGAACTACCCCCCATTAAAAGATCAAGAGAAATCCCCTGAAAGCACGATCAAGGAAATAGATATTGATGGCCTAATAGATCAAGATTTCAAAACATAAGGGATCAAAGTACTGAAGGAACTAAAAGAAATAGTGTTTACAGATATAAAATATGTCAAAAATGAAATAGAAGCTATAAAGAAGAGCCAAGTAGAATTGGTAAACCAATTTACTGAGATGAGAGCAGACCTAAAGGCTGTGCAAAGCAGACTAGGTAATGCAGAGGAATGAATATGTGAACTAGAAGACAGGACAACTGAAAGCACCCAATCAGAACAGCTACAAGATAAAAAAAAATAAAAACAAATGAAAATAGCATAAGGGATCTATGGGATAATATAAAGCATGCCAGTCTTCACATAATAGGGGTTCCAGAAATGGAAGAAAGGACAAAGGGGTTTGAAAAGGTATTTGAAATAATCGTGACTGAAAAATTCCCAAACCTATAGAAGGAATCTGATATCCAAGTACAGGAGGCTCAGAGGGTCCCAAACAGGAAGAAACCAAACAGGCCCACACCAAGATATACCATATTCAAGATGACCAGAGTCAAAGATAAAGAAATGACCCTAAAGGCAGTAAGAAAAAAACAAGGAGTGTGTTACAAGGGAACCCCCATAAGGCTCTCAGCTGAAATCTCTACACAAACACTACAGGTCAGAAGGGAGTGGCAAGATATATTCAAAGTCCTGAATGAAAAATTGATGCAGCCTAGAATACTCTATCCAGCAAGGCTATCCTATAGAATAGAAGGAGAGATAAAGAACTTCACAGACAAGCAAGAACTAAAAGAGTTTAGCAACACTAAACCCATGCTAAAAGGAATGTTGAAAGGTCTACTCTAAACAAAAAAGAAGCCAGATGCTACAAAAATGGGAAATTCATAAATGGAAAGGTGATAACTAACATGATTTACAAATAGAATAAACACAAAATTGTAAAAGAAGACATCTAAATCATTAAGAGTGGGAGAGGGAAGCAAGGAAAGCCACTGTAGAAAACAGTGTGGAGATTCCTCAAAAGACTAGGAATAGACTTAACATATGACCCAGGAATCCCACTCCTGGGCATATGTCCAGAAGGAAGCCTACTTCAAAATTACATCTGCACCCCAATATTCATAGCAGCACTATTTACAATAGCCAAGACATGGAAACAGTCTAAATGTCCATCAACAGATGACTGGATAAAGAAGAAGTGAAATATTTATACAATGGAATTTATTCAACCACAAAAACCGACAACATCACGCCATTTGTAGCAACATGGATGTTCCTGGAGAGTGTCATTCTAGGTGAAGTAAGCCAGAAAGAGAAAGATACCATATGAGATCACTTACATGTGGAATCTAAAAATAAATAAATAAATAACAGTGACAAACTCATACACATAGAATACAAACTTGTGGTTGTCAAAGGGGCAGGGGTGGGAAGGGACAGACTGGGAGTTTGAAATTTGTAGATACTGACAGGCATATGCAGAATAGGTAAACAAGATTATACTTTGTAGCACAGGGAAATGTATACAAGATCTTTTGCTAGCTCACAGTGAAAAAAATGTGACAATGAATATATGTATGTTGATATATAACTTGAAAATTGTGCTCTACATTGGAATTTGACACAATATTGTAAAATGACTATTACTCAATTAAAAAAAGTTTAAAAAATAAAGATACATAGTGACAGTGCAGAAGAATACTTGTTAATTATTTATCAATTTATCAACAAGATGGTCGGTTGCCATTAGTTAAAGGATTATCAGCATAAATATTCAAATAGCTCAACTCGGGGCTCAACAAATTCCAATAAAAGCCCCAAAAATGCTTCACATGGAGCCCTGGCACATTGTACAGTCTGAAGTGTGTGAGGGCACGTTTAAATTAGTAGACCTCTAGCAAGCAAAGAATTCTAGAAGTTGGCTTTACAAGTTGTAGGAGATACAAAATGGAATCGACAGAGTTTTGATCTTGAAAGTGCTCATAATAGAATGGACTTGTCCCTGGGTAATTTCTGTATCTTTTCAAGTGTAATTTTCAAAAAAATCTGAATTATTTGTTAATTACTTATCACTTTTTAAATCATCTTTTTTTCCACTTAAAAGATGACTATCAAGTAGGTACGAAGCACCATTCTGATGTTACAGAATGCAAACATTTAAAAACACAGTCCCTGCCCTCCAGGAGCTTGTTACTGCCAGCATCATTTTTATGATTTTATTGATCCTGTGTTTCCTACGTCCCAGAGCCCAACTAGGACTTTGCTAGTGTCTTTATGTATTTTTACTGGCATTTTATATTTGCCCGATACTTTAAGTTCATAGAGAGGAAATTAGTTTTTTAAAAGTGGGTAGGATTTCAGGTCAGCATGCAGAATGAGTACAAGTCTCCAAGGGAAGGAGGCAGAAGGACAGTGTTTGGTAGGAGGAACATCTTTCAGGAATACATTTGGCAGAAAGAACAGCAGTGCAAAGGCTGATGTGGGAGCAAACTTTGCAGGATTGATGAGTTTAAGTTTGTTGGTGCAAAAATGATTCTGTAGGAATGGTTGGGAATGAGGTGAATATGTAGCTCAGGCATACTCCGGAAAGCACTTTTAGTTCTATAGAGAAGAGCAGGTCTCCCGTAGACCCAGGGAAATTTATCAGGATGCTCTTAGCTGTAAAGAATAATAGGAGACCTAAGGGACAGTGGCTAAAACAAGAGGAAGCGTGATTGTCTAGATGGTTCAGTGATGCCATCAGGATCCCAGATGTTGGTCCCTCCTTCAGCTGTGAGGCTGCCAGTGTTTGATGTCTCCTTTCCCTTGTCTGCTGAGTAGCAGCAGCCCCAAGATTCATATTCGCCCTTAACAATATCCAAAGGCTGGAAGGGCTGATTTTCTCTACCTGTTTTCCTTTGAAACAGGAAGAAAACCGAGAAGCTTACAGTAGACTTCCCCCAACATTTTATTGGCTGGGTTACATCACATGCTCTCTTGTAAACCAGCCACTGGTAAAGGAAAGGTAGTACCTGAGATTACCTTAGAATAATCATTTCTCTTTTTGGAACTGGGGAGAGGTCACCCTCTTTGTATATTGGGACAAAAATATCTAAGTAAACTTGTGATTGTCCAGCAAGAAGGAAGAAAAAGGAATGGCTGTTGGGTTGGAAGCCAGCAGGGATTCACTGGAGAATTTTGAGAAGAGTAAGAAGATTCGATTTGAGTATTTGGACTCTCTGGTTATGACATAAAGCAGGGACCCACAAGCGTTTCCTGTAAAGGGTCAGAGAGTCCATATTTGAGGGCACGTGGTGTCTCTCTGATCTACTCAGCACTGCCACTGCAGTGTGAAAGCAGCTGTAGATGGTATGTGTGTGAACAGTGATGTCTGTGTTCAGATAACCCTAGGTCTACAGAACCAAATGGCAGGGTGGCTTTGTCCCATGGGCTGTGGTTTGCTGACCCCTCATATAAAGGATGGCAGGCCAGAAATATCGTGCTATTTAAGTGTGACAGTGTCAGTTTATGATATTGATTCTACTAATGATATCATTTGTTTTTGTCAGTCTCATAGAGTTTGGTTAGGACTATGGTCCTTGTAAACAGTCATTTAATTTTAGGAATCAAATTTTGGGAAATAACATTTTTTTCGCATTTGATAAATATAAAGGAAGGGAAGTGGTTCTTATGCATTAATTGCCTACCAGTAGTATACTCAATATTCAGTCTATGGTAGTCTCCAGGTGTGGTCCCAAAGGAATGCTTTTTAGCAAAGCATCGGTCTTCCATTTTAAATATTCTGCATTTTTCTATTAATGATTTAAAATGTATTTTACTTTTTTTTCTTTAATTGCGAATGAGAACTCTAAGGATGACTCCTTAAGCAGGTACAATTTTACAGAATTTTTAAAATTGTGTGTTGACTGAGGGAACACAGAGGAAAGAAAATTAATGTTAGTTGACTGTTCTGCTCTGGGTTACACACTGTGTTATTTGCTTCACATCTGTTCCTCATACAGTCATCACAACAGCTGTGCAAAGCAGCTGTGCGGTTACAGCTGACTTTTCATTCATTAGGCACCTGTAGTTCAGGAGAGGTTGACTAACTGACCCGTGGTTCCATGGGTCACAAGTAGCTGACCTGTGACTTGACTGTCAGACAGCCTGGCTCCCAAATCTGCTTTCTTCTCCCTCAGCATAGATTTTTGTTAGTTTAAAGAAGTGAACTCACTCATTTCTGTTGTGTATCTTTCTCTAAAATTAAATTCCTAACCTGATGCTAATGATTCGTGGCCTTCATCAGATGATCAAGACTCAGATTTTGATACCAAGTTAAAGTGCTCTCTTGTGAAATTAATTTTTCTGCTCTGAATTTTGTTTTGTGTAGTATTTATTATTAAAATTGAGCAGTGGTCTACCTATCATAGTTTTATGTTTGTATTATAAAGTTGGTCAGAGTAAAATGTTTTTTAAAAACATAACTAGTTGATTTTTTTTTTTTTTTTTGGTAAATACTGAAGATGGGATCTGATGACAAAATGGACTAGAAAACATACAGTGCAGGAAAATTGTACTGGGAAAAGTTCTCCCACAATGGAAGAACTGGAATTGTTGTCGAGAAGGATTCTTACTCTGCCTTTTAAACCACACTGACGTGACATTTACAATACTCATGCCTAAATGAAATCTTTAGTAGATACATTAATTATTGGAATAATCATGAAGTCTTCCTGGGGCCTTTCAGATCCAAACCTGTATAGCATATACAATCCATATTTATTTTCTTGGAAACTTTTTATTTTGGTATCATAGAATTGTTATGAGAACGGTTTTTATCTCTATGTCTATCTTTGGTTCTGCATTAAGACTAAAATAGTAGTTGAAATTGTACAAACTTCAAAATTAAAATACTCTTTCTCTAAATCCATATTATAAAGAGATTCATTTGTCTTTTCTAAATCATTCCATTAAGAGTATATTCAAAACTTTTCAGCTACTTGAAGAATATGTTTCCCCTAAAATAATAACCAGTTCTCAAAGCAGAGGCTCTTTTAAGAACCATATGATAAAAAAGAGAACTTCAAAATTTTTCGCATTATACTTTAAAAAAAATGTCCTTTAAGTCCTTGTGTCACATTCTAAAATTTCACATTTCAGACATTTTTTAGTATATTTATTGAAACAGTCATTTTATAGCCCCTGCATCAGTATAAACTGCTGGAGATTAGGGAACATCATTGTGCATTTCCTGAAGCATTCAGAATAATAAGGTCTTAAATGTATAAAGAATTTTAGTGTTTTTTGAATGTGAATAAATGAAGAGACAAATGGAATTCTGTATCATGTTACAGGTAATACAATGTGCATACTCTGTCATAATGAAATCTATTTGATTTCTAAAAGTAATACTTACATTTCTATTCCCTTGGTCTGGGATGTGTAAGTTTAGTTGTTAAGAGGAAGTATGTCATAAATACCAAAGAAATGAACAATAAATATATGGTAAGTAGGAAAAAGGTTACAGTATGTTTTTCAGTATCCACCAGTTGTGAGCTCAGAATTTTAGATTTAAACAGTTTAACTTTCTTTTTAGCCCCATTTCATTTTCCATTAAATGTAGCTTTTCAAGTCATACATTCTCCTTACAATCCTGATCACCAGTTCTTTCTCTAGGTGGAAAGATAATGTTTTTAGGAAGATTTTCAAATCTATTACTCTCTGTCTAGTAATAATTTACAGCATTTATGTAGTGATAGATGACTGTGTTCAACTGAATGACTCACAGTGAGAAAATGACACTTCATTATAGTGGTATTTAGAAAAAAATAGTTGTAGCATAATACAAATCGGTATCGTTATGGACATACTAGGAACAAAAGCCTGTTTTATATATGTGTGTGTGTGTGTGTGTGTGTGTGTGTATGTGTGTGTGAGTGTTGATATTTTTACAAAATTTGCTGAAGAACAATATATATACTTAACTATACAATTTGTATATATTTTATATAGACTAAAAATACAAAACAGAGGCTTTCGTTCCTATTGTATCCCTATCAATACTGATATATCACTGATCTATTATATATAAATGCTGTATTATGTGTATTTCTCCACATACCTTTTCACTCTTATGTTTTCTTTTTTTTCTTAGTTTGTTTTGGACTAGGCACGTCTCATTTTCTTCTCTTCTTCCTCCTCCTCCCCCACTTACTTTACTTTATTTTTTGATTCTTTAGCCCTAACCTAATTTTTCCTTGCAAAAAACACTTCTTCCATGTCTGTTCTTTCAGTCTATCTTGCTCTGTCTCTGTTGTGACTGTATTTGGTTATGGCTTTGTGTTTACTATACGTGTGGTTTTCATTCATGAGTCATTGCCCCTCAGATTTAATCTTGTTATTTTATTCCTCTTTCTTCGAATGAGCTGAATTTAAACAATCATTTGTCTTTAGCTTTTTGACCCAAGGATTAGAAGGAACTTACATTGTTTGCTGTCCTAACCCACCCAAATAAGATACTGCTAAAAACTAAACTCTCGTATTTTCCCCCGTGAGAGATACTATAAATCATGCAGACACATTTGGAGGGTGGGAAGGGACAGAATGGGAGTTTGAAATTTGTTGATACTGACAGGTATATATAGAATAGACAAATAAGATTATACTGTACAGGACAGGGAAATATATAAAAGATCTTGTGGTAGCTCATGGTGAAAACGAATATGAAAATGAATGTATGTATGTTCATGTATGACTGAAAATTTGTGGAATGTGACACAACATTTTAAACTGACTATAACTCAATAAAATTTTTAAAAGTATAACAATTAAGTTAAATGTGTTAATGTTAGATTTTGCAATAGACTGTAAACTTCCAGGGGTAAGTTGTGTTCTAGATCATTTTGCTCAAGAAAGTCATCTAATGGATCCCACAGTAGCTGTGTAACAATCAATGAGGGGGAAGGGAAGCAAGATTTGGGGACTCCTGATGTCATCTCTCATAATCCTCATCCAGAAGATGTAGGTTGGTAAACGTCAGAACCAGGATTGGAATCCATGCCTGAATGGCTCCAAAGCGTGTGATCTTTGTGTTAGATCGTATAGTAATGGGGAATGTTCTAATTACTTTATTCAGTTTCATACTTGTTATTCTTAAAGCTGTTATTTACTTCTTCTCTAGAATATCCTGAAGCCAAGCTTCACAAAGTGAATTTACGGCTCTCAGCCGTCCGGGGAAAACAGTAAGTTACTGGAAGATGACCTTCTTGTGCTATTCAGCGATTTGAAATTACAGGTATTTCCATCTACCCTACCTTGTTTTCGCTATAGTAGAAGGAAAAGATGACATTATGAGACCAGGAATTAGAACCTTTTCTGAGGACAATTCTGATAGTGAAAAATGGAGATGTGGTTGGAAACTTTCCCAAAATGTCCATCAATGTCCCAGGCTTTTCTCGTCCTGCCGGCCCATCACCGGAGCATGGAGCTTAGTATGAGGCAGAGCGCATGCTCAGCATGCACGAGATCCTGGGTTCAATCCCCAGGACCTCCACTGAAGGAAATGAAAGCTAGTATAAAAAATCTGAAGTATGTAGATCCAACTATGATACCCATTTTTTAAGTGCTTTTCTTTTGCCACCTGTCTTCATAAATATCATAACCATGACCAAGATTTTCATCCAGAGAATGCTTCAACCCTCTGAAATTCTTTTGTGCCACTTTATTTTGTTGAAATAGTCATGAATGGAGATAGACTTATATGTGTGATTAAAAGTTACAGTGGTAAATGTTCTCATTAATGTATCTGTGACTACATTTTATACATATGATGTCAGCATTGAAATTAGGATAAGAGGAAGATGCAGAATGTCTTTGAGATTCTGAGGTACTGTCTATCATCATCATCATCATGATCATCATCATCATCATCATCATCATCATCATATTTTTAAATAAAAGCATCGAGTGATGTTCGAACATAAACAGAGGGGTGCTTTGACTTTAGTTTCTCAACGTTGCATTTTCCTATCAGAATTTTCTTCTTATATATTAATCTATAATTAATAAAATCATTCTGTGCTAACTATCATGCTGCCATAGCCCTTCTGGACACAAGGTATCCCTGAACCAGCTCCATTTCCTTCAAAATTCACGAGATAACCACAGAGGACATGGAGGGCAAAGAAAGCTAAATTTTTGCCATTTTTCAGAACCCTGACTCACCTGGTGCTAGAAATGCAGAACTAAATCACGGGATAAGAATATTTTATAAGAGATCTTCTCACTCTGGCTTAACAGTGCTAAGGTCTTAAAGCATTAGTTCCTATTGATCTGTTATTTCTAGCCCAAATCTCTCTCTACTTGTCTTTTGGAAACAACTTTTGTTTTTCATCACATGTTTGGAAAACCTTCACTTAAGTTTTCATTTGGGAGCTCACCAGATCAATTCCAAGCATTTGTTGAGACTTGCTGATTACCTGTCAAGATGACAGTGATTTTCTATAAACCTCCCATCTAAGTTTGGAAGAAACTTCCAAATGTTATTTAAAGAGTCATATATTTGATATAATGTATTTTTTGCTACCTCTAACTTCACTTTTTCAGTACAGTGCAAAGTTTTATACTACAAAATGGGAAAAAAAAGGAAGCTTATCACATTTAGAGGAATAACATTCTGTTTTCAATTAAGATAGAGTTCATTTACTTTTAGCATAAAGCAATAAATTATATTTAAAAACTTGTATATTACTAGTTAAATGCTGTGTGTATATATATATATATATATATAAATCTAGCATTCCTCATGTAGTAAGACTGCTGCTATGACTTCAGGACATGTGATCTTCATTTTTCAAAACAACTATTGCCCAGAGTCCCAGAGGGCACGTACATTTGCAATATCCATCAGTCACCCTGTCAAAGTCATAAAATAATTCCTGTCCCTCTTGCAAATTTCAAAACATCATCACAGCAGGATTGTAAACACCCATGACAGTCATATTTACAACATGATATTTAAATGTAATGACACACAAAAGAATTTCTTTATCACAAATTTGTTTCCCTGAGACGTTTGAGTCTTCCTGTTATTATGGAAAACAGCATTCAAGGGTGAACACACCGTTAGCAGCAGTTTCAACTGAAAAAGACAACCTATTCAAAAGTATATAAATTTCCATCAAAGGATACAATCAAAACAATATCATAGGAATACATGTAAATTCCGTGTATTAAGCCATTTAGTTATTGGACATAGAGAGCTTCATGATTGGATGGAACTTCACCCAGAAGATCCAGGTAGACACACAGAAGCCTTGCGCTTCCCTGGCCTGGGAGCCCTTCAGCGCTGCTTCTCTCAGGCACTGAGAAGCTGTGTCAGCCCTGATGCCCCTGCTTTGCCTCCCAGGCTGATTTCTGTGCTCATGAATACAAACCATCAACAAAGGAAAAGGCAAACAATAAAGGTAGCGGTAAAAAGTTGTTTCTGCCTTCAGACCGAAGTTGAAGCCATTTCTAAAGGAATCCAGCACATCTGAACTGCACCGCTCCTCACCATTTCAAACAAAGGAGAGAAGTAGCAATAAATATATTCTGCAATTCAGCTTCTATGTTTATGAACACTGATAGAAGTGACTAAGCAGTATTGTTGACTTTACACATCTTAAATATGAGTGATTAACTGACGACATCTCTGGAATTGCATGTAATCAACAGGTCCTATGTCTGTTTCCAAACATCAAAATTCACAGTATTCAACAAGTCATAGATGGAACCTCTAGGAAGACCTTAGCTCCAGTTCAGTTCTATCACTGGGTAAACTTCATACGTCTTTCTTAATTAAGTTGTGCTTTAGAATGTCAAAACAGAGGGGCACATGTTACACAGCACCGCAGAGATGTCCACACTGAACTCAGCAGCCTTTCCCGGGGAGGTTTCTGAAATCTGTCCGTGAGTTCTGGGTCTTGTGTTCATGTTACTATACCCTGAATATCTCTACTGAAATATCACACATCCGGAAGGAAACAAGGTTAGCAAACAATAAGCACACATACCTGTTCCATCACTTCCCTGAGAATGAAACCTTTTCCTTTTAAAAAACAAATTACAAATTCCAATACACATATTCAGGTAGAGCTGGTGGATCCAAACATAATTAACATAATTAACTGAAGTCTGTTTTGTATCAAAAATGACCTGAGATGACTGAGTCATATTCTGTCCCATACAAATATTCAGTGACTGAGAATTAGATGAATTCATAGGAAATTTCATCACACAAGAAGTGATTTAAAAAGCATACAAAAGAAAGAGAATTTAAATGCAATCAAGAAAAGACAAAAAAAAACTGATTGTAAGGAACAAATTCTTTGCACTGAGACAGCTCAGACAGTGAGAACAAAATGATCCTTCTGGTTTCACTGTGACGGGAGGGCTCCGTGCTGAAAGTTCGGAAGTGAGTGCTTTTGAAAAGTTAAGATGACTGTTGGGATGTGAGTCCAGGCACAAAATGCTTCCCTTCCCAGTGTGCAGTCTTCTCTTAAAAGCCGGCTTTTACACTGGGAGAGTGCTGATTCACTGACTGGCAGTGTACTTTTATTTTGGCCGATTTGGTAGTTTAATAAATATTATTTTGGTCAAAGAATGCATCTGTCAGCTTAGAGTTGATGGGCCTAAAGTTGCTGTTGCAAAACACATTCATTTGCTTATTTCTGTTACTTCTTACTAACTTCTAGCATAATAAATGCCATTTGTATGGTCTAAAAGAGTTAGAAATATTTTGCTCCCTTTTTGGTCAATAGGATTAACTGTATACTTTTAAAAATACCTTCAAATAAATAACTTCTCTTTTCTTACCAAGGTGTGACCTCTGAATACTATTCTTTTCTACACCATTTGAGATGGTTCAAGCTTTTCACCCTATAGCTTGGTTTATTCCTAGCTACTGGCTTCTGTCACAATGAAAATGTGTGACCCTAGGCCTGTGTACATGTAAAGATGTGCCCATTCCACACATGAAAAAGAGATAAAAAATAACTCTGCAGGTTCAAATGAAGCCAGAATAGAAACCAAATTTTTCCTGGCTGAAATCAACAGCATCGCAGCCTTATGATTTCACATGTAAATTTTACACGAATGAATTTGAATGAAGGCCCAAACTGAAATTTTCATTGCTATATTCTCATCTGTTGCTTTAAATTACAGTGTATTTGTAATAATTAATTTGGCTTAAAGACAAGGATTCATTGGCAGTTTTCAAAGGCATTAGTCCAAGGGAATTTGGATATATAATTTAGGTATTAAACATACTCACTGTAAAAATACTATGAATTCACACTGAGACTTTTCCATCCTGTACAAAATGATGTGTTTCAAGCACTGTAAATATAGTGAACTAAATTCTATTTGATAATACTAAAATAATACTACTTAATCATCATACATCAATGTAAATATAGAATTTAGTGAGAAGTAAATAAAAAGCATAAATAATTTCAGCTTTCAGGTGACTTACATAGAATTAAAATTTTAAGTAGCTGTAAGTACAGTCTGATTTCACAATAATTTCTTGATATTACACCAGTTATAAGAAGCCAATTAGATTTTAGCCAAACAAGAATCTAGACAAATTTCATCATAAATTGTCCATACACAGGAATGGGCACTGTTTTGGCATCCTGAGTTCTCTTTTCTAGAGACGTCTCAATGAATAAAGAAGAAATTTATATTTTTATTATATAACTTATTTTCATTTCAAGTTCTTAAACAATAAAAATTTAAAACCAACGTAGGCAATGTTAGTTACAAGGGACTCAGAATAAAGAATATCTCATCTCTTTCATAGACTATGACTCTTGAAAGTGCTCTAAAAACACTATGAGTTTGATTAGCAGCAAAGCATTAGCCTAATGGAAACCTCCCTCCTCCCCTTACATATGTATGTACGTATACACATACTATAGGTCAGTATCTTCTATCGGTCCAAATTAAATCCGACAATTATTCTCAGAGGCTGTGCAAGGTTGCAAATACTGTCTATGCTGTCTTAGGGCTCAAGACCACTAGCACCTGAGTGGTTGAGAGAAAACCAATCCTTTCATTAAAGCAAACAAAAAACTACAAAATCAATCAAATAGTCTGAATTCCTTTTAAGAGCAGAAAAATTGAGGGCTCAGTGAATCACCCAATATATTCACTCTTCTGGGTCCTATAATTTTATCTAAAAATATTTTTTATATGTGGAAGGCTAGATGCCTTTACATAAATAGTTTCAGCAATTCTAAAAACATAAAATATTCCTTTGAAAAATAGGACAAGTTTTTTTTTTTTGTTTTGGTTTGAACTTGGAGAACAGTTCGGCGAGGAGTGGGTTTCCTTCTCACAGGTGAAATCTGCAGCATCTTCTCCCAGGGGCACGCTGAGAGCTCCGTCATCCTGCATCTAACACACCCCCGGGATGAACCTCCAGGAAGCGGCCCTGCTGGCACCAAGGCAGGCTGGTCTTCTCTCTTCCACACTCCTCTAGCAGCTCCCCACCCCTGGGCATCTTGCAGCAGTGCCTTAAGTCCAGAACTTGAACTTGACTGGGAAAACCACATCCATTTCAAAATGCAGCATTTTCATCTTTTGGTTGGGTGATTCTTGGTGCCCCAGGGATAGGAGTGATACATGGAAGAGTCAGAAGTGGAAAGAGTTAGCTACAGCCTCAAATGTTTTTGTTCACACATTCAATTTCAAAAGCAGTAGCTCAGGTATATAAGCAAACAAATCACATGGAATCAAAATGTGATTCTTCACAGGACAGAATGGGGAGATTGTCAGAAAGCTGCCTTTTGCTGAAGTCCACTGCTAACACTCTCTTTCTCAAACTATAAACTCAGTGGGAACTAATAACCTTTTAGAGTGGAAAAATCACCTCTCCAAAGTAGCCTGTATCTTAAAAGCCTATTGCACATGTTCAACATTTAACTGGAAGGAAAAGCAATGCAAGCTGATTTAGTGTACTTTTAAAAAAATCTCAACACGTATTTCATTGTCACAAAATAAAATGTTAATGCGTAACCCTAAGTATACAAGGATGATATGCTGGTCATCTCTTCACTTACAAAACGCTTTTACTCTCACAAACAACGCTGATCAAATTCAGGCGTGCCAGGCTGTAACCTTCTGTTAAGGAAGCGAACTGTTATGTGTGTAACAGATGTAATTAATGAGACAAGCCTGCAAATGATCAGGAGTATAGCCCTCCTGGGGCTGGCCCAGCTTGTTTGAACCTTGTTTCATCTTCTTACACAGCTGTCTTCAGCTCAACTCAGTACTATCCCCTCTTCCCAAAGTCCTCATTCTGGCTAGGGTCCCTCACAGCTGTTTCTGTTTCTGCTACCATTTTCTTTATCTAATGCAGCATTTTGTGCCTGAGACATTCTCCCTCCTGACTGCCCAAGCCATCTTACCCATTATTTAAACATTTCTCGGTAACTTCCCCAAAGACAGCTAATAGCTAGAGTCCTGAGACTCTGTTTGAGAATCGCATCTCTCTGTCTCTAACTAAACATTAACTCCATGATCTAAGCTGAAAATGCACCATATCTTGGCTTAAAGCTGTAGCTGTTGTCTGGATGCTTTGTACACACGTGTCTAAGTTTGAAGGGGCACACTTAAATTGTAAACTTGAGTTATACAGGACTTAGCACGTAATTCTCTGTCCATGGTGATGAACCAAGATCATGGAATAATATTTTGCAATGACGACAATGATGATTAAGAGGATGATGGGAACAGTAGCAGATCTGGATAAATACTGGTGGAGGAGCTAAAACAATGCTTCCTATTTCTAACCATATTTCTCGGGCAGGTATTCTCAGTTTGTGTTCCAAGTAAAGGATGAAGAATCACTGGGGTGAACAAAGTCAGCAGACTACTTTCCTACAGTGCACTTCAAAGTCTTTAATATATTAATACCTGTTAACATTCTCCAAAAATGGAAAAACATACACTCAGAATTTCCCAAATACATTTGGTCATGGAACTTTATTTTTCAGGGAGCATCTATTAACATCTTTGAGGATATTGGCTATTTACAAAACCTATTTGGGAAAATACACTCTACTAATTCTAAGTAGTAAATCTAAATACCTCTGTATGTCCTGTGATGTTTAGCATCCTCTATCCTTTGACTATGGAAAAATCGTGACTGTCACAGCTGATCTGATTCATATACGGAATTCTGTGTATTTTCAGTTTGTGAAGTGTTAGGTGTCTATGTAGAGCCTGACTTACTTCTTGGAAATTACCTGGGGACACCAGTAAACAAGTAATGGCTTTAAGCACTACCATGGGTTATTTTTACTAGTACATCATGAAAACTCTCCCAGTGATATATTGTATCATTGCTATTAGAAACTGAATAATGTCACAGCCATGTGGCTGTTTAAATGGATTATTTACTTTAACTTGTAGCATTATAAGAAAACTTCATGTCACAACCATCATATATTATGCTTTAACTAGATCACTTAAATCATGTTGTCATATTGTATTCACAATTCTGAATATAACTGAATAATTTCACCTTCAATATTAAGCATCTCACTGTGTATTTACCATAAGAAAAATTGCAATGTCTTTTAATACAGGAATATGTCTTGGAAAGTAGAATTAGTATTTGATTTTTTAAAAACTCAATAATAATAGAATTGAAAAGGATAACCATACATTTGAAAGTTAGACTGAAATTATTATTTCTATAAAGGGAAAAATAAGACCTCTTGTAAGAGCCTCCCCAAGTTCCTTACACTGTTACTTAGTTGATTTTCTGCAAAAATTTGAACTCATAGCCCATGATCCTGAGTCTCTGAGAAAATGCAGATGTAACAAAGGTAAGTATGATTTTTGCCCCACCACAAGCAAGGGCACTTGAAATAAGAAGTTGCCAAAAGTCAAGAACAGAGACATTCACACCATCCATGGAAGGCTGGATGTATTCAGATCAAGAGTAGAAAATGAACAATCCAAATCCCTCCAGGACGGTGGGAGCAGAGTGATGATGGAGAGGCTGATTTCTATTAACAATATGCCTTCATTTCTCTGAAGTTACAAATCACAGCAGAACTAAACTTACAAAGGTAGAATTTTGGAAATACACTGTCAAGCCAAAAGAGCAAGCAGCTGAATAATCTTATGTGTGATTCATAAGAATAACTTGTTGAAACAGAAGGGAAAAACGGCTGGAGACTGAACTAACGTCAAAAAAAAAATCTAATTTCCATATAATGACCGTAACAGGTTGTTCTTAAGACCACTTCCTCTGGGAAAGACTTTGAGAATAATTTAAACAGTGGTCACCAGATAGCTTCATCAGCTGGACAGAAAGGCTGCATCTCCAGGCAGAAAAGGCCACTTTGGGAGAACAAACCCCACAGGACCGTGCCTCCTAAAGCAACTTTAGCCATACAGGATGTGTAAGTGGTGGCTCACGGTCGATCTGATGATTCAGTTACCAGTGGGCTCCTCGACAAAGTCCAGAGACTATTCATTATAGTAGACACTGGCAGTGCCCATATCCCCTCATTCAAACCCCTTCAAAATATGCTGGCCTGACTTCCAACCGCCAGCATCTGCATTCCTTTTCCTGAGGATTTCTCTGGCCTCTAGAATCTGCTTTGTCCACTCTTACAGGCCAGAAATGCCAGGAAACTAATGTCCCCTGGGGAAAAAGGCCTCCAACAAGGGCTGATGGGAATCAGAGATCAACATCCCAGCTCCCTCAGCCCTGGAGCGCCCAGATTCCCAGTGGGATCAAGTTCAACTGTGGTTCAATTGCCACAATGGTAATTTGCTTGAAAATGAAATCTTCATTGAGTTCTTCCATACCTACCAGAGTTTTCTGGGATTGCCTCTCAAATAAACTAATGGAAAAGGAGCTTTTGGCAGGAAAGAGCTCTCTGCAGGAGGTCCCATTGTATGGTC
Source organism: Camelus bactrianus (assembly GCF_048773025.1). Taxonomy (NCBI): domain Eukaryota; kingdom Metazoa; phylum Chordata; class Mammalia; order Artiodactyla; family Camelidae; genus Camelus; species Camelus bactrianus. Next base: position 50,740,814 of record NC_133555.1, on the reverse strand, counting down.
ACTAACCTTAAATCAGGCACCCCCATGCCCTGCTCGACCCTAGCCCTAGAGCACCTTTCAAATCTTTTGATCACACAATATCTTGTAACATGTTGGTTGCTTCCTAGATCAAAGAAGTAGAAATGGAGACTAAGTGATGAACAGATGACCAAATCTCTTTCCTAGCTTCCCCTTCTGTCATCTTATGAACAAACTATGTGAACAAGACAGCATCTAAAGAAAAATCACAAGAGGTCAACAAGCCTGCATATTGGGGTGTGGGGAGGGGAGAGAAATGACTGACCCCCATCTCAATGATTTAACTGAGGTCACTTCCTTTTTCCCTTGAAGACATTCATGATCGAGTGACTCTTTGGAGTTGTTTTATGTAGACACTAAGTCCACAATCTCCCCAGACTGCCAGCATTCGAACAAAAGGCAACTGTCCTTTCTAAAAAACATTTGTCACTCTTCAGTATTGATTTGTGAGAAGCAAGCTGCTGGACCTGAGTTTGGTAGCAGATTTTGACGCCCAACATGGGGCTGCATTCTCTCAGTGGTCAGGGTCTTCTGGGCTTCCTGGGTGGCAGCTTCTGGCTGTGGGGACACACAGAGTCGAGTGTAAGAGCCAGCCGCCTGTGGCAAGCTGGCCAGAAGGGGGTTCTCAGGAAACTCCCAGCAGTTGTTGGAACTATTCATCCTGGGGATTCTGTCCGTCTGTCCCCTGCCCAGCAGTGGCTGCCTATTTTCACTTACGGTTGGGGGGGATGAATTCTAAGTTCTAAACTGAACTTGAATATTTGAAAGCAAACGCTGGGTCTCACCTGTTAGAAGTAAAATTGTAATACCAACTTTCCTCTAGGACTTCTTCAATCACAGTCTAAAATCGAAAAAAAAATCAGGTTAGTATTGAATTAAAAGCAACAAACTGGAATCACACAGAGGCGCTGCAGAAACCTCACCTGCATCTGTTCATAAGTGATGCCCTCCTCCAGAGCAAAGCTGGTGGGCAGACCTGAAACAGAGAAACTATTGCAAGTCTGGCACTTGGTTCATGTTTTCTCAGTTGCATTTTATTGGCAATTACAAGCGGGCAGCGAGACAGGTCAGTTTCTTAATGATGAAGACAAGTACTTAGAAACACATTCCAAATCGTCTTGGCTTTGAATACTCAGATGCGTTGTTTCTCTTCCTTTAATAGCTTTCTGCGTTTGGGGCGGCCATCAAAAAATAATACTCAAGATTTAAAGGCGTCAGATAAACTGGCCAATTAAGTTGGGGTGTGTGTGTGTGTATGGGTGTGTGTGTGTCTTATGAACAGGAAAGGAGTGACTCTAAACACGAACTACCTGAAAGGCAAAGAAAAGATTAAGAAACTCTCCCTCATCCACAAGACAAAAAGAGTGGAAATGTACTAGCAAGGATAAATTCTTAGTGGAGGAAGTACCAGCCAGTGAACGACAACAAAGATCTGACCCCTTCCGTTGGCTGCCAGGAGGGAAATATAATACATTTAAAGCTAGAGGACAAGATTTCTTTTCCTGTTTAGTCTGAGTATCATATGCCAGCGCTTAACCTACTCCGGTGCCACCCAAAGCAGTGTTGACCATATTGCACTCAAATCAATCAACACGTGGAGGCCAGGAGCTCCCCTGACACTCAGGAGAGAGAAGAGAACGGGTTGAAGGCTGAGGGCAGGCGTGAGGATGTGAATCCTGGCAGCGTGTTTTTTAAGCCTAGCTTAAAGCCCAAAGTGCTTCATGGTTCTGCTGTCTTCCCTTTTGCCCAGCCTGCTGTGACGAGGGACACACCCAGTCTGCTCTGGGGTGGTGTGTCCAGTTTCTGGGAAAGCTTGTCAAGTCCCTCTCTGACCACTGAGAGATTTCAACCAGAGCTATTCCCTCATCGGAGCTGCTGCTGTCAGAAGTCTGGCCTGTGACTGACTGACCTGCCCTGGGGGATGCTTCTAAAAGCAAGTGACTTTTTCCATTCTGAGTCTGTTTCTGTTTTGTAAATAAGTTCAGCTGTCTCGTTTTCTTTTTAGATTCCACATACAATTGATGTCATGTGATATTTGTCTTTCTCCCTCTGACTTACTTCACTTAGTATGACAATCTCTAGGTCCATCCATGTTGCTGCAAATGGCATTATTTTAAAATCTTTTTATGGCTGAGTAGTATTCCATTGTGTATATATGCCACATTATATTAAGTGAAGTCAGTCAGAGAAAGAAGAATGTTGTATGATACCACTTATATGTGGAATCTTAAAATTTATACAAATATTTACAAAACAGAAACAGACTCACAGACACAGAAAACAAACTTATTGTTACCAAAGGGGAAAGGCTGGGGGGGAGGGATAAATTAGGAGTATGGGATTAACAGATACACACTACTGTATATAAAATAAACAACAAGGATTTACTGTACAACACCGGGGACTATAGTCAATATCTTGTAAACCTACAATGGAAAAGGAAAATAATCTGAAAAGGAATATATATATATCTCTGAATCACTTTGCTGTACACCTGAAATTAACACAATATTGCAAATCAATGATACTTCAATTAAAAAATAAATGAAAGCAAATAACTTTAGACAAAAGTTTATCTGGATCTTATACATTTCTCAGGGGCTATTTTAAATGAAATTCTGCCTGCCCAGGTTAGCCTTATCCCAGGAATCCAAGTCTTAGGGAAAGTCTGATCATTATTACATGAAATGATTTGCCTAAATTAGGCAACAACAAAAGCACACCAGCAATGAGTGATGTTCTTGGCTGAGGGAATGGCAGGTTTTCATTTAACCCTAAAAGGTTCACTTCTGTTTCTGCCCCACTGAGGGACATAACTGTAGTTTACAGGGATTCAAAAATTATGCAGAATTCTACAGCCTCAGAGTAGCCTGAAGATCTCTTATGAGAGTCACACGTCACAAGGAGAGTTACACTATGCTCAGCCCATAAGCATACTGGCTAAGCATTCGTTATGTATCTACACTGATACTTGCAATAATCCTAAGATGCACATAACATTTTTATCCCCATGTTACAGGCAAGAAAACTGAGGTTCAGCGAGGTCAAAAAGTTTGCTCAAGGTCAGCTACTAAGTCACTGAGCTGAGATTTGAACCTAGGCTTCTAGGTTCACAGAGTATGCACCTTTAATCCCTAAGTTACATTGCCTCTCTATGTGAGATTTTTCCAAAAAAGAAAAAAAAATTAACTATGTTTGATGTGATTCTTCAGGTAAGTTTCAAATTTTCTGTCTTACTCAAACTCTTCCTTTCTGCTTTTTCTCTCCCTGGATGCTTTTGGGCATTGGATTCCCCAGCATCAGGTAAGAAGAAATAAAAGGAAATACAATTTAACCACATGGATTCCCTTTGCTTCTGGTATTAATGAATGATCAAGGAAGCTGTCCCAAGTGGGTAAAGTAAATCTCAGGGAATGGCCCGATTCCTACTGCACGTCCCTCTCAACTACCATCATAGATAATATGTATAAGATCTATTTTCATTTTAAATTAAAGATAATCTTTTGAGGATAGCTGTTGATCCAAACAATCTGTTTCTTTTTTCTTTTTTTAATTGAGTTATAGTCAGTTTAAAATGTTGTGTCGGTTTCTGGTGTACAGCACAATTCTTCAGTCATAAATGAATCTACATATATTCATTTTCACATTGTTTTTCACCATAAGCTACTACAAGTTCTTGAATATATTTCCCTGTGTTATATACAATAGAATACTACTCAGCCATAAAAAATGACAACATAATGCCTTTTGCAGCAACATGGATGTTCCTAGAGAATGTCATTCTAAGTGAAGTAAGCCAGAAAGGGATAGAAAAATACCAATCTGTTTCTTCATGAAAGCCAGACTCCTGTGTTGAAGACCATTACCTGTTGAGTTATTTGGGGACAGGCTGTGTTCACTTGATGAATGATGCAATAAATGGTAATCTGCTGTGAAAAAGCTGGGCTCAATTGGTTCTGGAGATCCCTGAGATAACTGAAACAGAAAAAGTAAAACTGCATCTTATTTCACATTCAGAGTCAAGTGACATGAGACCTCCGTGCGTGTCTCCGCAAGAGGGACTGGGGCTCTTTGGCTGTCAATCCCTCCGACACAGATAAAGACCCATCTTCTTCCTTTCAAAAGGACTTATAAGAGGGGAGGGTGTAGCTCAAGTGGTAGAGCGCATGCTTAGCATGCATGAGGTCCTGGGTTCAAGGCCCGGTACCTCCTCTAAGAATAAGTAAGTAAATAAACCAAACTACCTCCCCCAACCACCCTCCCCACCACCCAGAAAAAAAGGACTTATAAATTAGAGGCAGGCAAATTACAGTGAAAGCAAGCAGACAGCTCCCTGGTCAGGTGAGTCACACACACACACACCCTATACTTTACAGTCTTATGAGAACAAAATTAAAATCGATAGAAAAATAATGGCGTGGGGTCTGGAATACCAAAATGTTATTTTTATCAGGCGTGGGAGGAATAAACTCCAATTATTCAACAGAACATTATGTATAGAGCAAATCTATACTTTTTCATGTATCTGCTTTGAAAATGCCTTCTTGTCCGGCCAAGGCAAACAAGTTTTTTAATACATCTTTCTGAATCACCATTAATTAATTTTAATCTCCACACATTAATTCTCAACACTGCAAAGGAAAGAGTAGTTCACTAAAAGCCAGAATTTATTAAAGTTCCAATCATTTAATTCCCCTCTATAAAGTTGAATTTTTTAATGAAGTTTTCAAATTTCTTTCAACTTTCATTTTAACCAGCACTTAGGCTGGCCAAGTTTTGTGCCTGTGTAATACAATATGCTTTAAAAATGTCGATGCATATTAACAAACCAGAAGCAAAAGGAACAATTTAGACTATGCCACAGTAGTTACCTTGGATTCATATCCTCTGTTCATTAAATAAGGAAGCTTGAAATGAGGTGCTGAGATCTAAACTTGCACAAAGAAGGATGCTAAAGCTATGAAGACCAACGTGGCTTTTATAAATTATTTTTTTAACATTTTTTATTGATTTATAATCATTTTACAATGTTGTGTCAAATTCCAGTGTTCAGCACAATTTTTCAGTCGTTCATCGACATATACACACTCATTGTCACATTTTTTTCTCTGTGAGTTATCATAACATTTTGTGTATATTTCCCTGTGCTATACAGTGTAATCTTGTTTATCTATTCTACAATTTTGAAATCCCAGTCTATCCCTTCCTACCCTCCACCCCCCTGGTAACCAAAAGTCTGTATTCTCTGTCTGTTTAAAAATTATTTTTTAAAATAATTTTATTGTGGTATAATTTCTGTACAGTAAACTACACATATTTCAGATGTACAATTTGATGAATTTTGATACATGGATACACCGAGGAAACCATCACCACCTAACATTTCCATCATTCACGGAGAGGGGCAAATTTCCAACTCCCAATTTATCCCTTCTCACCCTCTTTACCAACATGGTTTTCAGAAGCTCTGCAGAGGGGGCACTGGAGCTGAACCCCAAAGGCTGGATATGGGTGGACACAAGGAAGCCAAGTAGAAATTCCAGGTGGGAGGACTTCGAGGGCAGAGGCTGGGCGTTGCACATTAGGGACAGAGTGATACAGGGCTAGGACATTAACCCAATGTTCTGGAGGCATGGGGATTTAGGCTGAAGAGAGGAAGGTAAGTGCTGTTCATTCATTCAGGGAGTGTTTTTTAAACCAACTCTTGTGTTCCATGCACAGCTCCAAGCAACGAAAACAACCAATGGTGGCCAAAAACCGTATTCTTGGAACTGACTGCCTAATTAGAGAAAAATGTGTCTGTGAAATACCCGCCTGGATATATGTAAAATTGCAACTGAGCTGAATGCACTGAAGGCCAGGCCGGTGGTTCTAGGAGGTCACAGATAGACCTAACTGAGACAGGGAAGGCTTTCCTGAAATAATGCTTCTGCTGAGAGACAGAATAATGAGCAAGAGTGAGTAAAGGATGGAGTGGGCAGAACATCACGGGCAGAGGAGAGAGCATGTGCTGGCTGGGGAGGAAGCAGCATGGTAGGTGGGCCCTGTGTCCCGTGAGGAGACAGCAAATGGTGAGAGTGGTACAAGGTGAGGGTGGGGAGAGGGGTCCAGGCTTGTACCAAACAGGACATGAAAATCGTGGTGAGAATTTTGGCATTTTGTACTGAGACCCATGAACAGTGTGTGTGTGTGTGTGTGTTGTGTGTGTGTGTGTGTGTGTGTGTGTGTGTGTGACAGAGAGAGAGAGACAGAGAAAGAGACAGAGAGACAGAGAGAGAGATGTGACTACATTCTGTTTTGAAAAGGTCACTCTGGATGCAATTCATATGTGACAGTCTGAGTGGGGCTGCGGCCATGAGGTGAATGCAGACAGATCATGAGGAGGCACCTGCAGAGTGGAGGCCGAGGCAGCTGGAACCAGAGTCAGATGGGGAGGCACAAAACTGGAAGCAAGTGATTAGAACACTGCCACTGTCTGGCAAAACCGACTGGAGAAGACATCCAGAAGGCCAGCAAGCACATGAAAATATGCTCAGCATCACCAATTGTTAGAGAAATGCAAATCAAAACTATGATGAGGTATCACCTCACACCAGTCAGAATGGCCATCATTCAAAAGTCCACAGATGACAAATGCTGGAGAGGCTGTGGAGAAAAGGGAACCCTCCTTCACTACTGGTGTGAATGTGGTTTGATGCAGCCACTGTGGAAAACAGTATGGAGATTCCTCAAAAGACTAGGAATAGACTTACCATATGATGCATTAATGCCACTTCTGGGCATATAACTGGAGAAAAATAGAATTCAAAAAGACACATGCACCCCAATTTTCACAGCAGCACTATTTGCACTTAGCAAAGACATGGAAACAACACCAATGTCCATCAACAGATGACTGGATATAAAAGATGTGGTATATTTATACACTGGAATAATATTCAGCCATAAAAATATAATGCCATTTGCAGCAACATAGATGGACCTGGAGAATGTCATTCTAAGTGAAGCCAGAAAGAGAAAGAAAAATGCTGTATGCTATCATTATATGTGGAATCGGAAAAAAAAAAAAGGACATGAATGAACTTATCTACAAAACAGAAACAGACTCACAGACATAGAGAACAAACTTACAGTTACCAGGGATTAAAGGGAGTGGGAAGGGATAAATTGGGAATTTGAAAATTGCACCTCTTGGGGAGTGCTGGTAATGTTAACTATCTTGAGTGTGGCAGTAGTTTCATGGGTGTAGACATCTACCAAAATTTATCAAAGTGTACATCTGAAATATGTGTAGTTTACTGTATAGGAACCATACCACAATAAAAGTTGCTTTTTAAAAAAAAAAAAAGGAAATCAGCAAGAGAAGGGTGCCAAGACCTCAGACTAGGTGGTAACCAGAAGGAAGGAATGGCTACTGAAGATCAAATATTCTTACTTAATAACAGTAGCACCTACAGCCGCTAGTTGGTGCTTACTGCATTCTAGATATATTTGATGTTCTATTTGGTTCTTACAACTACCCTGTAAGGTAGGCATTCTGCCCACTTTACACATGAGGCATCTGGGATGTAAAGTACTTTGCTCCTAAGTGGCAGGACTGGGGCTATCATATCAAAGGCCAAGGAAAACCACCTGCACAATGAAGACCCCCAATTGTTAATGAGGTAGGAGATGCAAGAGGTAAAGTGGAACAGATGGAGGTGACCGCATGGTTTGAAGACCGAGCAGAAGGAAAACAGATGCTTCCAGTGATATTTGATGCAAAGAAAGGAGGAAGATGGTGAGTTCAAGCCTGGACATACCAGATGGCAAGTAAATGTTCGCCCGGCAGGTGGAAATCTGGGTGATACAACAGAAGTTTCTAAGTAGTGGCCTCTCTGGCTGGCTGAGGCCACGAGGTGGGTCAGCAGTCCCAGAACAGCACCATGGGGCCCTCTCTTGGCTCGTGAATATTGAGCTGAGGGGCACCTCCCATCTTCAGCATCATGTTCTGCTTGGAAGAACGTGTACGATCCTCCTTCTGAACTGATATAAAAGGGCTCTTTTGCTCTGAACAAGCACCTACAGTTGCAAAGGGCAAATGGTTGTGTGTACTTTTGAACTAAACAAGTCACTATTAAAGAGAAAAAGTTCTATCACTGTCACTACCCTCCCCCTCCCCAAACACACTGATGTCGAGCGAATAGTGAACAATTTTACCCCCTTATCGGTCAACTGAGAACACAGTTACTTTCTGGGCAAAAAACTAAATAGAAGAAAACAGAGAGAAACTACAAATGTAATCCTCATTAAATTCCCCAAACTGTATCTTCTTTACATATCATAAAATAAGGTTATTTTTGCTGTGGGACAACTACATAAATGACTTCGAAGCTAATCAATGGAGGGACTTGGAAGGAAATTAAGCCAAAATGAACGAGATTAGGTGTCAGAAGTGAGAAAAGCTTCAGCACTTTTCTCATCACACTTCACTCGCCAGGCCTCTGATCTTTCTTTCTTTAGGTTTTCCTTGTCCTCTTTTCACTGAATTATATAACATGTTAAGTCACAAAGTATTACCTTTTTTTTTTTAATTTCTTCTAACCTACAGCTTCTTTCTATTAGGTTTTATTAGGCTTTTGAGGCCACTTTGTTAAACACAAATGTCAGTATTTACACTCACTATTTTCTTATACTCATATCTTAGCGGCTGATAAGATGCAGGTTCAAGCGTTTACTTTACAGTAAACTTCACAGATGGTGCTACGCACGCGAATGAGGAAGCATAGGATGCCCAGCTGTCCCTCTTTAGTGATGGCAGCAGCCAAGAAGGGTCATGTCTAGACCCATCACTTCTTTTAAGAGGCTGCGGAATGACAGTATTTTTACACCTTCAGTACTTATTAGCTGAATGAGTTCTGTAATGAGAGAATTTCCTTTCATCAATTTAGTTACCCTGAGACAGAATTCATAAGGGAAAGGCAGAATAAATGTTTGACACTTTCCTTCTATAAACAATTTTTGAAATAAGGTGTTGGTCACTCACTGTCTTCCAAAGGTAACCAGTAAGGGATTTTCTTTTTTTTTTCCACTATCATTAAACATTAGTTGGTGCCTTTGATCCACTGTGGTTATCATTCTCTTCGATGCTCTAATTATCCAACAGAGAGCAGTGGGCTCCTGAGTCCTCTGACACACCCTCGGGAGACCTGGACAGCATCCCTGCCCTGCACCCTGTGATGTTAAGATATTCCAGCCTAGTCTTGTTCAGCTTCAGCTCTGGAGCTGCCAATGGATGTATTTCCAAAGCCGTGGGTGCAGAGGGAGCACACTGCTGCTTGCTTACTTTCTAAACTATCTTAGTGAAATTTTTGGAAATATGAATATTTTTTAAAAGATAAGATTTATCATTAATTCATACTCATTCATATTGATCTTTCCAATTCTAATTTAAGTTAATACCTTCCATTTTGTCTCTGCTGCTTTTCTCTCCCGTGCTGAAAATCCTGGTCCTCAGAGACCCCTATCCAGTTACTCAGATGCTTTATTTCTCCTGCAATTCTAGCCAAGGTTGAGCAGGCTGGACTGAACATACCTCAGGTGAGTCAAAAAATAAAGAGCTTCATTTTTCAGAAAAGGGCTCGTCCATGTTTTGGCTCATCTGTACACCCCGGGTCTCAGGCGGTCATAAGTAAGGCACAGTCATCCCATGAAAACACCTTCAGACTGCAGGCACGGAGTCCCTGGATTTCACAGGGAGCTTCAGAGGGGGAGGTGGAAACTGAGAGCACTACGTGTATTGTCACCACTGCTGTACGGCCATGGTGTGGGACGGCTGTGGCAGTCAAAGGCTAATGGGCCTCTCCTCTGTGATGGCACAGTGGATGAAAAAGCCATTTCTGAACAAAACCCACTGTTGACTAAAGATTACATCACAAAGGGGGAAAAAACAGGTCACAAAGGCCTCATTTAGGTTTCAGACTAGGGACAAGGTGGCTTCTTTCTGCTCATGGAGAAGTGTATAAATGTATCAATACTTACATAGCAATGAAGAATAGAACCCGCATAGGCCATGTTAGACAGCGTGCAGGTGCACCAACCTAGAATCTATTTGATACTCAACTATATTAACCATCAGGCACCTACCAGGCACTGGGTACGACCCTGGGGAATCAAAGACGAACAAGACACACTCACTGCCTTTGGAGAAACCGTAATAATGCAAGTCTGTTTGAATGATGAGCTACTTAAAACAACAGTAAGAGGGAAAACGCATAGAGAAAGGGGAGAGTAATTCTTGATGAGGAAACAAGGTTTCAGTGGAGGAGCTGGTTAACATGCCAAGCAGAAGCTTTCTTTAGCTCACAGGAGGCGAGGCCTGCCTCCCTGATCGTAGGGTTTCATAAGGGCGTGAACCACCACGAGCTTAAAATATCAGACAAGGGGGAAGAGCATCCTTCACAGGGTAACTTAATCTGCCTCTCAGCCAGGTTGAAAGCAAAAATGATCCTGTGTCCCTACAGATGTCAAACAGGACAAAGGGACTTCTGTCACCAAGTTGTGCTAACCAGAGATAAGCAATTTTCCTTCTGCCTGGTTGGCTTAACCAGCTGGTGATTCGGTTTCCTTATTTAAGAATAGAAATATCTACCAACACCCACAGTCTAGGAGACTGCAGAACATCGATTATGGAAAGAACCTTAGAAATGGTTCATTTCATCCTCATAGCTGAGAAAAGCCATGGCCTCAGATGGTTAGCTGACTTGTTCCAAGTTGCAAAGCTAAAATCAGGGGTTTGTTGAAGAATATCCTAATAAAGATTGGACTAGAACTGTCTAATGTGTGTGTGTGTATTTGTGTGTGTGTATGAGATATTAAATTATATATATATTATATATTAAATATATATATACACACACTTAGATATATTTAATAACATTTTTTAGGAAAACATGCAATAATATTGAAATAAATTTCTATTACTCTTCTGAGACTGATGGCTTCAGAAATGAAGGTGAGAAAATTAGAGGCAAAGGCATAGCCTTGACTCATTATCTTCAGCGAAGCTACAGTCTGAATCTTTGTGTCCTCCCTGAAGTTGTATGTTGAAACCCAACCCCTGAGGTGATGGTTTTGGGCAGTGGGCCTTTGGGAGGTAAATTGGGCCAGAAGGATAAAGTCCTTATGTAAGTGTTCCTATTTTTAAAAATGCCCATAAAAGGAGGCCTGGGAGATTTCCCTTACCTCCTCTCCCACGTAAGGACAGCAAGAAGTCGGCAGTCTGCAGCCCAGAAGCGGGTCCACACCAGACCCGACCATGATGGCACCCTGATCTTGGGCTTCCAGCTTCCACAACCGTGAGCAATAAGTTTCTGCTGTTTCTAAATACATCATCTTATGGTCTTTTTACTACAGCAGCCCAAATGGACTAAGACAACCATGGACAATGCCCTTTCACAGTGGGCAGAGCTTAAGTAGAGGATGCAAGCTCAGGAGGCAGACAAATTAATTCCTATGGTGTGTTTTTGCTTGGTAGCCAAAAAGAATTCCTGTATGTAGAGTACCATACCTTTTTAATTTCAGATTTCAAGTTGCAAGGGTTACTCTGCTGGCTGAAGAGGTTTTTCTTGAATCTCTCTATAACCCTTCTTTTCAAATTGTGGTGCAGAGCTGGAGGAAGCTGCATAAAATGAGAAAAGCGTTATCAGCAAGTCATTAGCAATGCATAGCTGACTCCCAGGAAATATTACTGAGGGTCAGTCACGGTACTCCCTGCATGGGACTGAATAAGAATTAAAATTTTTTCCTAATTAGCATGACTTGATGTTACCCTTGTTCATTCTACAATCCAGAAGAAATATATTACTGTGTACTCTTTCAAAAGGCTAGTTCTACTTATGTTACTGTTCTTTCATTTTATTGATATTATTTTTCATAGAACAACTGAATTATATATTAGTCGCACATATGAATTGAATTAAGTTTGCAAATAACAGGCTTGACAAAGAAAGATGCATTCTTTGAGATGCTGGAGCACTTGTATCATTCCCAGAAACATGCTAAACGCTGTAATTTGATCTTTGTCCTGAAGGACCTGATACTATGGGCCAGGAAGCCCATATCTCTATTAACACATCGTCAGAGGCCTGCTTGTCAGCACGTGTGAATGTGCACCTGATCATAGAGAGTGATCACATGGCAGGGACTAATCTTATCAGGAAGAAAGAGAAATGAACTCATATACATTAGGGCCCAGCCAGGATGACTTATATTTGAGGAGTAAGTAGTAGGAAGTCACATGTAAGAGTGGAGAAGGGATGGAAAAGTATCTGAAGACACCTTTATGCTCTAACAATTCCCTACTGTTACCCAACACAAGTTGCCACCTCTCTAATTCAAACATCAAAGGGTGGTTCAACATAGGCAAATCAAACAATGTAATACATCACATCAACAAGAGAAAGGACAAAAACCACATGGTCTTCTCAATAGATGCAGAAAAACCATTTGATAAAATTCAATACCCATTTATGATAAAAACTCTCAGCAAAGTGGGTATAGGGGGAATATATCTCAACATTATAAAAGCTAAATATGACAAACCGACAGCAAGCATAGTACTCAACAGTAAAAACCTCAAAAAATTCCCACTAAAATCTGGGACAAGACAAGGCTGCCCACTATCACCACTCCTATTCAACATAGTCTTGGATTCCTAGCCACAGCAATCAGGCGTTAGAGAGAAATAAAAGGGATCGAAATTTGAAAAGAAGAGGTAAAAGTGTCACTATATGCAGATGACATGATAATATAAATAGAAAAATCTAAAAGGTCCACACAAAAACTCCTAGAAATAATTGAAGAATTCAGCAAGGTAGCAGATTACAAGATTAATGTACAAAAATTAGTTACATTTCTTTACACTAATGATGAACCAAAAGGAAAAGAAAGAAAATAAACAATCCCCTGTAAAATAGCACTCAAAGTAATAAAACACCTAGTAATAAAACTAACCAAGGAGGTGAAATACTTACACTCGGAAAACTATAAAACACTGATTAAGGAAATTAAAGAAGACTATTTTAATATATTGATTCTTCCAATCCAGGAGCATGGGATGTCTTTCCATTTTTATAAAATAGTCACACTGCCCAAGGCAATCTACAGATTTAATGCAATCCCTATCAAATTACCTAGGACATAGTTCATAGAAGTTGAACAAATCATAATCAAATTTATATGGAACCACAGAAGACCTAGAATTTCCAAAGCATTACTTCAGAAAAAGTAAGAGGATGGAGGAATAACCCTTTCAGACTTCAGATACTCCTATAGAGTTACAGGCATCAAAACAGCATGGTATTGGTACAAAATCAGACATATCGACCAATGGAAAAGAATAAAGAGCTCAGAAATGAACCCACAAACATTTGGTCAACTCATCTTCGACAAAGGAGGCAAGAATATACAATGGAATAAAGACAGTCTCTTCAGCAAATGGTGTTGGGAATACTGGACAGCAGCCTGTAAATCAATGAAGCTAAAACAATCCCTCACACTATACACAAAAACAAACTCAAAATGGATCAAAGACTTAAACATAAGACAAGACAGAGTAAAATGCCTAGAAGAAAATATAGGCAAAACATTATCTGTTGTACATCTCAAAACTGTTCTCCTATGGCACTCTAATCAAGCAACAGAAATGAAAGCAAGAATAAACAAATGGGACCTAATGAAACTTACAAGCTTCTGCACAGCAAAGGAAATCATAAGGAAAACAAAACGACAACCTACTGTATGGGACAAAATTTTTGCAAATGAAACTGACAAAGGCTTGATCTCCAGAATATAGAAGCAACACATATGAATTAATAAGAAAAAAACAAGCAACCCAATCCAAACCTGGGCAAAAGCCCTAAACAAGCGATTCTCCGAGGAAGACATACAAATGATCAATGATCATGAAAAAATGCTCAATATCACTAATTATCAGAAAATTGTGAATCAAAATTACAATCAGGTATCACCTCACATCAGGCAGAATGGCCATCATTCAACAACGCCCACAAATGACAAATGCTGGAGAAGCTGTGGAGAAAAGGGAACACTCATACACTGGTTGTGGGAATGCAGTTTGGTGCAGCCACTGTGGAAAACAGGATGGAGAATCCTCTAAAGAATAGGAATAGACTTAACATATGACCCAGGTCCCGCGCTCCTGGGCATATATCCAGAAGGAAACCTACTTCAGTATGACACCTGCACCCCAATGTTCATAGCAGCATTACTTACAATAGCCAAGACATGGAAACAGCCTAAATGTCCATAAATAGTTGACTGGATGAAGAAATGGTATATTTATACAATGGAATACTACTCAGCCTTAAAAACCGACAACATAATGCCATTTCCAGCAACATGGATGCTCCTGGAGAATGTCATTCTAAGTGAAGTAAGCCAGAAAGAGAAATAAAAATACCATATGAGATCTCTCATATGTGGAACCTAAACAACAAACAAAACATAAATACGAAATAGAAATACACTCACAAACATAGAATATAAACTTTTGGTTCCCAAGGGGGTGGGGGGTGGGAAAACATAGACTGGGATTTCAAAATTGTAGAATAGATAAACAGGATTATATACTGTATAGCACAGGGAAATATATACAAGGTCTTATGGTAGCTCACAGAGAAAACAAATGGGACAATGAATATACGCATGTTCACGTATAACTGAAAAGTTATGCTCTACACTCAAATTTGACAGGATATTGTAAAATGATTATGAATCAATAAAAAAAGGCTAAAGAAACAAAGACAGGATAAGGGAAATCACACAATCTGAACATCACATAGAGAAACAAGTGAAAACCAATGGGAGCCATGTATTTCAAACCTGAGATAATAAGAAGTATGCCATTCTATGAATCAAAGGGGCCCCAGATGGAAATGAAAGAGAAAAGGATTTGGAAAATTGAACTGAAGGAATCAGACTAACATTTCCCAAACTGAAGAAAGAATCAGCTTTCCCAATACAGGAAACACAGTGGGATCCAAACAAGATAAACACAAAGAGACCTACAACAAGACATGTTGTCATGAAAAGGACCTAATTTCATGATAAAGAAATGATTCTAAGAGCACCAAAATTAAAAAAAGTCAATCACAAGAGAACCTCCATCAGGCTTTCAGCAGATTTCTCAACACAAACGTTGCAGGCCAAGAAGGGAGTTCAGAGAGAGAGACAAATCCCTGAATGAGAAGAACGTGCAATCTAGCATAACCTATGCCACAAGACAATCCTTTAGAATAACCGGAGAGATCAAAAGTTTCACAGACACGCAAACATGGAAAGAATCTTGCAATAAGAAACTTACCCTGCAAGAAAGATTGAGAATTTTAGACCCTGATGAGAAAAGAAGCAGGATGATCTAGAAATGAGAAAACCATCCTTGGAAAGGCAATAGCGGCAAGAATTTGCAAAAGAATAAATATAAAGTTGTAAAACACAGCATCAAAATCATTAAGGATGGGAGAGGGAAGCCAGGATATAGAGATTTGTTTCCATTCTTTTCAGGATGTGTTTGAGATTATATAATTCTGTGTTTAAAGACAACAGAGAGAGAAATGGGTTAATGTATTGGAGAATCAGGATGACCATAGACCAAAAGCACACAATGGACTCACAAAAACCAAAGAGAAACCAAGGTAATAAAAAAGGAAATACTCAAAAGGCAGTTAAGGTGTATTTAAGACACAACGACCCAATATCACTGCTAGCAAATATTCTTCACACATGTTAAAACAACAGATTATTACAAAAAAGATGCATGTATAAATGTTCAAAATGTGAATTCATACTAACGAAAAATGTACTAACCCAAATGTCTATTATTATAAGAAGGGATAAATAGTTTCTGATACACTCTTACATGCCATACATAAAGAATGAATGCATGGCATATTAAGCAATATGACCAGTATGAAGGTCATATTCATATAAAGAAGATGTTGCACGCAAAAATAGGACTGAGAGAAAACGGACAGCCACTAACCCGTGAACTGGGATGGATTTCATGTCTATGAAATTGAGATTTGAAAATTCTTGACTTCCAATTCAATGGATTCATAGAATATGTGATCATCAATCTTTGTCTTCTTTCACTTAGAATGGTTTTCAAGTCCGGATATTCATTAACAAAAGGTTACACAAACTGGAAGGAAATATTCAAAAAAATTTTCTTACACATTATATATTCTCTTCGTACTTATCTAGCAAACATGATAAAACAATACCACTATGCATTCCTAAAATTTTGAACATTCAAATTTGAATACGTTTCTGCAATCTAATTGCTTGTAAGGGTAAAATAGGATAAAATTCCAAAGTTATTGCCAACACTAAATAAGGAAAACAGGGAGCAATCAAAAGGGCTACAGCAACCGAAAGAGGATCTCAAGTTCCAATCTCAAGTCTGACTATTTGGGTGACTATAAATACTGGCTTCACCTCCAAACAGCTTCTCGACTGAAAGACAGCTATCTCTGGCCCTTCCCTCTCTACAGGTAGCTTTTCAGGAAACATGAGATAACGTACCAAGCGCAGTATCTGAAATGCAGTGTTCACAAATGGTTTGCTTCCTTCATTGAACACAAGAGACACACTCCCATGAAGGCTGAGGTGGAAGGGAGCCTCCAAGTCCACAAATCTCCGTCAGCACAAAAGACGACAGGTGCTTGGTTCTATTTAAAACAACAAATCAATAACACCATCACCACCATTCCACGGACGCTTCTGAGGGATCCGAAGCCGGCCCAGGGAGCCTGCACTTACTTCTCCAAGAATTCCATCTGGGCTGCATACACACTGAGCGCTAAAGCCTTAGAAGGAAAAGCCCACAGTCATTGTGCTAAGACATCTAGATGCCTATCTGCTAGTAGGAAAGCTCAGTCGGGCTCAAAGTGGGGCGGTGGCGGGGGGAGCGTCAACTGAGATCTAAAACCAAATGATACTTGAAGAAATCAAGACAGCGATGCTGACTTACCCTTCCTGAAACGCGAACGCTACCATAGCAGAATCCATTTGGAAACTTCAGGTTTGAAACATTCCACACCAACACTGCTGCCACTGCATGCTTTTAAGAAAGCTTACTCAGGAGAGCACCACTGGCACCGAGGAAGGTGCTGAAGCTAAGCCGTCTGCGGAAAACACAGGCGAGGGGCCGAATCTAGACGATGATCCTGGGTTTGTGCACACACGCCGCTGCAAACGCATTCTACCCCATGGCCTCAACGCGCTTCAACACCTGAAGGAATTGGCGGCTTCACTGGGGGTGGTCAAGGGAAGGCCGCGAGGGGTTCACCTTGGGGCGGAACTCAAGTTCCCAACCTGGGGGTCACGAAGGGCCTCACCGGGGAGCGGCCTCCACGCCCTGTGCCCCTCCCCGACTCCCGGCGCTGAGCGAGGGCCGCCCTGGGAAGCTGCGGGTGCAAAGACCCAGCAAGAGGGGCCAGGCCCTTCACCAGACTCCTGGCGCTCAGAAGACGGGGCGGCTTGGCGTGTTTCGGGGTCGTCGCTGGAATCTGGGTCGAGGGTCCTAAACCAAGGCCGCGGCTGCCAAGGCCTAGGTCGGATGGGAAGCTGCGCGGGGGTGCGCGGCCGGCACACGGGGTGCGGACAATCACGACATCATGCCCCAGGAGCCTTCCCCGATGTATCAGAGCTTACTGTAGGGCGGCCCACGTCGCACGCCTGCCCGCGGACCATCTCGGAGACCGTGTTCCCCTCCGCCGCCATCGCCGCCGCAACCGCCGCTGACGTCTCCATGGAAACCGACGCCGACGCCACCGGCGCCGCCAACGCTCAGCTCAAGCTGCGCCTCCGAAAGGGACCGCGGCGCTGGCTATGCAGCCGCCGCCGCTGGCAGGCTTAGGAGGGTCAGCGCCGCTCAGAAGAGCCCCGTGCCTCTGGGAACAACTGCCTCCTGCCTGCCTGCCTGATCAAGCGGCGGGCCGGCCGCCGAGGCAGGGGCGTGGCCGAGGAGAGCGCCTGGGCGGGGCCGGGCTTCCTGCACGAGGAGTGGCTCCTTCGGCCAGGGGGCGGGGCTGCGCGCTCAGGGCCAAGACAGGTGTGTGAACTGTCATCCACCCAGATTTGTATTCTCTCCTAAAAGAGTTCTTCCTTCCAAACATGACCAGTTTTCACTAGAACAGCTCGCCCAGCAGGGACAGCATGGGATGAGACGTCTGTATTCCCCAGGATTGGGTAGGAGCCAGGTTCCAGGCTGATGGGTTTGTATGCCTCAATCACCCGCGATGGGGGATGGTTGATACCCCACGGTGTCAGGGCAGGGTTACTGACCCGCTCATAAGTTTCAGATGAACCATCAATGAGGGACAGGAGCCCAGCAAGGAAGCAGACCACTGCTGTGTCACAGAACACCCCTGTACCCCTCCCAAACTGCCTAGTCTTCAACACAGCGTGTGTTGGCACACCTCTCCAGCTTTTCCTCCTCACCTCACCTCACATGCTCAGATCCTTCGTGGACATGGCCTAGCTCTGACCCCATCTTCCCCCCGGGACAGTGCGCCTTTTCCAGTGTCGGAGTCCAGATTATCAGGCACTTATGAAAGTTTTGGTTTTGTGAGTGTGTCATTGAGGGCTTTGGGGTGAGGAATGGTGCGTTTAAGTTTCCCTATACGAATTCAATCAGGTGCATGAGCTGAAGGCATCCATTTCCTGAATGGGACGGGGCAGAGATTCTGCGGACAGCCTGTGAGGGGACCCGTCACTCTAGCCAGTCAATGAGGAATCTCTCTTGGACGCCAGTGGCCCTGTGTGGCCCTGATTTGCCCCTAATTTTTCAAGGAGCTAGGGAACGTCAAAGGTCACATCACCCTGGGTGAAATCCTAGACGATTGCAGTGATTTGCGCAGAGCCTGTCAGAACAGGGGTGGTGGCATGGGGTTGCAAGTTGACCTGGAATGTCTTGC
Organism: Camelus bactrianus; assembly: GCF_048773025.1. Lineage (NCBI taxonomy): Eukaryota > Metazoa > Chordata > Mammalia > Artiodactyla > Camelidae > Camelus > Camelus bactrianus. Next base: position 50,721,816 of record NC_133555.1, on the reverse strand, counting down.
TTCTCATGTACCTGTCTCCGTTTATCTCATCTTGCCTACATATGGTTTCAGAACCGGAGAGCTATGCACCCAGAACAGAGCAGGAAGGCGCCTTCCAAGAACAGGGAAGAAGACCCTGATGCCAAACCAGCACTGACGGTCCCATCCGACAATAAGCCCCAACCCAATATCCGCAAGAGCACTCATAACTTGCCTCCATCTGATCCACTGGACAGCTTCCGGTCCCTTGCCGCTGCAGCCCTTCTTTATCCCCAGCTTCTTTGATCCTTGTACTCCCCTTGGTGGGAGGGAGGGCCAGGCACTGGTGCTCTGGTGGTCAAGCCCACGACGGGTTTGCAGGGAATTGAGAACCCTCCACATCCGGGCAGAGACCCAGGGGCACCAAGGCAGGGCCGAGTCCAGGAAGGGGTCTCGAAACCATTCACGCAGCACACATGCCCTCAGCCAACAAAGGGGCTTGCCATCACAAAAGACTGAACTTTGGCGCAGCAGCACTCCCTCAGCTGTCCTCGGCAGTGGTCCTCCACAGACCGGGCAGGATCTGGCTCAGCCACGCAGCCCCCACGCACCAATTCTGCAGCCCGAACAGGCCGAGACACACCTGTGGCAGCAGCAGGCCCCATCGGATCAACTCACGTCTCCTCCACTCCACCCGCAGCCCCAGCCCTCAGGCGCCAGAGGCTCAGGGAGCCTCTTAGATGAACTCTCGTCAGACGCCAGCCTTCTGGAAAAGGCACAACATTTCCTGAGCGACGGAACCCCGGAAGAGGGACTTTGGCCAACCCTGGAAGAACCCCTCAGTGATGACGCATTCCAGGCCCTCCTGGACATGCTGCCAGGCTCGCCAGGGCCTCAGGAATGCCTTCGGTCAAGCCCAATTCAGGCCTCCTTCCCTGGGATGCCGAGCCACGCCTGAGAAAAAAGGACGAGGAACCAGCCACACTCCTAGGGCTAGGAAGCAAGGGCAAGGCCCCCAGACTGCCGGCGCCACTGCGTGGCCTCCCTCAGCCCTGCCGTGCTCCGCGGGCACTCTCAGGATGCACGGGCACCAGGAGGTGCATCCTCCCTGATGTCTGAAGGGATGCTAGCATTCCAACCGTCAGGAGGACAGCCCAAGTCCTCTTTCTGGGAGGTCGATTTCCCGGCTCTCTCGGACATTTCCTTGATCCAATAAATGTAGCTGTGAACTCAACACAATTCTTTGGCTCTCTCTTGGTACCCTTGTGTTCTGTGACACAGCATCCATGCCACTCTTCACAGATTGACCATGTCCCCCTTTGCCAGGGACTGAATGGGAAGGGGGTTGGGTGGGCTTGATAAGAACCCAGGTTCTACTTGAAAAATACATTCTCTTCGAAAGCCTACACCAATGAAACATTGTCACTGGGATTCTGGGAACAAGAAAGAATCCATTATTGCAAGTAGACAGGAGCACCATTACAGAACTATCTTAGCACTATTCCTTGATCAGAGATAATAGCCAGATTATTCTCAGAAGGGCACAAATTAACCAAGGTGCTGGGGATATTAGGCAGGCAATCAATCTCTCTCTCTCCCTCACGCCCTCCATCCCTACCTCCCTCTCTCACATGTCTCCTTCTGCCTCTATCTTGTTCTCTCTCTCCCTCTCTGCCTTTCTTATGGTCTCTTTGCCACAAACTCTTACAGCACACACACAGCCACACAAACACACAAGCATCGTTTGAACCAAGTGCTGGTATAATTAGACTCATTCCCAAATGTTGCTGAAGAAGCTTGTAGTCTCCATCTCAGTGAACATGGCTGAGTTTCATGAACCAGGGTGGCCAAGGAGTACACTAAAGACGGCCAATTATGGGTTTTGGGTTTCCATGTTTCGAGGGTCCAGGGCCTAGGCTCAGTTAAAATGTCAGGTGTGTTGGTATGTTCCAGCAAAACATTCCTACCTAGCACAGCTGCGCCACCATCCTCTAGGACGCTTTGGAATTCCCCTTCTGCTTCTCCTGCTCCTCCTCCTCCTTCTTGTCCTCTGCTCCCCCTCCCCTCCCCCTTCACACTCCCCTCCCCCACACCCCTCCCCTCCCCTCCTCATCCCTCTCCCCACACCCCTCCCTTCCCTCTCCTCCTCCCCAGGTATTCGATTTTGGAAAACACACCCTCGCTTCCCATCTCTATCCTACTGGGTCCATCTTGGCTGAGGCGGGGCTATCGTTGCACTCCCCAGCATTACTTGAGTTATCTGTCTCTTCTCCCAAGTTGTGGTGCCGGGCCCTCATTTTCAGCTCTGGTTTCTTGCCTGACTTTCCCGGACTCGTGCCTGCCATCCGGAGAAGGAGTGACCGTCTACAGGTTCTCTGGATCCATGTGTTTTCACCATCAAACGACTTTTCCTTGCTTCACTTTTGGCGGCTCCAGCAGGGAAGTTCGCTTGGGAATGCATTCCGTTTACGTGGGCCGGATTCCCGACAGCAGAGCTCCCGATGCCGTTGGGCATGAGTCCTTGGGGCTGCTGGACAGCTTCTGACCTGTGTTGACCTGGGAGATGGCCCCAGGCCAGTGAGGGCAGCTCCCCGCTCCCCTCCCCCTCCCCCTCTTTCCCTCCTCCTCTTTTCCCATCCCCCACCCACTGTTGGGACGGTCATTCGACATGGCTTCCGTGGGAGACAGGCTTGCCAAGAGAACTGCTTTGACGTAGCCGGGTGTCGCTGACACGTTATGGCCTGGATAGACTTCAGGGGACCGGACCCTCATCAGGCCTCTCTGGAAAGGCTTTGAAGATGCTGGCAGACAGGAGGGGCAACCTAGCCATGTTGGGTTCGCCCAGGACAAGCCTCGCACTTCGAAGCCGCCTCTTAGTGTGGTAGTGGGGTCTGCCCCTTTCTTCATGCACTCCCTGGCCCGTGAGAAAGGGGGCAGGCTGCAGATGACAGCTGGAAAAGTTTCCAAAGTTTCTGACCGAAGAGCATGACCCGTGTGTCGAATCCTGTGTCCGTCGGTGCATTCAGCCTTCCTATTGGAATGAGCGGGTCCTCAGCCTCCAGTCAAGGAAATGCCTCAGGCCTGGAATGCAATGAGGTGCAGGAGATGCCGAGGGAATTGGGAAGTAGACACCGGGAAGCTAGGCCCTCCACACTGGAAAGAACACTGGGGCCAAGCCTTGTCACCACGAACCCAGGGTTGGGGAAAGCCAGGGAGAGCAAACACTGCGTGGAACGGGAAAACGTGTGAAAACCAGAGAGACCTGGAGCCCATTCAGCCCGGGGAATGGAGGATGCCAGGCTTCCAAAGAAAGGTCCTTGCTGGCCTCCGGATTTGCCTTTCAGTCCAAGTCCCCTAACATGGTCACATGGGAACACTTCAAGGTTCTCAAGGTGGAAGGGGGGGTTGGGATCCCGAGGCAGAGATTTCCATAAATAGGGGCGGGGCGTGCCCGATCCCTTGATAAGGCCCGTGCTCCCGGGAACTCCACATTTGGCCAGCAGCCTCTGTGCCGGACTGGTGTCTCTCAGGCCATGGATGACTCACGCACGCCCAAAGGTAAGTAGACATCAGCACCTGGACTCTCCTGCTGGCTCATCTGGAATGCCTTCCTGCCCTCTCAGGGATGTGGACGAGGGGAGAGATGGCCCCCTGAGACTGCAGGGATGGCTCTGGCTGGGCTCTGCTTAAGGAAGCCCATTGGGCCAAATGTTTGCGAGAGTGGCTTGGGTAATTCTGTTTTTCCTTTCCTTTTTTTGTTTTTATTCATTGATATCATTGGCCCTGTTGAAATTGACATGGGAGCGGTAGCCCTGCTGCCCACCCACAGCTTCTCTGTGAGAAGTCCTGACGTGCAGCTGCACAGAAAGCTGCACCCGTTGTCCAAGGCTTCCGATCGCATGCAGTGCATTTCTAGTGGAACACGTTAGGACTTTTGAGTTGGTGGTGTTGGTACTTTCTCGCTGTGGTTTAGCAGCTCCCTCTTGCCTTGAGTTCCGTGGGAACGGGTCCGTTTCTCTGCTGTCCGTGGAACTAGTCCACACGCAGGATACCCAAGAAGCATGGCAGGTCATAGGTTCCCTTGCCAACAAACTCAACCCTAGGGCTCGGGAGGCACTGATCCCAGAAGCCCTTGACTTGCCTCCCACTCGACTCCAAAGTAGGGAGTGGAGACTGGGGGCAGGGGCGGCTGGGGGCGCATGTGGAGGTGGGGCTTTCTGAAGGCAAAAGCCCCAAGGCCAGGCTACCGTGTGCTCCATGACTTCTGTCCGAAGCAATCTCACTGGAGCTGGCAAGGAGGAAGGGTGCTTGTGAAGGAAGCATCGCTTGGGGTGCACAAGCCGTGCCTTCGTCCTTCCAGGCAGACACCTTGACACCCTAGTTTGGCAGCTGGCAGTGGCTAGCGGGGAATTCCTTTGTCGGGAGGGCTGATGTTCTGGAGTTTGAATACACTTCAGGAAATCCAAGTCGTCCCGAAGCCCGGGACGTGCCGGACACCACGTCGGGCTTTCCGCAGGACGTGTGAACAAGCCCTGTCCTATTCCTCTGCATCACAGAGAACAAGTGTCCACTAGGACAGGGCTCCATCACTCCAAGCTTTCCACAGAGAAAAATAGCACGCACACAGCTGGTCCACATGACACGCTGACGTCCAGGATGGAGTGCTACTCCTCTGTGGCGTCCCAGCCCGGGCGCCGTCAGAATCAGGGTCGGGGCACGAGGGCCGCAATGTGGGTATCCGACACAACCTACACACGTGTGGCCGTGCTTGGCTTGATTTTCAAGTAGTTCAAGCAGGTGTGCCATGGGTGTGTGAGGAGCCGCAAGGTGGGCTCTTCTAGCTGGCCTAAATTTCGAGGTCCGTCCTGCCAGGGGCCATCCTGACGTTGCACGGCCAGCAGCCGGCGGCCGCGTCCCCTGGTTGGAAACAACTTCCACCCATTTGGAACATGACCCTGTTGCCCTAGGTCTTCCCAACTGGTTGGTTTGTAGTTCTCTGGGCTGCCGGTGAGTCGGTGGTAGATCCCAGGAACATGAGCCACCTCATCTTTGCTACTTGGCATACATGGAAGGCCCAGGGTCACCCCTTCAGCAGGGCTGTGTGTGTGCTTCCATTAGATAGAAAGGGACGGTCATCTGTGCACTGGGGTCTACTCCCCCCCGCCTCCCAGACACAAAAAGCAGCCTTATGTGGCACCACCCATCACAACCACACACCGCCGTTCGTGCAGCCGTACGGATTCCCTCTCAGACGTTTCCCCATCTTGTCTTTGGCAGGCACACACCCAAGTGGACAGCGGATAAAGAGGCTGGTTCTGAAGCTCAGTCAAAATGATGCTCTGCAAGCCCTCTTTCAACAGAATCCCTACCCTGGCATCAAGGCCCGAGAGAGCCTGGCCCGAGACCTGGGCATTCCCGAAAGCAGAATTCAGGTATATCTCATTCTCTGTATTCCAGCTCTCTTGAGTTCCATGTCCAGATGCCACCCCGTCCCGAGCCCTGTGGAGTCCCAATTCCAGGTCGAGGAGCTGGCTGCCGATACTTAGCCGGGCTTCATCTCTCGTGCTTTGGGAGGGAACCAAAGATAAGCCAGCCAGCCTCAGGGAAAAGGGGTGTCCTCTAACGAGCCTCTGTGCTGAAGGGTTTGTACGTGGTTTCCGAGCCCAATATGCAATTGGCTACAGACACTTCGTGGTGGGGTGCACGCTATGGAGAGGAGCCGTCTCCTCCCCTTGGTGTTCCTGGCCTGGGTGCTGGAGGCAAGCCTGGACTCCACTCCCGGCTACGAATGTCTGTCCCTTCGGAGAACAGGACCAGAGGGAGCTAGTGGCCCTTGGTCCTACGGGAGGTCAAGAATCAAAGCCGAGGGAAAGAGGGTGCGTGAGGCTGCTTGTGCCAGGGGGTTCGGTCCTTTCTGGCTCAGCTCCGATGCACTATCCGTGTTCAAGGCTTCCTGTTTGGTAGGGTGGGAGAGGAGCCCTGAAAGGGGAGAACCTTAGGAGCAGGAGCACAGTGCATGCGAGCTTTCAAGGGTCACTAAGTCGCGTAGGCTTCCCTTACTGAACTGATTTGCTGGCTCAACAACTGCCCACAGAGACTTATCTGGATGCACTTAACTTTTACCCTAGACATCCAATATTGATAAAATTTAGTACATTGCTTAAAATTACCTTAATTTTCAGAATGGAACCTCCTTCTTTCCCTTCACATTGAGTGACATTTTTTCTTCGTGAAATCTCTTTCAGTGTATATGCACCCCAGCTGTTTCTCTAAGATATCACACTCATCTCTTCCTTAATTTTGGGAAAACACCAACCGTATATGCATGATTCCACTCCTAGCATCGTTTTTTTGCAGCTTAATTTCATTCCCATATACTTTCCCCTACCCCTGCCCTTAAGCATGACTTGAATTTCTTCTTCCATATTTTTTTTATGCAGCTTTTTTCCTCAGTCCCCTGCAGGTTTATTATTCAGTCATCTCTCATTTTCCTTCTTAATGAAATCATTTCTCCTCTCCTAACTTTTATACTTCAATTTTTATATCTCATTTCTCTTATGATTTTTCTGTTAGTACATGGGCTTTGGAAGTTGGGCACACACACACCACACATAACTTTCAGGTCCCCAAATCTCTTACCCACTCTAGAATATGAGGCCTTAGTAAGTGAAGGGTAAATACAAATCATTTTGAAGTTGTGCATCACATCCTGTCACAGAATGCCAAGCAATTTTTCATATCCGGTGTTCACTCAACTGGCATGTAGGGAGAGAAACACTAGCATCTGTAGTAAAAGATGATGTCACAGTCTGAGAAATGTTGCACCGTGCTATGCCCAGCCTGAGCCATTATCTTATTGATGTGGGGCATGGGACATAGGGATATTGCAACCGGGAAGTAGTCTCCAAACCACCAGGCCTTACTACTTTCCTGCTTAACCATTCCACATGCTCTGCAAACATGACTCTACAAGACACCTCAAACAATGGACAGCAGAAACCCCTAAACCTTGGCTGGATCCGTGTTGTATTGCAGAGTGGCCACAACCCAAGGGAAGATGCAGAGACATTCTGCCATCACTGCTTGGCACATATACCCCAAGATGCAGCCAAGCACAACTTGGCATCATCCCAGTCAGCCTATTCAGACAGCACTAAGCCAATGTTGGTAGAAGGCATGTACGCCTGGACACAGCCTGCAGCCCATATGTACACAGGACCATACCATTCTTGCAAGCTACCCTCTCTCCTTTTCTTATGCAGCACCCTGTGTCCTTGGCACCAAACCCATTACCAACCCATCACATATATCAAGCAGGTGGCAAAGCCAGGATGAGGGGAAATTCCATGTCTGCACTTAGGTCCGATTTTACTGTGAGCACTTTCACCCCATTACTCTGAGGAGACACACACTCCACTTCAGGGTAGATTGATTTTCAAGCAACAGACAGGCAAGGAATCCAGGGCAACTCATGCCTTTGAGATGTCAATAAATTGATGTCTCCTAAAATTCACAGTCTCACAAATAGCTGTGTTCCTCATTGACAGGCACAACCCATCTCAGTGTATGAAGTGGTATTGGTGTTGAAGTTCCCTCTCATACTGGGGAGGCAAGCCCCTGCACAGCACATCCCATGGAGTTGTCTGTGGCCAGCAAAATCAAAGTGAGACCAGAGGTCAGAAGATTTTATGATAGCATACACATTGGCCTCATGAGTCACACTGGGCCACAACACCCTAACCCCTAGGCAGGAGGGTTTTTCTCAAGGGTGTTTAAACTTCTACTCCCAGGAAGCACTATGTACCTGGAAAGCAATGAAGGTAAGGCACGGGGTGGGGGTACAACTTCAAACTTATCACTGACTACCATGCTCCACCCACAGCTGCCCAAGAGAAACAGACCTCAGCATTGCAGGCCTGGGGCAGGGTCAACTGGGCACTGGCCAACCCTCATGTAGTTCCTCCACTGATGCTACTCAAACCCTCTAGCACTCTGACACTGTTTTTCTCCCAACCTCCAGCCCTCCATGCATGCATCCCTAGGTCTTACCACAGAGTGACATCTAAGACAAGTGAGGTAGAATTGGGCATGGCACAGGGAGAAATAAAGTCAGATAGGGACAGGCCTGGGCCTTAGCAGAGAGATGCATAAAGGGGTGCAAGATCAGGGCAGAAAACAAGGTAGAAGGTCCAATTTGGGTTCCAGGAAGCAGCTGCAAGCAACAGTGGGCCCATGACAACCTAGGCCCTGAGGGTCCACCACCACCTGAACACACATCCCAAGAAGGGCCAAAGGTTCTGCACATGAATTCAGAATCTGGTGAGGGCAAATGGGCCAGTGATGAAGGAAAAGGAACCACAGCCCCCAAACCCTCAATCCAGCTCCTAAGTGTCAGGGTGGGAATGGGAGCAACATGTCATTATGGACATGGTCACCTTGGATGTCTAAGATGGGCATCTAGGAGGAGCATGGGGGAGACCAGAAGAGGAAGCAAGGAGCCTTCCCTCAGTCCCTTGACACCATCTCATTTTTCCCTCCCTTTCAGAAGAATATTAACCACCACAGAGTTATGCACAGCCCCCATGCCTCTGGAAAACTCCCTCCCTCTCTCCTATTTGACACCGCACTAGTGGAGGCTTACAAGCAGCCCATGTCATCGCTAACACCAACGATGCTCTGTTGTTAAAGATCCCTCCACAGGTTCACCTATAGAAAATGTTTGCTATTATTCCTCTAAATGACATTCAACATTTTTATCAGAGACCCACCAGGGTCATGGGCCAAAACCAGTTGGGCTGATGCAAGGTCCTCATCAAGCCACTCAATTGTTAGTAGCAATAGGGGGTGTATACAAGAGACAAGAACTGAAGACAAGCTTACGACCACAATTGGGAATTCCTTGTTCATCAGGAAAAACTGAAATCCCCAATACCAATCAAAATGGGATTCAAAAATTTACATAGACTTGCTGCCATATGCTAGGCACACACTAAGCCATTCAATGAAGCATACCTGCAAGCCCACATATATAAGGGGGGCATTGCTGATCTATTATTGATCTATCTTAGGGGCCTAATACCACTTGTCCATCTAAGTGGTTGGGAAACAGGAATACTTGTGGGTCACATAACTAGTTAGCATGCCAGTCCATTCATTGTCAAAATTAACAAATGGCTCCACCAACTAAGAATGACCGTACACCATCACCCATGGCATGAAGGCAGAGCTGTTGGTTTGTCAATCCTGTCGATGTCTGGACCAATGGAGGTATCCCATGCTGAGTCAAATTAAGCCACAGGCTCCCGTTCCTGGTGGTGCCCTTCCATCAGTTCCTTTAAAGTTTCAGCTTTGCAATCATACTCCCTGTGGAACCCAGACTTTGGTTTCCCACAAGCAGCTCAGTGGGTCACGGGAATGTTATCACAGTTCCAATTGGCATCATTTATGGTCATAATTACACTATCCAATTGTCTTAGAATCAACTTTCATTCTTCATTAATGAAAATATTCTTGGCAAATGTTCTTATTCTGGTCCAGCTTCCAGCAGTCCAAAATTTTCACCTCTAGTGCTGCCATACAAATGCCACTGGCAGTCTCTCTTAATCATGACCTCACTTCCAAAAACCAACCTCACAGAACCAAGGTTAGAGTTCAAAACAGGCCTGAGCTGTCTGGATACTATAGCTGGGGATGATGGAATAGGATTTTCCAAAGTAAACACTTTAGGCCCCACAGATACACTGTTGGAGCTAGAATTCCCGTGGCTGCTGGCACCACACTTTTCTTCCAATGGATCCTCAGAAAAATATTTTAAGTGTAATCATTCCATTTACAGGGCCTCAAAAGTCTCCTGTATTATTTTTGTTACTCCTTTTTTGGGTTGGAAGTGAGTAATTTGCACACCTGCTGCCTTCCTTGGATGTAGTACCCATTCCTCAGCCTCCCTTTCAGGAATCAAGCCCTGATTTCCCAGCATCCATCACCCGTGGTCACCAAAGTAGGCACAACACATAGCACTGAAATTTGACAAGGAAGCTTGTTGAATGGGGTCATTGCCAATATTGGGGCATGTTATCTGGGATCAACAAAGACACTGGTGCTCACCTCTGACCAAGAGGAAGATGATTTGTCCAGGTGGGTTTTGATTTGATAAATGCTCACATCTACCCCACAAACAAATGGGGCTAGTGCTTATTATGATGTATTATATCTACAATTACCAGTTATTCAAACAGGAAAGGAGCAAGCAACCAAAGGAACCAAAATTGATTTAATGAGCCATTCACAATTTCACTGTACCAGCTGGGTGTACGTAAACATCCATGGCTTAATCTTTGAGACAAGCATATGTTACGGGCAAGATCAGGTAGACAAGCACATGCTCCAAAAAGCCAGATCACAAGAGCTGGCTCACAATCACAGGGCATTCACACCAAGAGCAAGGAATGGGCAATGCAGCAGCACCACCAACATACAGAAGTGGAGGGGCAAACACCAGAGCCTGCCTACCCACATGCCGAGAGCAAGGATGACTGGATAGACAGAAAGATGGGAGAGGTGACTAGGCAAGGCAGGCATCAAGGATAGGTGCTGGAATGGTGGTTTCAAAAGGGGATCATGTGCTGCCAAACAGGACCTGATACTCTCAAGAACACCTTGATATGTCAGTCACCAGGACATGGCACCAGGTCTCACTGCCAGTGGTCTCCAGTACGGGAGCAGTCCCGTTGCATCAAGGACTTCTTTGGTCCCCAGGACCCCTCACAGGGCTTGCAAGCACCAACACCACACAGCCACAGCCCGCCCATGAGACTTCTTGCCCACACATTGATGATCATTGATCATTGGCCCCTTATGTACCTGCTGCTGCTGAATCCATCATTGGATCCAAGAATATTTCACCTAGGGGTGACTCACACAAAGAAAGGACACTTCAGAGAGCAGATTGTACAGATTTCTGTTTGGACAGAAGACCAACAACAGTAAAGGATAGCCCACAGGGTGAGGGCCATGAAGAAAGGACACAGGCACTGTCCAGAGTAGGAAGAGCTCAGATGCAATTGGGCCACCAGGAAAAAACAAGCACAGGATCCATTTACCACAGACAAAAGGGCAATCCAACAGTGTCCAGAATGCCAGGCAACCTCAGTCTCCCATAAGCCTCCTGTTACCCACCCCTCAGCCCTCCACCAGGCTCCCGCTTGATGGCCACTTGCCATGGGGTGGCCACCAACATAATCCATTAACCCAAATCTGTGTATGCATCTGCTCTGCACTCACATCCAGATGATATTCTTAATCGAGACCGTGTGACCCACACCCACATGCTACCACAGGGTGTGACTAAGGACAGGAGCAGGCAGGACGCATAAATTGTGCTGCACTGGACACTGGCCCAGTAGTACCCTCCCCTGGGGAGGAAGGCACAGGCCATGGTAGACAAAGGGAAGCTCTTGGCCCTTAACACAAGGCCAGTTCACCCCTCACAGGAAGCTCTGTCCACAGGCTGTGGCAGTTACACCAGCAGCTACTGCATACTTTGAAGGTCCAGTAGCTGGGAGTTCAATATCCCAAATTTCGGATCTTAGAGAACATTTTCTCACTGTAGACATGCTCTCCCCACCTATTGTAATCTCCACATCAGGCCCACAGAAGCACTTCAATAATGGCAAGTTCTAGGGGGTCCAGGGATTTTGTGATGTGGGTAAGTTGAGCATTCAGAGTGAAGGCTTGGAACACCTGTGCTGCCTCAGGCTTGTCCATTTGCCTTACCAGGAGGATTTTCTTCACCTTTGAGGTCCCCCTCACATTGTCTTGCCCACCACTACTGCTCATACATCATATGCACAATGGTAAGAAAAGGGAACTCATGTTATGAACCTGGCCAAGTCAATCTAAGCATTCAATGAAAACAACCATAAAGAGGCAGCTGTCCCATAAGGGGAATATGTGTGCCTACATTATCATTTCAACCCCCAATAAATCTGCTCACAGGATGTAGCAGCACAGTGGAGACCCAAGGGGCTCACTGGGAACATGAGATGCCATCACTGCTCAGCATTGGGCACATGAGGGATGACCTAGATCACTCCAGGGGCCCCACAGAAGGCCATATGGGACACATTTATACAGCACAGAGCACAGCAAGGTGGCTTTCCCCATGGCAGGGAGGGTTACTCATGAATCATGCCAGGAAAATGAGGCAAGAGTACCCTATAGGGGACTCCAGTGACACAAAGACAGAGGGGTTAGAAGAGCATGATCAGGCCAGATTCCACACTCCATCCATCACTAAGAGATGAGATTCGTGGGCAAAACAATGGCCAATATTTCATGAACATCCATCCTTTCTCTGGCATGGCTTAGACCCAACAGAACACATCAACACCCTGATCAATGCAGATATGGGAAAGCCCTGAGGGGAGTCTGGCTAAAACAATCTACTTCAGCTTTGCCAACACCTTTCTCTCAGAAGGCAGTAGCCAACAACCTGGGGATAATTACACCTGAAATGAGGTGCAGAGAACACAAAATGTGGCTGTCACAGACACAAGTAGGTGCCTATGGTGAAAAGCACGGAGGATATGGCAGCCACACTGCATGACCCCACTGCCTTGGGCAATCAGAGATGGCACCATGGATTGGGTCAATTGGGAATACACACAAGAGTAGCTCGACAGGACCAGGAAGGAAGCTGGAAAAAAAAAGTTGGATGTCAGACTGTGGTCAATACACGCGGCCTTCTAAATGCCTGAGCTCATCGCAGGGCAAGGCTCCTGGTGGCCCATGCTGCCCTGAGGCATCAGCCTACGATATAGCTCCCTACTTAGTAAGGAAGGGCCCAGCAAGGTAGCGCCCAGCAAGGTACTGCATGACTATAACCTGGCAGGCAAACAAGAGGTGGGGGGAAGCTAGGAAGATATTGGCAGGCCGATGCTGCAAAGGGGAGGTAATCTCCACACAATTCTTGAATGGAGGTCATTCCAACGAGATGCCAGGGATGCTGGGTGCCTGGGCCACCAGCACGGCCTACCCAGAGCCAGAATGGCAGGAGTGAGATCCAGGGCTCCTCTGGGTTCCTGGAGGGAGAAAGGAGAGGAGGGAGGGAGGGAAGCGGGACTGGCAAACGCTCTCAGACCACAATGCAGGAATTGGTTTTGATTTCATATTTCTGAATGGAGGTCTTTTAAAAGCAGACATGCAAAGCCTAGAAGCTAGAAAAGAATGAATGACTACTCTTGACCCCATACAAGTGTAAATAAAAATATAGATCTGCATAGACAACGAAAATACCTAAAAACAAAAAACGGGTTTGTGTGGGACACTGGGAAATAGCACTTGCCATCATGAGAACATGGATTTCAGCGTGACTTACCACATAACAGGAAAAAAATGTGTGTGGGGTAGTTAATAGTTACCTACTAAATAAATTGATTTCCATTACATCTATACAATGCAACACTATATGCGTATGTGTATTTGAAATATGCTAAATGTTGATGACAAATTGTAGTCCAGCCAAAAACAAACAAACTACCAACAGTAAATCAAGTTGTAGAACTTCCTTAGTCTGGAATTTAAAACAATAAAAATTGAAAAAGTACACACATACACAGTAAGTGGTTCCTATCCAAAACTGACCAGGAATGGAAACCCACCCTCAAAAAGTAGGTGAAAAATAAATATATAAATAAACAGAAGACCTCAACAGACCTAAACCTCACAGTTCAGGAAAACAGGAATTAAAACGGCTCACACATACCATCTCACTTGTCACACCATCTACAAAAAATAAACTCAACAGAGGTCGAAGACTTCACCGTGAGATCGGAAATGGTCTAATTCCTAGAAGAAAACACAAATAGTATTACTGTGTGCTCTTTGACATCAGTCTTAGTGAGATTTTATTTGGATCTGTCTCCTAAGGCAAGGAAAACAAAACCCTGAATAAACCCATGGGACTCCATCCACCTGAGAAGCTGTGGCAACATGAGGAAAACCATCTATGAAACAAAAAGGCAGTCTGCTGAGTGGAAGAGGAGAATTGCAAAAGAACTATCCAATAAAGTGTTCATATCCAAAATAGATCAAGAATACACAATTCAACTTCCAAAAAAGAACAAACAATCCGATGGAAAAAATAGGCAGGAGACATGAATAAACTTTTTTTGTTTTCATAAAAGACATACAGATGGCCTATGGGCACACGAAAAGATGCTCAACATCACTCATCATTGGGGAGATGCCCATTAAAAGCATTGTGAGATATCACATCACACTTGACAGAATGTCTATCCTACAAAAGACAACAAATAATGGGCTTGGTGGGTGAAGTGGAAAAAAGAGGCACACTTGTGCACCTCTGACTGGAACGTCCATTGATACAGTCACTATGGAAAACATTAGGTCCTTTAAAACACTCAAATGAAAACAACCTCACAATCCAGCAAGACCAATTCTGGATATTTTTTCAAAGAAAACAAAAACATAAAAAGATATAGGCACCCATATATTCACAGCAGCCTTATTGACAATAACCAAGATAAACAAGCCACCTAAGTGTCCATGAGTAGATGAATGGATAAAGAAAAAAAAGGAAGCTAATGATTATGCAGCTTTGCCTCCAGATCTCCCTTACAGAAGAGATGTCAATTATATTCCTTTTAGTTTTTACTAAGGAAAACAAGATTATGTGAGTCCGACTACCTGCCAGCTTCTACTTTTAGTCCAATTTATTAGCAAATAATTAGACAAAGTGAAAAAAAATTTGAAAGCTGTTCTTGGAAATGCCATTGGCACATTTACCTAGATGCTAATAACCTCCTAAACTCTCAATTATTTTGTACATAAACAATAAATATCTAGGTAGTTTCATAAAATCAAGCACCAACATTCTAAATGATCACAACTAGATATTTGACACAATTATACACAATCTTCAATTTGCAGGGTAGTTCAGGGCCATAATATGACTGTGAAATCTTAAGTTGAAAAAAGTAATCTTGTTAATCAATGAGAAAAGTACAATTGTTCAATGACACTCAAAGATTTGATGAAAACATTAAACACCCTTACTTGCAAATAAAAAATGTATAAAATACCAAAATATGAAAAATATTTATTATACTGTAACTGAAGACATTAAAATTAAAGCATCTTACTAATTTTTTTAAATCATGCTAACTGTGGTTTGAATAAAACTTGCCTTATTTGCATGATATCATTTTTATGTCTTGATGACAGTCATATTCTTTCTAAGTTCAGACCAGCTTCCAACATCTTACCTTTTGTACATTCAACGTCCTGAAAAATCTCTCAGAGTTCCTTGAATGTTTAAGTTTTCACCAGAATCACTTCCCTGAGATATCTTCAGCCTGTCCATGTTGTTGAGTTCTTCTGCACTCAGTTCCAGTGGCAGCACAACTACAGTTTTGCCCATGGTGGCAGTGTTTTCATATTTATGCTCAGCTGTCTCCTAACCACATACAAGTTTACTTCCAATATCATCATTTCTGTTTCTTTCCTGAAATTTTGTCTTTCTTGGGCAATTATTTCTTTTTATTTCCCATTGATGGGGGAGACAAAGTGGCAACACAAGTACATCTGGAAAATAGATGCATACTAAGCAATCACCAACAGGCTCTGAAATAGGATTGGTCATCGTTCATGATGCACATTTGTTCTTTATGTACTGACTGCAGACTGAAAAGGCAGCAGCAAACTTTCCACTTCATACAGTTACAGTTTTGACAGATGCACAGGGTGACAGGGACAAATGGTTGAATCCAGACTCATTAAGGCTGGAATTTTCGCAATACCTTCACCAGCAATTTGGAGTGCATTGCTGAACAGCCACATTTTCAGAATAAAGGTGAACCAGAAATAAGTATGCCCTTGTGAGAATTGCAAATCAATGTGGCCTATCTTTTGTCCAACAATAGTCTCAGTCCCCAGAATTGGATTTAAGAGATTCCAGATTAATTGTGCCCCCTAAGGGATGAAAAAGAAAGAAAGACAGAAAGAAAGAAAGACAGAAAGAAAGAAAGACAGAAAGAAAGAAAGACAGAAAGAAAGAAAGACAGAAAGAAAGAAAGAAAGAAAGAAAGAAAGACAGAAAGAAAGAAAGAAAGAAAGAAAGAAAGAAAGAAAGACAGAAAGACAGAAAGAAAGAAAGAAAGAAAGAAAGAAAGAAAGAAAGAAAGAAAGACAGAAAGAAAGAAAGAAAGACAGAAAGAAAGAAAGAAAGAAAAAACACACAAATTTTAGCCCTCAAATTATTTCCACAAGCAATTTTGTATAAAAAAAAATGTAGCTTATCATCAACTATAACTAAACCAATGAGGAGACCTGACAACAGAAAAATCAGAAGAAACAGCCAATACTAGAACCACACAAGCAATGGTTCAGTTGTTGGAATTACTAGGTAAAAATTACTACCTGAGATTCCAGATCCTGGTTAAACACTTATGTGAAATGGACTAAATATCAGTTTTATTGCCCTCTGGATTCTTATATTGAAGCCCTAATCCTCAGGGTGTTGGTGTTTGGGAGAAGAATCTTTGAGAGGAAATTAGGTTTAGATGTTGCTATGAGAATGGAGCCTCTGTGAGGAAATTAATGAGGAAGAGAAAGAAATGGAAGAGCTGAGAGCTCTCATTTCCTCTCTTCCATGTGAGGAAAGAGCGAGAATATGACTGTCAATGAATCAGAAAGCAGCTCTCACTGGGAACTGAATCTGTAGCATCTTTATCTTGCACTTCCAGCCCCCAGAATTGTGAAAATAAATGTTTCCTGCTTAAAACAATCAGTCTAAAATATTCTGTTATAACAACAAGAATGGACAAATTAAACTTATGGAACAGTTTAGGCCTGATACCAAGTAATTACAAAGGCTGTTATCTTACAGGCCTATTGGGGGAAGCTCTCCCGCCAGATGCCCTGTTGTTGACACACTTCAGTCTCTGAAGGGAGTTATAGTCAAGGATTCATGCATCACTGCTCATGCATGCTCTTCTCATATTTTTATCTCAAGCCCTGACACCTCCATTCATAGGTCTCTTTCTCTGTGGCCTTGCACAGAGATCTCCCTCAGGCATTTCTCCAGAGGCCTCCTTATGAGGGAGGAAAAAGGAAAACTTAAAGACTTTGTTTTGCTGATTCTGACTCAGTACCTCGTAATTTTTCACTCCTAGCCATTTTGCCTCAGCCTCTCCCTTAGCCTACTGTCTAACAAACTGCTGTGATATTTTGTCTGGGGCCTCCCTCCACACTGAGATGAACCTCATATCTGTGCTGATCCACATGAACCTCAAGTGTGCTACTCTGTGGGGGAAAATAAAATTGAGGGAGTTGGTGTTTTCCACAGTTCTGTACTATTTATTACATATTGCAGTATGTGATTAAAGGATTAACGCTCATTTTTGTCTTCTTGATTTAGGTGACTATTCTGACACCTGGCAGTTCAATTCTCTCACCCAGCTCAGTTGACCTCCTGAAACTAATTTGATGCAAGTATACTTACTAGATTTGGGGAGATAAAAAGCAAGTTTAAATATTTTGGCAAAGAAGTGGAACATATCTTTAAAATAATAAATAAATTTTTTGAAAAAGAAAACAAATTTTTAAAAACATGAGAAGTAAATAACATCAAGATGTCAATGGATGTGTTTGAAAATGCACATCTTAAAGACAAATAACCAAAAACATACTGAACAGAATAAATAGTAGAAAAGAAATTCAGAATAAAGCCTGTAGAGGCAAAAAGAGAGTCATCAAGTGAGAGAAAATGAGAGACCATTAAAATACAATTTAAAAAACTCTAAAATGCATTTCATTAGAATCACAGAAGTTAAAGAGGGAAATGGACAGAAGCAATACTTGAATTGAAAAGAGCTAAGACCTTTAAGAGAGCAGCCAAGATAGTGGAATGGAAGTGATGCAGGAAAAATGGATGTGGGCTATGATTAAGGCCATGTCCCATGTCTCAGTTGATCACTTAGAAAGTTCCCCACTGCGTGTGGGTCTTTGGCATCACATAGGAAATTAACTCGAGTGAGCCACAGTTCAGGAAAGGTAGATTTATTTAAAGAGATACATACTGCATAAAGTGTAGGCTGTTTCAGAAGGCAAAAGAATGGCTAGGAGGTTTTGGGGTTAGGTGCTCAGGTTAAAGTAAAAGTAGACACACACCCTAAAGACAGAGTGTGGACCATTTTCAAAGAGAGAGGCGGCCACATGGCATGGTGATGCCAGATTTTATGGGCTTCTTAGCTTCACATGCCTACAAGTGAGAGGAATATTCCATATACACTGGGGAAGGGGCTGGGAATCCCAGGAAATGGGCCACTGCCCACGGTTTGACTTTGTGTGGTTAGAGTTGGGACTGTCATGGCACCTATGGGCATGTTATTTTCAATGAACATATAGTGAAGCTCCAAGTCTAATAGAGGCTATGCTTCCTGATATCATAATCCTCAAGGCCTACTTGGAGTTGTATCCTCCACAGTTTTGGGGTTAATTGTTTTCATTTTTTCAATGGCTGTGCACTGCCCCCTTTCCTACTGTCTCAGAAGGACTTTCTTAGCTGACCTTCTCCCAAGAAAACCCCAAGAGAGATATCCATGGACCCACCTAATTACCCAGAACACTTGCTTAACTTTGACAGAACATCACCTTTTTCAACTGACAAAATTCATCACAAATCTGGTAAAAGTAAATGGATAAAAGAAAGAATAAAAAGGAAATTAGTGCAGTACCTGTCCCTCTGTGAGGGAGGACCAAGGAAGTAATATTGCTCCTAAGCTGAGTCTCCCCAAACCCAGTGGAGATGTCAGTAGGACAGAGGGGAACCTCCAAAGCTCTGATTTGTATAGAACAGCCCATGACCCACAGAACTAAGTGAAACAGGCACAAAGGGTCCATATGACCTTCAGCTCTAGATGTGAAATGGCAGGTGTGGGATGGGACAGGCTGCCCAAGCAGGCAGAGGACTGGGGCCTATTGTACAGAGGCAAATTCAGGGGACTGGAGTGTACTGTGCTCTGTGGCTGGGAGAGTATATAGAACAGAACAGCCTGAATCCCCTGTAAAATAAAATTTAAATAAAAAGCAAAGCTAACTGCTAATTTGTATTGGGTAGAGAGGTGCTGTAGCCTTTGTCTCTGCAGACTCATGGCACCATTGCTGGCTCATTCTCAGGAGAAGACAGGTGGCACTCAGCCACAGCCAATATATTTCCCTGTTCTCACCTCTCAGGCAGTGTGTGGGTTGAAACCTGAACCTGTACCCAGGGCCTCTGCAATCTTATAGAGAAGACTGAGATTTATTTACAGCTCCAGGCAGTGGGGAACATTCTGCTCCAGTGCCTTTGTGGACTCATAACTGTAAGACAACTGAGCAAGGAGCAGTAATTTGCCACACATCTGGGGCATAAGGACTAGTGTGGCCATTTTCTGGTAGTCTGTCTACTGGAAATGTACTTGGCTCTGGGAATGGCACTGGCAGGGGCGCTATTGGCCCACATATCATGCTTGGAGGCAGTAGTGAAAGCGGCCCAGAATGAGGCTGTGACCTGAAGGCTTGATCGAAGGGCCTCTGTCACAACACAGTGGAGTTTGAGTTCACGCAGTAGTGTGAGGACAGGAGCCATGACAATGATAGAACAAAAGAAGGACCTGCTTGATAGAACGAGCAGGCTCTGACCACCGCAACCCCAGCCACAACCCCAACCAAAGTCAGAAGTCACAAAGGGAAGACTTGGTAACCAACCACGCTTAAAGAAGGCCTCACATCAAAATTATTAAGATCACACAGTCTATGTGGAAATACATTCTCATATTTTTTATTTCTTTGTTCTTTTTAATTTTCATTTTTTTTATTCTTTAGGATTTTCAGTTCTTAAACCCATAAAATTTTATTTTCTTCTTTTTAAATTGTTTTCCTTACTTTCAATTTGTTTCTGTTTTATTTTTTGCTTAGTTCTATCATTTATAGTATTCTGTTCTTAAATATTTTTCCTTTTATATTTTAAATTGTCTTTTATTTTAATTTTTTTCATTCTAATTTTTAATTTTAATTTCTCTTTTAAATCTTTCCCATTTTTAAACTTTATATTTTTTAATTAAAAAGAAGTTTGTGGTTTTGTTTTGTTTACTGGTTTTTGTTTTCTGTTTGTTTATTTCTAGTTTAGTTTGGCATCCTCTTTATAAATAAATAAATCCCTTCAGGAACAAAATAGATAACTGATATTCTCTAAACCATAGTGCGAAAGAGATATGAGTAAAGTTAAGAAGCAGAGGAACCACTCCCAATTAAAAGAACAACAGAAATCCCCTGAAAGAATGATCAATGAAATAGACTTTGACAGCCTACTAGATCATGATTTCAAAAGGGATTGATCAATGCACTGAAGGAACTAATATAGATTGTGAGTAGAGACAGAGAATACTTCAAAAAGAAAATTGAAACTATAAAGAGGAGCCAATTAAAAACAGAAAATTCAATGACAGAGATAAAACCTAGGCTAAAGGCTGTCAAAAGCCAATTAGACAATGCAGAGGAATGGATAAATGGCTTAGAAGACAGGATAAAAAAGTCACCCAATCAAAACAGCAGACATAAACACAAATAAAAACCAATGAAAACACTGTAAGGGTACTATGGAATTATAAAAAGCATGCCAACATATGCCATAATAGGTGTCCTAGAAGGAGAAGGAGTGATGGAGAATGAAAAGGTATCTGATGAAAACATGAATGAAAATTTCCAAAACCTAAAGAAGGAATCAGATTTCCAAATACAAGAAGCACAGAGGGTCCCAAACAAGAAGTACCCAAAACAGACCCACAGCAAGACATATTATAATCAGGATAGCCAGGGTTAAGGATAAAGTAATGATTCTAAAGGAAGCAAGAGAAAAAAAAAAAGAGAGAAGGGAACCCCCATAAGGCTTTCAGCTGATTTCTCTGCACAAACAGTGCAGGCCAGAGGGAGTGGCAATATATATTCAAAGTCTTGGATGAGGGAAATCTGCAACCTATGATACACTATTTAGCAAGATTATAATTTAGACTAGAAGGAGAGGTTAAGAAATTCACAGACTTTCAAAAACTAAAAGAATTCAGTACAACTAAACCTACGCTAAAACAAGTATTGAAAGATCTTCTCTAAACAGGAAAGAAGCAGGATGCTATAGAAAGAAGAAAACCATAACTGGAAAGGTGATAACCACAATGAGTTACAACAGAATAAACATGAAGATATAAAAGAGACCATCAGAATCATTAAGGATGAGAGAGAGTAGAAAAAAAATATAGATTTCTCTCTCTCTCTTTTTTTCTTTTTAGAATGGACTTGGACCTATATGACTATCAGTTTAAAGCAAACAGATAGAATAATAGGCTAATATACTTAAAAACCAGAGTAACCACAAGTCAAGAGCTTACAATAGAGTCACAAAAACCAAAAAGAAATCAAGATAATACAAAGGAAAATTACCAAACCACAAAAAGGAAAAGAAAATAATAGGAACAAAAAGGAAATACAAAAGCAACTGGAAAACTTAGTTCAAAACGGTGATAAACACACATCTGTCAATAATTAAAATAAATGCCAATGGACTAAGTGCTCAGATCAAGAGACATAGAGTGGCATACTGGATAATGAAACAAGAACCTATAATATGCTGCATACCAGAGACTCACTTTAGGGAGAATAACACACATAGATTGAAAGTGAGAGGATAGAAAAAGATATTTTATGCAAATGGAAATGGTAACAAAGCAAGAGTAGCAATACTGGTAGCAGACAAAATAAACTTTAAAACAAAGGCCATAAAGAAAGATAAAGGACACTATTTAATGATTAAAGCAACAATACAAGATGAAGATATTACACTCATTAGCATATATGCACTCAATGTAGGAGCACCTAAATACATAAAGCAAATACTAACAGATATAAAGAGAGAATCTGATGGGGGCAAAATCATAGGAAGAGAAATTAACAACCATTAACATCATTGGACAGATCTTCAAGACACAAAACTAATAAAGCAGCAGAGATATTGAATGATACAATAGAACTATTGGACTTAGTTGGTATTTTCAGAACACTACATCAGCCCAAAATTGAATATACATTCTTTCAAGTGCACATAAAACATTTTCTAGGATAGACCATGTCTCAGGCACAAAAGAAGCCTCAAGAAATTTAAGAGGATTGAAACTATTTCAATTAACTTTTTCTGACCACAATGCCATGTAACTAGATATCAACCACAGAAAAACAAAGGAGAAAACAACTGACAGCATGGAGATTAAACCACATGCTACTAAAAGGACAATGGGTCAAAGGAAAACTGAAAGAAGAAACTAAAAAATAAGACAGACAACAATGAAAACACAACAATATTAGATCTATGGCATGCAGCCAAAGCACACCTAAGAGGGAAGTTCATAGCAATACAGGATTTCCTCAAAAAATAACAATCTCAAATAAACAACCTAACCTCCCATCTAAAACCTTAGAAAAAGAAGAGTAAACAAAACCAAAAGTCAGCAGAAGGAAGGAAACAACAAAGATCAGGGAGGAAATAAATAAAATAGTGCTTTAAAGAAAAATAATGGAAAAGATCAATCAAACCAAGAGCTGTTTTTTTTGAAAGAGAAAACAGAATTGATAAACATCTGGCCAGGCTCACCAAAAGAAAAGAGAGAGAAGACAAACAAAAAAAGAAAGGAAAATGGAGAAATAACAACCAATACTACAGAAATATAAAATATCATAAAAGAATACTATGAACAACTATATGGGGAAAAAATGGATAACATTGAAGAAATGGACAAGTTTCTGATGTCATTCAGTTCACCAATACTGAATCAAGAAGAAATTGACTATTTGGCTCAAAGTAGAATTAGCAATAATAATAAAAAAAAAAAATCCCTGCAAACAAATGTCCAGGAAAAGATGGCTTCACAGGAAAATTCTACCAAACATACAAAAAGGAACTCATACAGATCCTTCTCAAACTCTTCCAAAAGATTGAAAAGGAGGAAGTAATCCCAAACTCATTCTATGAAGCCACCATCACCCTGATAACAAAACCAAAGGCACTACCAAGAAAGAAAATTAAAGGCCAATATCACTGATGAAAATTGATGCAAAAATCCTCAAAAAATATTAGCAAACAGAATCCAACAGCACATTAAAAAATTCATACACCATTATTAAGTTTGATTCATCCAAGGAACACAAGGATGTTTCAACATATGCAAATCAATCAATGTGATGCAACATAACCACAAAAGAAAGGACAAAACCACATGATCATTTCAATAGATGCAGAAATGCACTTTATATAATTCAAATCCAATTTATGATAAAAAAAAACCTTACTAAAGTGGGTATAGAGGGAACATTTATCAATGTAATAAAAGCTATATATGACAAATCTACAGCAGCATACTAATCCATGGTGAAAAACTGAAAGCCTTTCCTCAGAAATCTGGGACAAGACAAAGTTGTCTACTCTCACTTCTATCCAACATAGTCTTTGAAGCCCTAGCCACAGCAATCAGGGAAGAAAAAGAAATAAAAAGCATCCAAATCTGAAAAGAAGGGTTAAAAATGTCAGTATATGCAGATGACATGATACTCTATATAGAAAACCCTAAAAGCTCCACACAAAAACTACTAGAGTTAATAAAGAATTCGGTAAGGTAGCAGGATACTAGATTAATGTACAGAGATCAGTTGCATTGATTTACATTAATAATGACTCAAAAGGAAAACACAGAAAAAAAAAAACCCTCTTAAAATTGCATAGAAAACAATATAATGCTTAGGAATAAATCTGACCAAGGAGGTGAAATACTTATACATGAACAACTATAAAACATTAAATAAGACAATTAAAGAAGACTTAAAGGAATTGAAAGATATCCTATGCTCTTGGAATGTAAAATCAATATCATTAAAATGACCATGCTTCCTAATACAATCTACAGATTTAATGTGATCTTTATAAAATTACTCAGGACATTTTTACAGAATTGGAATGAACAATCCTAAGATTTATATGGAATAACAAAAGACCCAGGATTGTCAAAGCATTATTGAAGAAAAAGAAAGAAGCTGGAAGAATAACCCTCCCAGACTTCAGACAACATTACAGAGCTACCAAAATCAAAACAGCATGTTATTGACATAAAAGCAGACATATGGTTTGATGGAACGGAATGAAGAGCCCACAAATAAATCCACTGACCTATGGTTAATTAATCTTTGACAATGGGGGCAAGAGTATACAATGGAGAAAAGAGAGTCTCTTCAATAGATGGTGTTGATAAAACTGGATAGCAGCATGTAAATCAATGAAATTAGAATCCCTCACTCCATACACAAAAATAAACTCACAAAGGCTTAAAGGCTGAAATATAGGACAAGATACAATAAATATTCTAGAAGGAAACATAGGAAAAGCATTCTCTGACATGAATTTTAGCCACATTCTCCTAGAGCAGTCCACCCGGATAATGGCAATAAAAGCAAAAATAAACAAATGGGGCCTAATTAAACATAAGCTTTTGCACAACAAAGGAAACTATAAGCAAAACAAAAGGACAACCTATGGAATGGGGGAAAATATTTGCAAATGATGTGACTGACAAAGCCTTTATTTACATAATGTAAAAACAGTTCATACAGAAGGGGCCAAGGTGGTGGAGTAGTAGGACTCTCGTAGCTCACCCTCTGCCACAGATACACCAAGACTCACATCTACGGACCCACTAAGCCAACCAGAGCACCTGCAGAGCTCCGACAGAACAGCGTCCTCTTCAAAAGACAAAGACGCCAAAAATCTGGTAGGAGAAAGGAAAACAAGAAAGACAAAAAGGCAAAACAGTGCGGGACCGGTTCACGGGGAGGGAGCGACAAAGGAGGACTGGCACTCGTTTGCTGGGTCTCTCCTCTCCAATGGAAAGGCCAGCAGGACAGAGGGGGAGCCTCTGAGGCTCGGATCTATACAGAGCAACACTTGACCAACAGAACCAAGTTAAACAGGCACAGAGGGTCCTGCAACAACCAGCCCAGCCCGAGACCCGAGCCAGGAGTTGGGGGCCGGGACTGACTGCCCGAGCCGGGCGGAGGATGAGGACGGCTGCAGTGAGGCAGCCCCGGGGGGACTGCAGGGTGCTGTGCAACGTGGATGAGTGGGTGCACAGGGCAGAACATCCTGGGCCCTCCATAAAACAGCACAGCTGATGTGCCCTTGGGGGAAGGGAGCATACACCCATCTCTGAAATCCCATGGAAGGTTTTTGGTGAGAAGAGGCGGGGCTCGGGCTCGGCCCCCATATCCTCCAGCGGTTGGCACCCAAGTGGGAGCGGGGGTGAAACCTGAATCCGCACCTGGGGGCTCAGCAGCCTTAAAGGCCAGACAGTGACTTCCTTGCAGCCCGAGTCAGATAGGAACATTCTGCCCTGGTGCCTCACAAAGCTCGTGCCACCTGAACAAACAAGCAGCTGAGTTTGGGCATGGAGCATGGGTGGGGCTGTTCTGCGGTCTTCCGCTGCCCGCCTGCGAAGCACGGATCCAGGTTGCACTGCAAGGCGCCTCGGAGCTGCAGAGCGACCACCGCATGGAGACAGCGGGTGGTCCCCCGCCTTTCCTGCGGGAACGCTGTGCTGGGAGGGGGCGCGATCTGCTTGCTGAAAGGCACTAGGAGCAGCACAGACGAGGGCACCAATGGAGGGCCTCTGGAAATAGCAAGCAGAGCTCACGAAACTAGGCGAAGACACAAAGACTTCTTATTAAGAGCACATAGATTCCAGGAGAACAACCCTGCCCCTCTCTTTATGTTAAACCTGTTTTTACATGTCGTATTTTCTATTAACTTTTTAATTTTTACTTTTTCAACAATTATCTATCCTCCAAGTTTTAATCCCTGTAAAATTTTTCTTTTAAAATAATACTATTGATTGAAAAAGTCCATGTCATTTCATTTTTCTCTCTCTTGGATTTGATCTCCTGTTGTTGATTACATACAGGTTTCAAATAAATTTTTTCCTCTTTTCTCTTATTTTAAAGCTTTTTAAAAGACGTCTCAACCCGATTGCTATTCTGCTTCAACTTACCCTTCAAGTATTCATTGTACACTGTTTTCAAACATTTTGTTCTCCCCCTTTTAAAATTCTCTATTTATCATATTTTTTATCCATTATATTTTACTACCTTTTTAATTTCTACTTTCTAAACAATTGCATATGCTTCTAGTTTTAATTTCTTTTAAATTTTTCTACTAAAGTAGTTATATTATTATTTTTTTAAAAATCCACCTGATTACATTTTCACTTCTTTTGAGTTTGATCTCCTGTTATTGATTATAAATAGGATTGAAATATCATTTTTGATTTTTTTTCTTTTTGTTAAGGGTTTTTGAAAAGATATCTCAACCCCAATGCTAGTCTGATTCAAATTACTATTCTATAATTGACTATACACAGTTTTCAAACCATTTATTCCTTCCTTCTCTTAAAATTTCCTCTTCATTTTATCTTTTTATCTGCTCTTATTTCTATTACCTTTTTAATTTCCACTTTCTAAACAATTGTATATGCTTCTAGTTTTAATTCATTTTAAATTTTTATTTTAAAATAGTTATATTATAATTATTTAAAACACAATCCACCAGATTTCATTTTCATTTCTTTTGGTTTTGATGTCCTGTTATTGATTATAAATAGGTTTCAAATATCATTTTTGGATCACTTTTCTTTTTTTTTAAGGTTTTTATAAAAGAGTCTCAACTCAAATACAAGTCGGATCCAAATTGCACTTCTATAATTGATTATACACTGTTTTCAAACCTTTTTTCCTCCCTTCTTATAAAATTCTCCTTCTCTCACTCTCACTTTAAGTTTTATTCCTACATAGGCATTAGATAGATAAATATATAAACTACTTTGAGTCCCACAATAGATAACTGATACTCCATAAGCCACAGTGACACACAGGTATGAACAACATGAAGAAGCAGAGAAACCATTCCCAATTAAAAGAACAAGAGAATACCTCTGAAACAATGATCAATGAAATAGACATTGATAGCCTACTAGATCAAGATTTCAAAAAAGGGGTGAACAATATATTGAAGGAACTGACAGAGATAGTGTTTAGATATATAAAATATGTCAAAAATGAAATTGAAACTATATAGAAGAGCCAAGTACAATTGGTAAACTCATTGGCTGAGATGAGAACAGATCTAAAGGCTGTGCAAAGCAGACAAGATAATGCAGAGGAATGAATCAGTAACCTAGAAGACAGGACAACAGAAAGCACCCATTCAGAACAACTGCAAGATTAACAAACAAACAAATAACAAATGAAAGCAACATACGGGACGTATGGGATAATATAAATTGTACAAATCTTCGCATAATAGCGGTCCCAGAAGGGGAAGAAAGATCAAAGGGGATTGAAAAGGTTTTTGAAGAAATCATGAGTGAAAACTTCCCAAACTTAAAGAAGGAATCAGATATCCAAGTACAGGAGGCTCGGAGGGTCCCAAACAGGAAGAACCTAAACAGGCCCACACCAAGACATATCATAATCAAGATGGAGAGAGTCTAGGATAAAGAAATGATCCTAAAGGCATCAAGAGAAAAGCAAACGGTGAGTTACAAGGGAACCCCCATAAGGCTCTCAGCTGATTTCTGTACACAAACACTACAGGCCAGAAGGGAATGTCAAGATATATTCAAAGACCTGAATGAAAACAGATGCAGCCTAGAATACTTCATCCAGCAAGGCTATCCTTTAGGATAGAAGGAGAAATAAAATATTTCACAGACAAGAAAAAACTACAAGAGTTTAGCAACACTGAACCCATGCTAAAAGAAATATTGAAAGGGCTATTCTAAATAGAAAAGGAGCAGAATGCTACAGAAATGAGAAACTCACAAATGGAAAGGTGATAACTCATGAATTACAAATAAAACAAACACAAAATTGTAAAAGAAGACATCAAAATCATTAGAGGCTGGGAGAGGGAAGCAAGAAAATATAGAATATTTTCTTACTTTTTAAAAAAATATTTGTTTTTGGTAGGATGGGTTCGAGATAAATTAATGGGCTAACAGACTTAGAGAAAAGGGTAACCACAAGTCAAATACTTACAAGGGAGTAACAAAAACTAAATCAAATCCATGATAATACAAAGGAAAATTACCAAACCGCAAAAGAAAGAAGAAGGGAACAAAGAGGAAATACAAATACAACTGCAAGGATAAGTTCAAAATGGCAATAAACACACATCTATCATAAATTATTGTAAATGTTAATAGACTAAATGCTCCAGTCAAAAGACATAGAGTGGAAGACAGGATAATAAACAAGAACCTTCAATATGCTGCATACAAGAGACACACTGTAGGGAGAAGGACACTTATAGATTGAGAGTGAAAGGATGGAAAAGAATAGTCCATGCAAATGGAAAAGCCAAAAAAACAGCTGTTGCAGTACTGATTTCAGACAAAATAGACTTTAAGACAAAGGCCATAAAGAAAGATAACGAAGGACATTTTACAATGATTAGAAGAGTAATACAAGATGAGTATATTACACTCATTAAAATATATGCAACCTATAAGGGAGTACCTAAATACATGAAACAATTACTAAAACAGATAAAGGGGGTTATTCCTGGGAATACAATCAGAGTTGGAGATTATAACTCCGCATTAACATTACTAGGCGGATTGTCCAGACAGAAAATAAGTAACTCAACAGAGAAACTAAATAATACAATAGGAAAGTTATATTTCTTGGATATTTCTAGAGCATTACACCCCCCAAAAATAGGATATGCATTGTTTACAAGTGTACATGGAACGTTTTCTAGGATTGATCATGTACTTGGGCACAAAAGAAACCTCAACAATTTTAAGAAGATAGAAATTATCTCAAGCAGCTTTACTGACCACATGGCCATGAAACTAGAAATCAACAACATAGAAACAAATGAGAACAAAAGGAAAGCATGGAGATTAAACAATATGCTATTAAAAAACCAATGGGTCAATGAGGAAATCAAGGCTGAAATTAAAAAATACCTTGAGACAAATGACAATGAAAGCACAACCACACAAAATTTATGGGACACAGCAATGGCAATGCTAAGAGGGAAGTTTATAGTGAAAGAAGTCTACCTCAAAAAAGGAAAACCATCCCAAATAAACAATTTAACCCGCCAGCTAAAGGAACTAGAAAAAGAAGAAAAAAAGCCCCAAAAGACAGCAGAAGGAAGGAAATTATAAAGACCAGGGAGGAAATAAATAAAATAGAGACTAAAAATACATAGAAAAATCAATCAAACCAAAAGCTGGTTTTTTGAAAAAGCAAATAAAATCGACAAATGTCTAATCATAATCACAAAGAAGAAGGAAGAGAGAGCACAAATTACCAAAATAAGAAAGGAAAATGGAGAAATTACAACAATAAAATAGAAATACAGAATATCTTACCAGAATATTTTGAAAAACTATATGGAACCAAACTGTATAACCTAGAGGAGATGGACAGGTTTCTGGAAACATACTGTCCACCAAGACTGAATCAAGAAGAAACTGATGACTTGAACAAACCAATCACTACAAATGAAATCGAAATATCAATAAAAATCCTGCCTACAAATAAAAATCCAAGACCGGATGTCTTCACCGGGGAATTCTACCAAACATACAAAGAAGAATTCATACCAGTCCTGAAAGTCTTCCAGAACATTGAAAAGGAGAGAATACTCCCAAACTCACTCTATGAAGCCACCATCACCCTGATACCAAAACCAGAAAAACACACTACCCAAAAAGAGAATTATAGGCCAATATCACTGATGAACATAGATGCCAAAATCGTCACCAAAATATTTGTGAACAGAGTCTAACAACACATAAAAAATGTATATGTCATGATCAAGTGGGGTTCATCCCAGGGACACAAGGGTGGTTCAAGATACACAAGTCAATCAATGGAATACATCACATCAACAAGAGAAAGGACAAAACCCACATGATCACCTCAGTAAATGCAGAAAAAGCATTTGATATAATTCAACACCCATTTATTATAAAAACTCACACCAAAGTGGGTACACAGGGAACATATCTCAACATCATAAAGGTTACACATAACAAACCTGCAGCCAGCCTAGTAGCCAATGGAGAAAAACTCAAAAGCTTCCCACTAAAATGCGGAACAAGACAAGGATGCCCACTATTATCACTCCTATTCAACATAGACTTGGAAGTCCTAGACACAGCAATCAGGCAAGAGAGCGAAATCAAAGGGATCCAAATTGGAAAAGAAGAGGTAAAAGTGTCACCATATGCTGATGACATGTTACTATATATAGAAAACACTTAAAAGTCCACACAAAATCTACTAGAACTGATCGAAGAGTTCAGCAAGGTAGCAGGTTACAAGATTAACATTCAAAAATCAGTTGCATTTCTTTACACTAACAATGAATCAACAGAAAAAGAAAGTAAAGGAACAATCCCCTTTATAATAGCACCCAAAGTAATAAAATTCCTAGAAATAAATCTAAACAAGGAGGTGAAAGTATTATACACAGAAAACTATAAACAATTGATGAAAGAAATTAAAGAAGACTTTAAAAAGTGGAGATATCCCATGCTCTCGGATTGGAAGAATCAATATTGTTAAAATGGTCACACTGCCGTAGGCGATCTAGAAATTTAATGCAATCCCTATCAAATTACCGAGGACATATTTCATAGAACTAGAACAAATCATACTAAAATATATATGGAACCATCAAAGACCTAGAATTGCCAAAGCATTACTAAAGAGAAAGAAAGAGGCTGGAGGGGTATCTCTCCCAGACTTCAGACGATGCTATAGAGCCATAGTCATCAAGACAGCATGGTATTGGTACAAAAACAGACATATAGACCAATGGAACAGAATAGAGAGCCCAGAAATGGACCCACAAACTTTTGGTCAACTAATCTTTGACAAAGGAGGCAAAAATATATAATGGAATAAAGACAGTCTCTTCAGCAAATGGTGATGAGAATACTGGACAGCAGCCCATAAAGCAATAAAGCAAGAACACTCTCTTACACCACACAGAAAAATCAACTGAAAATGGATCAAAGACTTAAACATAAGACAAGACATAATAAACCTCCTAGAAGAAAATATAGGCAAAACATTATCTGACATACATCTCAAAAATGTTCTCAAAGAACAGTCTACTCAAGCAATAGAAATAAAAGCAAGAATAACAAGTGGGACCTAATGAAACTTACAAAGGTTCTTTACAGCAAAGGAAACCATAAGTAAAACAATAAGACAACCTATGGAATGGGAGAAAATTTTTGCAAATGAAACGAACAAAGGCTTGATCTCCAGAATATATAAGCAGCTCAGACAGCTTAATAAGAAAAAAATTAAAAACCCAGTACAAAAATGTGCAAAAGATCTAAAGAGGCAATTCTCCAAGGAAGAAACACAAATGATCAATAGGCACATGAAAAAATGCTCAATATCACTAATTATCAGAGAAATGCAAATCAAAACTACAATGAGGTATCACCTCACACCAGGCAGAATGGCCATCATTCAAAAATCCACAAATGACAAATGCTGGAGAGGCTGTGGAGAAAAGGGAACCCTCCTTCACTGCTGGTGGGAATGAAGTTTAGTGCAGCCACTGTGGGAAACAGTATGGAGATTCCTCAAAAGACTAGGAATAGACTTACCATATGACCCAGGAATCCCACTCCTGGGCATATATCTAGTAGGTAACCTACTTGAAAATGACACCTGCACCCCAATGTTCATAGTAGCAATATTTACTATAGCTAAGACATGGAAACAGCCTAAATATCCATCAATGGATGACTGGATAAAGAAGAACTGGTATATTTTTACAATGGAATACTTCTCAGCCATAAAAACAGACAACATAACGCGGTTTGCAGCAACGTGGATGGTCCTGGAGAATGTCATTCTAAGTGAAGTAAGCCAGAAAGAGAAAGAAAAATACCATATGACATCACTCATATGTGGAATCTAAAACAAACAAACAAAAAAAACAACAAAAGAGAAATACAAAACAGAATAGAGTCACAGACATAGAATAGAAACTTGTGATTGCCAAGGAGGCGGGCGTTGGGAAGACATAGACTGGGATTTTAAAATTGTAGAATAGATAAACAAGATTATACTTCATAGCACAGGGAAATATATACAAGATCTTACGGTAGGTTACAGAAGAAAAAATATAACAATGAATAAATATGTGTTCATGTATAGCTGAAAAATTGTGCTCTACACTGGAATATGACAGAACATTTTGAAATGATTATGAATCGATTCAAAAAGTTAAAAAAAGAAATTATTTTTATATTTTTTGCCTTTATGCCAATCCAAGTATCCCAATAGGATTTATTTAAAAAGACTACATTTTCCCATGCCTGTGCAATGCCATCTTTGCCACAAAGGTAATATTCAGGAGCACATGGTGTATTTTTTTCTTTTCCTTTTTTCTTTAGTATTAGTTGTTATTTCTCTCTTTACATGGTGTATCTTTATATTGTGTTTTATTCCACTAGTGTATTTGTTCTTTCTTGCATGAAGATCATAATATTTTGATTATTGTAGTTTTATTATGAGACTTATTAAGCTAGCTGAAGTCCTGCTACCTTATTCTTTTCCAAGTGTGTCTTGAATAGTCTTCATTTTCTGAATATCCATAAACATAATGTAATTCACTTGACATATTCCCCTAAAACACTGGAATTGAATTACACATCAGTCTGTGGAGAATTGTCATATTACATTTGTTTTTCAATGCATGAACTTCATATGATTATCCATTTGTTCATCTATTCTTTAATTTCTCTTAGCAATATTTCATAATTTTCTATATACAAGTATTGCATTTTTTAACAGTTTTCTCTTGATATTTGGTATTTTTGATGCTTTTGAAATTAAATTGTTAAAATTATCTTTCTGCTTCTTGATGGTATATAGAAATAAAATTTATTGCATATGAAGACCTTCAATCAAGCAGCTTTAATAAAAATCTGATTTGTTAATTCTCATCATTTATCTTTAGTTTCTTTTTGAATTTTCTATATAACAATTGTGTTATCTGCAGATGTTAGTATAGTTTCTTGGTTTTAAATCTTACAATTTTTTACATACAGATATATATATGAATGCAGAATTTTCTCTGCATTATATAAGACCTCCACTCTATCACTGAATTGTAACAACAGTGACAGTAAGCAATATTGTTGCCGATCAACAGTGGGAAAATATTCTCCAGTTCATCATTAAATGTAGTGTTTTTTGACATATGTAATTATAGCTTCTTCCAAGATATATCAAGAACCTGATCTACCCCCTGCTGACTTCCAGGTTATTGTGTTTATAAGTTATATATATATATATATACAACAAACTAATATATATATAATTTATGTAAATAAATATATATTATAAGTTATATTAAGCCTATCACATATTGTTATTGCTTTATATATTTTTATTTATTTGGTGCTAGGCACAGATTTATTAATTTTGTTATTTCTACTGTGTTTCTGCTTCTCCTTCTTTTTATCCAGGATTTTCCCCTTTTTAAATAAATGTTTTCATTTTCTCTTTTTTTCCCAAGCAATATTTCGTATGCCATCATCATTATATCCTTTCAGTGCATCAAAGATGTGATACATGTGTGAAATTAGATACCAATTTAATTTTTTCTTCTTTGATGCAAACTTTTTTCTTTGTTTCTGCTTTGTATCCCTTCCTGATGATTTTCAGGTTGTTTCTTTGTCTTTTTTCCCCTTTATTTTTTATGATTTTATTATAATTAGTGTAGAAGGGTAATTCTTTCTGGTGTTGTTTTTCTTATGTTTGTAATCCAATGAGCTTATTGAGCCTGTGTAGTATTCATTTGTCAGTTTTAAAGGTCTTATATTTTTTTTTATTGAAGGACAGTCACTTACAATGTGTCAATTTCTGGTGTACAGCATGATGTCCCAGTCTTGCATATACATAAATATATTCACTTTAGTATTTTTTTTCCTTCGAGGGTTATTACAACATATTGAGCATAGTTCCCTGTGCTATACAAAAGAAACTTTTTAAAAAATTTATTTTTATATATAGTGGCTAACATCTGTAAATAGCAAATGACCAAATTTATTCCCTCCATCACCCTTTCCCTACAACCAAAAATTTGTTTACTAAGTCGGAGAGTCTGTTTCTGTTTTGTAGATGAGCTAATGGTGTTTTCTTTTATCCTGTTTTTTTTTTAATTCCACATATTTGTGATATCATATGGTATTTTTCTTTCTCTTTCTGGCTTACTTCACTTAGAATGGCAATCTATAGGTGCATCTATGTTGCAGCAAATGGTATTATTTTATTCTTTTCTATGGCTGAGTAATATTCCATTGTATAAATATACCATGACTTCTTTATCCATTCTTCTGTTGATGGACATTTAGGTTGCTTCAATGTCTTAGCAATTGTATACAGGGCTACTATGAACATTAGGGTGCATGTATCTTTTTCCATTACAGTTACGTCCAGATATATTCCCAGAAGTAGGGTTGTTTTTAGTTTTCTGAGAAATCTCCATACTTTTTTCCATCATGGTGGAACCAAACTACATTCCTAACAGTAATGTGTGAGGGTTCTTTTTCTCCACATTCTCTCCAGCATTTATCATTTGTGGACTTTTAAATGATGGCTATTCTGACTGCTGTGAGGTGATACATCATTGTAGTTTTGATTTGCATTTTTCTGACAATTAGGAATATTGAACAATTTTCATACATCTATTGGCCATTCATATGTCTTCATACAGGAAAAGCTTGCTTAGGTCTTTTGACCATTTTTGGATTGAGTTGTATTTGGTTTTGTTATTAAAATATATGAACTGTTTTTTTTAAACATTTTTTATTGATTTATAATCAGTTTATAATGTTGTGTCAAATTTCAGTGTAGAGCAAAATTTTTCACTTATACATGAAAATATAAATATTCATTGTCACATTTTTTCTTCTGTGAGCTACCATAAGATCTTGTATATATTTCCCTGTGCTATACAGCATAATCTTGTTTATCTATTCTACAATTTTGAAATCCCACCTATCCCTTCCAACCCTCCATTGCCTTGGCAACCACAAGTTTGCATTCTATGTCTATGAGTCTATTTCTGTTTTGTAGTTATGCTTTGTTTGTTATTATTTATTTATTTATTTTTAGATTCCACATATGACCGACCTCATATGGTATATTTCTTTCTCTTTCTGGCTTACTTCACTTAGAATGACATTCTCCAGGATCATCCATGTTGCTGCAAATGGCATTTTGTTGTTGGTTTTTATGACGAAGTACTATTCATTGTATAAATGTACCAACTATCCTTTATCCAGTCATCTGTCGATGGACATTTAGGCTGTCTCCATGTTTTGGCTATCGTAAATACTGCTGCTATGAATACTGGGGTGCAGGTGTCATCCTGAAGTAGGCTTCTTTCTGGATATATGTCCAGGAGTGAGATTCCTGGGTCATATGATAAGTCTATTCCTAGTCTTTTGAAGAATCTCCATACTATATTCCACAGTGGCTGCACCAAACTGCATTCCCACCAGCGGTGTAGGAGGGTTCCCCTTTCTCCACAGCTTCTCCAGCGTTTGTCATTTGTGGATTTTTGAATGATGGCCATTCTGACTGGTGTTACTTGATACCTCATTATAGATTTGATTTGCATTTGTCTGATAATTAGTGATATTGAGCATTTTTTCATGTTCTTATCGATCATTGTATGTCTTCCTTGGAAAATTGCTTTAGATCTTTCGCCTACTTTTGGTTTGGGCTGTTTCAATGTTTCTTATTTAGTCATCTGAGCTGCATATATATTCGGGCGATCAAGCCTTTGTCAGTTTCACTTGCAAAAATTTTCTCCTATTCTGTAGATTGTCTTTTTGTTTTACTTCTGGTTTCCTTTGCTGGAAAGAAGCTTGTAAGTTTCATTAGGTCCCCTTCTTTACTCTTGCTTTTATTTCTATTGCTTTAGTACATTGTTCTCAAGAACATTTTCAGATGTATGTCAGGTAATGTTTTGAATATGTTTTCTTCTAGGAGGTTTATTTTATCTTGTTTTGTGTTAAGCCTTTGATCCATTTTGAGTTGATTTTTGTGTATGGTGTAAGGGAGTGTTCTAGCTTCAATGCTTTACATGCTGCTGTCCAGTATTCCGAACACCATTTGCTGAAGAGACTGTCTTTATTCCATTGTATATTCTTGCCTCCTTTGTCAAAGATTAGTTGACCAAAAGATTGTGGGTTAATTTCTGGGCTCTCTATTCTGTTCCATTGGTCTATAGGTCTGTTTTTGTGCCAATGTCATGCTGTCTTGATGACTGTAGCTCTATAGTATCATCTGAAGTCTAGGAGAGTTATTCTTTCAGCCTCTTTCTTTCTCTTCATTAATGCTTTGGCATTTCTAGGTCTTTGATTGTTCCATTTAAATTTGATTATGATTTGTTCTAGTTCCGTGAAATATGTCTTCAGTAATTGGATAGGGATTGCATTACATCTGTAGATTGCCTTGGGTAGTGTGACCATTTTAACAATATTAATTCTTCCAATCCGAGAGCATGGGATATCTTTCCATTTTCTAAAGTCTACTGTGATTGCTTTCATCAATGGCTTATTGTTTTCTGTACAATTCTTTCACCTCCTTGTTTAGATTTATCCCAAGATATTTTATTAATTTGGGTGCTATTTTAAAGAGGATTGTTTCTTTACTTTCTTTTTCTTTTGATTCATTAGTGTAAAGAAATACAACTGATTTTTGAACGTTATTCTTGTAACCTGCTACCTTGCTGGATTCTTTGAACAGCTCTAGTAGTTTTTGTGTGCACCTATTATGGTTTTCTATATCTAGTAACAAGTCAGCAGCATATACTGATACTTTTACCACTTCTTTTCCAATCTGGATGCCTTTGATTTCCGTCTGTTGCCTGATTGCTGTGGCTAAGACTTCCAAGAATATGATGAATAGGAGTGGTGATAGTGGGCACCCTTGTCTTGTCCCAGTGTTTAGTGGCAAGGTTTTGAGTTTTTCACCATTGAGTAGTATGCTAGCTGTAGTTATGCCATATATAGCTATTCTAAATGCTCCAGTCAAAAGACATAGAGTGGCAGAGTGGGTAATAAAGCAAGAGCCTACAATATGAAGCATACCTTGACCCACATTAGGGAGAAGGACACATATAGATTGAGAGAGAGAGGATGGAAAAGAATAGCCTATGCAAATGGAAAAGCCAAAAAGGCAGTTGTAGCAGTACTGATTTCAGACAAAATAGACTTTAAAACAAAGGCCATAAAGAAAGATAAAGAAAGACATTTTATAATGATTAGAAGAGTAATACAAGGTGAGGATATTACAATTGTTAATATATATGTGCCCAATATAGGAGCACCTAAAAACATAAAACAATTACTAAAACAGATAAAGGGGGATATTGATGGAAATACAATCATTTTTGGAGATTTTAACACCGTATTAACATCACTAAGCAGATCTTCCAGACTGCAAATAAATAAGCCAAAACAGAAATTAAATAATACAACAGAAATATTAGATGTGGTGGATATTTTCAGAGCATTACACCCCCCAAAATAGGATATGCATTCTTTTCAAGTTTACGTGGAACATTTTCTAGGATTGATCATGTAATTGGGCACAAAAGAAACCTCAAAAATTTAAAGAATATAGAAATTATCTCAAGCATCTTTACTGACCACAAGGCCATGAGGCTAGATATCAACAACAGAGAAACAAAGGAGAACAAAAGGAAAGCATGGAGATTAAACAATATGCTATTAAAAAACCAAAGGGTCAATGAGGAATTCAAAGCTGAAATAAAGAAATACCTTGAGACAAATGACAATGACAGCACAACCACACAAAATTTATGGGACACAGCAAACACAGTGCTAAGAGGGAAGCTTATATTGATACAAGCCTTCCTCATAAAAGAACAATCTCAAATAAACAATTTAACCACCAGCTGAAAGAACTAGAAAAAGAAGAACAAAAAGACCCAAAAGGCAGCAGAAGGAAGGAAATTATAAAGATCAGGGAGGAAATAAATCAAATAGAGATTAAAAAACAGAAAAATCAAACCAAAAGCTGGTTTTTTGAAACAATAAATAAAATTGAAAAACTTCTGAGCAAACTCAAAAAGAAGAAAGAAGAGAGAGCACAAATTACCAAAATAAGAAAGGAAAATGGAGAAATTACAACCAATAAAATAGAAATATAAAAAATCATATGAAAATATTATGAAAAACTCTATGGAACCATAGTGGATAACCTAGATGAGATAGACAAGTTTCTGGAAACATACTGTCCACCAAGACTGAATCAAGAAGAGACTGACCACTTGAACAAAGTGATCACTATAAATGAAATTGAAATAGGAATAAAAAACCTCCCTAAAAATAAAAGTCCAGGACCGGATGGCTTCACCAGGGAATTCTACCAAATACAAAGAAGAATTCATACCAGTACTTCTTAAATTCTTCCAGAAGATTGAAAAGGAGTGAATACTCCCAAACTCATTCTATGAGGCCACCATCACCCTGATACCAAAACCAGGAATAGACACTACCCAAAAAGAGAATTATAGGCCAATATCACTGATGAACATAGATGCCAAAATCCTCACCAAAATATTTGCAAATAGAATCCAACAGCACATAGAAAAGATTATACATCATGACCAAGTGAGGTTCATCCCAGGGAAATAAGGTTGGTACAACATACACAAATCAAGCAATGTAATACATCACAGCAACAAGAGAAAGGACAAAAACCTCATGATCATCTCAATAGATGCAGAAAAATCATTTGATAAAATTCAACACTCATTTATGATAAAAACCCTCACCAAAGTGGATATGGAGGGAACATATCTCAACATAATAAAAGCTATACACAAATTATTCATTTACTAACAACTGAAAAGATAGATAAATGAATGGAACAGAAAATGCCCAAACATGCAAATATATGTAACATTTTAGAACTTTTTACTGATGACATTTCATATAAGAAGGAAAACATAAATTATTCATAAACTGTGGAGAATTAATCTATTTAGAGAAAAGTAGCTAAATTTTTATCTCACAAAAATAAGTTTCAGATGGAGTATAGATTGTAAATTTGAAATTTACAAAGTGAGAAAAGTACCAGAGTAAAACACAAATTCCTATTTTTACATTTCATTATGCTCACCAAGACATTCTTAAGAATGTCTTCAAAAAAAAAAGAATCCTGGAGGTTGAATAACAACATAAAAAATCAAAACCATCTGTAGATCAGAATATAAAATTAGCAAAATAAAAGACGTGATTTTAAAATATTTCCAATGGATTTGTATCAAACAAAAGAAATCTTCATTTTTACTGAGAAGTCTTGAAATCAACAACCAAAAAAAAAAAAAAAAACCCGCTCTAAATTGAAATTGGGCAAAGTGCCTTTTTTCATATCTGTAAATGACCAATGGTCACAGGGGAAAATATTTAGCATCTCTGGTCAGAAAAAGAATTTAAGTTAAAAGAGAAATGAAATAACATTTTCCTTCACAAAATTTGTGAAGATGAAGAGCAGTGGTAAATAGACTGCTGTGTGTGAAGATGAAGAGCAGTGGTACTTACACTGCTCTGTACTGAACTGTTTGGAAACACAGCACACTCATGAGAGATTGTTTTTTAAAGATACCTAGTGACAGGAAGAGAGAGAAGCAAGATGGCAGAATAGAATGATGCTTGTAGCTCACTCTCTCCCACAAATACACCAAAACTCACATCTATGGAACTAATCAGCCAACCAGAGCACCAGCTGAACTCCCACAGAACGTCGCACTCTTCGAAAGACAAGGACACCAAATTCTGGTAGGAGAAAAGGGAAAAAGAAAGAAGAAAAAGCAAAACAGTGTGGGACCAGTCCCGCAGGGAGGGAGCAGCAAAAGAGGAATAGCGCTCGTTCACTGGGTCTCCCCCTCTCCAACGGAGAGGCCAACTGGATGGAGAGGGAGCCTCTGAATCTCAGATCTGCCCTGAGCACCCATTGACTGACAGAACTAAGTTAAATGGGCACAAAGGTTCCCCATAACACACAGCACCAGACACGAGCCTGCAGCTGGGTTGGGACTGGCCACCCAAGTGAGCAGAGGTCTTAGGCAGCTGCACTGAGGCAGCCCTGGAGGACGGCAGGGT
Source organism: Camelus bactrianus (assembly GCF_048773025.1). Classification (NCBI taxonomy): domain Eukaryota; kingdom Metazoa; phylum Chordata; class Mammalia; order Artiodactyla; family Camelidae; genus Camelus; species Camelus bactrianus. The sequence goes on along the minus strand of NC_133555.1, from coordinate 50,681,521 downwards.
GCTGCACACCGTGGCTGGGAGGGGATATGGAGCAGAACAACCTCAGTCCCTCATGAATTGTGAAAAAAGCAAAGCAACATGGCTGGTATTCCCTGGGGGGAGGGGCACAGTAGAATTTGTCTCCTCAGACCTGAGGTGCAATTACTGGCACATCTCGCAAGAAGAGAGGCGGGGTGCGGCCACAGCCGCCATTTCCTTCTGTGCGCAGTGCCCGGGTGGGGGCGGGGCCGAGACCTGAATCCACACCAGGCACTCTGCAACCTCATGGGGGAACTGAGACTTGTTTACATTCCAAGGCAGATAAGATCTTCTGCCTTGGTACCTCAGAGAACTCCCACTGCCAAGACCAACAAGGAGCTGAGATTTGGCCCAGAGCAGTGCCAGGGCTATTCTGCAGTCTTCGCCAAGCCTGTCTTCGGAGTGCTGACCTGAGTCGGAGCAGGCAGCAGCACAGAGCAGCAGAGCAACTGGTGTCGGCAGAGGGCGGTGCTAGGAGGGAGCACAATCTGCCCACCTGCCTTGCCTTAGTGCAGTGTCTGACTGTGGCGGCATCAGGAGGGGGAGTGATCTACCCACCCACCGGGTAAGAGCTCAGCACGTGACCCAGTGTTGGGAGGGGGTGCAATCGGCTAGCTGACAGTCTCTTGGAGTAGCACACACAAGGGTGCCAATGGAGAACCTCTGGAAACAGGAAGCTGAATTCTCAAAACAGGGCAAAGACAAAAATATCTCTTGATAAAATCATTAAGAGCACACACTCTCCAGGAGAACTAGATAACTGATACTCCTTAAGCCACAGTGCCATAGAGATATGAGCAATATGAAAAGCAGAGGAACCACCCCCATTAAAAGATCGAGTAATCCCCTGAAAGCACGATCAAGGAAATAGATAATGTTGGCCTACTAGATCAAGATTTCAAAACACAAGGGACCAAAGTACTGAAGGAACTAAAAGAAATAGTGTTTACAGATATAAAATATGTCAAAAATGAAATTGAAGCTATAAAGGAGAGCCAAGTAGAATTGGTAAACCAATTTACTGAGATGAGAGCTGACCTAAAGGCTGTGCAAAGCAGGCTAGGTAATGCAGAGGAATGAATAAGTGAACTAGAAGACAGGACAACCGAAAGCACACAATCAGAACAGCTACAAGATAAAAAAAATAAAAACAAATGAAAATAGCATAAGGGATCTATGGGATAATATAAAGCATGCCAGTCTTCACATAATAGGGGTTCCAGAAATGGAAGAAAGGACAAAAGGGATTGAAAAGGTATTTGAAGTAATCGTGACTCAAAAATTCCCAAACCTAAAGAAGGAATCAGATATCCAAGTACAGGAGGCTCAGAGGGTCCCAAACAGGAAGAACCCAAACAGGCCCACACCAAGACATACCATAATCAAGATGACCAGAGTCAAAGATAAAGAAATGATCCTAAAGGCACTAAGAAAAAAACAAGGAGTGCGTTACAAGGGAACCCCCATAAGGCTCTCAGCTGATTTCTCTACACAAACACTACAGGTCAGAAGGGAGTGGCAAGATATATTCAAAGTCCTGAATGAAAAATTGATGCAGCCTAGAATACTCTATCCAGCAAAGCTATCCTATAGAATAGAAGGAGAGATAAAGAACTTCACAGACAAGCAAGAACTAAAAGAGTTTAGCAACACTAAACCCATGCTAAAAGGAATGTTGAAAGTTCTACTCTAAATATAAAAGAAGCCGGATGCTACAAAAATGAGAAACTCATAAATGGAAAGGTGATTTACAAATAGAATAAACACAAATTTGTAAAAGAAGACATCTAAATCATTAAGAGTGGGAGAGGGAAGCAAAGAAAGCCACTGTAGAATACAGTGTAGAGATTCTTCAAAATACTGGGAATAGACTTACCATATGACCCAAGAATCCCACTCCTGGGCATATATCCAGAAGGAAGCCTACTTCAAAATTACATCTGCACCCCAATGTTCATAGCAGCACTATTTACAATAGCCAAGACATGGAAACAGTCTAAATGTCCATCAACAGATGACTGGATAAAGAAGAAGTGAAATATTTATACAATGGAATTTATTCACCCACAAAAACCGACAACATCACGTCATTTGCAGCAACATGGATGTTCCTGGAGAGTGCCATTCTAGGTGAAGTAAGCCAGAAAGAGAAAGATATCATATGAGATCACTTATATGTGGAATCTAAAAATAAATAAATAAATAAATAAATAAATAAATAAATAAATAAATACATACATACATACATACATACATACATACATACATACATAACAGTAACAAACACATAGACATAGAATACAAACTTGTGGTTGTCAAAGGAGCAGGGGGATGCTGACAGGCATATGCAGAATAGGTAAACAAGATTATACTTTGTAGCACAGGGAAATGTATACAAGATATTTTGGTAGCTCACAGTGAAAAAAAATGTGACAATGAATATATGTATGTTGATGTACAACTTTAAAATTTTGCTCTACATTGGAATTTGGCACAACATTGTAAATTGACTATTACTCAATTTTAAAAAAGTTAAAAAAAATAAAGATACCTAGTGAAAGTGCAGAAGAATATTTGTTAATTATTTATCAATTTATCAACAAGATGGTCGGTTGTCATTAGTTAAAGGATTAGTATCATAAATATTCAAACAGCTCAACTCGGGGATCAACAAATTCCAATAAAAGCCCCAAAATGCTTCCCATGGAGCCCTGGCACATCGTACAGTCTGAAGTGTGTGAGGGCACGTTTAACTTAGTAGACATCTAGCAAGCAAAGAATTCCAGAAGTTGGCTTTACAAGTTGTAGGAGATACAAAGATGGAATCGACAAAGTTTTGATCTTTAACTTTGCTCATAATAGAGTAGAGTTATCTCTGGGTAATTTCTGTATCTTTTCAAGTGTAATTTTTAAAAAAGTTCTTATTTATTTGTTAATTACTTATCACTTTTTAAATCATCTTTTTTTCCACTTAACAGATGACTATCAAGTAGGTACGAAGCACCATCTTGATGTTATGGAATGCAAACTTTTCAAAACACAATCCCTGCACTATAGGAGGTTTTTACTGTCATCATCATTTTTATGAATTTATTCATCCTGTGCTTCCTACGTCCCAGAGCCCACTAGGACTTTGCAAGTGTCTTTATGTATTTTTACTGGCATTTTATATTTGCCCGATACTTTAAGTTCATAGTGAGGAAATTAGTTTTTTAAAAGTGGGTAGGATTTCAGGTCAGCATGCAGAATGAGTACAAGTCTCCAAGGGAAGGAGGCAGAAGAATAGTGTTTGGTAGGAGGAACATCTTTCAGGAATACATTTGGCAGAAAGAACAGCAGTGCAAAGGCTGATGTGGGAGCAAACTTTGCAGGATTGATGAGTTTAAGTTTGTTGGTGCAAAAAGGATGCTGTGGGAATGGTTGGGAATGAGGTGAATATGTAGCTCAAGCACACACCGGAAAGCTCTTTTAGCTCTATAGAGAAGAGCAGGTCTCCCGTAGACCCAGGGAAATTTATCAGGATGCTCTTAGCTGTAAAGAATAAAAGGAGACCTAAGTTAAAGTGGCTAAAACAAGAGGAAGCAGGATTGTCTAGATGGTTCAGTGATGCCATCAATATCTCAGATGTTGTCCCTCCTTCAGCTGTAAGGCTGCCAGTGTTTGATGTCTCCTTTCCCTTGTCTGCTGAGTAGTAGCAGCCCCAAGCATCATATTCTCACATGACAATATCCAAAGGCTGGAAGGGCTACTTTACTCTACCTGTTTTCCTTTTAAACAGGAAGAAAACCGAGAAGCTCACAGTACACTTCCCCCAACATTTTATTGGCTGGGTTACATCACATGCTCACTTGTAAACCAGCCACTTGTAAAGGAAAGGTAGTACCTGTGATTACCTTAGAGTAATCATTTCTCTTTTTGGAACTGGGGAGAGGTCACCTTCTTTGTATATTGGGACAAAAAATATCTAAGTAAATTTGTGATTGTCCAGCAAGAAGGAAGAAAAAGGAATGGCTGTCGGGTTGGGAGCCAGCAGGGATTCACTGGAGAATTTTGAGAAGAGTAAGAAGATTCGATTTGAGTATTTGGACTCTCTTGTTATGACATAAAGCAGGGACCCACAAGCATTTCCTCTAAAGGGTCAGAGAGTCCATATTTGAGGCCACGTGGTGTCTCTCTGATCTACTCAGCGCTGCCACTGCAGTGTGAAAGCAGCTGTAGATGGTATGTGAGTGAACAGCGATGTCTGTGCTCAGATAACACAAGGTCTACAGAACCAAATGGCAGGGTGGCTTTGACCCGTGGGCTGTGGTTTGCTGACCCCTCATATAAACGATGGCAGGCCAGAAATATCGTGCTATTTAAGTGTGACAGTGTCAGTTTATGATATTGATTCTACTAATGATATCATTTGTTTTTGTCAGTCTCATAGAGTTTGGTTAGGACTATGGTCCTTGTAAGCAGTCATTCACTTTAAGGTATCAAATTTTGGTAAATAGCATTTTTTTCACATTTGATAAATATAAAGGAGGGGAAGTGGTTCTTATGCATTAATTGCCTACCAGTAGTATACTCAATATTCAGTCTATGGCAGCCTCCAGGTGTGGTCCCAAAGGAATGCTATTGAGCAAAGCATCGGTCTTACACTTTAAATATTCTGCATTTTTCTATTACTGATTTAAAATGTATTTTAATTTTTTTTGTTTAATTGCGAATGAGAATTCTAAAGATGACTCCTTAAGCAGGTACAATTTTACAGAATTTTTAAAATTGTGTGTTGACTGAGGGAACACAGAGGAAAGAAACTTAATGTTTGTTGGCTGTTCTGCTCTGGGTTTGACACTGTGTTATGTGCTTCACATCTGTTCCTCATACAGTCATCACAACAGCTGTGCAAAGCAGCTGTGCTGTTACAGCTGACTTTTCATTCATTAGGCACCTGTAGTCCAGGAGAGGTTAACTAACTGACCCGTGGTTCCATGGGTCACAAGTAGCTGACCTGTGACTTGACCGTCAGACAGCCTGGCTCCCAAATCTGCTTTTTTGTCCCTCAGCATAGATTTTTGTTAGTTTAAAGAAGTGAACTCACTCATTTTTGTTGTGTATCTTTCTCTAAAATTAAATTCCTAACCCGATGTTAATGATTCATGGCTTTCATCAGATGATCAAGACTCACAATTTGATACCAAGGTAAAGTGCTCTCTTGTGAAATTAATTTTTCTGCTCTGAATTTAGTATTTACTATTAAAATTGAGCAGTGGTCTACCTATCATAGTTTTATGTTTGAATTATAAAGTTGGTCAGAGTAAACCGTTTTTTAAAATCATAACTAGTTTTTTTTTTTTTTTGGTAATTACTGAAGATGGGATCTAATGACAAAATGGACTAGAAAACATATAGTGACAGGAAAATTGTACTGGGAAAAGTTCTCCCACAATGGAAGAACTGGAATTGTTGTCGAGAAAGATTCTTACTCTGCCTTTTAAACCACACTGACGTGACTTTTACAATACTCATGCCTAAATGAAATCTTTAGAAGATACATTACTTATTGGAATAATCATGAAGTCTTCCTGGGGCCTTTCAGATCCAAACCTGTATAGCATATACCATCCATTTTTTTTTCTTGGAAACTTTTTATTTTGGTATCATAGAATTGTTAGGAGAAAGGTTTTTACCTCTATGTCTATATTTGATTCTGCATTAAGACTAAAATAATAGTTGAAATTGTACAAACTTCAAAATTATAATACTCTTTCTCTAAATCCATATTATAAAGAGATTCCTTTTTGTTTTCTAAATCATTCCATTAAGAGTATATTCAAAACTCTTCAGCTAATTGAAGAATATGTTTCCCCTAAAATAATAACCAGTTCTCAAAGCAGAGGCTCTTTTAAGAACCATATGATAAAAAAGAGAACTTCAAAATTTTTTGCATTATATTTAAAAAAAAGTCCTCAAATTCCTTGTGTCACATTCTAAAATTTCACATTTCAGACATTTTGCAGCATATTTATTGAAACAGTCATTTTATATCCCCTGCATCAGTATAAACTGCTGGAGATTAGGGAACATCATTGTGCATTTCCTGAAGCACTCAGAATAGTAAGGTCTTAAACGTATAAAGCATTTTAGTGTTTTTTAACTGTGAATAAATGAAGAGACAAATGGAAATCTATATCATGTTACAGGTAATACAATGTGCATACTCTGTCATAATGAAATCTATTTGATTTCTAAAAGTAAGACTTAAATTTCTATTTCCTTGGTCTGGGATGTGTAAGTTTAGTTGTTATGAGGAAGTATGTCATAAGTACCAAAGAAATGAATAATAACTATATGGTAAGTAGGAAAAAGGTTACAGTGTTTTTCAGTATCCACCAGTTGTGAGCTCAGAATTTTAGATTTAAACAGTTTAAGTTTCTTTTTAGCCCCATTTCATTTCCCATTAAATGTAGCTTTTCAAGCCATACATTCTCCTTACAATTCTGATCACCAGTTCTTTCTCTAGGTGGAAAGTTCATGTTTTTAGGAAGTTTTTCTAATCTATTTCTCTCTGTCTAGTAATAATTTAGAGCATTTGCATAGTGATAGATGACCGTGTTCAACTGAATGACTCAGAGTGAGAAAATGACACTTCATTATAGTGGTATTTATAAACAAATAGTTGTAGGGTAATACAAATCAGTATCGTAATGGACATACTAGGAACAAAAGCCTGTTTTATATATATATGTGTGTGTGTTTGTGTGTGTTTTGGTATTTTTACAAAATTTGCTGAAGAACAATATATATACTTATCTATACAATTTGTATATATTTTATATAGAGTAAAAATGCAAAACAGAGGCTTTCGTTCCTATTGTATCCTTATCAACACTGATATATCACTGATCTATTATATATAAATGCTGAATTATGTGTATTTCTCCACGTACCTTTTCACTCATATTTTCTTTTTTTTCTTAAATTTGTATTGGACTAGTCACGTCTCATTTTCTTGTCTTCTTCCTCCTCCTCCTCCACTTACTTTATTTTTTAATGCTTTACCCCTAACGTAATTTTTCCTTGCAGAAATCACTTCTTCCGTGTCTGTTCTTTCAGTCTATCTTGCTCTGTCTCTGTTGTGACTGTATTTGGTTATGGCTTTGTGTTTACTATACGTGTTGTTTTCATTCATGAGTCATTGCCCCTCAGATTTAATCTTGTTTTTTTATTCCTCTTTCTTTGAAGGAGCTGACTTTAAACAATCATTTGTCTTTAGCTTTTTGACCCAAGGAATAGAAGTAACTTACATTGTTTGCTGTCCTAACCCATCGAAATAAGATACTGCTAAAAACTAAACTCTCATATTTTCCCCCATGAGAGATACTATAAATCATGCAGACACATTTGGGGGGTGGGAAGGGACAGAATGGGAGTTTGAAATTTGTTGATACTGACAGATATATATAGAATAGACAAATAAGATTATACTGTACAGGACAGGGAAATATATAAAGATCTTGTGGTAGCTCACGGTGAAAACGAATATGAAAATGAATGTATGTATGTTCATGTATGACTGAAAAATTGTGGAATGTGTCACAACATTTTAAACTGACTATAACTCAATAAAATTTTTTAAAGTATAACAATTACGTTAAATGTATTAATGTTAGCTTTTGCAATAGACTGTAAACTTCCAGGGGTAAGTTTTGTTCTAGATTATTTTGCTCAAGAAAGTCATTTAATGGATCACACATTATGTGTGTAACAATCAATGAGGGGGAAGGGAAGTAATATTTGGGGAATCCTAATGTCATCTCTCATAATCCTCATCCAGAAGAAGATGTAGGTTGGTAAACGTTAGAACCAGGATTGGAATCCACGCCTGAATGACTCCAAAGCGTGTGCTCTTTGTGTTAGATCATATAGTAATGGGGAATGTTCTAATTATTTTATTCAGTTTCATACTTGTTATTCTTAAAGCTGTTATTTACTTCTTCTCTAGAATATCCTGAAGCCAAGCTTCACAAAGTGAATTTACGGCTGTCAGCCGTCCAGGGAAAACAGTAAGTTACTGGAAGATGACCTTCTTGTGCTATTCAGTGATTTGAAATTACAGGTATTTCCATCTACCCTACCTTGTTTTCACTATAGTAGAAGGAAAAGATGACATTATGAGACCAGGTATTAGAACTTTTTCTGAGAAAAATTCTGATAGTGAAAATGAAGATGTGGCTGGAAACTTTCCCAAACTGTCCATCAAATTCCCAGGCTTTTCTCATCCTGCCGGCCCATCACCGGTGCATGGAGCTTAGTATGAGGCAGAGCGCATGCTCAGCATGCACGAGATCCTGGGTTCAATCCCCAGTACCTCCACTGAAGAAAAGAAAGCTAGTATAAAAAATCTGAAGTATGTAGATCCAACTATGATACCCATTTTTTTAAGTGCTTTTCTTTTGCCACCTGTCTTCATAAATATCATAACCATGACCAAGATTTTCATCCAGAGAATGCTTCAACCCTCTGAAATTCTTTTATGCCACTATATTCTGTTTAAATAGTCATGAATGGAGATAGACTTATATGTGCGTTTAAAAGTTACAGTGGTAAATGTTCTCATTAATGTATCTGTGACTACATTTTATAGATATGATGTCAGCATTGAAATTAGGAGAAGAGGAAGATACAGAATCTCTTTGAGATTCTGAGGTACTGTCTATCATCATTATCATCATCATCATCATCATTTTAAAATACAAGCATCGAGTGATGTTCAAACATAAACATAGGGGTGCTTTGACTTTAGTTTCTCACCTTTGCATTTGCCTATCAGAATTTTCTTCTTATATTTTAATCTATAATTAATAAAATCATTCCGTGCAAACTTTCATGCTGCCATAGCCCTTCTGGACACAAGGTATCCCTGAACCAGCTCCATTTCCTTCAAAATTCACGAAATAACCACAGAGGACATGGAGGGCAAAGAAAGCTAAATTTTTGCCATTTTTCAGAACCCTGACTCACCTGGTGCTAGAAATGCAGAACTAAATCACGGGATAAGAAAATTTTATAAGAGATCTTCTCAGTCTGGCTTAACAGTGCTAAGGTCTTAAAGCATTAGTACCTACTGCTCTATTATTTCTAGCCCAAATCTCTCTCTACTTGTCTTTTGGAAACAACTTTTATTTTTCATCACATGTTTGGAAAACCTTCAGTAAAGTTTTAATTTGGGAGCTCACCAGATCAATTCCAAGCATTTGTTGAGACTTGCTGATTACCTGTCAAGATGACAGTGATTTTCTATAAACATCACATCTGTGTTTAGAAGAAACTTCCAAATGTTATTTAAAGAGTCACATATTTGCTATAATGTATTTTTGCTACCTCTAAATGCACTTCCTGAGTACAGTGCAAAGTTTTATACTACAAAATGAAAAAAACAGGAAGCTTATCACATTTAGAGGAATAATATTCAGTTTTCAATTAAGATAGAGTTCATTTACTTTTAGCATAAAGCAAAAAATAATATTTAAAAACTTGTATATTACTAGTTAATTGCTGTATATATATACATATATATATATATATACATATGGATGTATATATATATAAATCTAGCATTCCTCATGTAGTAAGACTGCTGCTATGACTTCAGGACATGTGATCTTCACTTTTCAAAACAACTATTGCCCAGAGTCCCAGAGGGCACTTAATTTTGCAATATACATCAATCACCCTGTAAAAGTCATAAAATATTTCCTGTCCCTCTTGCAAATTTCAAAACATCATCACAGCAGCATTGTAAACACCCATAACAGTCATATTTACAACATGCAATTTAACTGTAATGACACACATAAAAATTTCTTTATCACAAATTTGTTTCCCTGAGACGTTTGTGTCTTCCTGTTAATATGGAAAACAGCATTCAAGGGTGAACACATCATTAGCAGCAGTTTCAACTGAAAAAGACAACCTATCCAAAACTATGTAAATTTCCATCAAAGGATACAATCCAAACAATATCATAGGGATACATGTTAATTCCACGTATTAAGCCATTTAGTTGTTGGACATAGAGAGCTTCACGTTTGGATGGAATTTCACCCAGATTATCCAGGTTGACACACAGAAGCCTTGCGCTTCCCTGGACTGGGAGCACTTCAGCGCTGCATCTCCCGGACGCTGAGAAGCTGTGTCAGCCCTGATGCCCCTGCTTTGCCTCCCAGGCTGATTTCTGTGCTCATGAATACAAACCATCAACAAAGGAAAAGGCAAACAATAAAGGTAGCTGTAAAAAGTGGTTCCTGCCTTCAGACAGAAGTTGAAGCCATTTCTAAATGAATCCAGCACATCTGAAGTGCACCGCTCCTCACCATTTCAAACAAAGGAGAGAAGTAGCAATAAATATATTCTGCAATTCAGCAAATCAAGCAGAAGGATGTGGATTCTATGCGTATGAACACTGATAGAAGTGACTAAGCAGTATTGTTGACTTTACACATCTTAAATATGAGTGATTAACTGACGACATCGCTGGAATTGCATGTAATCAACAGGTCCTATGTCTGTTTCCAAACATCAAAATTCACAGTATTCAACAAGTCATAGATGGAACCTCTAGGAAGACCTTAGCTCCAGTTCAGTTCTATCACTGGGTAAATTTCATAAGTGTTTCTTAATTAAGTTGTGCTTTAGAATGTCAAAGCAGAGGGGCACATGATACACAGCACCGCAGAGATGTCCACACTGAACTCAGCAGCCTTTCCCGGGGAGGTTTCTGAAATCTGTCCGTGAGTTCTGGGTCTTGTGTTCATGTTACTATTCCCTGAAGATCTCTAATGAAATATCACACATCTGGAAGGAAACAAGGTTAGCAAATAATAAGCACACATAGCTGTTCCATCACTTCCCTGAGAATGAAACCTTTTCCTTTTAAAAAGCAAATTACAAATTCTAATACAAATATTCAGATAGAGCTGGTGGATCCAAACATAATTAACATAATTAACTGAAATCTGTTTTGTATCAAAAATGACCTGAGATGACTGAGTCATATTCTGTCCCATACAGATATTCAGTGACTGAGAATTAGATGAATTCATAGGAAATTTCATCACACAAGAAGTGATTTAAAAAGCATACAAAAGAAAGAGAATTTAAATGCAATCAAGAAAAGACAAAAAAACACTGAGTGTAAGGAACAACTTCTTTGCACTGAGACAGCTCAGACAGTGAGAACAAAATGATCCTTCTGGATTCACTGTGATGGGAGGGCGCTGTGCTGAAAGTTCGTAAGTGAGCGCTTTTGAAAATTTAACATGACTGTTGGGATGTGAGTCCAGGCACAAAATGCTTCCCTTCCCAGTGCACAGTCTTCTATTAAAAGCCGGCTCTTACACTGGGAGAGTGCTGATTCACTGACTGGCAGTTTACTTTTATTTTGGCTGATTTGGTAGTTTAATAAATAGTATTTTGGTCAAAGAATGCATCTGTCAGCTTAGAGTTGATGGGACTAAAGTTGCTGTTGAAAAAGACATTCATTTGCTTATTTCTGTTACTTCTTACTAACTTCTAGCATAATAAATGCCATTTGTATGGTCTAAAAGAGTTACAAATATTTTGCTCCCTTTTTGGTCAATAGGGTTAACTGTATACATTTAAAAATACCTTCAAATAAATAACTTCTCTTTTCTTACCAATGTGTCACCTCTGAATACTATTCTTTTCTACACCATTTGAGATGGTTCAAGCTTTTCACCCTATAGCTTGATTTATTCCTAGGTACTGGCTTCTGTCACAATGAAAATGTGTGATCCTAGGCCTGTGTACAAGTAAAGATGTGCCCATTCCACAAATGAAAAAGAGATAAAAAATAACTCTGCATGTTCAAATGGAGCCAGAATAAAAACCAAATTTTTCCTGGCTGAAATCAACAGCATCACAGCCTTATGATTTCACATGTAAATTTTACATGAATGAATTTGGTTGAAGGCCCAAACTGAAATTTTCATTGCTATATTCTCATCTGTTGCTTTAAATTACAGTGTATTTGTAATAATTAATTTGGCTTAAAGACAAGGATTCATTGGCAGTTTTCAAAGGCATTAGTCCAAGGGAATTTGGATATATAATTTAGGTATTAAACATACTCACTGTAAAAATACTATGAATTCACACTGAGACTTTTCCATCCTGTACAAAATGATGTGTTTCAAGCACTGTACATATAGTGAACTAAATTCTATTTGATAATACTAAAATACTACTACTTGATCATCATACATCAATGTAAATATAGAATTTATTGAGAAGTAAATAAAAAGCATAAATAATTACAGCTTTCAGTGACTTACATAGAATTAAAATGTTAAGTAGCTATAAGTACAGTCTGATTTCACAATAATTTCTTGATATTACACCAGTTATAAGAAGCCAATTAGATTTTAGCTCAACAAGAATCTAGAGAATTTTCATCATAAATTGTCCCTACACAGGAATGGGCACTGTTTTGGCATCCTGAGTTCTCTTTTCTAGAGATGTCTCAATGAATAAAGAAGAAATTTATATTTTTATTATATAACTTATTTTCATTTCAAGTTCTTAACCAATAAAAACTTAAAACCAATGTAGGCAATGTTAGTTACAAGGGACTCAGAATAAAGAATGTCACATCTCTTTCATAGACCATGACTCTTGAAAGTGCTCTGAAAACACTATGAGTTTCATTAGCAGCAAAGCATTAGCCTAATGGAAACCTCCCTCCTCCCCTTACATATGTATGTACGTATAAAAATACTATAGGTCATTATCTTCTATCGGTCCAAATTAAATCCAACAATTATTGTCAGAGGCTGTGCAAGGTTGCAAATACTGTCTACGCTGTCTTAGGGCTCAAGACCACTAGCACCCGAGTGGTTGAGAGAAAACCAATCCTTTCATGAAAGCAAACAAAAAACTACAAAATCAATCATATAGTCTGAATTCCTTTTAAGAGCAGAAAAATTGAGGGCTCAGTGAATCACCCAATATATTCACTGCTCTGGGTCCTATAATTTTATCTAAAACTATTTTTTATATGTGGAAGGCTAGATGCCTTTACATAAATACTTTCAGCAATTCTAAAAATATAAAATGTTCCTTTGAAAAATAGGACAAGTTTTTTTTTGTTTTGGTTTGAACTTGGAGAACAGTTCGGCGAGGAGTGGGTTTCCTTCTCACAGGGGAATTCTGCAGCATCTTCTCCCAGGAGCACGCTGACAGCTCCGTCATCCTGCATCTAACACACCCCCGGGATGAACCTCCAGGAAGCGGCCCTGCTGGCACCGAGGCAGGCTGGTCTTCTCTCTTCCACACTCCTCTAGCAGCTCCCCAACCCTGGGCATCTTGCAGCAGTGCCTTAAGTCCAGAACTTGAACTTGACTGGGAAAACCACATCCATTTCAAAATGCAGCATTTTCATCTTTTGGTTGGGTGATTCTTGGTGCCCCAGGGATAGGAGTGATACATGGAAGAGTCAGAAGTGGAAAGAGTTAGCTACAGCCTCAAATGTTTTTGTTCACACATTCAATTTCAAAAGCAGTAGCTCAGGTATATAAGCAAACAAATCACATGGAATCAAAATGTGATTCTAAACAGGACAGAATGGGGAGATTGTCAGAAAGCTGCCTTTTGCTGAAGTCCACTGCTAACACTGTCTTTCTCAAACCATAAACTCAGTGGGAACTAATAACCTTTTAGAGTGGAAAAATCACCTCTCCAAAGTAGCCTGTATCTTAAAAGCCTATTTCACATGTTCAACAGTTAACTGGAAGGAAAAGCAATGGAAGCTGATCCAGTGTACTTTTTAAAAAATCTCAACACGTATTTCATTGTCACAAAATAAAATGTTAATGCGTACCCCGAAGTATACAAGGATGATATGCTGGTCATCTCTTCACTTACAAAATGCTTTTACTCTGACAAACAACGCTGATCAAATTCAGGCATGCCAGGCTGTAACCTTCTGGTAAGGAAGCGAACTGTTATGTGTGTAACAGACGTAATTAATGAGACAAGCCTGCAAATGATCAGGAGTAGAGCCCTCCTGGGGCTGGCCTGCTTGTTGAACCTTGTTTCACTTTCTTACACAGCTGTCTTCAGCTCAACTCAGTACTATCCCCTCTTCCCAAAGTCCTCATTCTGGCTAGGGTCCCTCACAGCTGTTTCTGTTTCTGCTACCATTTTCTTTATCTAATGCAGCATTTTGTGCCTGAGACATTCTCCCTCCTGACTGCCCAAGCCATCTTACCCATTATTTAAACATTTCTCGGTAACTTCCCCAAAGACAGCTAATAGCTAGAGTCCTGAGTCTCTGTTTGAGAATCGCATCTCTCTGTCTCTAACTAAACATTAACTCCATGATCTAAGCTGAAAATGCACCATATCTTGGCTTAAAGCTGTAGCTGTTGTCTGGATGCTTTGTACACACGTATCTAAGTTTGAAGAGACAGTCTTAAATTGTAAACTTGAGTTATACGGGACTTAGCACGTAATTCTCTGGCCATGGTAATGAACCAAGATCATGGAATAATATTTTGCAATGATGACAATGATGATTAAGAGGATGATGGGAACAGTAGCAGATCTGGATAAATACTGGTGGAGGAGCTAAAAAAATGCTTCCTATTTCTAACCATATTTCTCGGGCAGGTATTCTCAGTTTGTGTTCCAAGTAAAGGATGAAGAATCACTGGGGTGAACAAAGTCAGCAGACTAATTTCCTACAGTGCACTTCAAAGTCTTTAATATATTAATACCTGTTAACATTCTCCAAAAATGGAAAAACATACACTCAGAGTTTCCCAAATATATTTGGTCATGGAACTTTATTTTTCAGGGAGCACCTATTAACATCTTTGAGGATATTGGCTATTTACAAAACCGATTTGGGAAAATACACTCTACTGATTCTAAGTACTAACTCTAAATACCTCTGTATGTCCTGTGATGTTTAGCATCATCTATACTTTGACTATGGAAAAATCGTGACTGTCTCAGCTGATCTGATTCATATATGGAATTCTGTGTGTTTTCAGCTTCTGAGGTCATAGGTGTCTATGTAGAGCCTGATTTACTTCTTGGAAATTAATTGGGGACACCAGTAAACAAGTAATGGCTTTAAGCACTACCATGGGTTATTTATACTAGTAAACCACGAAAACTCTCCCAGTGATATATTCTATCATTGCTATTAGAAACTGAAGAATGTCACGGCCATGTGGCTGTTTAAATGCATTATTCATTTTAACTTGGAGCACTTTAAGAAAACTTCATGTCATAACCATCATATATAATGCTTTATCTTGATCAGTTAAATCATGTTGTCATATTGTATTCACAATTGTGAAAATAACTGAATAATTTCACCTTCATTATTAAGCATCTCATTGTGTATTTACCATAATAAGAAAACCTGCAATGTCTTTTAATACAGGAATATGTCTTGGAAAGTAGAAGTAGTATTTGATTTTTTAAAAACTCAATAATAATAGAATTGAAAAGGATAACCATACATTTGAAAGTTAGACTGAAATTATTATTTCTATAAAGGGAAAAATAAGACCTCTTGTAAGAGCCTCCCCAAGTTCCTTACACTGTTACTTAGATGATTTTCTGCAAAAATTTGAACTCATAGCCCATGATCCTGAGTCTCTGAGAAAATGCAGATGTAACAAAGGTAAGTATGATTTTTGCCCCACCACAAGCAAGGGCACTTGAAATAAGAAGTTGCCAAACTCAAGAACAGAGACACTCACACCATCCATGGAAGGCTGGATGTATTCAGATCAAGAGTAGAAAATGAACGATCCAAATCCCTCCAGGACGGTGGGAGCAGAGTGATGATGGAGAGGCTGATTTCTATTAACAATATGCCTTCATTTCTCTGAAGTTACAAATCACAACAGAACTAAACATACAAAGGTAGAATTTTGGAAATACAGTGTCAAGCCAAAAGAGCAAGCAGCTGAATAATCTTATGTGTGATTCATAAGAATAACTTGTTGAAACAGAAGGGAAAAAAGGCTGGAAACTGAACTAAAAAAGACACTGTCCAAAAACAGAATCTAATTTCCATATAATGACCGTAACAGGTTGTTCTTAAGACCACTTCCTCTGGGAAAGACTTTGAGAATAATTTAAACAGTGGTCACCAGATAGCTTCATCAGCTGGACAGAAAGGCTGCATCTCCAGGCAGAAAAGGCCACTTTGGGAGAACAAACCCCACAGGACCGTGCCTCCTAAAGCAACTTTAGCTATACAGGATGTGTTAACTGGTTGCTCACGGTCGATCTGATGATTCAGTTACCAGTGGGCTCCTCAACAAAGTCCAGAGACAATTCATTTATAGTAGACACTGGCAGTGCCCATATCCCCTCATTCAAACCCCTTCAAAATATGCTGGCCTGACTTCCAACTGCGAGCATCTGCACTCCTTTTCCTGAGGAATTCTCTGGCCTCTAGAATCTGCTTTGTCCACTCTTACAGGCCAGAAATGCCAGGAAACTAATGTCCCCTGGGGAAAAAGGCCTCCAACAAGGGCTGATGGGAATCAGAGATCAGTATCCCAGCTCCCTCAGCCCTGGAGCGCCCAGATCCCCAGTGGGATCATGTTCAATTGTGGTTCAATTGCCACAATGGTAATTTGCTTGAAAATGAAATCTTCATTGAGTTCTTCCATACCTACCAGAGTTTTCTGGGATTGCCTCTCAAATAAACTAATGTAAAGGCAGCTTTTGGCAGGAAAGAGCTCTCTGCAGGAGGTCCCTTTGTCTGGTCACTAAACTTAAGTCAGGCACCCCCATGCCCTGCTCAATCCCAGCCATAGAGCACCGTTCAAATCTTTTGATCACACAATGTCTTGTCTAACATGTTGGTTGCTTCCTAGATCAAAGAAGTAGAAATGGAGACTAAGTGATGAACAGATGACCAGATCTCTTTCCTAGCTTCCCCTTCTGTCAACTTATGAACAAACTATGTGAACAAGACGGCATCTAAAGAAAAATCACAAGCGGTCAACAAGCCTGCATATTGGGGTGTGGGGAGGGGAGAGAAATGACTGACCCCCATCTCAATGATTTAACTGAGGTCACTTCCTTTTTCCCTTGAAAACATTCTTAATCGAGTGACTCTTTGGAGTTGTTTTATGTAGACACTAAGTCCACAATCTCCCCAGACTGCCAGCATTCGAACAAAAGGCAACTGTCCTTTCTACCAACATTTGTCACTCTTCAGTATTGATTTGTGAGAAGCAAGCTGCCGGACATGAGTTTGGTAGCAGACTTTGACGCCCAACATGGGGCTGCACTCTCTCAGTGTTCAGGGTCTTCTGGGCTTCCTGGGTGGCAGCTTCTGGCGGTGGGGACACACAGGGTCGAGTGTAAGTGCCAGCCGCCTGTGGCAAGCTGGCCAGAAGTGGGTTCTTAGGAAAGTCCCAGCAGTTGTTGGAACTATTCATCCTGGGGATTCTGTCCATCGGTCCCCTGCCCAGCACTGGCTGCCTATTTTCACTTACGGTTGGGGGGGATGAATTCTAAGTTCTAAATTGAACTTTAATATTTGAAAGCAAACCCTGGATCTCATCTGTTGAAGTAAAATTGTCATACCCACTTTCCTCTAGGACTTCTTCAATCACAGTCTAAAATCGAAAAAAAAAAATCAGGTTAGTATTGAATTAAAAGCAACAAACTGGAATCACTCAGAGGCGCTGCAGAAACCTCACCTGCATCTGTTCATAAGTGATGCCCTCCTCCAGAGCAAAGCTGGTAGGCAGACCTGAAACAGAGAAACTATTGCAAGTCTGGCACTTGGTTCATGTTTTCTCAGTTGCATTTTATTGGCAATTACAAGCGGGCAGCGAGACAGGTCAGTTTCTTAATGATGAAGACAAGTACTTAGAAACACATTCCAAATCGTCTTGGCTTTGAACACTCAGATGCGTTGTTTCTCTTCCTTTAATAGCTTTCTGCGTTTGGGGCGGCCATCAAAAAATAATACTCAAGATTTAAAGGCGTCAGATAAACTGGCCAATTAAGGTGGGGTGTGTGAGTGTGTATGGGTGTGTGTGTGTCTTATGAACAGGAAAGGAGTGACTCTAAACACGAACTACCTGAAAGGCAAAGAAAAGATTAAGAAACTCTCCCTCATCCACAAGACAAAAAGAGTGGAAATGTACTAGCAAGGATAAATTCTTAGTGGAGGAAGTACCAGCCAGTGAACGACAACAAAGATCTGACCCCTTCCGTTGGCTGCCAGGAGGGAAATATAACACATTTAAAGCTAGAGGACAAGATTTCTTTTCCTGTTTAGTCTGAGTATCATATGCCAGCGCTTAACACACTCCAGTGCCACCCAAAGCAGTGTTGACCATATTCCACTCAAATCAATCAACACGTGGAGGCCAGGAGCTCCCCTGACACTCAAGAGAGAGAAGAGAACCTGTTGAATGCTAAGGGCAGGCATGAGGATGTGAATCCTGGCACCATGTTTTTTAAGCCTGGCTTAAAGCCCAAAGTGCTTCATGGTTCTGCTGTCTTCCCTTTTGCCCAGCCTGCTGTGACGAGGGACACACAAAGTCTGCTCTGGGGTGGTGTGTCCAGTTTCTAGGAAAACTTGTCAAGTCCCTCTCTGACCACTGAGAGATTTCAACCAGAGCTCTTCCCTCATCAGAGCTGCTGCTGTCAGAAATCTGGCCTGTGACTGACTGAACTGCCCTGGGGGATACTTTTAAAAGCAAGTGACTTTTTCCATTCTGAGTCTGTTTCTCTTTTCTAAATAAGTTCAGCTGTCTCATTTTCTTTTTAGATTCCACATACAAGTGATATCATGTGATATTTGTCTTTCTCTCTCTGACTTACTTCACTTAGTATGACAATCTCTAACTCCATCCATGTTGCTGCAAATGGCATTATTTTAAAATCTTTTTATGGCTCAGTAGTATTCCACTGTATATATATGCCACATTATATTAAGTGAAGTCAGTCAGAGAAAGAAGAATAATGTATGATACCACTTATATGTGGAATCTTAAAATTTATACAAATATTTACAAAACAGAAACAGATTCACAGACACAGAAAACAAACTTATGGCTACCAAAGGGGAAAGGCTGGGGAGAGGGATAAATTAGGAGTATGGCATTAACAGATACACACTACTGTATATAAAATAAACAACAAGGATTTACTGTACAACACCGGGGACTATAGTCAATATCTTGTAAACCTACAATGGAAAAGGAAAAGAATCTGAAAAGGAATATATATATATCTCTGAATCACTTTGCTGTACACCTGAAATTAACAAAATATTGCAAATCAATGATACTTCAATTAAAAAATAAATGAAAACCAATAACTTTAGACAACAGTTTATCTGGATCTCATACATTTCTCAGGGGCTATTTTAAATGAAATTCTGCCTGCCCAGGTTAGCTTTATCCCAGGAATCCAAGTCTTAGGGAAAGTCTGATAATTATTACATGAAATGATTTGCCTAAATTAGGCAACAACAAAAGCACACCAGCAATGAGTGATGTTCTTGGCTGTGGGAATGGCAGGTTTTCATTTAACCCTTAAAGGTTCACTTCTGTTTCTGCCCCAATGAGGGACATAACTGTAGTTTACAGGGATTCAAAAATTATGCAGAATTCTACAGCCTCAGAGTAGCCTGAAGATCTCTTCTGAGAGTCACACGACACAAGGAGAGTTAAACTATGCTCAGCCCATAAGCATACTGGCTAAGCATATGTTATGTATCTACACTGATCCTTGCAATAATCCTAAGATGCACGTAACATTTTTATCCCCATGTTACAGGCAAGAAAACTGGGGTTCAGCGAGGTCAAATAGTTTGCTCAAGGTCAGCTACTAAGTGACTGAGCTGAGATTTGAACCTAGGCTTCTAGGTTCACAGAGTATGCACATTTAATCCCTAAGTTACATTGCCCCTCTATGTGAGATTTTTCCAAAAAAAAAAAATTAAATATGTTTGATATGATTCTTCAGGTAAGTTTCAAATTTTCTGTCTTACTCAAACACTTCCTTTCTGCTTTTTCTCTCCCTGGATGCTTTTGGGCATTGGATTCCCCAGCATCAGGTAAGAAGAAATAAAAGGAAATACAATTTAACCACATGGATTTTGTTTGCTTCTGGTATTAATGAATGATCAAGGAAGCTGTCCCAAGTGGGTAAAGTAAATCTCAGGGAATGGCCCGATTCCTACTGCACGTCCCTCTCAACTACCATCATAGATAATAAGTATAAGATCTATTTCCATTTTAAATCAAAGATAATCTTTTGAGGATAGCTGTTGATCCAAAAATCTGTTTCTTTTTTCTTTTTTTTAATTGAGTTATAGTCAGTTTACAATGTTGTGTCGGTTTCTGGTGTACAGCACAATTCTTCAGTCATAAATGAATATACATATATTCATTTTCACATTGTTTTTCACCATAAGCTACTACAAGTTCTTGAATATATTTCCCTGTGTTATATACAATAGAATACTACTCAGCCATAAAAAATGACAACATAATGCCTTTTGCAGCAACATGGATGTTCCTAGAGAATGTCATTCTAAGTGAAGTAAGCCAGAAAGAGATAGAAAAATACCAATCTGTTTCTTCATGAAAGCCAGACTCCTGTGTTGAAGACCATTACCTGTTGAGTTATTTGAGGACAGGCAGTGTTCACTTGATGAATGATGCAATAAATGGTAATCTGCTGTGAAAAAGCTGGGCTCAATTGGTTCTCGAGATCCCTGGGATAACTGAAACAGAAAAAGTAAAACTGCGTCTTATTTCACATTCAGGGTCAAGTGACATGAGACCTCCGTGCGTGTCTCCGCAAGAGGGACTGGGGCTATTCGGCTGTCAATCTCTCTGACACAGATAAAGACCCATCTTCTTCCTTTCAAAAGGACTTATAAGAGGGGAGGGTGTAGCTCAAGTGGTAGAGCGCATGCTTAGCATGCTTGAGGTCCTGCGTTCAAGGCCCGGTACCTCCTCTAAGAATAAGTAAGTAAATAAACCAAACTACCTCCCCCAACCACCATCCCCACCATCCAGAAAAAAAGGACTTATAAATTAGAGGCAGGCAAATTACAGTGAAAGCAAGCAGACAGCTCCCTTGTCAGGTGAGTCACACACACACACACCCTATATTTTACAGTCTTATGAGAACAAAATTAAAATGGATAGAAAAATAATGGCATGGGGTCTGGAATGCCAAAATGTTATTTTATCAGGCGTGGGAGGAATAAACTCCAATTATTCAACAGAACATTATGTATAGAGCAAATCTATGCTTTTTCATGTATCTGCTTTGAAAATGCCTTCTTGTCCGGCCAAGGCAAACAAGTTTTTTAATACATCTTTCTGAATCACCATTAATTAATTTTAATCTCCACACATTAATTCTCAACACTGCAAAGGAAAGAGGAGTTCACTAAAAGCCAGAATTTATTAAAGTTCCAATCATTTAATTCCCCTCTATATAGTTGAAATTTTTAATGAATGTTTCAACTTCCTTTCAACTTTCATTTTAACCAGCACTTAGGCTGGCCAAGTTTTGTGCCTGTGTAATAAAATATGCTTTAAAAATGTCGATTCATATTAACAAACCAGAAGCAAAAGGAACAATTTAGACTATGCCACAGTAGTTACCTTGGATTCACATCCTCTGTTCATTAAATAAGGAAGCTTGAAATGAGGTGCTAAGATCTAAACTTGCACAAAGAAGGATGCTAAAGCTATGAAGACCAACGTGGCTTTTATAAATTATTTTTTTAGCATTTTTTATTGATTTATAATCATTTTACAATGTTGTGTCAAATTCCAGTGTTCAGGACAATTTTTCAGTCGTTCATCGACATATACACCCTCATTGTCACATTTTTTTCTCTGTGAGTTATCATAACATTTTGTGTATATTTCCCTGTGCTATACAGTGTAATCTTGTTTATCTATTCTACAATTTTGAAATCCCAGTCTATCCCTTCCCACCCTCCACCCCCCTGGTAACCACAAGTCTGTATTCTCTGTCTGTTTAAAAATTATTTTTTAAAATAATTTTATTGTGGTATAATTTCTGTACAGTAAACTACACATATTTCAGATGTACAATTTGATGAATTTTGATAGATGGATACACCGAGGAAACCATCACCACCTAAACTTTCCATCATTCATGGAGAGGGGCAAATTTCCAACTCCCAATTTATCCCTTCTCACCCTCTTTACCAACATGGTTTTCAGAAGCTCTGTAGAGGGGGCACTGGAGCTGAACCCCAAAGGCTGGATATGGGTGGACACAAGGAAGCCAAGTAGACATCCAGGTGGGAGGACTTCGAGGGCAGAGGCTGGGCGTTGCACATTAGAGGCAGAGTGATACAGGGCTAGGACATTAACCCAACATTCTGGAGGCATGGGTATTTAGGCTGAAGAGAGGAAGGCAAGTGCTGTTCATTCACTCAGGGAGTATTTTTTAAACGAACTCTTGTGTTCCATGCACAGCTCCAAGCAACGAAAACAACCAATGGTGGCCAAAAATCGTATTCTTGGAACTGACTGCCTAATTAGAGAAAAATGTGTCTGTGAAATACCCGCCTGGATATATGTAAAATTGCAACTGAGCTGAATGCACTGAAGGCCAGGCCGGTGGTTCTAGGAAGACACAGATAGACTTAACTGAGATAGGGAAGGCTTTCCCGAAATAATGCTTCTGCTGAGAGACAGAATAATGAGTAAGAGTGAGTAAAGGATGGAGTGGGCAGAACATCACGGGCAGAGGAAAGAGTACGTGCAGGCTGGGGAGGAAGCAGCATGGTAGGTGGGCCCTGTGTCCCGTGAGGAGACAGCAAAGGGTGAGAGTGGTACAAAGTGAGGGTGGGGAGAGGGGTAAGGCTGGGACCAATCAGGACGTGAACATTGTGGTGAGAATTTTGGCATTTTATACTCAGACCCATGAACAGTGTGTGTGTGTGTGTGTGTATGTGTATGTGTGTGTGCATGTGTGTGTGTGAGATAGAGAGAGAGAGAGACAGAGAGAGAGAGAGATGACCACATTCTGTTTTAAAAGGATCACTCCGGATGCAATATATATGTAAGAGTCTGAATGGGGCTGGGGGTTTGGTGTGAATGCAGACAGATCATGAGGAGGCACCTGCAGAGAGCGGAGGCCAAGGCAGCTGGACCCGGTGTCAGATGGGGAGGCAGGAAACTGGAAGCAAGTGATTAAGAACACTGCCAACGTCTGGCAAAACCGACTGGAGAAGACATCCAGATGGCCGACAAGCACATGAAAAGAGGCTCAGCATCAACAATTGTTAGAGAAATGCAAATCAAAACTACGATGAAGTATCACCTCACACCGGTCAGAATAGCCATGGTTCAATAGTTCACAAATGACAAATGCTGGAGAGGGTGTGGAGAAAAGGGAATGCTCCTTCACTGCTGGTGGGAATGCGGTTTGGTGCAGCCACTGTGGAAAACAGTATGGAGATTCCTCAAAAGACTAGGAATAGGCCTACCATATAATGCATTAATCTCACTCCTGGGCATATATCTGGAGGAAAACAGAATTCAAAAAGACACATGCACCCCGATTTTCTAAGCACCACTATTTACAACAGCCAAGACATGGAAACAACACCAATGTCCATCGAAAGATGACTGGATAAAGAAGAAGTGGTATATTTATATAAAAGAATACTATTCAGCCATAAAAAAGAAAAATAATGCCATTTTCAGCAACATAGATGGACCTGGAGAATGTCGTTCTAAGTGAAGCCAGAAAGAGAAAGGAAAATACTGCTTGATATCAGCTTATATGTAGAATCTAAAAAAAAAAAGCACATGAATGAACTTATCTACAAAACAGAAACAAACTCACAGACATAGAGAACAAACTTAAAGTTATCAGGGCTTCAAGGGAGTGGGAAGGGATAAATTGGCATTTTGGAAATTGCACCTCTTGGGGAGTACTGGTAATGTGAGCTGTCATGAGTGTGGCAGTAGTTTCATGGGTGTAGACATCTATCAAAATTCATCAAAGTGTACATCTGAAATATGTGTAGTTTACTGTATAGGAACCATACCACAATAAAAGTTGCTTTTTAAAAAAAAAAAAAAAAAAAGGAGATCAGCAAAGGAAGGGTGCCAAGACCTCAGACGAGGTGGTAACCAGGAGGAAGGAATGGCTACTGAAGATCAAATAGTCTTACTTAATAACAGGAGCAATTACAGCCACTAGTTGGTGCTTACTGCATTCTAGATATATTTGATGTTCTATTTGGTCCTTACAACTAACCTGTAAGGTAGGCATTATGCCCACTTTACACATGAGGCATCTGGGATGTAAAGTAATTTGCTCCTAAGTGGCAGGACCAGGGCTATCATATCAAAGGCCAAGGAAAACCACCTGCACGATTAAGACCCTCATGTGTTAAAAAGGTAGGAGATGCAAGAGATAAAGTGGAACAGCTGGTGGTGACCGCATGATTTGAAGACCGAGCAGAAGGAAAACGGATGGTGCCAGTGATATTTGATGCAAAGAAAGGAGGAAGATGGTGAGTTCAAGCCTGGACATACCAGATGGCAAGTAAATGTTCACCCGGCAGGTGGAAATCTGGGTGATACAACAGAAGCTTTCTAAGCAGTGGCCTCTCTGGCCAGCTGAGGCCACAAGGTGGGTCAGCAGTCCCAGACCAGCACTGTGGGGCCCTCTCTTGGCTCATGAATATTGAGCTGAGGGGCACCACCAGTCTTCAGCATTATGTTCTGCTTGGAAGAACATGTACGATCCTCCTTCTGAACTGATATAAAAGGGCTCTTCTGCTCTGAACAAACAACTACAGTTCCAAAGGGCAAATGGTTGTGTGTGCTTTTCAACTAAACTGGTCACTATTAAAGAGAAAAAAAAAATCACTGTCACCACCCTTCCCGCCAAACACACTGATGTCGAGCAAATATTGAACAATTTTACCACTTTATTGGTCAACTGAGAACACAGTTACTTTCTGGGCAAAAAACTAAATAGAAGAAAACAGAGAGAAACTACAAATGTAATCCTCATTTAATTCCCCAATCTGTATCTTCTTTTCATATCATAAAATAAGGTTATCTTTGCTGTGGGACAACTACATAAACGACTTCGAAGCTAATCAACTGAGGGACTCGGAAGGAAATTAAGCCAAAATGAATGAGATTAAGTGTCAGAAGTGAGAAAAGTTTCAGCACTTTTCTCATCACACTTCACTCGCCAGGCCTCTGATCTTTCTTTCTTTAGGTTTTCCTTGTCCTCTTTCACTGAATTATATAACATGTTAAGTCACAAAGTATTACCTTTTTTTTCTTTCATTTCTTCTAACCTACAGCTTCTTTCTATTAGGTTTTATTAGGCTTTTGAGGCCACTTTGTTAACACAAATGTCAGTATTTACACTCACTAATTTCTTATACTCAAATCTTAGAGGCTGATCAGATGCAGGTCCAAGCGTTTACTTATAGTAAACTTCACAGACGGTGCTACGCATGTGCATGAGGAAGCATGGGATGCCCGGCTGTCCCTCTTTAGTGATGGCAGCAGCCAAGGAGGGTCATGTCTAGACCCATCACTTCTTTTAAGGGGCTGCAGAATGACAATATTTTTACACCTTCAGTACTTATTAGCTGAATGAGTTCTGTAATGAGAGAATTTCCTTCCATCAACATAGTTACCCTGAGACAGAATTCACAAGGGAAAGGCAGAATAAATGTTTGACTTTTCCTTCTGTAAACAATTTTTGAAAGAAGGTGTTGGTCACTCACTGTCTTCCAAAGGTAACCAGTAAGGGATTTCCTTTCTTTTTTCCACTATCATTAAACATTAGTTGGTGCCTTTGATCCACTGTGGTTATTATTCTCTTCGATGCTCTAATTATCCAACAGAGAGCAGTGGGCTCCTGAGTCTTCTGACACACCCTCGGGAGCCATGGACAGCATCCCAGTCCTGCACCCTGTGATGTTAAGATATTCCAGCCTAGTCTCATTCAGTTTCTGCTCTAGAGCTGCCAATGGATGTATTTCTAAAGCTGTGGGTTCAGAGGGAGCACACCGCTGCTTGCTTAGTTTCTAAACAATCTTAATGAAATTTTTGGAAATATGAATATTTGTTAAAAGATAAGATTTATCATGAATTCATACTCATTCATATTGATCTTTCCAATTCTAATTTGAATTAATACCTTCTATTTTGTCTCTGCTGCTTTTCTCTCCCGTGCTGAAAATCCTGGTCCTCAGAGACACCTATCCAGTTACTCAGATGCTTTATTTCTCCTGTAATTCTAGCCAAGGTTGAGCAGGCTGGACTGAAGATACCTCAGGTGAGTCAAAAAAATAAAGAGCTTCATTTTTCGGAAAAGGGCTCATCCATGTTTTGGCTCATCTGTATACCCCGGGTCTCAGGCGGTTCATAAGTAAGGCACAGTCATCCCATGAAAACACCTTCAGACTGCAGGTGCAGAGTCCCTGTATTTCACGGGGAGATTCAGAGGGGGAGGTGGAAACTGAGTGCACTTCGTGTATTGTCACCACTGCTCCACGGCCATGGTGTGGGACAGCTGTGGCAGTCAAAGGCTAATGGGCCTCTCCTCTGTGATGGCACAGTGGATGAAAAAGCCATCTCTTAACAAAACCCGTTGCTAAAGACTACATCACAAAGGGGGAAAAACAGGTCACAAATGCCTCATTTAGGTTTCAGACTAGGGAAAATTTGGCTTCTTTCTGCTCATGGAGAAGTGTATAAATGTATCAATACTTACATAGCAATGAAGAATGGAACCAGCATAGGCCATGTTAGACAGCGTGCAGGTGCACCAACCTAGAATCTATTTGATACTCAACTATATTAACCATCAGGCACCTACCAGGCACTGGGTACGACCCTGGGGAATCAAAGACGAACAAGACACACTCACTGCCTTTGGAGAAATGGTAATGCGAGTCTGTTTGAATGATGAGCTACTTAAAACAACAGTAAGAGGGAAAACGCATAGAGAAAGGGGAGAGTAATTCTTGATGAGGAAACAAGGTTTCAGTGGAGGAGCTGGTTAACATGCCAAGCAGAAGCTTTCTTTAGCTCACAGGAGGCGAGGCCTGCCTCCCTGATCGTAGGGTTTCATAAGGGCGTGAACCACCACGAGCTTAAAATATCAGACAAGGGGGAAGAGCATCCTTCAGAGGGTAACTTAATCTGCCTCTCAGCCAGGTTGGAAGCAAAAATGATCCTGTGTCCCTACAGATGTCAAACAGGACAAAGGGACTTCTGTCACCAAGTTGTACTAACCAGAGATAAGCAATTTTCCTTCTGCCTGGTTGGCTTAACCAGCTGGTGATTCGGTTTCCTTATTTAAGAATAGAAATATCTACCAACACCCACAGTCTAGGAGACTGCAGAACATCGATTATGGAAAGAACCTTAGAAATGGTTCATTTCATCCTCATAGCTGAGAAAAACCACGGCCTCAGATGGTTAGCTGACTTGTTCCAAGTTGCAAAGCTAACATCAGGGGTTTGTTGAAGAATATCCTAATAAAGATTGGACTAGAAATGTCTAATGTGTATGTGTCTGTGTGTGTGTGTGTGTGTAAGAGATATTAAATTATATATATATTATATATTAAATATATATATATATGCAATAAGATATATTTAATAACATTTTTTAGGAAAATTTGCAATAATATTGAAAGAACTTTCTATTACTCTTCTGAGACTGATGGCTTCAGAAATGAAGGTGAGAAAATTAGAGGCAAAGGCATAGCCTTGATTCATTATTTTCAGCGAAGCTACAGTCTGAATCTTTGTGTCCACACTGAAGTTGTATGTTGAAACCCAACCCCTGAGGTGATGGTTTTGGGCAGTGGGCCCTTTGGGATGTAAATTGGGCCAGAAGCATAAAGTCCTTATGTAAGTGTTCCTATTTTTAAAAATGCCCATAAAAGGAGGCCTGGGAGAGCTCCCTTGCCTCCTCTCTCACGTAAGGACATCAAGAAGTCGGCAGACTGCAGCCCGGAAGTGGGTCCATGCCGGACCCGACCATGCTGGCACCCTGATCTTGGGCTTCCAGCTTCCACAACCGTGAGCAATAAGTTTCTGCTGTTTCTAAATACATCATCTTATGGTCTTTTTACTACAGCAGCCCAAATGGACTAAGACAACCATGGACAATGCCCTTTCACAGTAGGCAGAGCTTAAGTAGAGGACGCAAGCTCAGGAGGCATACAAATTAATTCCTATGGTGTGTTTTTGCTTGGTAGCCAAAAAGAATTCCTGTATGTAGAACACCATACCTTTTTAATTTCAGATTTAAAGTTGCAAGTGTTACTCTGCTGGCTGAAGAGGTTTTTCTCGAATCTCTCTATAACCCTTGTTTTCAAATTGTGGTGCAGAGCTGGAGGAAGCTGCATAAAATGAGAAAATCGTTATCAGCAAGTCATTAGCAATGCATTGCTGACTCCCAGGAACCATTACTGAGGGTCAGTCACGGTACTCCCTGCATGGGACTGAATAAGAATTAAAGTTTTACCCTAACTAGCATGACTTGATGTTACCCTTGTTCATTCTACAATCCAGAAGAAATATATTACTGTGTTCTCTTTCAAAAGGCTAGTTCTACTTATGTTACTGTTCTTTCATTTTATTGATATTATTTTTCATAGAACAACTGAATTATATATTAGTCGCACATATGAATTGAATTAAGTTTGCAAATAACAAGCTTGACATAGAAAGATGCATTATTTGAGATGCTGGAGTGCTTGTATCATTCCCAGAACCATGCTAAACGCTGTAATTTGATCTTTGTCCTGAAGGACTTCATACTATGGACCAGGAAGCCCATATCTGTATTAACACATTGTCAGAAGCCTGCTTGTGAGCACGTATGAATCTGCAACTGATCAGAGAGAGAGATCACATGGCAGGGACTAATCTTATCAGGAAGAAAGAGAAATGAACTCATATACATTAGAGCCCAGCCAGCATGACTTAGATTTGATGAGTAAGTAGTAGGAAGTCACAGGTAAGAGTGGAGAAGGGATGGAAAAGTACCAGAAGACACCTTTTTGCTCTAACAATTCCCTACTGTTACCCAACACAAGTTGCCACCTCTCTAATTCAAACACCAAAGGGTGGTTCAACATACACAAATCAAACAATGTAATACATCACATCAACAAGAGAAAGGACAAGAACCACATGGTCATCTCAATAGATGCAGAAAAAGCATTTGATAAAATTCAACACCCATTTATGATAAAAACTCTCAGCAAAGTGGGTATAGGGGGAATAAATCTCAACATTATTAAAGCTATATATGACAAACTGACAGCCAGCATAGTACTCAACAAAAAAAACCTCAAAAAATTCCCACTAAAATCTGGGACAAGACAAGGCTGCCCACTATCACCACTCCTATTCAACATAGTCTTGGAAGTCCTATCCACAGCAATCAGGCATGAGAGAGAAATAAAAGGGATTGAAATTAGAAAAGAAGAGGTAAAAGTGTCACTATATGCAGATGACATGATAATATAAATAGAAAAATCTAAAAGGTCCACACACAAAAAACTAGAAATAACTGAAGAATTCAGCAAGGTAGCAGATTACAAGATTAATGTACAAAAATTAATTACATTTCTTTACACTAATGATGAACCAAAAGGAAAAGAAAGTAAATAAACAATCCCCTTTAAAATAGCACCCAAAGTAATAAAACACCTAGTAATAAAACTACCCAAGGAGGTGAAAGACTTACACATGGAGAACTATAAAACACAGATTAAGGAAATTAAAGAAGACTATTTTAAAATATTGATTCTTCCAATCCAGGAGAATGGGACGTCTTTCCATTTTTATAAAATAGTCACACTGCCCAAGGCAATCTACAGATTTAATGCAATCCCTATCAAATTACCTAGGACATAGTTCATAGAAGTTGAACAAATCATAATCAAATTTATATGGAACCACAGAAGACCTAGAATTTCCAAAGCATTACTTAAGGAAAAGTAAGAGGATGGAGGAATAACCCTTCCAGACTTCAGAAAATCCTATAGAGTTACAGGCATCAAAACAGCATGGTTTTGGTACAAAATCAGACATATGGACCAATGGAAAAGAATAAAGAGCTCAGAAATGAACCCACAAACTTTTGGTCAACTCATCTTCAACAAAGGAGGCAAGAATATACAATGGAATAAAGACAGTCTCTTCAGCAAATTGTGATGGGAATACTGGACAGCAGCCTGTAAATCAATGAAGCTAAAACAATCCCTCACACTATACACAAAAACAAACTCAAAATGGATCAAAGACTTAAACATAAGACAAGACACAGTAAAACTCCAAGAAGAAAATATAGGCAAAACATTATCTGAGATACATCTCAAAACTGCTCTTACGGCACTCTACTCAAGCAACAGAAATAAAAGCAAGAATAAACAAATGGGACCTAATGAAACTTACAAGCTTCTGCACAGCAAAGGAAATCATAAGGAAAACAAAACAACAACCTACAGAATGGGAGAAAAGTTTTGCAAATAAAATGGACAAAGGCTTGATCTCCAGAATATAGAAGCAACTCATATGAATTAATAAGAAAAAAACAAGCAACCCAATCCAAAACTGGGCAAAAGACCTAAACAAGCGATTCTCCGAGGAAGACATACAAATGAACAATGATCATGAAAAAATGCTCAATATCACTAATTATCAGAGAAATGTGAATCAAAATTACAATCAGGTAACACTTCACATCAGGCAGAATGGCCATCATTCAAAACCGTCCACAAATGACAAATGCTGGAGAGGCTGTGGAGAAAAGGGAACCCTCCTACACTGGTTGTGGGAATGCAGATTGGTGCAGCCACTGTGGAAAACAGTATGGAGACTCCTCTAAAGAATAGGAATAGACTTACCGCATGACCCAGGAACCACGCTCCTGGGCATATATCCAGAAAGAAACCTACTTCAGTATGACACCTGCACCCCAATGTTCATAGCAGCATTGCTTACAATAGCCAAGACATGGAAACAGTCTAAATGTCCATCAATAGATGACTGGATGAAGAACTGGTATACTTATACAATGGAATACTACTCAGCCTTAAAAACAGACAACATAATGCCATTTCCAGCAACATGGATGCTCCTGGAGAATGTCATACTTAGTGAAGTAAGCCAGAAAGAGAAATAAAAATACCATATGAGATCACTCATGTGTGGAATCTAAACAAACAAACAAACAAAGCATAAATACAAAATAGAAATACACTCACAGACATAGAATATAAACTTGTGGTTTCCAAGGGGGTGGGGGTGGGAAAACATAGACTGGGATTTCAAAATTGTAGAATAGATAAACAAGATTATATAATGTATAGCACAGGGAAATATACACAAGGTCTTATGGTAGCTCACAGAGAAATCAAATGTGACAATGAATATATGCATGTTCACGTATAAATGAAAAATTATGCTCTACACTCGAATTTGACAGGATATTGTAAAATGATTATGAATCAATAAAAAAAAGGCTAAAAAAACAAAGACAGAATAAGGGAAATCACACAATCTGAACATCACATAGAGAAGCAAGTGAAAACCAATGGGAGCCATGTATTTCAAACCTGAGATAATAAGAAGTATGCCATTCTATGAATCAAAGGGGCCCCAGATGGAAAAGAAAGAGAAAGGGATTTGGAAAAAGGAACTGAAGGAATCAGACTAACGTTTCCCAAACTGAAGAAAGAATCAGCTTTCCCAATACGGGAAACACAGTGGGATCCAAACAAGATAAACACAAAGAGACCTACAACAAGACATGTTGTCATGAAAAGGACCTAATTTCATGATAAAGTAACGATTCTAAGTGCACCAAAATTAAAACAAGTCAATCACAAGAGAACCTCCATCAGGCTTTCAGCAGATTTCTCAACACAAACGTTGCAGGCCAAGAAGGGAGTTCACAGAGAGAGACAAATCCCTGAATGAGAAGAACATGCAATCTAGCATAACCTATGCCACAAGACAATCCTTTAGAATAACCGGAGAGATCAAAAGTTTCACAGACACGCAAACATGGAAAGAATCTTGCAATAAGAAACTTACCCTGCAAGAAAGATTGAGAATTTTAGACCCTGATGAGAAAAGAAGCAGGATGATCTAGAAATGAGAAAACCATCCTTGGAAAGGCAATAGCAGCAAGAATTTGCAAAAGAATAAATATAAAGTTGTAAAACACAGCATCAAAATCATTAAGGATGGGAGAGGGAAGCCAGGATATAGAGATTTGTTTCCATTCTTTTCAGGATGTGTTTGAGATTATATAATTCTCTGTTTAAAGACAACAGAGAGAGAAATGGGTTAATGTATTGGAGAGTCAGGATGACCATAGACCAAAAGCACACAATGGACTCACAAAAACCAAAGAGAAACCAAGGTAATAAAAAAGGAAATACTCAAAAGGCAGTTAAGGTGTATTTAAGACACAACGACCCAATATCACTGCTAGCAAATATTATTCACACATGTTAAAACAACAGATTATTACAAAAAAGATGCATGTATACATGTTCAAAATGTGAATTCATACTAACGAAAAATGTACTAACCCAAATGTCTATTATTATAAGAAGGGATAAATAGTTTCTGATACACTCTTACATGCCATACATAAAGAATGAATGCATGGCATATTAAGCAATATGACCAGTATGAAGGTCAAATTCATATAAAGATGTTGCACGCAAAAATAGGACTGAGAGAAAATGGACAGCCACTAACCCGTGAACTGGGATGGATTTCATGTCTATGAAATTGAGATTTGCATATTCTTGAATCCAATTCAATGGATTCATAGAATATGTGATCATCAATCTTTGTCTTCTTTCACTTAGAATGGTTTTCAAGTCCGGATATTCATTAACAAAAGGTTACACAAACTGGAAGGAAATATTCAAAAAAATTTTCTTACACATTATGTATTCTCTTCGTACTTATCTAGCAAACGGTAAAACATTACCATTATGCATTCATAAAATTTTGAACATTCAAATTTGAATACGTTTCTGAAATCAATTTGCTTGTAAGGGTAAAATAGGATAAAATTCCAAAATTATTGCCAACACTAATTAAGGAAAACAGGGAGCAATCAAAAGGGCTACAGCAACCGAAAGAGGATCTCAAGTTCCAATCTCAAGTCTGACTATTTGGGTGACTATAAATACTGGCTTCACCTCCAAACAGCTTCTCGTCGGAAAGACAGCTATCTCTGGCCCTTCCCTCTCTACAGGTAGCATTTCAGGAAACATGAGATAATGTACCAAGCGCAGTATCTGAAATGCAGTGTTCACAAATGGTTTGCTTCCTTCATTGAACACAAGAGACACACTCCCATGAAGGCTGAGGTGAAAAGGAGCCTCCAAGTCCACAAATCTCCGTCAGCACAAAAGACGACAGGTGCTTGGTTCTATTTAAAACAACAAATCAATAACACCATCACCACCATTCCACGGACGCTTCTGAGGGATCCGAAGCCGGCCCAGGGAGCCTGCACTTACTTCTCCAAGAACTCCATCTGGGCTGCATACACACTGAGCGCTAAAGCCTTAGAAGGAAAAGTCCACAGTCATTGTGCTAAGACATCTAGATGCCTATCTGCTAGTAGGAAAGCTCAGTCGGGCTCAAAGTGGGGCGGTGGCGGGGGGAGCGTCAACTGAGATACTTGAAGAAATCAAGACAGCGATGCTGACTTACCCTTCCTGAAACGCGAACGCTACCATAGCAGAATCCATTTGGAAACTTCAGGTTTGAAACATTCCACACCAACACTGCTGCCACTGCATGCTTTTAAGAAAGCTTACTCAGGAGAGCACCACTGGCACCGAGGAAGGTGCTGAAGCTAAGCCGTCTGCGGAAAACACAGGCGAGGGGCCGAATCTAGACGATGATCCTGGGTTTGTGCACACACGCCGCTGCAAACGCATTCTACCCCATGGCCTCAACGCGCTTCAACACCTGAAGGAATTGGCGGCTTCACTGGGGGTGGTCAAGGGAAGGCCGCGAGGGGTTCACCTTGGGGCGGAACTCAAGTTCCCAACCTGGGGGTCACGAAGGGCCTCACCGGGGAGCGGCCTCCACGCCCTGTGCCCCTCCCCGACTCCCGGCGCTGAGCGAGGGCCGCCCTGGGAAGCTGCGGGTGCAAAGACCCAGCAAGAGGGGCCAGGCCCTTCACCAGACTCCTGGCGCTCAGAAGACGGGGCGGCTTGGCGTGTTTCGGGGTCGTCGCTGGAATCTGGGTCGAGGGTCCTAAACCAAGGCCGCGGCTGCCAAGGCCTAGGTCGGATGGGAAGCTGCGCGGGGGTGCGCGGCCAGCACACGGGGTGCGGACAATCACGACATCATGCCCCAGGAGCCTTCCCCGATGTATCAGAGCTTACTGTAGGGCGGCCCACGTCGCACGCCTGCCCGCGGACCATCTCGGAGACCGTGTTCCTCTCCGCCGCCATCGACGCCGCAACCGCCGCTGACGTCTCCATGGAAACCGACGCCGACGCCACCGGCGCCGCCAACGCTCAGCTCAAGCTGCGCCTCCGAAAGGGACCGCGGCGCTGGCTATGCAGCCGCCGCCGCTGGCAGGCTTAGGAGGGTCAGCGCCGCTCAGAAGAGCCCCGTGCCTCTGGGAACAACTGCCTCCTGCCTGCCTGCCTGATCAAGCGGCGGGCCGGCCGCCGAGGCAGGGGCGTGGCCGAGGAGAGCGCCTGGGCGGGGCCGGGCTTCCTGCACGAGGAGTGGCTCCTTCGGCCAGGGGGCGGGGCTGCGCGCTCAGGGCCAAGACAGGTGTGTGAACTGTCATCCACCCAGATTTGTATTCTAGCCTAAAAGAGTTCTTCCTTCCAAACATGACCAGTTTTCACTAGAACAGCTCGCCCAGCAGGGACAGCATGGGATGAGACGTCTGTATTCCCCAGGATTGGGTAGGAGCCAGGTTCCAGGCTGATGGGTTTGTATGCCTCAGTCACCCGCGATGGGGGATGGTTGATACCCCACGGTGTCAGGGCAGGGTTACTGACCCGCTCATAAGTTTCAGATGAACCATCAATGAGGGACAGGAGCCCAGCAAGGAAGCAGACCACTGCTGTGTCACAGAACACCCCTGTACCCCTCCCAAACTGCCTAGTCTTCAACACAGCGTGTGTTGGCACACCTCTCCAGCCTTTCCTCCTCACCTCACCTCACATGCTCAGATCCTTCGTGGACATGGCCTAGCTCTGACCCCATCTTCCCCCCGGGACAGTGCGCCTTTTCCAGTGTCGGAGTCCAGATTATCAGGCACTTATGAAAGTTTTGGTTTTGTGAGTGTGTCATTGAGGGCTTTGGGGTGAGGAATGGTGCGTTTAAGTTTCCCTATACGAATTCAATCAGGTGCATGAGCTGAAGGCATCCATTTCCTGAATGGGACGGGACAGAGATTCTGCGGACAGCCTGTGAGGGGACCCGTCACTCTAGCCAGTCAATGAGGAATCTCTCTTGGACGCCAGTGGCCCTGTGTGGCACTGATTTGCCCCTAATTTTTCAAGGAGCTAGGGAACGTCAAAGGTCACATCACCCTGGGTGAAATCCTAGAAGATTGCAGTGATTTGCGCAGAGCCTGTCAGAACAGGGGTGGTGGCATGGGGTTGCAAGTTGACCTGGAATGTCTTGCTTCTCATGTACCTGTCTCCGTTTATCTCATCTTGCCTACATATGGTTTCAGAACCGGAGAGCTATGCACCCAGAACAGAGCAGGCAGGCGCCTGCCAAGAACAGGGCAGAAGACCCTGATGCCAAACCAGCAATGACGGTCCCATCTGACAATAAGCCCCAACCCAATATCCGCAAGAGCACTCATAACTTGCCTCCATCTGATCCACTGGACAGCTTCCGGTCCCTTGCCGCTGCAGCCCTTCTTTATCCCCAGCTTCTTTGATCCTTGTACTCCCCTTGGTGGGTGGGAGGGCCAGGCACTGGTGCTCTGGTGGTCAAGCCCACGACGGGTTTGCAGGGAATTGAGAACCCTCCACATCCGAGCAGAGACCCAGTGGCACCAAGGCAGGGCCGAGTCCAGGAAGGGGTCTCGAAACCATTCACGCAGCACACATGCCCTCAGCCAACAAAGGGGCTTGCCATCACAAACGACTGAACTTTGGCGCAGCAGCACTCCCTCAGTTGTCCTCGTCAGTGGTCCTCCACAGACCGGGCAGGATCTGGCTCAGCCACGCAGCAACCACGCACCAATTCTGCAGCCCGAACAGGCCGAGACACACCTGTGGCAGCAGCAGGCCCCATCGGATCAACTCACGTCTCCTCCACTCCACCCGCAGCCCCAGCCCTCAGGCGCCAGAGGCTCAGGGAGCCTCTTAGATGAACTCTCATCAGACGCCAGCCTTCTGGAAAAGGCACAACATTTCCTGAGCGACGGAACCCCGGAAGAGGGACTTTGGCCAACCCTGGAAGAACCCCTCAGTGACGACGCATTCCAGGCCCTCCTGGACATGCTGCCAGGCTCGCCAGGGCCTCAGGAATGCCTTCGGTCAAGCCCAATTCAGGCCTCCTTCCCTGGGATGCCGAGCCACGCCTGAGAAAAAAGGACGAGGAACCAGCCACACTCCTAGGGCTAGGAAGCAAGGGCAACGCCCCCAGACTGCCGGCGCCACTGCGTGGCCTCCCTCAGCCCTGCCGTGCTCCGCGGGCACTCTCAGGATGCACGGGCACCAGGAGGTGCATCCTCCCTGATGTCTGAAGGGATGCAAGCATGCCAAACTCCAAGAGGACCGCCCAAGTCCTCTTGGTTTGGAGGTCGATTTGCGGGTTCTTTCTGACATTGCCTTGATCCAATAAACCTGGCTTGGAACTCAACGCAAAGTCTTTGGCTCTGTTTTGGTCCCCTTGTAGTCTGTGCCCCAGCATCCATGCCACTCCTCACAGATTCACCATGTCCCCCTTTGCCTGGGACTGGATGGGAAGGGGGTCGGGGGCCCCTGATAAGAAGCCAGCTTCTACTTGCAAACTAGATTCTCTTGGAATCCCTACAACAATGAAGCACCGTCACTGGGATTCTGGGAGCAAGAGAGCTTCCATTAGGGACAGTACAGGGGAGCACCGTTACACAACTCTCCTAGCACATTTCTTGGTTCCCAGATTATAGCCAGATTATTATCAGCAGGGCTCATATTAGCCAAGGTGCTGGGGATATTAGGCAGGCAATCAATCTCTCTCTCTCCCTCACACCCTCCATCCCTACCTCCCTCTCTCACTTGTCTCCTTCTGCCTCTCTCTTGTTCTCTCTCTCCCTCTCCCCCTGTCTTATGGTCTCTTTGCCACAAACACTTACAGCGCACACACAGCCACACAAACACACAAGCATCGTTTGAACCAAGTGCTGCTATAATTAGACTCATCCCCAAATGTTGCTGAAGAAGCGGGTAGTCTCCGTCTCAGTGCACATGGCTGAGTTTCATGAACCAGGGTGGCAATGGAGTACACTAAAGACGGCCCATTATGTGTTTTGGGTTTCCATGTTTCGAGGGTCTAGGGCCTAGGCTCAGCTAAAATGTCAGATGGGTTTGTATGTTCCAGCCAAATATTCCTTCCTAGCACAGCTGCGCCACCATCCTCTAGGACGCTTTGGAATTCCCCTTCTGCTTCTCCTGCTCCTCCTCCTCCTTCTTGTCCTCTGCTCCCCCTCCCCTCCCCCTTCCCACTCCCCTCCCCCTCACCCCTCCCCTCCCCTCCTCATCCCTCTCCCCACACCCCTCCCTTCCCTCTCCTCCTCCCCAGGTATTCGATTTTGGAAAACACACCCTCGCTTACCATCTCTATCCTACTGGGTCCATCTTGGCTGAGGCTGGGCTATCATTGCACTCCCCAGCGTTACTTGAGTTATCTGTCTCTTCTCCCAAGTTGTGGTGCCGGGCCCTCCTTTTCAGCTCTGGTTTCTTGCCTGACTTTCCCGGACTCGTGCCTGCCGTCCGGAGAAGGAGTGACCGTCTACAGGTTCTCTGGTTCCGTGTGTTTTCACAATCAAACGATTTTTCCTTGCTTCCCTTTAGGCGGCTCCAACAGGGAAGTTCGCTTGGGAATGCATTCCGTTTGCGTGGGCCGGATTCCCGACAGCAGAGCTCCCGATGCCGTTGGGCATGAGTCCTTGGGGCTGCTGGACAGCTTCTGACCTGTGTTGACCTGGGAGATGGCCCCAGGACAGTGAGGGCAGCTCCCCGCTCCCCTCCCCCTCTTCCCCTCCCCCTCTTCCCCTACCCCTCTTTTCCCCTCCCCCACCCACTGTTGAGACATGCATTCGACCTGGGTTCCCTTGGAGACAGCCTTGCCAAGGAACTGCTTTGACGTAGCCGGGTGTAGCTGACACGTTATGGCCTGGATAGGCTTCAGGGGACCGGACCCTCATCAGGCCTCTCTGGAAAGGCTTTGAAGATGCTGGCAGACAGGAGGGGCAACCTAGCCATGTTGGGTTCGCCCAGGACAAGCCTCGCACTTCGAAGCCGCCTCCTAGTGTGGTAGTGGGGTCTGCCCCTTTCTTCATGCACTCCCTGGCCCGTGAGGAAGGGGGCGGGCTGCAGATGACAGCTGGAAAAGTTTTCCAAAGTTTGTGACTGAAGAGCATGAACCGTGTGTCGAATCCTGTGTCCGTCGGTGCATTCAGCCTTCCTATTGGAATGAGAGGGTCCTCAGCCTCCAGTCAAGGAAATGCCTCAGGCCTGGAATGCAATGAGGTCCAGGAGATGCCGAGGGAATTGGGAAGTAGACACCGGGAAGCTAGGCCCTCCACACTGGAAAGAACACTGGGGCCAAGCCTTGTCACCACGAACCCAGGGTTGGGGAAAGCCAGGGAGAGCAAACACTGCGTGGAATGGGAAAACGTGTGAAAACCAGAGAGCCCTGGAGCCCATTCAGCCCGGGGAATGGAGGATGCCAGGCTCCCAAAGAAAGGTCCTTGCTGGCCTCCGGATTTGCCTTTCAGTCCAAGTCCCCTAACATGGACACATGGGAACACTTCAAGGATCTCAAGGTGGAAGGGGGGGTTGGGATCCCGAGGCAGCGATTTCCATAAATAGGGGCGGGGCGTGCCCAATCCCTTGATAAGGCCCGTGCTCCCGGGAACTCCACATTTGGCCAGCAGCCTCTGTGCCGGACGGGTGTCTCTCCGGCCATGGATGACTCACACACGCCCAACGGTAAGTAGACATCAGCACCTGGGCTCTCCTTCTGGCTCATCTGAAATGCCTTCCTGCCCTCTCAGGGATGTGGACGAGGGGAGAAATGGCCCCATGAGACTTCAGGGATGGCTCTGCCTGGGCTCTGTTTAGGGAAGCCATTGGGCCAAATGATTGTGAGAGTGGCTTGGGTAGTTCTGTTTTTCCTTTCTTTTTTTTGTTTTTATTCATTGATTTCTTTGGCCCTGTTGAAATTGACATGGGAGTGGTAGCCCTGCTGCCCACCCACAGCTCCTCTGTGAGAAGTCCTGACGTGCAGCTGCACAGAAAGCTGCAGCCGTTGTCCAAGGCTTCCGATCGCATGCAGCGCATTTCTAGTGGAACACGTTAGGATATTTGTGTTGGTGGTGTTGGTACTTTCTCGCTGTGGTTTAGCAGCTCCCTCTTACCTTGTGTTCCGTGGGAACGGGTCCGTTTCTCTGCTGTCCCTGGAAGTAGTCCACACGCAGGATACCCAAGAAGCACGGCAGGTCATAGGTTCCCTTGCCACCAAATTCAACACTAGGGCTCGGGAGGCACTGATCCCAGAAACCCTTGACATGCCTCCCACTCGACTCCAAAGTAGGGAGTGGAGACTGGGGGCAGGGGCAGCTGGGGGCGCATGTGGGGGTGGGGCTTTCTGAAGGCAAAAGCCCCAAGGCCAGGCTGCCGTGTGCTCCATGACTTCTGTCCGAAGCAATCTCACTGGAGCTGGCAAGGAGGAAGGGTGCTTGTGAAGGAAGCATCGCTTGGGGTGCGCAAGCCGTGCCTTGCGTCCTTCCAGGCAGACACCTTGACACCCTAGTTTGGCAGCTGGCAGTGGCTAGCGGGGAATTCCTTTGTCGGGAGGGCTGATGTTCTAGAGTTTGAATACACTTCAGGAAATCCAAGTCGTCCCGAAGCCCGGGACGTGCCCGACACCACGTCGGGCTTTCCGCAGAACGTGTGAACAAGCACAGTCCTATTCCTCTGCATCACAGAGAACAAGTGTCCACTAGGACAGGGCTCTATCAATCCAAGCTTTCCACAGAGAAAAATAGCACACACACAGCCAGTCCACATGACACGGTGACGTCCAGGATGGGGTGCTCATCCTCTGTGGTGTCCCAGCCCAGGCGTCGTCAGAATCAGGGTCGGGGCACGAGGGCCGCAATGTGGGTATCCGACACAACCTACACACGTGTGGCCGTGCTTGGCTCGATTTTCAAGTAGTTCAAGCAGGTGTGCCATGGGTGTGTGAGGAGCCACAAGGTGGGCTCTTCTAGCTGGCCTAAAGTTCGAGGTCCGTCCTGCCAGGGGCCATCCAGACGTTGCACGGCCGGCAGCCGGCGGCCGCGTCCCCTGGGTGGGAACATCTTCCACCCATTTGGAACATGACCCTGTTGCCCTAGGTCTTCCCAGCTGGTTGGTTTGTAGTTCTCTGGGCTGCCGGTGAGTGGGTGGTAGATCCCAAGAACTTGAGCCACCTCATCTTTTCTACTTGGCATAGATGGAAGGCCCAGGGTCACCCCTTCAGCAGGGCTGTGTGTGTGCTTCCGTTAGATAGAAAGGGACGGCCATCTGTGCACTGGAGTCTACTCCCCCCCGCCTCCCGGACACAAAAAGCAGCCTGGTGTGGCACCACCCATCACCACCAAACACCGCCGTTGGTGCAGCCGTACGGATTCCCTCTCAGACTTTTCCCCCTCTTGTATTTGGCAGGCCCACGCCCAAGAGGACAGCGGAGAAAGAGGCTGGTTCTGAAGCTCAGTCAAAAGGATGCTCTGCAAGCCCTCTTTCAACAGAACCCCTACCCTGGCATCAAGGCCCGAGAGAGCCTGGCCCGAAACCAGGGCATTCCCGAAAGCAGAATTCAGGTAAATATCAGTCTCGGTATTCCTGTTCTCTCGGGTTCCGTGTCCGGATGCCACCCGGACCGAGCCGTGTGAGTCCCAATTCCAGGTCGGGGAGCTGGCTGCCCAGACTTAGCCGGGCTTCGTCTCTCGTGCGTTGGGAGGGAACCAAAGATAACCCATCCAGCCTCAGGGAAAAGGGGTGTCCTCTAGCGAGCCTCTGTGCTGAAGGGTTTGTACGTGTTTTCCGAGCCCAATATGCAATTGGCTACAGACACTTCGTGGTGGGGTGCACGCTATGGGGAGGAGCCGTCTCCTCTCATTGGTGCTCCTGGTCTGGGTGCTGGAGGCAAGCCTGGAATCCACTCCCGGCTAAGAATGGCTGTCCCTTGGGAGAACAGGGCCAGAGGGAGCTGAGTGGCCCTTGGTCCTACAGGAGGTCAGGAATCAAAGCCGAGGGAAAGAGTGTGCGTGAGGCTGCTTGTGCCAGGGGGTTCGGTCCTTTCTGGCTCACCTCCGAGACGCTAGCGGTGCTCAAGGCTTCCTGTCTGGTAGGGTGGGAGAGGAGCCCTGAAAGGGGAGAACCTTAGGAGCAGGAGCACTGTGCCTGCGGCCTTTCAATGGGTACTAAGACGCGTAGGCTTCCCTTACTGAACTGACTGGCAGGTTCAACACACTGCCCACACAGCCCCATCAGAGATGCCTAAAAATGGACACACACACGCCCACACCCTCACCGACACCCATATCTACCCCGATGGCCACACCTCCACCAACCCCAACCCCACCCCCCTGCCACCCGGCCGGCCCCCAAGCCTCACACGACATCACCCGATCTCACTCGGCTGCACCCTTCCCTTCACCACGCCGCTCCACTCCACTCCACTCCACTCCACTCCACTCCATCCACACCTAACTCTGCATTTGATTCTTGGGTAACGATGAAGGCAGCATGTGGTTTCACTGTTGGATACAATGACACAGATTTGAACGATGGGGTTCGGGTACCTAAGAGCCTCCAGACCTGAAAGTGGCAGGACCGTGCCCTCCTAAGAGTTCCCTGTCAAGGAGTCTTTTGCAGGCAGCATGGGGTTTTCAGGAGTTCGCCCGCCTTCAGGGAATTTTGGACAAGAGCACTCACATATGCGTGGTGTGTTAGGAAAGGGTGCTGTCCATGGGGCCAGGAGGGAGACAGAGGAACATTCCTCAGGCACTGAGCATGGTCAAAAAGGAGGCACAAAGACTCAAAGGGAGCCAGTGAGAGAAACAACAGAGAGAAATGGACACAGAGACAGAGACAGGGACTGAGAGAGAGGAAAAGAGAAACAAGCATAAACAGGTACATGGACAGAATCGGAGACTGAGACTAACAGGCCAACAGGGACCATGGCAGGTGACAGGAATGGAAAATGTCAAGTGAGACAGAGAGCTAAGCAGAGAGAGACAGAAACGGATAGCAAGAGAGATGATCAGACAGAGTGGGTCGGGGGAGGAAACGAGGGATATGGAGAGGAGAAGAGAGAGGGAGAATATCAGCAAGCTCCTTCAGACTGACTTTGGGAAAGCAAACATTGTCTCCTGCCTCACGTGTTTTTTTCTTTGGATTCCAGAGGGAGGATGGCAGGGGATATGCTGATTTTCTTCCGTGCAGATAGTGTTTTCTGGAATCCTGTGCAGTTCTTCCGAGGTGAATGCCATAATCTGTGGCAAGTCCAGTCCCTTTGGGTGCTGAATATTTCCACTGGGGGCACATGGAGCCTAGAGTTTGTCCACTCCTTTGGTTGTCTGTTCGCTGTGTTGCGAATCACTGTGATAGCTCTTGAAATCTGTCCCTAAGCATTTGAGTGACAGGGGTTTTACTCCTTCTATTTAGGTTTGGTTCCAAAACCAACGAAGAAGAAGCCTAAGGCAGAGCCGACCGCCATCGGGGAACATCTTACAAGACGGGCAATCGCATCCTGTGCACGAGCCTCAGGCTGTGACGCAAGGTGAGTCCCTGGCTTTCCAAAGGCATTTTCCCATTAGGGTTCCTGGAGACAGATTCATCTCTGAACGTGGGTGACAAGTAGTCAGCAGAGAACCCTTAGGAGAGGACACAAGCCTATCTGGGCCTTGCCCTGCTAGTGCTCACACTATGAGCATCATGGCCCTGTTTGGAGGGCGGGGTCTTGCATGGCCAGGAAGCCTTTCAACCCTCTGGTCCTGAAACTGTCCAAAGTGCAGAGTTCCCTTCTCTTATCCACTCACAAAGATTTTCCTCGGGCTCCATAGCAAGATTCGTTCCAGAATTGGCCCATCAGGGCTTCAGAACACTCCAGAAAACATGCTGGGAAACCAACCAAACAGCAAACTAGAGAAACAAGCAAACAAACAGTCAAGCAAGAAATAAAATTTTAAAGTGAATAATTAAAATGTAAAATGGAAACTGTGAGTGTGTGTGTGTGTGTGTTTGTGTGTGTGTGTGTGGGTGTGTATTTGTGGATGTGTCTGTGTGGTTGGGGGAATGCATTGTGCCTTTGTATACTTCTACATACACATGATAATTCACTATAGACATAGCGATACATATATGTATAAAAACTATATTTGTATCGAATAACTATCTTTCTATCATCTATCGATCTATCATCTATCTATGTAGATCTATACCTATGTTTCAATCTCTCTCTCTCTTAACCTCTCACCTATCTATCTCTCTCTCTATCTCTCTCTCTATCTATCTATCCATCTATCTATCTATCTATCCCTCTATCTC
This sequence comes from Camelus bactrianus, assembly GCF_048773025.1. NCBI lineage: Eukaryota > Metazoa > Chordata > Mammalia > Artiodactyla > Camelidae > Camelus > Camelus bactrianus. Next base: position 50,637,604 of record NC_133555.1, on the reverse strand, counting down.
TCTATCTTTCTATCTACCTACCTATCTGATATGCCATTTCCTCCATATGGCAGAATTTGTGTGCACTGAATGTGAAGTGGGCTTCATTGTCCTCTCTTCTTTGTTTGTGCTCCTCTAGATGGCCGCCCAAAAGAGGCTGGGAGAAAGCGCACGTTCATCTCACCCTCTCAAACAGGGATGCTTGTGCAAGCCTTTGAGAGGGACCGCTTTCCTGGCATTGCCACCAGGGAAGAATTGGCTCGTCAAACAGGACTTCCTGAACCTCGAATCCAGGTAAGGTCTCAGTAGGTGGAAGATGGTATGTCCCAAGGCGGGAGTGCCGTTTTCCTCCCGCGCCGGTGCTGGATATACGTAGGCACTGCTGATGGTTCTGGATGTGTGGGTGGGTCATTGGGGGGTTGGGGAGAGGAATGGGGCTTGTAAGTTTCCCTATAGACATTCACTCAGGTGCCTGACCTGAAGGCATCCATTTCCTGAAGGGGACGGAGCAGAGGAGGTCCCGGACAGCCTGGGAGGGGTCCCGACAGTCTAGCCAGACAGCGAGGGATCTCTCATGGAAGCCAGGGTTCCAGTGTGGCCCTGATTTGGCCCCTCATTTTGCAAGGACCTGGGGACTGGCAAAGGTCCCATCACCCTGGGTCAAGGCCTATCCGAAGGCAGTGTTTTTGCCCGGAGCCTGTCAGACCAGGGGTGCTGGCATGGGGGTTGCAAGGCGACGTGGGAGATCGTGCTTCTGATGTACCTGTCTCCCTTTCTCTCATCTTGCCTAGATATGGTTTCAGAACCGGAGAGCTCGGCACCCGGAGCAGAGCAGAGGGGCGCCTGCCAAGGCCCGGGCAGAAGACCCCGATGCCAGACCAGCCCCGACTGTCCCATCGGACCAAAGGCCCCCGCCCAACATCCACAACAGCGCTCATCAATTGCCTCCAACTGATCCACTGGACAGCTTCCGGTCCCTTACCGCTGCAGCCCCTCCTCTGGCCCCAAGCTTCTTTGTGCCTTGTGCTCCCTGTGGTGGCTGGGTGGGCCAGCCTTTGATGCTCCTGTTGGTCCAGCCCGCCCCGGCTTCGCAGGGAGCAGAGAACCCTCCACATCCGGGAACAGACCCCGGCGGCACCACAGCAGGGCCGAGTCCAGGAGGGAGTCTCGCACCCATGCACGCGGCACTCACGCCCTCCGCCCACGGAGGGGCCTGCCCGCACAGCAGCCTGCACCCTGGCATGGCAGCACGCCCTCAGCCTGTCCCCCGCAGCGCTCCTCCACACACCGGGCAGCATCCGGCTCAGCCACGCAGCCCCCACGCGCCAATTCTGCAGCCCGAACAGGCCGAGACACACCTGTGGCAGCAGCAGGCCCCATCGGATCAGCTCACGTGTCCTCCGCTCCACCCGCAGCCCCAGACCTCAGGCGCCAGAGGCTCAGGGAGCCTCTTAGATGAACTCTTGTCAGACGCCAGCCTTCTGGAAAAGGCACAACCTTTCCTGAGCGACGGCACCCCGGAAGAGGGACTTTGGCCAACCCTGGAAGAACCCCTCAGTGACGACGAATTCCAGGCCCTCCTGGACATGCTGCCAGGCTCGCCAGGGCCTCAGGAAAGCCTTTGGTCGAGCCCAATTCAGGCCTCCTTCCCTGGGATGCCGAGCCACGGCTGAGAAAAAAGGACGAGGAACCAGCCACTCTCCTAGGGCTCGGCAGCAAGGGCAAGGCGCCCAGACTGCCGGCGCCACCTCGTGGCCTCCCTCAGCCCTGCCGTGCTCCGCGGGCGCTCTCAGGACGCACGGGCACCAGGAGGGGCATCCTCCCTGATGTCGGAAAGGATGCTAGCATGCCAAAGGACAAGAATACCGCCCAAGTCCTCTTGGCTTGGAGGTCGATTTGCGGGTTCTCTCTTACATTGCCTTGATTAAATAAACCTGGCTTGGAACTCAATGCAAAGTCTTTGGCTCTGTTTTGGTCCCCTTGTAGTCTGTGCCCCAGCATCCATGCCACTCCTCACAGATTCACCATGTCCCCCTTTGCCTGGGACTGGATGGGAAGGGGGTCGGGGGCCCCTGATAAGAAGCCAGCTTCTACTTGCAAACTAGATTCTCTTGGAATCCCTACAACAGTGAAGCACCATCACTGAGATTCTGGGAGCAAGAGAGCTTCCATTAGGGCCAGTACAGGGGAGCACCGTTACAAATCTCTCCTAGCACTTTTCTTGGTTCCCAGATTATAGCCAGATTATTATCAGCAGGGCTCAAATTAACCAAGGTGCTGGGGATATTAGGCAGGCAATCAATCTCTCTCTCTCCCTCACGCCCTCCATCCCTACCTCCCTCTCTCACTTGTCTCCTTCTGCCTCTCCCTTGTTCTCTCTCTCCCTCTCCCCCTGTCTTATGGTCTCTTTGCCACAAACACTTACAGCGCACACACAGCCACACAAACACACAAGCATCGTTTGAACCAAGTGCTGCTATAATTAGACTCATCCCCAAATGTTGCTGAAGAATCTCGTAGTCTCCATCTCAGTGCACATGGCTGAGTTTCATGAACCAGGGTGGCACTAAAGACGGCCCATTATGTGTTTTGGGTTTCCATGTTTCGAGGGTCTAGGGCCTAGGCTCAGCTAAAATGTCAGATGGGTTGGTATGTTCCAGCCAAATATTCCTTCCTAGCACAGCTGCGCCACCATCCTCTAGGACGCTTTGGAATTCCCCTTCTGCTTCTCCTGCTCCTCCTCCTCCTTCTTGTCCTCTGCTCCCCCTCCCCTCCCCCTTCCCACTCCCCTCCCCCTCACCCCTCCCCTCCCCTCCTCATCCCTCTCCCCACACCCCTCCCTTCCCTCTCCTCCTCCCCAGGTATTCGATTTTGGAAATCACACCCTCGCTTCCCATCTCTATCCTACTGGGTCCATCTTGGCTGAGGCGGGGCTATCATTGCACTCCCCAGCGTTACTTGAGTTATCTGTCTCTTCTCCCAAGTTGTGGTGCCGGGCCCTCCTTTTCAGCTCTGGTTTCTTGCCTGACTTTCCCGGACTCGTGCCTGCCGTCCGGAGAAGGAGTGACCGTCTACAGGTTCTCTGGATCCATGTGTTTTCACCATCAAACGATTTTTCCTTGCTTCCCTTTTGGCGGCTCCAGCAGGGAAGTTCGCTTGGGAATGCATTCCGTTTGCGTGGGCCGGATTCCCGACAGCAGATCTCCCGATGCCGTTGGGCATGGGTCCTTGGGGCTGCTGGACAGTTTCTGACCTGTTTTGACCTGGGTGATGGCCCCAGGCCAGTGAGGGCAGCTCCCCGCTCCCCTCCCCCTCTTCCCCTCCCCCTCTTTTCCCCTCCCCCACCCACTGTTGGGACGTGCATTCGACCTGGCTTCCCTGGGAGACAGGCTTGCCACGAGAATTGCTTTGACGTAGCCGGGTGTAGCTGACACGTTTCGGCCTGGATAGACTTCAGGGGACCGGACCCTCATCAGGCCTCTCTGGAAAGGCTTTGAAGATGCTGGCAGACAGGCGGGGCAACATAGCCATGTTGGGTTTGCCCAGGACAAGCCTCGCACTTCGAAGCCGCCTCCTAGTGTGGTAGTGGGGTCTGCCCCTTTCTTCATGCACTCCCTGGCCCGTGAGGAAGGGGGCGGGCTGCAGATGACAGCTGGAAAAGTTTCCAAAGTTTGTGACCGAAGAGCATGACCCGTGTGTCGAATCCTGTGTCCGTCGGTGCATTCAGCTTTCCTATTGAAATGAGCGGGTCCTCAGCCTCCAGTCAAGGAAATGCCTCAGGCCTGGAATGCAATGAGGTCCAGGAGATGCCGAGGGAATTGGGAAGTAGACACCGGGAAGCTAGGCCCTCCACACTGGAAAGAACACTGGGGCCAAGCCTTGTCACCACGAACCCAGGGTTGGGGAAAGCCAGGGAGAGCAAACACTGCGTGGAACGGGAAAACGTGTGAAAACCAGAGAGCCCTGGAGCCCATTCAGCCCGGGGAACGGAGGATGCCAGGCTTCCAAAGAAAGGCCTTGCTGGCCTCCGGATTTGCCTTTCAGTCCAAGTCCCCTAACATGGACACATGGGAACCCTTCAAGGTTCTCAAGGTGGAAGGGGGGGTTGGGATCCCGAGGCAGCGATTTCCATAAATAGGGGCGGGGCGTGCCCGATCCCTTGATAAGGCCCGTGCTCCTGGGAACTCCACATTTGGCCAGCAGCCTCTGTGCCGGACGGGTGTCTCTCCGGCCATGGATGACTCACGCACGCCCAACGGTAAGTAGACATCAGCACCTGGGCTCTCCTGCTGGCTCATCTGAAATGCCTTCCTGCCCTCTCAGGGATGTGGACGAGGGGAGAAATGGCCCCATGAGACTGCAGGGATGGCTCTGGCTGGGCTCTGTTTAAGGAAGCCATTGGGCAAAATGATTGAGAGAGTGGCTTGTGTAGTTCTGTTTTTCCTTTCTTTTTTGTTTGTATTCATTGATTTCTTTGGCCCTGTTGAAATTGACATGGGAGCGGTAGCCCTGCTGCCCACCCACAGCTCCTCTGTGAGAAGTCCTGACGCGCCGCTTCACAGAAAGCTGCAGCCGTTGTCCAAGGCTTCCGATCGCATGCAGCGCATTTCTAGTGGAACACGTTAGGACATTTGAGTTGGTGGTGTTGGTACTTTCTCGCTGTGGTTTAGCAGCTCCCTCTTGCCTTGAGTTCCGTGGGAACGGGTCCGTTTCTCTGCTGTCCCTGGAAGTAGTCCACACGCAGGATACCCAAGAAGCACGGCAGGTCATAGGTTCCCTTGCCACCAAATTCAACACTAGGGCTCGGGAGGCACTGATCCCAGAAACCCTTGACATGCCTCCCACTCGACTCCAAAGTAGGTAGTGGAGACTGGGGGCAGCTGCAACTGGGGGCGCATGTGGGGGTGGGGCTTTCTGAAGGCAAAAGCCCCAAGGCCAGGCTACCGTGTGCTCCATGACTTCTGTCCGAAGCAATCTCACTGGAGCTGGCAAGGAGGAAGGGTGCTTGTGAAGGAAGCATCGCTTGGGGTGCGCAAGCCGTGCCTTGCGTCCTTCCAGGCAGACACCTTGACACCCTAGTTTGGCAGCTGGCAGTGGCTAGCGGGGAATTCCTTTGTCGGGAGGGCTGATGTTCTAGAGTTTGAATACACTTCAGGAAATCCAAGTCGTCCCGAAGCCCGGGACGTGCCCGACACCACGTCGGGCTTTCCGCAGAACGTGTGAACAAGCACAGTCCTATTCCTCTGCATCACAGAGAACAAGTGTCCACTAGGACAGGGCTCTATCAATCCAAGCTTTCCACAGAGAAAAATAGCATGCACACAGCCAGTCCACATGACACGGTGACGTCCAGGATGGGGTGCTCATCCTCTGTGGTGTCCCAGCCCAGGCGTCGTCAGAATCAGGGTCGGGGCACGAGGGCCGCAACGTGGATATCCGACACAACCTACACACGTGTGGCCGTGCTTGGCTCGATTTTCAAGTAGTTCAAGCAGGTGTGCCATGGGTGTGTGAGGAGCCACAAGGTGGGCTCTTCTAGCTGGCCTAAAGTTCGAGGTCCGTCCTGCCAGGGGCCATCCAGACGTTGCACGGCCGGCAGCCGGCGGCCGCGTCCCCTGGTTGGGAACATCTTCCACCCATTTGGAGCATGACCCTGTTGCCCTAGGTCTTCCCAGCTGGTTGGTTTGTAGTTCTCTGGGCTGCCGGTGAGTGGGTGGTAGATCCCAAGAACTTGAGCCACCTCATCTTTTCTACTTGGCATAGATGGAAGGCCCAGGGTCACCCCTTCAGCAGGGCTGTGTGTGTGCTTCCGTTAGATAGAAATGGACGGCCATCTGTGCACTGGAGTCTACTCCCCCCCGCCTCCCGGACACAAAAAGCAGCCTGGTGTGGCACCACCCATCACCACCAAACACCGCCGTTGGTGCAGCCGTACGGATTCCCTCTCAGACTTTTCCCCCTCTTGTATTTGGCAGGCCCACGCCCAAGAGGACAGCGGAGAAAGAGGCTGGTTCTGAAGCTCAGTCAAAAGGATGCTCTGCAAGCCCTCTTTCAACAGAACCCCTACCCTGGCATCAAGGCCCGAGAGAGCCTGGCCCGAAACCTGGGCATTCCCGAAAGCAGAATTCAGGTAAATATCAGTCTCGGGATTCCTGTTCTCTCGGGTTCCGTGTCCAGATGCCACCCGGCCCGAGCCGTGTGAGTCCAAATTCCAGGTCGGGGAGCTGGCTGCCGAGACTTAGCCGGGCTTCGTCTCTCGTGCGTTGGGAGGGAACCAAAGATAAGCCATCCAGCCTCAGGGAAAAGGGGTGTCCTCTAGCGAGCCTCTGTGCTGAAGGGTTTGTACGTGGTTTCCGAGCCCAATATGCAATTGGCTACAGACACTTCGTGGTGGGGTGCACGCTATGGAGAGGAGCCGTCTCCTCCCCTTGGTGCTCCTGGTCTGGTTGCTGGAGGCAAGCCTGGAATCCACTCCCGGCTAAGAATGGCTGTCCCTTGGGAGAACAGGGCCAGAGGGAGCTGAGTGGCCCTTGGTCCTACAGGAGGTCAGGAATCAAAGCCGAGGGAAAGAGGGTGCGTGAGGCTGCTTGTGCCAGAGGTTTCGGTCCTTTCTGGCTCACCTCCGAGGCGCTAGCGGTGCTCAAGGCTTCCTGTCTGGTAGGGTGGGAGAGGAGCCCTGAAAGGGGAGAACCTTAGGAGCAGGAGCACTGTGCCTGCGGCCTTTCAATGGGTACTAAGACGCGTAGGCTTCCCTTACTGAACTGACTGGCAGGTTCAACACACTGCCCACACAGCCCCATCAGAGATGCCTAAAAATGGACACACACACGCCCACACCCTCACCGACACCCATATCTACCCCGATGGCCACACCTCCACCAACCCCAACCCCACCCCCCTGCCACCCGGCCGGCCCCCAAGCCTCACACGACATCACCCGATCTCACTCGGCTGCACCCTTCCCTTCACCACGCCGCTCCACTCCACTCCACTCCACTCCACTCCACTCCATCCACACCTAACTCTGCATTTGATTCTTGGGTAACGATGAAGGCAGCATGTGGTTTCACTGTTGGATACAATGACACAGATTTGAACGATGGGGTTCGGGTACCTAAGAGCCTCCAGACCTGAAAGTGGCAGGACCGTGCCCTCCTAAGAGTTCCCTGTCAAGGAGTCTTTTGCAGGCAGCATGGGGTTTTCAGGAGTTCGCCCGCCTTCAGGGAATTTTGGACAAGAGCACTCACATATGCGTGGTGTGTTAGGAAAGGGTGCTGTCCATGGGGCCAGGAGGGAGACAGAGGAACATTCCTCAGGCACTGAGCATGGTCAAAAAGGAGGCACAAAGACTCAAAGGGAGCCAGTGAGAGAAACAACAGAGAGAAATGGACACAGAGACAGAGACAGGGACTGAGAGAGAGGAAAAGAGAAACAAGCATAAACAGGTACATGGACAGAATCGGAGACTGAGACTAACAGGCCAACAGGGACCATGGCAGGTGACAGGAATGGAAAATGTCAAGTGAGACAGAGAGCTAAGCAGAGAGAGACAGAAACGGATAGCAAGAGAGATGATCAGACAGAGTGGGTCGGGGGAGGAAACGAGGGATATGGAGAGGAGAAGAGAGAGGGAGAATATCAGCAAGCTCCTTCAGACTGACTTTGGGAAAGCAAACATTGTCTCCTGCCTCACGTGTTTTTTTCTTTGGATTCCAGAGGGAGGATGGCAGGGGATATGCTGATTTTCTTCCGTGCAGATAGTGTTTTCTGGAATCCTGTGCAGTTCTTCCGAGGTGAAAGCCATAATCTGTGGCAAGTCCAGTCCCTTTGGGTGCTGAATATTTCCACTGGGGGCACATGGAGCCTAGAGTTTGTCCACTCCTTTGGTTGTCTGTTCGCTGTGTTGCGAATCACTGTGATAGCTCTTGAAATCTGTCCCTAAGCATTTGAGTGACAGGGGTTTTACTCCTTCTATTTAGGTTTGGTTCCAAAACCAACGAAGAAGAAGCCTAAGGCAGAGCCGACCGCCATCGGGGAACATCTTACAAGACGGGCAATCGCATCCTGTGCACGAGCCTCAGGCTGTGACGCAAGGTGAGTCCCTGGCTTTCCAAAGGCATTTTCCCATTAGGGTTCCTGGAGACAGATTCATCTCTGAACGTGGGTGACAAGTAGTCAGCAGAGAACCCTTAGGAGAGGACACAAGCCTATCTGGGCCTTGCCCTGCTAGTGCTCACACTATGAGCATCATGGCCCTGTTTGGAGGGCGGGGTCTTGCATGGCCAGGAAGCCTTTCAACCCTCTGGTCCTGAAACTGTCCAAAGTGCAGAGTTCCCTTCTCTTATCCACTCACAAAGATTTTCCTCGGGCTCTATAGCAAGATTCGTTCCAGAATTGGCCCATCAGGGCTTCAGAACACTCCAGAAAACATGCTGGGAAACCAACCAAACAGCAAACTAGAGAAACAAGCAAACAAACAGTCAAGCAAGAAATAAAATTTTAAAGTGAATAATTAAAATGTAAAATGGAAACTGTGAGTGTGTGTGTGTGTGTGTTTGTGTGTGTGTGTGTGGGTGTGTATTTGTGGATGTGTCTGTGTGGGTGGGGGAATGCATTGTGCCTTTGTATACTTCTACATACACATGATAATTCACTATAGACATAGCGATACATATATGTATAAAAACTATATTTGTATCGAATAACTATCTTTCTATCATCTATCGATCTATCATCTATCTATGTAGATCTATACCTATGTTTCAATCTCTCTCTCTCTTAACCTCTCACCTATCTATCTCTCTCTCTATCTCTCTCTCTATCTATCTATCCATCTATCTATCTATCTATCCCTCTATCTCTCTATCTTTCTATCTACCTACCTATCTGATATGCCATTTCCTCCATATGGCAGAATTTGTGTGCACTGAATGTGAAGTGGGCTTCATTGTCCTCTCTTCTTTGTTTGTGCTCCTCTAGATGGCCGCCCAAAAGAGGCTGGGAGAAAGCGCACGTTCATCTCACCCTCTCAAACAGGGATGCTTGTGCAAGCCTTTGAGAGGGACCGCTTTCCTGGCATTGCCACCAGGGAAGAATTGGCTCGTCAAACAGGACTTCCTGAACCTCGAATCCAGGTAAGGTCTCAGTAGGTGGAAGATGGTATGTCCCAAGGCGGGAGTGCCGTTTTCCTCCCGCGCCGGTGCTGGATATACGTAGGCACTGCTGATGGTTCTGGATGTGTGGGTGGGTCATTGGGGGGTTGGGGAGAGGAATGGGGCTTGTAAGTTTCCCTATAGACATTCACTCAGGTGCCTGACCTGAAGGCATCCATTTCCTGAAGGGGACGGAGCAGAGGAGGTCCCGGACAGCCTGGGAGGGGTCCCGACAGTCTAGCCAGACAGCGAGGGATCTCTCATGGAAGCCAGGGTTCCAGTGTGGCCCTGATTTGGCCCCTCATTTTGCAAGGACCTGGGGACTGGCAAAGGTCCCATCACCCTGGGTCAAGGCCTATCCGAAGGCAGTGTTTTTGCCCGGAGCCTGTCAGACCAGGGGTGCTGGCATGGGGGTTGCAAGGCGACGTGGGAGATCGTGCTTCTGATGTACCTGTCTCCCTTTCTCTCATCTTGCCTAGATATGGTTTCAGAACCGGAGAGCTCGGCACCCGGAGCAGAGCAGAGGGGCGCCTGCCAAGGCCCGGGCAGAAGACCCCGATGCCAGACCAGCCCCGACTGTCCCATCGGACCAAAGGCCCCCGCCCAACATCCACAACAGCGCTCATCAATTGCCTCCAACTGATCCACTGGACAGCTTCCGGTCCCTTACCGCTGCAGCCCCTCCTCTGGCCCCAAGCTTCTTTGTGCCTTGTGCTCCCTGTGGTGGCTGGGTGGGCCAGCCTTTGATGCTCCTGTTGGTCCAGCCCGCCCCGGCTTCGCAGGGAGCAGAGAACCCTCCACATCCGGGAACAGACCCCGGCGGCACCACAGCAGGGCCGAGTCCAGGAGGGAGTCTCGCACCCATGCACGCGGCACTCACGCCCTCCGCCCACGGAGGGGCCTGCCCGCACAGCAGCCTGCACCCTGGCATGGCAGCACGCCCTCAGCCTGTCCCCCGCAGCGCTCCTCCACACACCGGGCAGCATCCGGCTCAGCCACGCAGCCCCCACGCGCCAATTCTGCAGCCCGAACAGGCCGAGACACACCTGTGGCAGCAGCAGGCCCCATCGGATCAGCTCACGTGTCCTCCGCTCCACCCGCAGCCCCAGACCTCAGGCGCCAGAGGCTCAGGGAGCCTCTTAGATGAACTCTTGTCAGACGCCAGCCTTCTGGAAAAGGCACAACCTTTCCTGAGCGACGGCACCCCGGAAGAGGGACTTTGGCCAACCCTGGAAGAACCCCTCAGTGACGACGAATTCCAGGCCCTCCTGGACATGCTGCCAGGCTCGCCAGGGCCTCAGGAAAGCCTTTGGTCGAGCCCAATTCAGGCCTCCTTCCCTGGGATGCCGAGCCACGGCTGAGAAATAAGGACGAGGAACCAGCCACTCTCCTAGGGCTCGGCAGCAAGGGCAAGGCGCCCAGACTGCCGGCGCCACTGCGTGGCCTCCCTCAGCCCTGCCGTGCTCCGCGGGCGCTCTCAGGACGCACGGGCACCAGGAGGGGCATCCTCCCTGATGTTGGAAAGGATGCTAGCATGCCAAAGGACTAGAATACCGCCCAAGTCCTCTTGGCTTGGAGGTCGATTTGCGGGTTCTCTCTTACATTGCCTTGATTAAATAAACCTGGCTTGGAACTCAATACAAAGTCTTTGGCTCTGTTTTGGTCCCCTTGTAGTCTGTGCCCCAGCATCCATGCCACTCCTCACAGATTCACCATGTCCCCCTTTGCCTGGGACTGGATGGGAAGGGGGTCGGGGGCCCCTGATAAGAAGCCAGCTTCTACTTGCAAACTAGATTCTCTTGGAATCCCTACAGCAGTGAAGCACCATCACTGAGATTCTGGGAGCAAGAGAGCTTCCATTAGGGCCAGTACAGGGGAGCACCGTTACAAATCTCTCCTAGCACTTTTCTTGGTTCCCAGATTATAGCCAGATTATTATCAGCAGGGCTCAAATTAACCAAGGTGCTGGGGATATTAGGCAGGCAATCAATCTCTCTCTCTCCCTCTCGACCTCCATCCCTACCTCCCTCTCTCACTTGTCTCCTTCTGCCTCTCCCTTGTTCTCTCTCTCCCTCTCCCCATGTCTTATGGTCTCTTTGCCACAAACACTTACAGCGCACACACAGCCACACAAACACACAAGCATCGTTTGAACCAAGTGCTGCTATAATTAGACACATCCCCAAATGATGCTGAAGAATCTCGTAGTCTCCATCTCAGTGCACATGGCTGAGTTTCATGAACCAGGGTGGCACTAAAGACGGCCCATTATGTGTTTTGGGTTTCCATGTTTCGAGGGTCTAGGGCCTAGGGTCAGCTAAAATGTCAGATGGGTTGGTATATTCCAGCCAAATATTCCTCCCTAGCACAGCTGCGCCACCATCCTCTAGGACGCTTTGGAATTCCCCTTCTGCTTCTCCTGCTCCTCCTCCCCTTCCCTTCCCACTCCCATCCCCCTCACCCCTCCCCTCCCCTCCTCATCCCTCTCCCCACACCTCTCCCTTCCCTCTCCTCCTCCCCAGGTATTCGATTTTGGAAAACACACCCTCGCTTCCCATCTCTATCCTACTGGGTCCATCTTGGCTGAGGCGGGGCTATCATTGCACTCCCCAGCGTTACTTGAGTTATCTGTCTCTTCTCCCAAGTTGTGGTGCCGGGCCCTCCTTTTCAGCTCTGGTTTCTTGCCTGACTTTCCCGGACTCGTGCCTGCCGTCCGGAGAAGGAGTGACCGTCTACAGGTTCTCTGGATCCATGTGTTTTCACCATCAAATGATTTTTCCTTGCTTCCCTTTTGGCGGCTCCAGCAGGGAAGTTCGCTTGGGAATGCATTCCGTTTGCGTGGGCCGGATTCCCGACAGCAGAGCTCCCGATGCCGTTGGGCATGGGTCCTTGGGGCTGCTGGACAGTTTCTGACCTGTTTTGACCTGGGTGATGGCCCCAGGCGAGTGAGGGCAGCTCCCCGCTCCCCTCCCCCTCTTCCCCTCCCCCTCTTTTCCCCTCCCCCACCCACTGTTGGGACGTGCATTCGACCTGGCTTCCCTGGGAGACAGGCTTGCCACGAGAATTGCTTTGACGTAGCCGGGTGTAGCTGACACGTTTCGGCCTGGATAGACTTCAGGGGACCGGACCCTCATCAGGCCTCTCTGGAAAGGCTTTGAAGATGCTGGCAGACAGGCGGGGCAACATAGCCATGTTGGGTTTGCCCAGGACAAGCCTCGCACTTCGAAGCCGCCTCCTAGTGTGGTAGTGGGGTCTGCCCCTTTCTTCATGCACTCCCTGGCCCGTGAGGAAGGGGGCGGGCTGCAGATGACAGCTGGAAAAGTTTCCAAAGTTTGTGACCGAAGAGCATGACCCGTGTGTCGAATCCTGTGTCCGTCGGTGCATTCAGCTTTCCTATTGAAATGAGCGGGTCCTCAGCCTCCAGTCAAGGAAATGCCTCAGGCCTGGAATGCAATGAGGTCCAGGAGATGCCGAGGGAATTGGGAAGTAGACACCGGGAAGCTAGGCCCTCCACACTGGAAAGAACACTGGGGCCAAGCCTTGTCACCACGAACCCAGGGTTGGGGAAAGCCAGGGAGAGCAAACACTGCGTGGAACGGGAAAACGTGTGAAAACCAGAGAGCCCTGGAGCCCATTCAGCCCGGGGAACGGAGGATGCCAGGCTTCCAAAGAAAGGCCTTGCTGGCCTCCGGATTTGCCTTTCAGTCCAAGTCCCCTAACATGGACACATGGGAACCCTTCAAGGTTCTCAAGGTGGAAGGGGGGGTTGGGATCCCGAGGCAGCGATTTCCATAAATAGGGGCGGGGCGTGCCCGATCCCTTGATAAGGCCCGTGCTCCTGGGAACTCCACATTTGGCCAGCAGCCTCTGTGCCGGACGGGTGTCTCTCCGGCCATGGATGACTCACGCACGCCCAACGGTAAGTAGACATCAGCACCTGGGCTCTCCTGCTGGCTCATCTGAAATGCCTTCCTGCCCTCTCAGGGATGTGGACGAGGGGAGAAATGGCCCCATGAGACTGCAGGGATGGCTCTGGCTGGGCTCTGTTTAAGGAAGCCATTGGGCAAAATGATTGAGAGAGTGGCTTGTGTAGTTCTGTTTTTCCTTTCTTTTTTGTTTGTATTCATTGATTTCTTTGGCCCTGTTGAAATTGACATGGGAGCGGTAGCCCTGCTGCCCACCCACAGCTCCTCTGTGAGAAGTCCTGACGCGCCGCTTCACAGAAAGCTGCAGCCGTTGTCCAAGGCTTCCGATCGCATGCAGCGCATTTCTAGTGGAACACGTTAGGACATTTGAGTTGGTGGTGTTGGTACTTTCTCGCTGTGGTTTAGCAGCTCCCTCTTGCCTTGAGTTCCGTGGGAACGGGTCCGTTTCTCTGCTGTCCCTGGAAGTAGTCCACACGCAGGATACCCAAGAAGCACGGCAGGTCATAGGTTCCCTTGCCACCAAATTCAACACTAGGGCTCGGGAGGCACTGATCCCAGAAACCCTTGACATGCCTCCCACTCGACTCCAAAGTAGGTAGTGGAGACTGGGGGCAGCTGCAACTGGGGGCGCATGTGGGGGTGGGGCTTTCTGAAGGCAAAAGCCCCAAGGCCAGGCTACCGTGTGCTCCATGACTTCTGTCCGAAGCAATCTCACTGGAGCTGGCAAGGAGGAAGGGTGCTTGTGAAGGAAGCATCGCTTGGGGTGCGCAAGCCGTGCCTTGCGTCCTTCCAGGCAGACACCTTGACACCCTAGTTTGGCAGCTGGCAGTGGCTAGCGGGGAATTCCTTTGTCGGGAGGGCTGATGTTCTAGAGTTTGAATACACTTCAGGAAATCCAAGTCGTCCCGAAGCCCGGGACGTGCCCGACACCACGTCGGGCTTTCCGCAGAACGTGTGAACAAGCACAGTCCTATTCCTCTGCATCACAGAGAACAAGTGTCCACTAGGACAGGGCTCTATCAATCCAAGCTTTCCACAGAGAAAAATAGCATGCACACAGCCAGTCCACATGACACGGTGACGTCCAGGATGAGGTGCTCATCCTCTGTGGTGTCCCAGCCCAGGCGTCGTCAGAATCAGGGTCGGGGCACGAGGGCCGCAATGTGGATATCCGACACAACCTACACACGTGTGGCCGTGCTTGGCTCGATTTTCAAGTAGTTCAAGCAGGTGTGCCATGGGTGTGTGAGGAGCCACAAGGTGGGCTCTTCTAGCTGGCCTAAAGTTCGAGGTCCGTCCTGCCATGGGCCATCCAGACGTTGCACGGCCAGCAGCCGGCGGCCGCGTCCCCTGGTTGGGAACATCTTCCACCCATTTGGAGCATGACCCTGTTGCCCTAGGTCTTCCCAGCTGGTTGGTTTGTAGTTCTCTGGGCTGCCGGTGAGTGGGTGGTAGATCCCAAGAACTTGAGCCACCTCATCTTTTCTACTTGGCATAGATGGAAGGCCCAGGGTCACCCCTTCAGCAGGGCTGTGTGTGTGCTTCCGATAGATAGAAATGGACGGCCATCTGTGCACTGGAGTCTACTCCCCCCCGCCTCCCGGACACAAAAAGCAGCCTGGTGTGGCACCACCCATCACCACCAAACACCGCCGTTGGTGCAGCCGTACGGATTCCCTCTCAGACTTTTCCCCCTCTTGTATTTGGCAGGCCCACGCCCAAGAGGACAGCGGAGAAAGAGGCTGGTTCTGAAGCTCAGTCAAAAGGATGCTCTGCAAGCCCTCTTTCAACAGAACCCCTACCCTGGCATCAAGGCCCGAGAGAGCCTGGCCCGAAACCTGGGCATTCCCGAAAGCAGAATTCAGGTAAATATCAGTCTCGGGATTCCTGTTCTCTCGGGTTCCGTGTCCAGATGCCACCCGGCACGAGCCGTGTGAGTCCCAATTCCAGGTCGGGGAGCTGGCTGCCGAGACTTAGCCGGGCTTCGTCTCTCGTGCGTTGGGAGGGAACCAAAGATAAGCCATCCAGTATCAGGGAAAAGGGGTGTCCTCTAGCGAGCCTCTGTGCTGAAGGGTTTGTACGTGGTTTCCGAGCCCAATATGCAATTGGCTACAGACACTTCGTGGTGGGGTGCACGCTATGGAGAGGAGCCGTCTCCTCCCCTTGGTGCTCCTGGTCTGGGTGCTGGAGGCAAGCCTGGAATCCACTCCCGGCTAAGAATGGCTGTCCCTTGGGAGAACAGGGCCAGAGGGAGCTGAGTGGCCCTTGGTCCTACAGGAGGTCAGGAATCAAAGCCGAGGGAAAGAGGGTGCGTGAGGCTGCTTGTGCCAGAGGTTTCGGTCCTTTCTGGCTCACCTCCGAGGCGCTAGCGGTGCTCAAGGCTTCCTGTCTGGTAGGGTGGGAGAGGAGCCCTGAAAGGGGAGAACCTTAGGAGCAGGAGCACTGTGCCTGCGGCCTTTCAATGGGCACTAAGACGCGTAGGCTTCCCTTACTGAACTGACTGGCAGGTTCAACAAACTGCCCACACAGCCCCATCAGAGATGCCTAAAAATGGACACACACACGCCCACACCCTCAACGACACCCATATCTACCCCGATGGCGACACCTCCACCAACCCCAACCCCATCCCCCTGCCACCCGGCCGGCCCCCAAGCCTCACACGACCTCACCCGACCTCACTCAGCTGCACCCTACCCTTCACCACGCTGCTCCACTCCACTCCACTCCACTCCACTCCACTCCATCCACACCTAACTCTGCATTTGATTCTTGGGTAACGAGGAAGGCAGCATGTGGTTTCACTGTTGGAGACAATGACACAGATTTGAACGATGGGGATCGGGTACCTAAGAGCCTCCAGACCTGGAAGTGGCAGGACCTTGCCCTCCTAAGAGTTCCCTGTCAAGGAGTCTTTTCCAGGCAGCATGGGGTTTTCAGGAGTTCGCCTGCCTTCAGGGAATTTTGGACAAGAGCACTCACCTATGCGTGGTGTGTTAGGAAAGGGTGCTGTCCATGGGGCCAGGAGGGAGACAGAGGAACATTCCTCAGGCACTGAGCATGGTCAAAAAGGAGGCACAAAGACTCAAAGGGAGCCAGTGAGAGAAACAACAGAGAGAAATGGACACAGAGACAGAGACAGGGACTGAGAGAGAGGAAAAGAGAAACAAGCATAAACAGGTAGATGGACAGAATCGGAGACTGAGACTAACAGGCCAACAGGGACCATGGCAGGTGACAGGAATGGAAAATGTCAAGTGAGACAGAGAGCTAAGCAGAGAGAGACAGAAACGGATAGCAAGAGAGATGATCAGACAGAGTGGGTCGGGGGAGGAAACGAGGGATATGGAGAGGAGAAGAGAGAGGGAGAATATCAACAAGCTCCTTCAGACTGACTTTGGGAAAGCAAACATTGTCTCCTGCCTCACGTGTTTTTTTCTTTGGATTCCAGAGGGAGGATGGCAGGGGATATGCTGATTTTCTTCCGTGCAGATAGTGTTTTCTGGAATCCTGTGCAGTTCTTCCGAGGTGAAAGCCATAATCTGTGGCAAGTCCAGTCCCTTTGGGTGCTGAATATTTCCACTGGGGGCACATGGAGCCTAGAGTTTGTCCACTCCTTTGGTTGTCTGTTTGCTGTGTTGCGAATCACTGTGATAGCTCTTGAAATCTGTCCCTAAGCATTTGAGTGACAGGGGTTTTACTCCTTCTATTTAGGTTTGGTTCCAAAACCAACGAAGAAGAAGCCTAAGGCAGAGCCGACCGCCGTCGGGGAACATCTTACCAGACGGGCAATCGCATCCTTTGCACGAGCCTCAGGCTCTGACGCAAGGTGAGTCCCTGGCTTTCCAAAGGCATTTTCCCATTAGGGTTCCTGGAGACAGATTCATCTCTGAACGTGGGTGACAAGTAGTCAGCAGAGAACCCTTAGGAGAGGACACAAGCCTATCTGGGCCTTGCCCTGCTAGTGCTCACACTATGAGCATCATGGCCCTGTTTGGAGGGCGGGGTCTTGCATGGCCAGGAAGCCTTTCAACCCTCTGGTCCTGAAACTGTCCAAAGTGCAGAGTTCCCTTCTCTTATCCACTCACAAAGATTTTCCTCGGGCTCCATAGCAAGATTCGTTCCAGAATTGGCCCATCAGGGCTTCAGAACACTCCAGAAAACATGCTGGGAAACCAACCAAACAGCAAACTAGAGAAACAAGCAAACAAACAGTCAAGCAAGAAATAAAATTTTAAAGTGAATAATTAAAATGTAAAATGGAAACTGTGAGTGTGTGTGTGTGTGTTTGTGTGTGTGTGTGTGGGTGTGTATGTGTGGATGTGTCTGTGTGGGTGGGGGAATGCATTGTGCCTGTGTATACTTCTACATACACATGATAATTCACTATAGACATAGCGATACATATATGTATAAAAACTATATTTGTATCGATTAACTATCTTTCTATCATCTATTGATCTATCAATTATCTATGTAGATCTATACCTATGTTTCAATCTCTCTCTCTCTTAACCTCTCAACTATCTATCTCTCTCTCTATCTCTCTCTCTCTCTATCTATCCATCTATCTATCTATCTATCCCTCTATCTCTCTATCTTTCTATCTACCAACCTATCTGATATGCCATTTCCTCCATATGGCAGAATTTGTGTGCACTGAATGTGAAGTGAGCTTCATTGTCCTCTGTTCTTTGTTTGTGCTCCTCTAGATGGCCGCCCAAAAGAGGCTGGGAGAAAGCGCACGTTCATCTCACACTCTCAAACAGGGATGCTTGTGCAAGCCTTTGAGAGGGACCGCTTTCCTGGCATTGCCACCAGGGAAGAATTGGCTCGTCAAACAGGACTTCCTGAACCTCGAATCCAGGTAAGGTCTCAGTAGGTGGAAGATGGTATGTCCCAAGGCGGGAGTGCCGTTTCCCTCCCGCGCCGGTGCTGGATATACGTAGGCACTGCTGATGGTTCTGGATGTGTGGGTGGGTCATTGGGGGGTTGGGGAGAGGAATGGGGCTTGTACGTTTCCCTATAGACATTCACTCAGGTGCCTGACCTGAAGGCATCCATTTCCTGAAGGGGACGGAGCAGAGGAGGTCCCGGACAGCCTGGGAAGGGTCCCGACAGTCTAGCCAGACAGCGAGGGATCTCTCATGGAAGCCAGGGTTCCAGTGTGGCCCTGATTTGGCCCCTCATTTTGCAAGGACCTGGGGACTGGCAAAGGTCCCATCACCCTGGGTCAAGGCCTATCCGAAGGCAGTGTTTTTGCCCGGAGCCTGTCAGACCAGGGGTGCTGGCATGGGGGTTGCAAGGCGACGTGGGAGATCGTGCTTCTGATGTACCTGTCTCCCTTTCTCTCATCTTGCCTAGATATGGTTTCAGAACCGGAGAGCTCGGCACCCGGAGCAGAGCAGAGGGGCGCCTGCCAAGGCCCGGGCAGAAGACCCCGATGCCAGACCAGCCCCGACTGTCCCATCGGACCAAAGGCCCCCGCCCAACATCCACAACAGCGCTCATCAATTGCCTCCAACTGATCCACTGGACAGCTTCCGGTCCCTTACCGCTGCAGCCCCTCCTCTGGCCCCAAGCTTCTTTGTGCCTTGTGCTCCCTGTGGTGGCTGGGTGGGCCAGCCTTTGATGCTCCTGTTGGTCCAGCCCGCCCCGGCTTCGCAGGGAGCAGAGAACCCTCCACATCCGGGAACAGACCCCGGCGGCACCACAGCAGGGCCGAGTCCAGGAGGGAGTCTCGCACCCATGCACGCGGCACTCACACCCTCCGCCCACGGAGGGGCCTGCCCGCACAGCAGCCTGCACCCTGGCATGGCAGCACGCCCTCAGCCTGTCCCCCGCAGCGCTCCTCCACACACCGGGCAGCATCCGGCTCAGCCACGCAGCCCCCACGCGCCAATTCTGCAGCCCGAACAGGCCGAGACACACCTGTGGCAGCAGCAGGCCCCATCGGATCAGCTCACGTGTCCTCCGCTCCACCCGCAGCCCCAGACCTCAGGCGCCAGAGGCTCAGGGAGCCTCTTAGATGAACTCTTGTCAGACGCCAGCCTTCTGGAAAAGGCACAACCTTTCCTGAGCGACGGCACCCCGGAAGAGGGACTTTGGCCAACCCTGGAAGAACCCCTCAGTGACGACGAATTCCAGGCCCTCCTGGACATGCTGCCAGGCTCGCCAGGGCCTCAGGAAAGCCTTTGGTCGAGCCCAATTCAGGCCTCCTTCCCTGGGATGCCGAGCCACGGCTGAGAAATAAGGACGAGGAACCAGCCACTCTCCTAGGGCTCGGCAGCAAGGGCAAGGCGCCCAGACTGCCGGCGCCACTGCGTGGCCTCCCTCAGCCTTGCCGTGCTCCGCGGGCGCTCTCAGGACGCACGGGCACCAGGAGGGGCATCCTCCCTGATGTTGGAAAAGATGCTAGCATGCCAAAGGACAAGAATACCGCCCAAGTCCTCTTGGCTTGGAGGTCGATTTGCGGGTTCTCTCTTACATTGCCTTGATTAAATAAACCTGGCTTGGAACTCAATACAAAGTCTTTGGCTCTGTTTTGGTCCCCTTGTAGTCTGTGCCCCAGCATCCATGCCACTCCTCACAGATTCACCATGTCCCCCTTTGCCTGGGACTGGATGGGAAGGGGGTCGGGGGCCCCTGATAAGAAGCCAGCTTCTACTTGCAAACTAGATTCTCTTGGAATCCCTACAGCAGTGAAGCACCATCACTGAGATTCTGGGAGCAAGAGAGCTTCCATTAGGGCCAGTACAGGGGAGCACCGTTACAAATCTCTCCTAGCACTTTTCTTGGTTCCCAGATTATAGCCAGATTATTATCAGCAGGGCTCAAATTAACCAAGGTGCTGGGGATATTAGGCAGGCAATCAATCTCTCTCTCTCCCTCTCGCCCTCCATCCCTACCTCCCTCTCTCACTTGTCTCCTTCTGCCTCTCCCTTGTTCTCTCTCTCCCTCTCCCCATGTCTTATGGTCTCTTTGCCACAAACACTTACAGCGCACACACAGCCACACAAACACACAAGCATCGTTTGAACCAAGTGCTGCTATAATTAGACACATCCCCAAATGATGCTGAAGAATCTCGTAGTCTCCATCTCAGTGCACATGGCTGAGTTTCATGAACCAGGGTGGCACTAAAGACGGCCCATTATGTGTTTTGGGTTTCCATGTTTCGAGGGTCTAGGGCCTAGGGTCAGCTAAAATGTCAGATGGGTTGGTATATTCCAGCCAAATATTCCTCCCTAGCACAGCTGCGCCACCATCCTCTAGGACGCTTTGGAATTCCCCTTCTGCTTCTCCTGCTCCTCCTCCCCTTCCCTTCCCACTCCCATCCCCCTCACCCCTCCCCTCCCCTCCTCATCCCTCTCCCCACACCTCTCCCTTCCCTCTCCTCCTCCCCAGGTATTCGATTTTGGAAAACACACCCTCGCTTCCCATCTCTATCCTACTGGGTCCATCTTGGCTGAGGCGGGGCTATCATTGCACTCCCCAGCGTTACTTGAGTTATCTGTCTCTTCTCCCAAGTTGTGGTGCCGGGCCCTCCTTTTCAGCTCTGGTTTCTTGCCTGACTTTCCCGGACTCGTGCCTGCCGTCCGGAGAAGGAGTGACCGTCTACAGGTTCTCTGGATCCATGTGTTTTCACCATCAAACGATTTTTCCTTGCTTCCCTTTTGGCGGCTCCAGCAGGGAAGTTCGCTTGGGAATGCATTCCGTTTGCGTGGGCCGGATTCCCGACAGCAGAGCTCCCGATGCCGTTGGGCATGGGTCCTTGGGGCTGCTGGACAGTTTCTGACCTGTTTTGACCTGGGTGATGGCCCCAGGCGAGTGAGGGCAGCTCCCCGCTCCCCTCCCCCTCTTCCCCTCCCCCTCTTTTCCCCTCCCCCACCCACTGTTGGGACGTGCATTCGACCTGGCTTCCCTGGGAGACAGGCTTGCCACGAGAATTGCTTTGACGTAGCCGGGTGTAGCTGACACGTTTCGGCCTGGATAGACTTCAGGGGACCGGACCCTCATCAGGCCTCTCTGGAAAGGCTTTGAAGATGCTGGCAGACAGGCGGGGCAACATAGCCATGTTGGGTTTGCCCAGGACAAGCCTCGCACTTCGAAGCCGCCTCCTAGTGTGGTAGTGGGGTCTGCCCCTTTCTTCATGCACTCCCTGGCCCGTGAGGAAGGGGGCGGGCTGCAGATGACAGCTGGAAAAGTTTCCAAAGTTTGTGACCGAAGAGCATGACCCGTGTGTCGAATCCTGTGTCCGTCGGTGCATTCAGCTTTCCTATTGAAATGAGCGGGTCCTCAGCCTCCAGTCAAGGAAATGCCTCAGGCCTGGAATGCAATGAGGTCCAGGAGATGCCGAGGGAATTGGGAAGTAGACACCGGGAAGCTAGGCCCTCCACACTGGAAAGAACACTGGGGCCAAGCCTTGTCACCACGAACCCAGGGTTGGGGAAAGCCAGGGAGAGCAAACACTGCGTGGAACGGGAAAACGTGTGAAAACCAGAGAGCCCTGGAGCCCATTCAGCCCGGGGAACGGAGGATGCCAGGCTTCCAAAGAAAGGCCTTGCTGGCCTCCGGATTTGCCTTTCAGTCCAAGTCCCCTAACATGGACACATGGGAACCCTTCAAGGTTCTCAAGGTGGAAGGGGGGGTTGGGATCCCGAGGCAGCGATTTCCATAAATAGGGGCGGGGCGTGCCCGATCCCTTGATAAGGCCCGTGCTCCTGGGAACTCCACATTTGGCCAGCAGCCTCTGTGCCGGACGGGTGTCTCTCCGGCCATGGATGAATCACGCACGCCCAACGGTAAGTAGACATCAGCACCTGGGCTCTCCTGCTGGCTCATCTGAAATGCCTTCCTGCCCTCTCAGGGATGTGGACGAGGGGAGAAATGGCCCCATGAGACTGCAGGGATGGCTCTGGCTGGGCTCTGTTTAAGGAAGCCATTGGGCCAAATGATTGAGAGAGTGGCTTGTGTAGTTCTGTTTTTCCTTTCTTTTTTGTTTGTATTCATTGATTTCTTTGGCCCTGTTGAAATTGACATGGGAGCGGTAGCCCTGCTGCCCACCCACAGCTCCTCTGTGAGAAGTCCTGACGCGCCGCTTCACAGAAAGCTGCAGCCGTTGTCCAAGGCTTCCGATCGCATGCAGCGCATTTCTAGTGGAACACGTTAGGACATTTGAGTTGGTGGTGTTGGTACTTTCTCGCTGTGGTTTAGCAGCTCCCTCTTGCCTTGAGTTCCGTGGGAACGGGTCCGTTTCTCTGCTGTCCCTGGAAGTAGTCCACACGCAGGATACCCAAGAAGCACGGCAGGTCATAGGTTCCCTTGCCACCAAATTCAACACTAGGGCTCGGGAGGCACTGATCCCAGAAACCCTTGACATGCCTCCCACTCGACTCCAAAGTAGGGAGTAGAGACTGGGGGCAGGGGCAGCTGGGGGCGCATGTGGGGGTGGGGCTTTCTGAAGGCAAAAGCCCCAAGGCCAGGCTACCGTGTGCTCCATGACTTCTGTCCGAAGCAATCTCACTGGAGCTGGCAAGGAGGAAGGGTGCTTGTGAAGGAAGCATCGCTTGGGGTGCGCAAGCCGTGCCTTGCGTCCTTCCAGGCAGACACCTTGACACCCTAGTTTGGCAGCTGGCAGTGGCTAGCGGGGAATTCCTTTGTCGGGAGGGCTGATGTTCTAGAGTTTGAATACACTTCAGGAAATCCAAGTCGTCCCGAAGCCCGGGACGTGCCCGACACCACGTCGGGCTTTCCGCAGAACGTGTGAACAAGCACAGTCCTATTCCTCTGCATCACAGAGAACAAGTGTCCACTAGGACAGGGCTCTATCAATCCAAGCTTTCCACAGAGAAAAATAGCATGCACACAGCCAGTCCACATGACACGGTGATGTCCAGGATGAGGTGCTCATCCTCTGTGGTGTCCCAGCCCAGGCGTCGTCAGAATCAGGGTCGGGGCACGAGGGCCGCAATGTGGATATCCGACACAACCTACACACGTGTGGCCGTGCTTGGCTCGATTTTCAAGTAGTTCAAGCAGGTGTGCCATGGGTGTGTGAGGAGCCACAAGGTGGGCTCTTCTAGCTGGCCTAAAGTTCGAGGTCCGTCCTGCCATGGGCCATCCAGACGTTGCACGGCCGGCAGCCGGCGGCCGCGTCCCCTGGTTGGGAACATCTTCCACCCATTTGGAGCATGACCCTGTTGCCCTAGGTCTTCCCAGCTGGTTGGTTTGTAGTTCTCTGGGCTGCCGGTGAGTGGGTGGTAGATCCCAAGAACTTGAGCCACCTCATCTTTTCTACTTGGCATAGATGGAAGGCCCAGGGTCACCCCTTCAGCAGGGCTGTGTGTGTGCTTCCGATAGATAGAAAGGGACGGCCATCTCTGCACTGGAGTCTACTACCCCCCGCCTCCCGGACACAAAAAGCAGCCTGGTGTGGCACCACCCATCACCACCAAACACCGCCGTTGGTGCAGCCGTACGGATTCCCTCTCAGACTTTTCCCCCTCTTGTATTTGGCAGGCCCACGCCCAAGAGGACAGCGGAGAAAGAGGCTGGTTCTGAAGCTCAGTCAAAAGGATGCTCTGCAAGCCCTCTTTCAACAGAACCCCTACCCTGGCATCAAGGCCCGAGAGAGCCTGGCCCGAAACCTGGGCATTCCCGAAAGCAGAATTCAGGTAAATATCAGTCTCGGGATTCCTGTTCTCTCGGGTTCCGTGTCCAGATGCCACCCGGCCCGAGCCGTGTGAGTCCCAATTCCAGGTCGGGGAGCTGGCTGCCGAGACTTAGCCGGGCTTCGTCTCTCGTGCGTTGGGAGGGAACCAAAGATAAGCCATCCAGTATCAGGGAAAAGGGGTGTCCTCTAGCGAGCCTCTGTGCTGAAGGGTTTGTACCTGGTTTCCGAGCCCAATATGCAATTGGCTACAGACACTTCGTGGTGGGGTGCACGCTATGGAGAGGAGCCGTCTCCTCCCCTTGGTGCTCCTGGTCTGGTTGCTGGAGGCAAGCCTGGAATCCACTCCCGGCTAAGAATGGCTGTCCCTTGGGAGAACAGGGCCAGAGGGAGCTGAGTGGCCCTTGGTCCTACAGGAGGTCAGGAATCAAAGCCGAGGGAAAGAGGGTGCGTGAGGCTGCTTGTGCCAGAGGTTTCGGTCCTTTCTGGCTCACCTCCGAGGCGCTAGCGGTGCTCAAGGCTTCCTGTCTGGTAGGGTGGGAGAGGAGCCCTGAAAGGGGAGAACCTTAGGAGCAGGAGCACTGTGCCTGCGGCCTTTCAATGGGCACTAAGACGCGTAGGCTTCCCTTACTGAACTGACTGGCAGGTTCAACAAACTGCCCACACAGCCCCATCAGAGATGCCTAAAAATGGACACACACACGCCCACACCCTCAACGACACCCATATCTACCCCGATGGCGACACCTCCACCAACCCCAACCCCATCCCCCTGCCACCCGGCCGGCCCCCAAGCCTCACACGACCTCACCCGACCTCACTCAGCTGCACCCTACCCTTCACCACGCTGCTCCACTCCACTCCACTCCACTCCACTCCACTCCATCCACACCTAACTCTGCATTTGATTCTTGGGTAACGATGAAGGCAGCATGTGGTTTCACTGTTGGAGACAATGACACAGATTTGAACGATGGGGATCGGGTACCTAAGAGCCTCCAGACCTGGAAGTGGCAGGACCTTGCCCTCCTAAGAGTTCCCTGTCAAGGAGTCTTTTCCAGGCAGCATGGGGTTTTCAGGAGTTCGCCTGCCTTCAGGGAATTTTGGACAAGAGCACTCACCTATGCGTGGTGTGTTAGGAAAGGGTGCTGTCCATGGGGCCAGGAGGGAGACAGAGGAACATTCCTCAGGCACTGAGCATGGTCAAAAAGGAGGCACAAAGACTCAAAGGGAGACAGTGAGAGAAACAACAGAGAGAAATGGACACAGAGACAGAGACAGGGACTGAGAGAGAGGAAAAGAGAAACAAGCATAAACAGGTAGATGGACAGAATCGGAGACTGAGACTAACAGGCCAACAGGGACCATGGCAGGTGACAGGAATGGAAATTGTCAAGTGAGACAGAGAGCTAAGCAGAGAGAGACAGAAACGGATAGCAAGAGAGGTGATCAGACAGAGTGGGTCGGGGGAGGAAACGAGGGATATGGAGAGGAGAAGAGAGAGGGAGAATATCAGCAAGCTCCTTCAGACTGACTTTGGGAAAGCAAACATTGTCTCCTGCCTCACGTGTTTTTTTCTTTGGATTCCAGAGGGAGGATGGCAGGGGATATGCTGATTTTCTTCCGTGCAGATAGTGTTTTCTGGAATCCTGTGCAGTTCTTCCGAGGTGAAAGCCATAATCTGTGGCAAGTCCAGTCCCTTTGGGTGCTGAATATTTCCACTGGGGGCACATGGAGCCTAGAGTTTGTCCACTCCTTTGGTTGTCTGTTTGCTGTGTTGCGAATCACTGTGATAGCTCTTGAAATCTGTCCCTAAGCATTTGAGTGACAGGGGTTTTACTCCTTCTATTTAGGTTTGGTTCCAAAACCAACGAAGAAGAAGCCTAAGGCAGAGCCGACCGCCGTCGGGGAACATCTTACCAGACGGGCAATCGCATCCTTTGCACGAGCCTCAGGCTCTGACGCAAGGTGAGTCCCTGGCTTTCCAAAGGCATTTTCCCATTAGGGTTCCTGGAGACAGATTCATCTCTGAACGTGGGTGACAAGTAGTCAGCAGAGAACCCTTAGGAGAGGACACAAGCCTATCTGGGCCTTGCCCTGCTAGTGCTCACACTATGAGCATCATGGCCCTGTTTGGAGGGCGGGGTCTTGCATGGCCAGGAAGCCTTTCAACCCTCTGGTCCTGAAACTGTCCAAAGTGCAGAGTTCCCTTCTCTTATCCACTCACAAAGATTTTCCTCGGGCTCCATAGCAAGATTCGTTCCAGAATTGGCCCATCAGGGCTTCAGAACACTCCAGAAAACATGCTGGGAAACCAACCAAACAGCAAACTAGAGAAACAAGCAAACAAACAGTCAAGCAAGAAATAAAATTTTAAAGTGAATAATTAAAATGTAAAATGGAAACTGTGAGTGTGTGTGTGTGTGTTTGTGTGTGTGTGTGTGGGTGTGTATGTGTGGATGTGTCTGTGTGGGTGGGGGAATGCATTGTGCCTGTGTATACTTCTACATACACATGATAATTCACTATAGACATAGCGATACATATATGTATAAAAACTATATTTGTATCGATTAACTATCTTTCTATCATCTATTGATCTATCAATTATCTATGTAGATCTATACCTATGTTTCAATCTCTCTCTCTCTTAACCTCTCAACTATCTATCTCTCTCTCTATCTCTCTCTCTCTCTATCTATCCATCTATCTATCTATCTATCCCTCTATCTCTCTATCTTTCTATCTACCAACCTATCTGATATGCCATTTCCTCCATATGGCAGAATTTGTGTGCACTGAATGTGAAGTGAGCTTCATTGTCCTCTGTTCTTTGTTTGTGCTCCTCTAGATGGCCGCCCAAAAGAGGCTGGGAGAAAGCGCACGTTCATCTCACACTCTCAAACAGGGATGCTTGTGCAAGCCTTTGAGAGGGACCGCTTTCCTGGCATTGCCACCAGGGAAGAATTGGCTCGTCAAACAGGACTTCCTGAACCTCGAATCCAGGTAAGGTCTCAGTAGGTGGAAGATGGTATGTCCCAAGGCGGGAGTGCCGTTTCCCTCCCGCGCCGGTGCTGGATATACGTAGGCACTGCTGATGGTTCTGGATGTGTGGGTGGGTCATTGGGGGGTTGGGGAGAGGAATGGGGCTTGTACGTTTCCCTATAGACATTCACTCAGGTGCCTGACCTGAAGGCATCCATTTCCTGAAGGGGACGGAGCAGAGGAGGTCCCGGACAGCCTGGGAAGGGTCCCGACAGTCTAGCCAGACAGCGAGGGATCTCTCATGGAAGCCAGGGTTCCAGTGTGGCCCTGATTTGGCCCCTCATTTTGCAAGGACCTGGGGACTGGCAAAGGTCCCATCACCCTGGGTCAAGGCCTATCCGAAGGCAGTGTTTTTGCCCGGAGCCTGTCAGACCAGGGGTGCTGGCATGGGGGTTGCAAGGCGACGTGGGAGATCGTGCTTCTGATGTACCTGTCTCCCTTTCTCTCATCTTGCCTAGATATGGTTTCAGAACCGGAGAGCTCGGCACCCGGAGCAGAGCAGAGGGGCGCCTGCCAAGGCCCGGGCAGAAGACCCCGATGCCAGACCAGCCCCGACTGTCCCATCGGACCAAAGGCCCCCGCCCAACATCCACAACAGCGCTCATCAATTGCCTCCAACTGATCCACTGGACAGCTTCCGGTCCCTTACCGCTGCAGCCCCTCCTCTGGCCCCAAGCTTCTTTGTGCCTTGTGCTCCCTGTGGTGGCTGGGTGGGCCAGCCTTTGATGCTCCTGTTGGTCCAGCCCGCCCCGGCTTCGCAGGGAGCAGAGAACCCTCCACATCCGGGAACAGACCCCGGCGGCACCACAGCAGGGCCGAGTCCAGGAGGGAGTCTCGCACCCATGCACGCGGCACTCACACCCTCCGCCCACGGAGGGGCCTGCCCGCACAGCAGCCTGCACCCTGGCATGGCAGCACGCCCTCAGCCTGTCCCCCGCAGCGCTCCTCCACACACCGGGCAGCATCCGGCTCAGCCACGCAGCCCCCACGCGCCAATTCTGCAGCCCGAACAGGCCGAGACACACCTGTGGCAGCAGCAGGCCCCATCGGATCAGCTCACGTGTCCTCCGCTCCACCCGCAGCCCCAGACCTCAGGCGCCAGAGGCTCAGGGAGCCTCTTAGATGAACTCTTGTCAGACGCCAGCCTTCTGGAAAAGGCACAACCTTTCCTGAGCGACGGCACCCCGGAAGAGGGACTTTGGCCAACCCTGGAAGAACCCCTCAGTGACGACGAATTCCAGGCCCTCCTGGACATGCTGCCAGGCTCGCCAGGGCCTCAGGAAAGCCTTTGGTCGAGCCCAATTCAGGCCTCCTTCCCTGGGATGCCGAGCCACGGCTGAGAAATAAGGACGAGGAACCAGCCACTCTCCTAGGGCTCGGCAGCAAGGGCAAGGCGCCCAGACTGCCGGCGCCACTGCGTGGCCTCCCTCAGCCTTGCCGTGCTCCGCGGGCGCTCTCAGGACGCACGGGCACCAGGAGGGGCATCCTCCCTGATGTTGGAAAAGATGCTAGCATGCCAAAGGACAAGAATACCGCCCAAGTCCTCTTGGCTTGGAGGTCGATTTGCGGGTTCTCTCTTACATTGCCTTGATTAAATAAACCTGGCTTGGAACTCAATACAAAGTCTTTGGCTCTGTTTTGGTCCCCTTGTAGTCTGTGCCCCAGCATCCATGCCACTCCTCACAGATTCACCATGTCCCCCTTTGCCTGGGACTGGATGGGAAGGGGGTCGGGGGCCCCTGATAAGAAGCCAGCTTCTACTTGCAAACTAGATTCTCTTGGAATCCCTACAGCAGTGAAGCACCATCACTGAGATTCTGGGAGCAAGAGAGCTTCCATTAGGGCCAGTACAGGGGAGCACCGTTACAAATCTCTCCTAGCACTTTTCTTGGTTCCCAGATTATAGCCAGATTATTATCAGCAGGGCTCAAATTAACCAAGGTGCTGGGGATATTAGGCAGGCAATCAATCTCTCTCTCTCCCTCTCGCCCTCCATCCCTACCTCCCTCTCTCACTTGTCTCCTTCTGCCTCTCCCTTGTTCTCTCTCTCCCTCTCCCCATGTCTTATGGTCTCTTTGCCACAAACACTTACAGCGCACACACAGCCACACAAACACACAAGCATCGTTTGAACCAAGTGCTGCTATAATTAGACACATCCCCAAATGATGCTGAAGAATCTCGTAGTCTCCATCTCAGTGCACATGGCTGAGTTTCATGAACCAGGGTGGCACTAAAGACGGCCCATTATGTGTTTTGGGTTTCCATGTTTCGAGGGTCTAGGGCCTAGGGTCAGCTAAAATGTCAGATGGGTTGGTATATTCCAGCCAAATATTCCTCCCTAGCACAGCTGCGCCACCATCCTCTAGGACGCTTTGGAATTCCCCTTCTGCTTCTCCTGCTCCTACTCCCCTTCCCTTCCCACTCCCATCCCCCTCACCCCTCCCCTCCCCTCCTCATCCCTCTCCCCACACCTCTCCCTTCCCTCTCCTCCTCCCCAGGTATTCGATTTTGGAAAACACACCCTCGCTTCCCATCTCTATCCTACTGGGTCCATCTTGGCTGAGGCGGGGCTATCATTGCACTCCCCAGCGTTACTTGAGTTATCTGTCTCTTCTCCCAAGTTGTGGTGCCGGGCCCTCCTTTTCAGCTCTGGTTTCTTGCCTGACTTTCCCGGACTCGTGCCTGCCGTCCGGAGAAGGAGTGACCGTCTACAGGTTCTCTGGATCCATGTGTTTTCACCATCAAACGATTTTTCCTTGCTTCCCTTTTGGCGGCTCCAGCAGGGAAGTTCGCTTGGGAATGCATTCCGTTTGCGTGGGCCGGATTCCCGACAGCAGAGCTCCCGATGCCGTTGGGCATGGGTCCTTGGGGCTGCTGGACAGTTTCTGACCTGTTTTGACCTGGGTGATGGCCCCAGGCGAGTGAGGGCAGCTCCCCGCTCCCCTCCCCCTCTTCCCCTCCCCCTCTTTTCCCCTCCCCCACCCACTGTTGGGACGTGCATTCGACCTGGCTTCCCTGGGAGACAGGCTTGCCACGAGAATTGCTTTGACGTAGCCGGGTGTAGCTGACACGTTTCGGCCTGGATAGACTTCAGGGGACCGGACCCTCATCAGGCCTCTCTGGAAAGGCTTTGAAGATGCTGGCAGACAGGCGGGGCAACATAGCCATGTTGGGTTTGCCCAGGACAAGCCTCGCACTTCGAAGCCGCCTCCTAGTGTGGTAGTGGGGTCTGCCCCTTTCTTCATGCACTCCCTGGCCCGTGAGGAAGGGGGCGGGCTGCAGATGACAGCTGGAAAAGTTTCCAAAGTTTGTGACCGAAGAGCATGACCCGTGTGTCGAATCCTGTGTCCGTCGGTGCATTCAGCTTTCCTATTGAAATGAGCGGGTCCTCAGCCTCCAGTCAAGGAAATGCCTCAGGCCTGGAATGCAATGAGGTCCAGGAGATGCCGAGGGAATTGGGAAGTAGACACCGGGAAGCTAGGCCCTCCACACTGGAAAGAACACTGGGGCCAAGCCTTGTCACCACGAACCCAGGGTTGGGGAAAGCCAGGGAGAGCAAACACTGCGTGGAACGGGAAAACGTGTGAAAACCAGAGAGCCCTGGAGCCCATTCAGCCCGGGGAACGGAGGATGCCAGGCTTCCAAAGAAAGGCCTTGCTGGCCTCCGGATTTGCCTTTCAGTCCAAGTCCCCTAACATGGACACATGGGAACCCTTCAAGGTTCTCAAGGTGGAAGGGGGGGTTGGGATCCCGAGGCAGCGATTTCCATAAATAGGGGCGGGGCGTGCCCGATCCCTTGATAAGGCCCGTGCTCCTGGGAACTCCACATTTGGCCAGCAGCCTCTGTGCCGGACGGGTGTCTCTCCGGCCATGGATGAATCACGCACGCCCAACGGTAAGTAGACATCAGCACCTGGGCTCTCCTGCTGGCTCATCTGAAATGCCTTCCTGCCCTCTCAGGGATGTGGACGAGGGGAGAAATGGCCCCATGAGACTGCAGGGATGGCTCTGGCTGGGCTCTGTTTAAGGAAGCCATTGGGCCAAATGATTGAGAGAGTGGCTTGTGTACTTCTGTTTTTCCTTTCTTTTTTGTTTGTATTCATTGATTTCTTTGGCCCTGTTGAAATTGACATGGGAGCGGTAGCCCTGCTGCCCACCCACAGCTCCTCTGTGAGAAGTCCTGACGCGCCGCTTCACAGAAAGCTGCAGCCGTTGTCCAAGGCTTCCGATCGCATGCAGCGCATTTCTAGTGGAACACGTTAGGACATTTGAGTTGGTGGTGTTGGTACTTTCTCGCTGTGGTTTAGCAGCTCCCTCTTGCCTTGAGTTCCGTGGGAACGGGTCCGTTTCTCTGCTGTCCCTGGAAGTAGTCCACACGCAGGATACCCAAGAAGCACGGCAGGTCATAGGTTCCCTTGCCACCAAATTCAACACTAGGGCTCGGGAGGCACTGATCCCAGAAACCCTTGACATGCCTCCCACTCGACTCCAAAGTAGGGAGTAGAGACTGGGGGCAGGGGCAGCTGGGGGCGCATGTGGGGGTGGGGCTTTCTGAAGGCAAAAGCCCCAAGGCCAGGCTACCGTGTGCTCCATGACTTCTGTCCGAAGCAATCTCACTGGAGCTGGCAAGGAGGAAGGGTGCTTGTGAAGGAAGCATCGCTTGGGGTGCGCAAGCCGTGCCTTGCGTCCTTCCAGGCAGACTCCTTGACACCCTAGTTTGGCAGCTGGCAGTGGCTAGCGGGGAATTCCTTTGTCGGGAGGGCTGATGTTCTAGAGTTTGAATACACTTCAGGAAATCCAAGTCGTCCCGAAGCCCGGGACGTGCCCGACACCACGTCGGGCTTTCCGCAGAACGTGTGAACAAGCACAGTCCTATTCCTCTGCATCACAGAGAACAAGTGTCCACTAGGACAGGGCTCTATCAATCCAAGCTTTCCACAGAGAAAAATAGCATGCACACAGCCAGTCCATATGACACGGTGATGTCCATGATGAGGTGCTCATCCTCTGTGGTGTCCCAGCCCAGGCGTCATCAGAATCAGGGTCGGGGCACGAGGGCCGCAATGTGGATATCCGACACAACCTACACACGTGTGGCCGTGCTTGGCTCGATTTTCAAGTAGTTCAAGCAGGTGTGCCATGGGTGTGTGAGGAGCCACAAGGTGGGCTCTTCTAGCTGGCCTAAAGTTCGAGGTCCGTCCTGCCATGGGCCATCCAGACGTTGCACGGCCGGCAGCCGGCGGCCGCGTCCCCTGGTTGGGAACATCTTCCACCCATTTGGAGCATGACCCTGTTGCCCTAGGTCTTCCCAGCTGGTTGGTTTGTAGTTCTCTGGGCTGCCGGTGAGTGGGTGGTAGATCCCAAGAACTTGAGCCACCTCATCTTTTCTACTTGGCATAGATGGAAGGCCCAGGGTCACCCCTTCAGCAGGGCTGTGTGTGTGCTTCCGATAGATAGAAATGGACGGCCATCTCTGCACTGGAGTCTACTACCCCCCGCCTCCCGGACACAAAAAGCAGCCTGGTGTGGCACCACCCATCACCACCAAACACCGCCGTTGGTGCAGCCGTACGGATTCCCTCTCAGACTTTTCCCCCTCTTGTATTTGGCAGGCCCACGCCCAAGAGGACAGCGGAGAAAGAGGCTGGTTCTGAAGCTCAGTCAAAAGGATGCTCTGCAAGCCCTCTTTCAACAGAACCCCTACCCTGGCATCAAGGCCCGAGAGAGCCTGGCCCGAAACCTGGGCATTCCCGAAAGCAGAATTCAGGTAAATATCAGTCTCGGGATTCCTGTTCTCTCGGGTTCCGTGTCCAGATGCCACCCGGCCCGAGCCGTGTGAGTCCCAATTCCAGGTCGGGGAGCTGGCTGCCGAGACTTAGCCGGGCTTCGTCTCTCGTGCGTTGGGAGGGAACCAAAGATAAGCCATCCAGTATCAGGGAAAAGGGGTGTCCTCTAGCGAGCCTCTGTGCTGAAGGGTTTGTACCTGGTTTCCGAGCCCAATATGCAATTGGCTACAGACACTTCGTGGTGGGGTGCACGCTATGGAGAGGAGCCGTCTCCTCCCCTTGGTGCTCCTGGTCTGGTTGCTGGAGGCAAGCCTGGAATCCACTCCCGGCTAAGAATGGCTGTCCCTTGGGAGAACAGGGCCAGAGGGAGCTGAGTGGCCCTTGGTCCTACAGGAGGTCAGGAATCAAAGCCGAGGGAAAGAGGGTGCGTGAGGCTGCTTGTGCCAGAGGTTTCGGTCCTTTCTGGCTCACCTCCGAGGCGCTAGCGGTGCTCAAGGCTTCCTGTCTGGTAGGGTGGGAGAGGAGCCCTGAAAGGGGAGAACCTTAGGAGCAGGAGCACTGTGCCTGCGGCCTTTCAATGGGCACTAAGACGCGTAGGCTTCCCTTACTGAACTGACTGGCAGGTTCAACAAACTGCCCACACAGCCCCATCAGAGATGCCTAAAAATGGACACACACACGCCCACACCCTCAACGACACCCATATCTACCCCGATGGCGACACCTCCACCAACCCCAACCCCATCCCCCTGCCACCCGGCCGGCCCCCAAGCCTCACACGACCTCACCCGACCTCACTCAGCTGCACCCTACCCTTCACCACGCTGCTCCACTCCACTCCACTCCACTCCACTCCACTCCATCCACACCTAACTCTGCATTTGATTCTTGGGTAACGATGAAGGCAGCATGTGGTTTCACTGTTGGAGACAATGACACAGATTTGAACGATGGGGATCGGGTACCTAAGAGCCTCCAGACCTGGAAGTGGCAGGACCTTGCCCTCCTAAGAGTTCCCTGTCAAGGAGTCTTTTCCAGGCAGCATGGGGTTTTCAGGAGTTCGCCTGCCTTCAGGGAATTTTGGACAAGAGCACTCACCTATGCGTGGTGTGTTAGGAAAGGGTGCTGTCCATGGGGCCAGGAGGGAGACAGAGGAACATTCCTCAGGCACTGAGCATGGTCAAAAAGGAGGCACAAAGACTCAAAGGGAGCCAGTGAGAGAAACAACAGAGAGAAATGGACACAGAGACAGAGACTGGGACTGAGAGAGAGGAAAAGAGAAACAAGCATAAACAGGTAGATGGACAGAATCGGAGACTGAGACTAACAGGCCAACAGGGACCATGGCAGGTGACAGGAATGGAAAATGTCAAGTGAGACAGAGAGCTAAGCAGAGAGAGACAGAAACGGATAGCAAGAGAGATGATCAGACAGAGTGGGTCGGGGGAGGAAACGAGGGATATGGAGAGGAGAAGAGAGAGGGAGAATATCAACAAGCTCCTTCAGACTGACTTTGGGAAAGCAAACATTGTCTCCTGCCTCACGTGTTTTTGTCTTTGGATTCCAGAGGGAGGATGGCAGGGGATATGCTGATTTTCTTCCATGCAGATAGTGTTTTCTGGAATCCTGTGCAGTTCTTCCGAGGTGAAAGCCATAATCTGTGGCAAGTCCAGTCCCTTTGGGTGCTGAATATTTCCATTGGGGCACATGGAGCCTAGAGTTTGTCCACTCCTTTGGTTGTCTGTTAGCTGTGTTGCGAATCACTGTGATAGCTCTTGAAATCTGTCCCTAAGCATTTGAGTGACAGGGGTTTTACTCCTTCTATTTAGGTTTGGTTCCAAAACCAACGAAGAAGAAGCCTAAGGCAGAGCCGACCGCCGTCGGGGAACATCTTACCAGACGGGCAATCGCATCCTGTGCACGAGCCTCAGGCTCTGATGCAAGGTGAGTCCCTGGCTTTCCAAAGGCATTTTCCCATTAGGGTTCCTGGAGACAGATTCATCTCTGAACGTGGGTGACTAGTAGTCAGCAGAGAACCCTTAGGAGAGGACACAAGCCTTTCTGGGCCTTGCCCTGCTAGTGCTCACACTATGAGCATCATGGCCCTGTTTGGAGGGCGGGGTCTTGCATGGCCAGGAAGCCTTTCAACCCTCTGGTCCTGAAACTGTCCAAAGTGCAGAGTTCCCTTCTCTTATCCACTCACAAAGATTTTCCTCGGGCTCCATAGCAAGATTCGTTCCAGAATTGGCCCATCAGGGCTTCAGAACACTCCAGAAAACATGCTGGGAAACCAACCAAACAGCAAACTAGAGAAACAAGCAAACAAACAGTCAAGCAAGAAATAAAATTTTAAAGTGAATAATTAAAATGTAAAATGGAAACTGTGAGTGTGTGTGTGTGTGTTTGTGTGTGTGTGTGTGGGTGTGTATGTGTGGATGTGTCTGTGTGGGTGGGGGAATGCATTGTGCCTGTGTATACTTCTACATACACATGATAATTCACTATAGACATAGCGATACATATATGTATAAAAACTATATTTGTATCGATTAACTATCTTTCTATCATCTATCGATCTATCATCTATCTATGTAGATCTATACCTATGTTTCAATCTCTCTCTCTCTTAACCTCTCACCTATCTATCTCTCTCTCTATCTCTCTCTCTATCTATCTATCCATCTATCTATCTATCCCTCTATCTCTCTATCTTTCTATCTACCTACCTATCTGATATGCCATTTCCTCCATATGGCAGAATTTGTGTGCACTGAATGTGAAGTGGGCTTCATTGTCCTCTCTTCTTTGTTTGTGCTCCTCTAGATGGCCGCCCAAAAGAGGCTGGGAGAAAGCGCACGTTCATCTCACCCTCTCAAACAGGGATGCTTGTGCAAGCCTTTGAGAGGGACCGCTTTCCTGGCATTGCCACCAGGGAAGAATTGGCTCGTCAAACAGGACTTCCTGAACCTCGAATCCAGGTAAGGTCTCAGTAGGTGGAAGATGGTATGTCCCAAGGCGGGAGTGCCGTTTTCCTCCCGCGCCGGTGCTGGATATACGTAGGCACTGCTGATGGTTCTGGATGTGTGGGTGTGTCATTCGGGGGTTGGGGAGAGGAATGGGGCTTGTAAGTTTCCCTATAGACATTCACTCAGGTGCCTGACCTGAAGGCATCCATTTCCTGAAGGGGACGGAGCAGAGGAGGTCCCGGAGAGCCTGGGAGGGGTCCCGACAGTCTAGCCAGACAGCGAGGGATCTCTCATGGAAGCCAGGGTTCCAGTGTGGCCCTGATTTGGCCCCTCATTTTGCAAGGACCTGGGGACTGGCAAAGGTCCCATCACCCTGGGTCAAGGCCTATCCGAAGGCAGTGTTTTTGCCCGGAGCCTGTCAGACCAGGGGTGCTGGCATGGGGGTTGCAAGGCGACGTGGGAGATCGTGCTTCTGATGTACCTGTCTCCCTTTCTCTCATCTTGCCTAGATATGGTTTCAGAACCGGAGAGCTCGGCACCCGGAGCAGAGCAGAGGGGCGCCTGCCAAGGCCCGGGCAGAAGACCCCGATGCCAGACCAGCCCCGACTGTCCCATCGGACCAAAGGCCCCCGCCCAACATCCACAACAGCGCTCATCAATTGCCTCCAACTGATCCACTGGACAGCTTCCGGTCCCTTACCGCTGCAGCCCCTCCTCTGGCCCCAAGCTTCTTTGTGCCTTGTGCTCCCTGTGGTGGCTGGGTGGGCCAGCCTTTGATGCTCCTGTTGGTCCAGCCCGCCCCGGCTTCGCAGGGAGCAGAGAACCCTCCACATCCGGGAACAGACCCCGGCGGCACCACAGCAGGGCCGAGTCCAGGAGGGAGTCTCGCACCCATGCACGCGGCACTCACGCCCTCCGCCCACGGAGGGGCCTGCCCGCACAGCAGCCTGCACCCTGGCATGGCAGCACGCCCTCAGCCTGTCCCCCGCAGCGCTCCTCCACACACCGGGCAGCATCCGGCTCAGCCACGCAGCCCCCACGCGCCAATTCTGCAGCCCGAACAGGCCGAGACACACCTGTGGCAGCAGCAGGCCCCATCGGATCAGCTCACGTGTCCTCCGCTCCACCCGCAGCCCCAGACCTCAGGCGCCAGAGGCTCAGGGAGCCTCTTAGATGAACTCTTGTCAGACGCCAGCCTTCTGGAAAAGGCACAACCTTTCCTGAGCGACGGCACCCCGGAAGAGGGACTTTGGCCAAACCTGGAAGAACCCCTCAGTGACGACGAATTCCAGGCCCTCCTGGACATGCTGCCAGGCTCGCCAGGGCCTCAGGAAAGCCTTTGGTCGAGCCCAATTCAGGCCTCCTTCCCTGGGATGCCGAGCCACGGCTGAGAAAAAAGGACGAGGAACCAGCCACTCTCCTAGAGCTCGGCAGCAAGGGCAAGGCGCCCAGACTGCGGGCGCCACTGCGTGGCCTCCCTCAGCCCTGCCGTGCTCCGCGGGCGCTCTCAGGACGCACGGGCACCAGGAGGGGCATCCTCCCTGATGTCGGAAAGGATGCTAGCATGCCAAAGGACAAGAATACCGCCCAAGCCCTCTTGGCTTGCAGGTCGATTTGCGGGTTCTCTCTTACATTGCCTTGATTAAATAAACCTGGCTTGGAACTCAATGCAAAGTCTTTGGCTCTGTTTTGGTCCCCTTGTAGTCTGTGCCCCAGCATCCATGCCACTCCTCACAGATTCACCATGTCCCCCTTTGCCTGGGACTGGATGGGAAGGGGGTTGGGGGCCCCTGATAAGAAGCCAGCTTCTACTTGCAAACTAGATTCTCTTGGAATCCCTACAGCAGTGAAGCACCATCACTGAGATTCTGGGAGCAAGAGAGCTTCCATTAGGGCCAGTACAGGGGAGCACCGTTACAAATCTCTCCTAGCACTTTTCTTGGTTCCCAGATTATAGCCAGATTATTATCAGCAGGGCTCAAATTAACCAAGGTGCTGGGGATATTAGGCAGGCAATCAATCTCTCTCTCTCCCTCACGCCCTCCATCCCTACCTCCCTCTCTCACTTGTCTCCTTCTGCCTCTCCCTTGTTCTCTCTCTCCCTCTCCCCCTGTCTTATGGTCTCTTTGCCACAAACACTTACAGCGCACACACAGCCACACAAACACACAAGCATCGTTTGAACCAAGTGCTGCTATAATTAGACACATCCCCAAATGTTGCTGAAGAAGCTCGTAGTCTCCAACTCAGTGCACATGGCTGAGTTTCATGAACCAGGGTGGCACTAAAGACGGCCCATTATGTGTTTTGGGTTTCCATGTTTCGAGGGTCTAGGGCCTAGGCTCAGCTAAAATGTCAGATGGGTTTGTATGTTCCAGCCAAATATTCCTTCTTAGCACAGCTGCGCCACCATCCTCTAGGACGCTTTGGAATTCCCCTTCTGCTTCTCCTGCTCCTCCTCCTCCTTCTTGTCCTCTGCTCCCCCTCCCCTCCCCCTTCCCACTCCCCTCCCCCTCACCCCTCCCCTCCCCTCCTCATCCCTCTCCCCACACCCCTCCCTTCCCTCTCCTCCTCCCCAGGTATTCGATTTTGGAAAACACACCCTCGCTTCCCATCTCTATCCTACTGGGTCCATCTTGGCTGAGGCGGGGCTATCATTGCACTCCCCAGAGTTACTTGAGTTATCTGTCTCTTCTCCCAAGTTGTGGTGCCGGGCCCTCCTTTTCAGCTCTGGTTTCTTGCCTGACTTTCCCGGACTCGTGCCTGCCGTCCGGAGAAGGAGTGACCGTCTACAGGTTCTCTGGATCCATGTGTTTTCACCATCAAACGATTTTTCCTTGCTTCCCTTTTGGCGGCTCCAGCAGGGAAGTTCGCTTGGGAATGCATTCCGTTTGCGTGGGCCGGATTCCCAACAGCAGAGCTCCCGATGCCTTTGGGCATGGGTCCTTGGGGCTGCTGGACAGTTTCTGACCTGTTTTGACCTGGGTGATGGCCCCAGGCGAGTGAGGGCAGCTCCCCGCTCCCCTCCCCCTCTTCCCCTCCCCCTCTTTTCCCCTCCCCCACCCACTGTTGGGACGTGCATTCGACCTGGCTTCCCTGGGAGACAGGCTTGCCAAGAGAATTGCTTTGACGTAGCCGGGTGTAGCTGACACGTTTCGGCCTGGATAGACTTCAGGGGACCGGACCCTCATCAGGCCTCTCTGGAAAGGCTTTGAAGATGCTGGCAGACAGGCGGGGCAACATAGCCATGTTGGGTTTGCCCAGGACAAGCCTCGCACTTCGAAGACGCCTCCTAGTGTGGTAGTGGGGTCTGCCCCTTTCTTCATGCACTCCCTGGCCCGTGAGGATGGGGGCAGGCTGCAGATGACAGCTGGAAAAGTTTCCAAAGTTTGTGACTGAAGAGCATGACCCGTGTGTCGAATCCTGTGTCCGTCGGTGCATTCAGCTTTCCTATTGAAATGAGCGGGTCCTCAGCCTCCAGTCAAGGAAATGCCTCAGGCCTGGAATGCAATGAGGTCCAGGAGATGCCGAGGGAATTGGGAAGTAGACACCGGGAAGCTAGGCCCTCCACACTGGAAAGAACACTGGGGCCAAGCCTTGACACCACGAACCCAGGGTTGGGGAAAGCCAGGGAGAGCAAACACTGCGTGGAACGGGAAAACGTGTGAAAACCAGAGAGCCCTGGAGCCCATTCAGCCCGGGGAACGGAGGATGCCAGGCTTCCAAAGAAATGCCTTGCTGGCCTCCTGATTTGCCTTTCAGTCCAAGTCCCCTAACATGGACAAATGGGAACACTTCAAGGTTCTCAAGGTGGAAGGGGGGGTTGGGATCCCGAGGCAGCGATTTCCATAAATAGGGGCTGGGCGTGCCCGATCCCTTGATAAGGCCCGTGCTCCTGGGAACTCCACATTTGGCCAGCAGCCTCTGTGCCGGACGGGTGTCTCTCCGGCCATGGATGACTCACGCACGCCCAACGGTAAGTAGACATCAGCACCTGGGCTCTCCTGCTGGCTCATCTGAAATGCCTTCCTGCCCTCTCAGGGATGTGGACGAGGGGAGAAATGGCCCCATGAGACTGTAGGGATGGCTCTGGCTGGGCTCTGTTTAAGGAAGCCTTTGGGCCAAATGATTGAGAGAGTGGCTTGTGTACTTCTGTTTTTCCTTTCTTTTTTGTTTTTATTAATTGATTTCTTTGGCCCTGTTGAAATTGACATGGGAGCGGTAGCCCTGCTGCCCACCCACAGCTCCTCTGTGAGAAGTCCTGACGTGCAGCTGCACAGAAAGCTGCAGCCGTTGTCCAAGGCTTCCAATCACATGCAGCGTATTTCTACTGGAACACGTTAGGACATTTGAGTTGGTGGTGTTGGTACTTTCTCGCTGTGGTTTAGCAGCTCCCTCTTGCCTTGAGTTCCGTGGGAACGGGTCCGTTTCTCTGCTGTCCCTGGAAGTAGACCACACGCAGGTTACCCAAGAAGCACGGCAGGTCATAGGTTCCCTTGCCACCAAATTCAACACTAGGGCTCGGGAGGCACTGATCCCAGAAACCCTTGACATGCCTCCCACTGGACTCCACAGTAGGGAGTGGAGACTGTGGGCAGGGGCAGCTGGGGGCGCATGTGGGGGTGGGGCTTTCTGAAGGCAAAAGCCCCAAGGACAGGCTGCCGTGTGCTCCATGACTTCTGTCCGAAGCAAATTCACTGCAGCTGGCAAGGAGGAAGGGTGCTTGTGAAGGAAGCATCGCTTGGGGTGCGCAAGCCGTGCCTTGCGTCCTTCCAGGCAGACACCTTGACACCCTAGTTTGGCAGCTGGCAATGGCTAGCGGGGAATTCCTTTGTCGGGAGGGCTGATGTTCTAGAGTTTGAATACACTTCAGGAAATCCAAGTCGTCCTGAAGCCCGGGACGTGCCCGACACCACGTCGGGCTTTCCGCAGAACGTGTGAACAAGCACAGTCCTATTCCTCTGCATCACAGAGAACAAGTGTCCACTAGGACAGGGCTCTATCAATCCAAGCTTTCCACAGAGAAAAATAGCACACACACAGCCAGTCCACATGACACGGTGACGTCCAGGATGGGGTGCTCATCCTCTGTGGTGTCCCAGCCCAGGCGTCGTCAGAATCAGGGTCGGGGCACGAGGGCCGCAATGTGGGTATCCGACACAACCTACACACGTGTGGCCGTGCTTGGCTCGATTTTCAAGTAGTTCAAGCAGGTGTGCCATGGGTGTGTGAGGAGCCACAAGGTGGGCTCTTCTAGCTGGCCTAAAGTTCGAGGTCCGTCCTGCCAGGGGCCATCCAGACGTTGCACGGCCGGCAGCCGGCGGCCGCGTCCCCTGGGTGGGAACATCTTCCACCCATTTGGAACATGACCCTGTTGCCCTATGTCTTCCCAGCTTGTTGGTTTGTAGTTCTCTGGGCTGCCGGTGAGTGGGTGGTAGATCCCAAGAACTTGAGCCACCTCATCTTTTCTACTTGGCATAGATGGAAGGCCCAGGGTCACCCCTTCAGCAGGGCTGTGTGTGTGCTTCCGTTAGATAGAAAGGGACGGCCATCTGTGCACTGGAGTCTACTCCCCCCCGCCTCCTGGACACAAAAAGCAGCCTGGTGTGGCACCACCCATCA
Organism: Camelus bactrianus; assembly: GCF_048773025.1. NCBI lineage: Eukaryota > Metazoa > Chordata > Mammalia > Artiodactyla > Camelidae > Camelus > Camelus bactrianus. The sequence continues at coordinate 50,596,453 of NC_133555.1, read as the reverse complement.
CCACCAGACACCGCCGTTGGTGCAGCCGTACGGATTCCCTCTCAGACTTTTCCCTCTCTTGTATTTGGCAGGCCCACGCCCAAGTGGACAGCAGAGAAAGAGGCTGGTTCTGAAACTCAGTCAAAAGGATGCTCTGCAAGCCCTCTTTCAACAGAACCCCTAACCTGGCATCAAGGCCCGAGAGAGCCTGGCCCGAAACCTGGGCATTCCCGAAAGCAGAATTCAGGTAAATATCAGTCTCGGGATTCCTGTTCTCTCGGGTTCCGTGTCCAGATGCCACACGGCCCGAGCCGTGTGAGTCCTAATTCCAGGTCGGGGAGCTGGCTGCCGAGACTTAGCCGGGCTTCGTCTCTCGTGCGTTGGGAGGGAACCAAAGATAAGCCATCCAGCCTCAGGGAAAAGGGGTGTCCTCTAGCGAGCCTCTGTGCTGAAGGGTTTGTACGTGGTTTCCGAGCCCAATATGCAATTGGCTACAGACACTTCGTGGTGGGGTGCACGCTATGGAGAGGTGCCGTCTCCTCCCCTTGGTGCTCCTGGTCTGGGTGCTGGAGGCAAGCCTGGAATCCACTCCCGGCTAAGAATGGCTGTCCCTTGGGAGAACAGGGCCAGAGGGAGCTGAGTGGCCCTTGGTCCTACAGGAGGTCAGGAATCAAAGCTGAGGGAAAGAGGGTGCGTGAGGCTGCTTGTGCCAGGGGGTTCGGTCCTTTCTGGCTCACCTCCGAGGCGCTAGCGGTGCTCAAGGCTTCCTGTCTGGTAGGGTGGGAGAGGAGCCCTGAAAGGGGAGAACCTTAGGAGCAGGAGCACTGTGCCTGCGGCCTTTCAATGGGCACTAAGACGCGTAGGCTTCCCTTACTGAACTGACTGGCAGGTTCAACAAACTGCCCAAACAGCCCCATCAGAGATGCCTAAAAATGGACACACACACGCCCACACCCTCACCGACACCCATATCTACTCCGATGGCCACACCTCCACCAACCCCAACCCCACCCCCCTGCCACCCGGCCGGCCCCCAAGCCTCACACGACCTCACCCGATCTCACTCGGCTGCACCCTTCCCTTCACCACGCCGCTCCACTCCACTCCACTCCACTCCACTCCACTCCATCCACACCTAACTCTGCATTTGATTCTTGGGTAACGATGAAGGCAGCATGTGGTTTCACTGTTGGATACAATGACACAGATTTGAACGATGGGGTTCGGGTACCTAAGAGCCTCCAGACCTGAAAGTGGCAGGACCGTGCCCTCCTAAGAGTTCCCTGTGAAGGAGTCTTTTGCAGGCAGCATGGGGTTTTCAGGAGTTCGCCCGCCTTCAGGGAATTTTGGACAAGAGCACTCACCTATGCGTGGTGTGTTAGGAAAGGGTGCTGTCCATGGGGCCAGGAGGGAGACAGAGGAACATTCCTCAGGCACTGAGCATGGTCAAAAAGGAGGCACAAAGACTCAAAGGGAGCCAGTGAGAGAAACAACAGAGAGAAATGGACACAGAGACAGAGACTGGGACTGAGAGAGAGGAAAAGAGAAACAAGCATAAACAGGTACATGGACAGAATCGGAGACTGAGACTAACAGGCCAACAGGGACCATGGCAGGTGACAGGAATGGAAAATGTCAAGTGAGACAGAGAGCTAAGCAGAGAGAGACAGAAACGGATAGCAAGAGAGATGATCAGACAGAGTGGGTCGGGGGAGGAAACGAGGGATATGGAGAGGAGAAGAGAGAGGGAGAATATCAGCAAGCTCCTTCAGACTGACTTTGGGAAAGCAAACATTGTCTCCTGCCTCACGTGTTTTTTTCTTTGGATTCCAGAGGGAGGATGGCAGGGGATATGCTGATTTTCTTCCGTGCAGATAGTGTTTTCTGGAATCCTGTGCAGTTCTTCCGAGGTGAAAGCCATAATCTGTGGCAAGTCCAGTCCCTTTGGGTGCTGAATATTTCCACTGGGGGCACATGGAGCCTAGAGTTTGTCCACTCGTTTGGTTGTCTTTTCGCTGTGTTGCGAATCACTGTGATAGCTCTTGAAATCTGTCCCTAAGCATTTGAGTGACAGGGGTTTTACTTCTTCTATTTAGGTTTGGTTCCAAAACCAACGAAGAAGAAGCCTAAGGCAGAGCCGACCGCCATCGGGGAACATCTTACAAGACGGGCAATCGCATCCTGTGCACGAGCCTCAGGCTGTGACGCAAGGTGAGTCCCTGGCTTTCCAAAGGCATTTTCCCATTAGGGTTCCTGGAGACAGATTCATCTCTGAACGTGGGTGACAAGTAGTCAGCAGAGAACCCTTAGGAGAGGACACAAGCCTATCTGGGCCTTGCCCTGCTAGTGCTCACACTATGAGCATCATGGCCCTGTTTGGAGGGCGGGGTCTTGCATGGCCAGGAAGCCTTTCAACCCTCTGGTCCTGAAACTGTCCAAAGTGCAGAGTTCCCTTCTCTTATCCACTCACAAAGATTTTCCTCGGGCTCCATAGCAAGATTCGTTCCAGAATTGGCCCATCAGGGCTTCAGAACACTCCAGAAAACATGCTGGGAAACCAACCAAACAGCAAACTAGAGAAACAAGCAAACAAACAGTCAAGCAAGAAATAAAATTTTAAAGTGAATAATTAAAATGTAAAATGGAAACTGTGAGTGTGTGTGTGTGTGTGTTTGTGTGTGTGTGTGTGGGTGTGTATGTGTGGATGTGTCTGTGTGGGTGGGGGAATGCATTGTGCCTTTGTATACTTCTACATACACATGATAATTCACTATAGACATAGCGATACATATATGTATAAAAACTATATTTGTATCGATTAACTATCTTTCTATCATCTATCGATCTATCATCTATCTATGTAGATCTATACCTATGTTTCAATCTCTCTCTCTCTTAACCTCTCACCTATCTATCTCTCTCTCTATCTCTCTCTCTATCTATCTATCCATCTATCTATCTATCTATCCCTCTATCTCTCTATCTTTCTATCTACCTACCTATCTGATATGCCATTTCCTCCATATGGCAGAATTTGTGTGCACTGAATGTGAAGTGGGCTTCATTGTCCTCTCTTCTTTGTTTGTGCTCCTCTAGATGGCCGCCCAAAAGAGGCTGGGAGAAAGCGCACGTTCATCTCACCCTCTCAAACAGGGATGCTTTTGCAAGCCTTTGAGAGGGACCGCTTTCCTGGCATTGCCACCAGGGAAGAATTGGCTCGTCAAACAGGACTTCCTGAACCTCGAATCCAGGTAAGGTCTCAGTAGGTGGAAGATGGTATGTCCCAAGGCGGGAGTGCCGTTTTCCTCCCGCGCCGGTGCTGGATATACGTAGGCACTGCTGATGGTTCTGGATGTGTGGGTGGGTCATTGGGGGGTTGGGGAGAGGAATGGGGCTTGTAAGTTTCCCTATAGACATTCACTCAGGTGCCTGACCTGAAGGCATCCATTTCCTGAAGGGGACGGAGCAGAGGAGGTCCCGGACAGCCTGGGAGGGGTCCCGACAGTCTAGCCAGACAGCGAGGGATCTCTCATGGAAGCCAGGGTTCCAGTGTGGCCCTGATTTGGCCCCTCATTTTGCAAGGACCTGGGGACTGGCAAAGGTCCCATCACCCTGGGTCAAGGCCTATCCGAAGGCAGTGTTTTTGCCCGGAGCCTGTCAGACCAGGGGTGCTGGCATGGGGGTTGCAAGGCGACGTGGGAGATCGTGCTTCTGATGTACCTGTCTCCCTTTCTCTCATCTTGCCTAGATATGGTTTCAGAACCGGAGAGCTCGGCACCCGGAGCAGAGCAGAGGGGCGCCTGCCAAGGCCCGGGCAGAAGACCCCGATGCCAGACCAGCCCCGACTGTCCCATCGGACCAAAGGCCCCCGCCCAACATCCACAACAGCGCTCATCAATTGCCTCCAACTGATCCACTGGACAGCTTCCGGTCCCTTACCGCTGCAGCCCCTCCTCTGGCCCCAAGCTTCTTTGTGCCTTGTGCTCCCTGTGGTGGCTGGGTGGGCCAGCCTTTGATGCTCCTGTTGGTCCAGCCCGCCCCGGCTTCGCAGGGAGCAGAGAACCCTCCACATCCGGGAACAGACCCCGGCGGCACCACAGCAGGGCCGAGTCCAGGAGGGAGTCTCGCACCCATGCACGCGGCACTCACGCCCTCCGCCCACGGAGGGGCCTGCCCGCACAGCAGCCTGCACCCTGGCATGGCAGCACGCCCTCAGCCTGTCCCCCGCAGCGCTCCTCCACACACCGGGCAGCATCCGGCTCAGCCACGCAGCCCCCACGCGCCAATTCTGCAGCCCGAACAGGCCGAGACACACCTGTGGCAGCAGCAGGCCCCATCGGATCAGCTCACGTGTCCTCCGCTCCACCCGCAGCCCCAGACCTCAGGCGCCAGAGGCTCAGGGAGCCTCTTAGATGAACTCTTGTCAGACGCCAGCCTTCTGGAAAAGGCACAACCTTTCCTGAGCGACGGCACCCCGGAAGAGGGACTTTGGCCAACCCTGGAAGAACCCCTCAGTGACGACGAATTCCAGGCCCTCCTGGACATGCTGCCAGGCTCGCCAGGGCCTCAGGAAAGCCTTTGGTCGAGCCCAATTCAGGCCTCCTTCCCTGGGATGCCGAGCCACGGCTGAGAAAAAAGGACGAGGAACCAGCCACTCTCCTAGGGCTCGGCAGCAAGGGCAAGGCGCCCAGACTGCCGGCGCCACTGCGTGGCCTCCCTCAGCCCTGCCGTGCTCCGCGGGCGCTCTCAGGACGCACGGGCACCAGGAGGGGCATCCTCCCTGATGTCGGAAAGGATGCTAGCATGCCAAAGGACAAGAATACCGCCCAAGTCCTCTTGGCTTGGAGGTCGATTTGCGGGTTCTCTCTTACATTGCCTTGATTAAATAAACCTGGCTTGGAACTCAATGCAAAGTCTTTGGCTCTGTTTTGGTCCCCTTGTAGTCTGTGCCCCAGCATCCATGCCACTCCTCACAGATTCACCATGTCCCCCTTTGCCTGGGACTGGATGGGAAGGGGGTCGGGGGCCCCTGATAAGAAGCCAGCTTCTACTTGCAAACTAGATTCTCTTGGAATCCCTACAGCAGTGAAGCACCATCACTGAGATTCTGGGAGCAAGAGAGCTTCCATTAGGGCCAGTACAGGGGAGCACCGTTACAAATCTCTCCTAGCACTTTTCTTGGTTCCCAGATTATAGCCAGATTATTATCAGCAGGGCTCAAATTAACCAAGGTGCTGGGGATATTAGGCAGGCAATCAATCTCTCTCTCTCCCTCACGCCCTCCATCCCTACCTCCCTCTCTCACTTGTCTCCTTCTGCCTCTCCCTTGTTCTCTCTCTCCCTCTCCCCCTGTCTTATGGTCTCTTTGCCACAAACACTTACAGCGCACACACAGCCACACAAACACACAAGCATCGTTTGAACCAAGTGCTGCTATAATTAGACTCATCCCCAAATGTTGCTGAAGAATCTCGTAGTCTCCATCTCAGTGCACATGGCTGAGTTTCATGAACCAGGGTGGCACTAAAGACGGCCCATTATGTGTTTTGGGTTTCCATGTTTCGAGGGTCTAGGGCCTAGGCTCAGCTAAAATGTCAGATGGGTTGTTATGTTCCAGCCAAATATTCCTTCCTAGCACAGCTGCGCCACCATCCTCTAGGACGCTTTGGAATTCCCCTTCTGCTTCTCCTGCTCCTCCTCCTCCTTCTTGTCCTCTGCTCCCCCTCCCCTCCCCCTTCCCACTCCCCTCCCCCTCACCCCTCCCCTCCCCTCCTCATCCCTCTCCCCACACCCCTCCCTTCCCTCTCCTCCTCCCCAGGTATTCGATTTTGGAAATCACACCCTCGCTTCCCATCTCTATCCTACTGGGTCCATCTTGGCTGAGGCGGGGCTATCATTGCACTCCCCAGCGTTACTTGAGTTATCTGTCTCTTCTCCCAAGTTGTGGTGCCGGGCCCTCCTTTTCAGCTCTGGTTTCTTGCCTGACTTTCCCGGACTCGTGCCTGCCGTCCGGAGAAGGAGTGACCGTCTACAGGTTCTCTGGATCCATGTGTTTTCACCATCAAACGATTTTTCCTTGCTTCCCTTTTGGCGGCTCCAGCAGGGAAGTTCGCTTGGGAATGCATTCCGTTTGCGTGGGCCGGATTCCCGACAGCAGAGCTCCCGATGCCGTTGGGCATGGGTCCTTGGGGCTGCTGGACAGTTTCTGACCTGTTTTGACCTGGGTGATGGCCCCAGGCCAGTGAGGGCAGCTCCCCGCTCCCCTCCCCCTCTTCCCCTCCCCCTCTTTTCCCCTCCCCCACCCACTGTTGGGACGTGCATTCGACCTGGCTTCCCTGGGAGACAGGCTTGCCACGAGAATTGCTTTGACGTAGCCGGGTGTAGCTGACACGTTTCGGCCTGGATAGACTTCAGGGGACCGGACCCTCATCAGGCCTCTCTGGAAAGGCTTTGAAGATGCTGGCAGACAGGCGGGGCAACATAGCCATGTTGGGTTTGCCCAGGACAAGCCTCGCACTTCGAAGCCGCCTCTTAGTGTGGTAGTGGGGTCTGCCCCTTTCTTCATGCACTCCCTGGCCCGTGAGGAAGGGGGCGGGCTGCAGATGACAGCTGGAAAAGTTTCCAAAGTTTGTGACCGAAGAGCATGACCCGTGTGTCGAATCCTGTGTCCGTCGGTGCATTCAGCTTTCCTATTGAAATGAGCGGGTCCTCAGCCTCCAGTCAAGGAAATGCCTCAGGCCTGGAATGCAATGAGGTCCAGGAGATGCCGAGGGAATTGGGAAGTAGACACCGGGAAGCTAGGCCCTCCACACTGGAAAGAACACTGGGGCCAAGCCTTGTCACCACGAACCCAGGGTTGGGGAAAGCCAGGGAGAGCAAACACTGCGTGGAACGGGAAAACGTGTGAAAACCAGAGAGCCCTGGAGCCCATTCAGCCCGGGGAACGGAGGATGCCAGGCTTCCAAAGAAAGGCCTTGCTGGCCTCCGGATTTGCCTTTCAGTCCAAGTCCCCTAACATGGACACATGGGAACCCTTCAAGGTTCTCAAGGTGGAAGGGGGGGTTGGGATCCCGAGGCAGCGATTTCCATAAATAGGGGCGGGGCGTGCCCGATCCCTTGATAAGGCCCGTGCTCCTGGGAACTCCACATTTGGCCAGCAGCCTCTGTGCCGGACGGGTGTCTCTCCGGCCATGGATGACTCACGCACGCCCAACGGTAAGTAGACATCAGCACCTGGGCTCTCCTGCTGGCTCATCTGAAATGCCTTCCTGCCCTCTCAGGGATGTGGACGAGGGGAGAAATGGCCCCATGAGACTGCAGGGATGGCTCTGGCTGGGCTCTGTTTAAGGAAGCCATTGGGCCAAATGATTGAGAGAGTGGCTTGTGTAGTTCTGATTTTCCTTTCTTTTTTGTTTGTATTCATTGATTTCTTTGGCCCTGTTGAAATTGACATGGGAGCGGTAGCCCTGCTGCCCACCCACAGCTCCTCTGTGAGAAGTCCTGACGCGCCGCTTCACAGAAAGCTGCAGCCGTTGTCCAAGGCTTCCGATCGCATGCAGCGCATTTCTAGTGGAACACGTTAGGACATTTGAGTTGGTGGTGTTGGTACTTTCTCGCTGTGGTTTAGCAGCTCCCTCTTGCCTTGAGTTCCGTGGGAACGGGTCCGTTTCTCTGCTGTCCCTGGAAGTAGTCCACACGCAGGATACCCAAGAAGCACGGCAGGTCATAGGTTCCCTTGCCACCAAATTCAACACTAGGGCTCGGGAGGCACTGATCCCAGAAACCCTTGACATGCCTCCCACTCGACTCCAAAGTAGGGAGTGGAGACTGGGGGCAGGGGCAACTGGGGGCGCATGTGGGGGTGGGGCTTTCTGAAGGCAAAAGCCCCAAGGCCAGGCTACCGTGTGCTCCATGACTTCTGTCCGAAGCAATCTCACTGGAGCTGGCAAGGAGGAAGGGTGCTTGTGAAGGAAGCATCGCTTGGGGTGCGCAAGCCGTGCCTTGCGTCCTTCCAGGCAGACACCTTGACACCCTAGTTTGGCAGCTGGCAGTGGCTAGCGGGGAATTCCTTTGTCGGGAGGGCTGATGTTCTAGAGTTTGAATACACTTCAGGAAATCCAAGTCGTCCCGAAGCCCGGGACGTGCCCGACACCACGTCGGGCTTTCCGCAGAACGTGTGAACAAGCACAGTCCTATTCCTCTGCATCACAGAGAACAAGTGTCCACTAGGACAGGGCTCTATCAATCCAAGCTTTCCACAGAGAAAAATAGCATGCACACAGCCAGTCCACATGACACGGTGACGTCCAGGATGGGGTGCTCATCCTCTGTGGTGTCCCAGCCCAGGCGTCGTCAGAATCAGGGTCGGGGCACGAGGGCCGCAATGTGGATATCCGACACAACCTACACACGTGTGGCCGTGCTTGGCTCGATTTTCAAGTAGTTCAAGCAGGTGTGCCATGGGTGTGTGAGGAGCCACAAGGTGGGCTCTTCTAGCTGGCCTAAATTTCGAGGTCCGTCCTGCCAGGGGCCATCCAGACGTTGCACGGCCGGCAGCCGGCGGCCGCGTCCCCTGGTTGGGAACATCTTCCACCCATTTGGAGCATGACCCTGTTGCCCTAGGTCTTCCCAGCTGGTTGGTTTGTAGTTCTCTCGGCTGCCGGTGAGTGGGTGGTAGATCCCAAGAACTTGAGCCACCTCATCTTTTCTACTTGGCATAGATGGAAGGCCCAGGGTCACCCCTTCAGCAGGGCTGTGTGTGTGCTTCCGTTAGATAGAAATGGACGGCCATCTGTGCACTGGAGTCTACTCCCCCCCGCCTCCCGGACACAAAAAGCAGCCTGGTGTGGCACCACCCATCACCACCAAACACCGCCGTTGGTGCAGCCGTACGGATTCCCTCTCAGACTTTTCCCCCTCTTGTATTTGGCAGGCCCACGCCCAAGAGGACAGCGGAGAAAGAGGCTGGTTCTGAAGCTCAGTCAAAAGGATGCTCTGCAAGCCCTCTTTCAACAGAACCCCTACCCTGGCATCAAGGCCCGAGAGAGCCTGGCCCGAAACCTGGGCATTCCCGAAAGCAGAATTCAGGTAAATATCAGTCTCGGGATTCCTGTTCTCTCGGGTTCCGTGTCCAGATGCCACCCGGCCCGAGCCGTGTGAGTCCCAATTCCAGGTCGGGGAGCTGGCTGCCGAGACTTAGCCGGGCTTCGTCTCTCGTGCGTTGGGAGGGAACCAAAGATAAGCCATCCAGTATCAGGGAAAAGGGGTGTCCTCTAGCGAGCCTCTGTGCTGAAGGATTTGTACGTGGTTTCCGAGCCCAATATGCAATTGGCTACAGACACTTCATGGTGGGGTGCACGCTATGGAGAGGAGCCGTCTCCTCCCCTTGGTGCTCCTGGTCTGGTTGCTGGAGGCAAGCCTGGAATCCACTCCCGGCTAAGAATGGCTGTCCCTTGGGAGAACAGGGCCAGAGGGAGCTGAGTGGCCCTTGGTCCTACAGGAGGTCAGGAATCAAAGCCGAGGGAAAGAGGGTGCGTGAGGCTGCTTGTGCCAGAGGTTTCGGTCCTTTCTGGCTCACCTCCGAGGCGCTAGCGGTGCTCAAGGCTTCCTGACTGGTAGGGTGGGAGAGGAGCCCTGAAAGGGGAGAACCTTAGGAGCAGGAGCACTGTGCCTGCGGCCTTTCAATGGGCACTAAGACGCGTAGGCTTCCCTTACTGAACTGACTGGCAGGTTCAACAAACTGCCCACACAGCCCCATCAGAGATGCCTAAAAATGGACACACACACGCCCACACCCTCACCGACACCCATATCTACCCCGATGGCGACACCTCCACCAACCACAACCCCATCCCCCTGCCACCCGGCCGGCCCCCAAGCCTCACACGACCTCACCCGACCTCACTCAGCTGCACCCTACCCTTCACCACGCCGCTCCACTCCACTCCACTCCACTCCACTCCACTCCACTCCATCCACACCTAACTCTGCATTTGATTCTTGGGTAACGATGAAGGCAGCATGTGGTTTAACTGTTGGAGACAATGACACAGATTTGAACGATGGGGATCGGGTACCTAAGAGCCTCCAGACCTGGAAGTGGCAGGACCTTGCCCTCCTAAGAGTTCCCTGTCAAGGAGTCTTTTCCAGGCAGCATGGGGTTTTCAGGAGTTCGCCCGCCTTCAGGGAATTTTGGACAAGAGCACTCACCTATGCGTGGTGTGTTAGGAAAGGGTGCTGTCCATGGGGCCAGGAGGGAGACAGAGGAACATTCCTCAGGCACTGAGCATGGTCAAAAAGGAGGCACAAAGACTCAAAGGGAGCCAGTGAGAGAAACAACAGAGAGAAATGGACACAGAGACAGAGACTGGGACTGAGAGAGAGGAAAAGAGAAACAAGCATAAACAGGTAGATGGACAGAATCGGAGACTGAGACTAACAGGCCAACAGGGACCATGGCAGGTGACAGGAATGGAAAATGTCAAGTGAGACAGAGAGCTAAGCAGAGAGAGACAGAAACGGATAGCAAGAGAGATGATCAGACAGAGTGGGTCGGGGGAGGAAACGAGGGATATGGAGAGGAGAAGAGAGAGGGAGAATATCAACAAGCTCCTTCAGACTGACTTTGGGAAAGCAAACATTGTCTCCTGCCTCACGTGTTTTTGTCTTTGGATTCCAGAGGGAGGATGGCAGGGGATATGCTGATTTTCTTCCATGCAGATAGTGTTTTCTGGAATCCTGTGCAGTTCTTCCGAGGTGAAAGCCATAATCTGTGGCAAGTCCAGTCCCTTTGGGTGCTGAATATTTCCACTGGGGGCACATGGAGCCTAGAGTTTGTCCACTCCTTTGGTTGTCTGTTAGCTGTGTTGCGAATCACTGTGATAGCTCTTGAAATCTGTCCCTAAGCATTTGAGTGACAGGGGTTTTACTCCTTCTATTTAGGTTTGGTTCCAAAACCAATGAAGAAGAAGCCTAAGGCAGAGCCGACCGCCATCGGGGAACATCTTACCAGACGGGCAATCGCATCCTGTGCACGAGCCTCAGGCTCTGATGCAAGGTGAGTCCCTGGCTTTCCAAAGGCATTTTCCCATTAGGGTTCCTGGAGACAGATTCATCTCTGAACGTGGGTGACTAGTAGTCAGCAGAGAACCCTTAGGAGAGGACACAAGCCTATCTGGGCCTTGCCCTGCTAGTGCTCACACTATGAGCATCATGGCCCTGTTTGGAGGGCGGGGTCTTGCATGGCCAGGAAGCCTTTCAACCCTCTGGTCCTGAAACTGTCCAAAGTGCAGAGTTCCCTTCTCTTATCCACTCACAAAGATTTTCCTCGGGCTCCATAGCAAGATTCGTTCCAGAATTGGCCCATCAGGGCTTCAGAACACTCCAGAAAACATGCTGGGAAACCAACCAAACAGCAAACTAGAGAAACAAGCAAACAAACAGTCAAGCAAGAAATAAGATTTTAAAGTGAATAATTAAAATGTAAAATGGAAACTGTGAGTGTGTGTGTGTGTGTTTGTGTGTGTCTGTGTGGGTGTGTATGTGTGGATGTGTCTGTGTGGGTGGGGGAATGCATTGTGCCTGTGTATACTTCTACATACACATGATAATTCACTATAGACATAGCGATACATATATGTATAAAAACTATATTTGTATCGATTAACTATCTTTCTATCATCTATCGATCTATCATCTATCTATGTAGATCTATACCTATGTTTCAATCTCTCTCTCTCTTAACCTCTCACCTATCTATCTCTCTCTCTATCTCTCTCTCTATCTATCTATCCATCTATCTATCTATCTATCCCTCTATCTCTCTATCTTTCTATCTACCTACCTATCTGATATGCCATTTCCTCCATATGGCAGAATTTGTGTGCACTGAATGTGAAGTGGGCTTCATTGTCCTCTCTTCTTTGTTTGTGCTCCTCTAGATGGCCGCCCAAAAGAGGCTGGGAGAAAGCGCACGTTCATCTCACCCTCTCAAACAGGGATGCTTTTGCAAGCCTTTGAGAGGGACCGCTTTCCTGGCATTGCCACCAGGGAAGAATTGGCTCGTCAAACAGGACTTCCTGAACCTCGAATCCAGGTAAGGTCTCAGTAGGTGGAAGATGGTATGTCCCAAGGCGGGAGTGCCGTTTTCCTCCCGCGCCGGTGCTGGATATACGTAGGCACTGCTGATGGTTCTGGATGTGTGGGTGGGTCATTGGGGGGTTGGGGAGAGGAATGGGGCTTGTAAGTTTCCCTATAGACATTCACTCAGGTGCCTGACCTGAAGGCATCCATTTCCTGAAGGGGACGGAGCAGAGGAGGTCCCGGACAGCCTGGGAGGGGTCCCGACAGTCTAGCCAGACAGCGAGGGATCTCTCATGGAAGCCAGGGTTCCAGTGTGGCCCTGATTTGGCCCCTCATTTTGCAAGGACCTGGGGACTGGCAAAGGTCCCATCACCCTGGGTCAAGGCCTATCCGAAGGCAGTGTTTTTGCCCGGAGCCTGTCAGACCAGGGGTGCTGGCATGGGGGTTGCAAGGCGACGTGGGAGATCGTGCTTCTGATGTACCTGTCTCCCTTTCTCTCATCTTGCCTAGATATGGTTTCAGAACCGGAGAGCTCGGCACCCGGAGCAGAGCAGAGGGGCGCCTGCCAAGGCCCGGGCAGAAGACCCCGATGCCAGACCAGCCCCGACTGTCCCATCGGACCAAAGGCCCCCGCCCAACATCCACAACAGCGCTCATCAATTGCCTCCAACTGATCCACTGGACAGCTTCCGGTCCCTTACCGCTGCAGCCCCTCCTCTGGCCCCAAGCTTCTTTGTGCCTTGTGCTCCCTGTGGTGGCTGGGTGGGCCAGCCTTTGATGCTCCTGTTGGTCCAGCCCGCCCCGGCTTCGCAGGGAGCAGAGAACCCTCCACATCCGGGAACAGACCCCGGCGGCACCACAGCAGGGCCGAGTCCAGGAGGGAGTCTCGCACCCATGCACGCGGCACTCACGCCCTCCGCCCACGGAGGGGCCTGCCCGCACAGCAGCCTGCACCCTGGCATGGCAGCACGCCCTCAGCCTGTCCCCCGCAGCGCTCCTCCACACACCGGGCAGCATCCGGCTCAGCCACGCAGCCCCCACGCGCCAATTCTGCAGCCCGAACAGGCCGAGACACACCTTTGGCAGCAGCAGGCCCCATCGGATCAGCTCACGTGTCCTCCGCTCCACCCGCAGCCCCAGACCTCAGGCGCCAGAGGCTCAGGGAGCCTCTTAGATGAACTCTTGTCAGACGCCAGCCTTCTGGAAAAGGCACAACCTTTCCTGAGCGACGGCACCCCGGAAGAGGGACTTTGGCCAACCCTGGAAGAACCCCTCAGTGACGACGAATTCCAGGCCCTCCTGGACATGCTGCCAGGCTCGCCAGGGCCTCAGGAAAGCCTTTGGTCGAGCCCAATTCAGGCCTCCTTCCCTGGGATGCCAAGCCACGGCTGAGAAAAAAGGACGAGGAACCAGCCACTCTCCTAGGGCTCGGCAGCAAGGGCAAGGCGCCCAGACTGCCGGCGCCACTGCGTGGCCTCCCTCAGCCCTGCCGTGCTCCGCGGGTGCTCTCAGGACGCACGGGCACCAGGAGGGGCATCCTCCCTGATGTCGGAAAGGATGCTAGCATGCCAAAGGACAAGAATACCGCCCAAGTCCTCTTGGCTTGGAGGTCGATTTGCGGGTTCTCTCTTACATTGCCTTGATTAAATAAACCTGGCTTGGAACTCAATGCAAAGTCTTTGGCTCTGTTTTGGTCCCCTTGTAGTCTGTGCCCCAGCATCCATGCCACTCCTCACAGATTCACCATGTCCCCCTTTGCCTGGGACTGGATGGGAAGGGGGTCGGGGGCCCCTGATAAGAAGCCAGCTTCTACTTGCAAACTAGATTCTCTTGGAATCCCTACAGCAGTGAAGCACCATCACTGAGATTCTGGGAGCAAGAGAGCTTCCACTAGGGCCAGTACAGGGTAGCACCGTTACAAATCTCTCCTAGCACTTTTCTTGGTTCCCAGATTATAGCCAGATTATTATCAGCAGGGCTCAAATTAACCAAGGTGCTGGGGATATTAGGCAGGCAATCAATCTCTCTCTCTCCCTCACGCCCTCCATCCCTACCTCCCTCTCTCACTTGTCTCCTTCTGCCTCTCCCTTGTTCTCTCTCTCCCTCTCCCCCTGTCTTATGGTCTCTTTGCCACAAACACTTACAGCGCACACACAGCCACACAAACACACAAGCATCGTTTGAACCAAGTGCTGCTATAATTAGACTCATCCCCAAATGTTGCTGAAGAATCTCGTAGTCTCCATCTCAGTGCACATGGCTGAGTTTCATGAACCAGGGTGGCACTAAAGACGGCCCATTATGTGTTTTGGGTTTCCATGTTTCGAGGGTCTAGGGCCTAGGCTCAGCTAAAATGTCAGATGGGTTTGTATGTTCCAGCCAAATATTCCTTCCTAGCACAGCTGCGCCACCATCCTCTAGGACGCTTTGGAATTCCCCTTCTGCTTCTCCTGCTCCTCCTCCTCCTTCTTGTCCTCTGCTCCCCCTCCCCTCCCCCTTCCCACTCCCCTCCCCCTCACCACTCCCCTCCCCTCCTCATCCCTCTCCCCACACCCCTCCCTTCCCTCTCCTCCTCCCCAGGTATTCGATTTTGGAAAACACACCCTCGCTTCCCATCTCTATCCTACTGGGTCCATCTTGGCTGAGGCGGGGCTATCATTGCACTCCCCAGCGTTACTTGAGTTATCTGTCTCTTCTCCCAAGTTGTGGTGCCGGGCCCTCCTTTTCAGCTCTGGTTTCTTGCCTGACTTTCCCGGACTCGTGCCTGCCGTCCGGAGAAGGAGTGACCGTCTACAGGTTCTCTGGATCCATGTGTTTTCACCATCAAACGATTTTTCCTTGCTTCCCTTTTGGCGGCTCCAGCAGGGAAGTTCGCTTGGGAATGCATTCCGTTTGCGTGGGCCGGATTCCCGACAGCAGAGCTCCCGATGCCGTTGGGCATGGGTCCTTGGGGCTGCTGGACAGTTTCTGACCTGTTTTGACCTGGGTGATGGCCCCAGGCGAGTGAGGGCAGCTCCCCGCTCCCCTCCCCCTCTTCCCCTCCCCCTCTTTTCCCCTCCCCCACCCACTGTTGGGACGTGCATTCGACCTGGCTTCCCTGGGAGACAGGCTTGCCACGAGAATTGCTTTGACGTAGCCGGGTGTAGCTGACACGTTTCGGCCTGGATAGACTTCAGGGGACCGGACCCTCATCAGGCCTCTCTGGAAAGGCTTTGAAGATGCTGGCAGACAGGCGGGGCAACATAGCCATGTTGGGTTTGCCCAGGACAAGCCTCGCACTTCGAAGCCGCCTCCTAGTGTGGTAGTGGGGTCTGCCCCTTTCTTCATGCACTCCCTGGCCCGTGAGGAAGGGGGCGGGCTGCAGATGACAGCTGGAAAAGTTTCCAAAGTTTGTGACCGAAGAGCATGACCCGTGTGTCGAATCCTGTGTCCGTCGGTGCATTCAGCTTTCCTATTGAAATGAGCGGGTCCTCAGCCTCCAGTCAAGGAAATGCCTCAGGCCTGGAATGCAATGAGGTCCAGGAGATGCCGAGGGAATTGGGAAGTAGACACCGGGAAGCTAGGCCCTCCACACTGGAAAGAACACTGGGGCCAAGCCTTGTCACCACGAACCCAGGGTTGGGGAAAGCCAGGGAGAGCAAACACTGCGTGGAACGGGAAAACGTGTGAAAACCAGAGAGCCCTGGAGCCCATTCAGCCCGGGGAACGGAGGATGCCAGGCTTCCAAAGAAAGGCCTTGCTGGCCTCCGGATTTGCCTTTCAGTCCAAGTCCCCTAACATGGACACATGGGAACACTTCAAGGTTCTCAAGGTGGAAGGGGGGGTTGGGATCCCGAGGCAGCGATTTCCATAAATAGGGGCGGGGCGTGCCCGATCCCTTGATAAGGCCCGTGCTCCTGGGAACTCCACATTTGGCCAGCAGCCTCTGTGCCGGACGGGTGTCTCTCCGGCCATGGATGACTCACGCACGCCCAACGGTAAGTAGACATCAGCACCTGGGCTCTCCTGCTGGCTCATCTGAAATGCCTTCCTGCCCTCTCAGGGATGTGGACGAGGGGAGAAATGGCCCCATGAGACTGCAGGGATGGCTCTGGCTGGGCTCTGTTTAAGGAAGCCATTGGGCCAAATGATTGAGAGAGTGGCTTGTGTAGTTCTGATTTTCCTTTCTTTTTTGTTTGTATTCATTGATTTCTTTGGCCCTGTTGAAATTGACATGGGAGCGGTAGCCCTGCTGCCCACCCACAGCTCCTCTGTGAGAAGTCCTGACGCGCCGCTTCACAGAAAGCTGCAGCCGTTGTCCAAGGCTTCCGATCGCATGCAGCGCATTTCTAGTGGAACACGTTAGGACATTTGAGTTGGTGGTGTTGGTACTTTCTCGCTGTGGTTTAGCAGCTCCCTCTTGCCTTGAGTTCCGTGGGAACGGGTCCGTTTCTCTGCTGTCCCTGGAAGTAGTCCACACGCAGGATACCCAAGAAGCACGGCAGGTCATAGGTTCCCTTGCCACCAAATTCAACACTAGGGCTCGGGAGGCACTGATCCCAGAAACCCTTGACATGCCTCCCACTCGACTCCAAAGTAGGGAGTGGAGACTGGGGGCAGGGGCAACTGGGGGCGCATGTGGGGGTGGGGCTTTCTGAAGGCAAAAGCCCCAAGGCCAGGCTACCGTGTGCTCCATGACTTCTGTCCGAAGCAATCTCACTGGAGCTGGCAAGGAGGAAGGGTGCTTGTGAAGGAAGCATCGCTTGGGGTGCGCAAGCCGTGCCTTGCGTCCTTCCAGGCAGACACCTTGACACCCTAGTTTGGCAGCTGGCAGTGGCTAGCGGGGAATTCCTTTGTCGGGAGGGCTGATGTTCTAGAGTTTGAATACACTTCAGGAAATCCAAGTCGTCCCGAAGCCCGGGACGTGCCCGACACCACGTCGGGCTTTCCGCAGAACGTGTGAACAAGCACAGTCCTATTCCTCTGCATCACAGAGAACAAGTGTCCACTAGGACAGGGCTCTATCAATCCAAGCTTTCCACAGAGAAAAATAGCATGCACACAGCCAGTCCACATGACACGGTGACGTCCAGGATGGGGTGCTCATCCTCTGTGGTGTCCCAGCCCAGGCGTCGTCAGAATCAGGGTCGGGGCACGAGGGCCGCAATGTGGATATCCGACACAACCTACACACGTGTGGCCGTGCTTGGCTCGATTTTCAAGTAGTTCAAGCAGGTGTGCCATGGGTGTGTGAGGAGCCACAAGGTGGGCTCTTCTAGCTGGCCTAAAGTTCGAGGTCCGTCCTGCCAGGGGCCATCCAGACGTTGCACGGCCGGCAGCCGGCGGCCGCGTCCCCTGGTTGGGAACATCTTCCACCCATTTGGAGCATGACCCTGTTGCCCTAGGTCTTCCCAGCTGGTTGGTTTGTAGTTCTCTCGGCTGCCGGTGAGTGGGTGGTAGATCCCAAGAACTTGAGCCACCTCATCTTTTCTACTTGGCATAGATGGAAGGCCCAGGGTCACCCCTTCAGCAGGGCTGTGTGTGTGCTTCCGTTAGATAGAAATGGACGGCCATCTGTGCACTGGAGTCTACTCCCCCCCGCCTCCCGGACACAAAAAGCAGCCTGGTGTGGCACCACCCATCACCACCAAACACCGCCGTTGGTGCAGCCGTACGGATTCCCTCTCAGACTTTTCCCCCTCTTGTATTTGGCAGGCCCACGCCCAAGAGGACAGCGGAGAAAGAGGCTGGTTCTGAAGCTCAGTCAAAAGGATGCTCTGCAAGCCCTCTTTCAACAGAACCCCTAACCTGGCATCAAGGCCCGAGAGAGCCTGGCCCGAAACCTGGGCATTCCCGAAAGCAGAATTCAGGTAAATATCAGTCTCGGGATTCCTGTTCTCTCGGGTTCCGTGTCCAGATGCCACCCGGCCCGAGCCGTGTGAGTCCCAATTCCAGGTCGGGGAGCTGGCTGCCGAGACTTAGCCGGGCTTCGTCTCTCGTGCGTTGGGAGGGAACCAAAGATAAGCCATCCAGCCTCAGGGAAAAGGGGTGTCCTCTAGCGAGCCTCTGTGCTGAAGGGTTTGTACGTGGTTTCCGAGCCCAATATGCAATTGGCTACAGACACTTCGTGGTGGGGTGCACGCTATGGAGAGGAGCCGTCTCCTCCCCTTGGTGCTCCTGGTCTGGTTGATGGAGGCAAGCCTGGAATCCACTCCCGGCTAAGAATGGCTGTCCCTTGGGAGAACAGGGCCAGAGGGAGCTGAGTGGCCCTTGGTCCTACAGGAGGTCAGGAATCAAAGCCGAGGGAAAGAGGGTGCGTGAGGCTGCTTGTGCCAGAGGTTTCGGTCCTTTCTGGCTCACCTCCGAGGAGCTAGCGGTGCTCAAGGCTTCCTGACTGGTAGGGTGGGAGAGGAGCCCTGAAAGGGGAGAACCTTAGGAGCAGGAGCACTGTGCCTGCGGCCTTTCAATGGGCACTAAGACGCGTAGGCTTCCCTTACTGAACTGACTGGCAGGTTCAACAAACTGCCCACACAGCCCCATCAGAGATGCCTAAAAATGGACACACACACGCCCACACCCTCACCGACACCCATATCTACCCCGATGGCGACACCTCCACCAACCCCAACCCCATCCCCCTGCCACCCGGCCGGCCCCCAAGCCTCACACGACCTCACCCGACCTCACTCAGCTGCACCCTACCCTTCACCACGCCGCTCCACTCCACTCCACTCCACTCCACTCCACTCCACTCCATCCACACCTAACTCTGCATTTGATTCTTGGGTAACGATGAAGGCAGCATGTGGTTTAACTGTTGGAGACAATGACACAGATTTGAACGATGGGGATCGGGTACCTAAGAGCCTCCAGACCTGGAAGTGGCAGGACCTTGCCCTCCTAAGAGTTCCCTGTCAAGGAGTCTTTTGCAGGCAGCATGGGGTTTTCAGGAGTTCGCCCGCCTTCAGGGAATTTTGGACAAGAGCACTCACCTATGCGTGGTGTGTTAGGAAAGGGTGCTGTCCATGGGGCCAGGAGGGAGACAGAGGAACATTCCTCAGGCACTGAGCATGGTCAAAAAGGAGGCACAAAGACTCAAAGGGAGCCAGTGAGAGAAACAACAGAGAGAAATGGACACAGAGACAGAGACAGGGACTGAGAGAGAGGAAAAGAGAAACAAGCATAAACAGGTAGATGGACAGAATCGGAGACTGAGACTAACAGGCCAACAGGGACCATGGCAGGTGACAGGAATGGAAAATGTCAAGTGAGACAGAGAGCTAAGCAGAGAGAGACAGAAACGGATAGCAAGAGAGATGATCAGACAGAGTGGGTCGGGGGAGGAAACGAGGGATATGGAGAGGAGAAGAGAGAGGGAGAATATCAACAAGCTCCTTCAGACTGACTTTGGGAAAGCAAACATTGTCTCCTGCCTCACGTGTTTTTGTCTTTGGATTCCAGAGGGAGGATGGCAGGGGATATGCTGATTTTCTTCCATGCAGATAGTGTTTTCTGGAATCCTGTGCAGTTCTTCCGAGGTGAAAGCCATAATCTGTGGCAAGTCCAGTCCCTTTGGGTGCTGAATATTTCCACTGGGGGCACATGGAGCCTAGAGTTTGTCCACTCCTTTGGTTGTCTGTTAGCTGTGTTGCGAATCACTGTGATAGCTCTTGAAATCTGTCCCTAAGCATTTGAGTGACAGGGGTTTTACTCCTTCTATTTAGGTTTGGTTCCAAAACCAATGAAGAAGAAGCCTAAGGCAGAGCCGACCGCCATCGGGGAACATCTTACCAGACGGGCAATCGCATCCTGTGCACGAGCCTCAGGCTCTGATGCAAGGTGAGTCCCTGGCTTTCCAAAGGCATTTTCCCATTAGGGTTCCTGGAGACAGATTCATCTCTGAACGTGGGTGACTAGTAGTCAGCAGAGAACCCTTAGGAGAGGACACAAGCCTATCTGGGCCTTGCCCTGCTAGTGCTCACACTATGAGCATCATGGCCCTGTTTGGAGGGCGGGGTCTTGCATGGCCAGGAAGCCTTTCAACCCTCTGGTCCTGAAACTGTCCAAAGTGCAGAGTTCCCTTCTCTTATCCACTCACAAAGATTTTCCTCGGGCTCCATAGCAAGATTCGTTCCAGAATTGGCCCATCAGGGCTTCAGAACACTCCAGAAAACATGCTGGGAAACCAACCAAACAGCAAACTAGAGAAACAAGCAAACAAACAGTCAAGCAAGAAATAAGATTTTAAAGTGAATAATTAAAATGTAAAATGGAAACTGTGAGTGTGTGTGTGTGTGTTTGTGTGTGTCTGTGTGGGTGTGTATGTGTGGATGTGTCTGTGTGGGTGGGGGAATGCATTGTGCCTGTGTATACTTCTACATACACATGATAATTCACTATAGACATAGCGATACATATATGTATAAAAACTATATTTGTATCGATTAACTATCTTTCTATCATCTATCGATCTATCATCTATCTATGTAGATCTATACCTATGTTTCAATCTCTCTCTCTCTTAACCTCTCACCTATCTATCTCTCTCTCTATCTCTCTCTCTATCTATCTATCCATCTATCTATCTATCCCTCTATCTCTCTATCTTTCTATCTACCTACCTATCTGATATGCCATTTCCTCCATATGGCAGAATTTGTGTGCACTGAATGTGAAGTGGGCTTCATTGTCCTCTCTTCTTTGTTTGTGCTCCTCTAGATGGCCGCCCAAAAGAGGCTGGGAGAAAGCGCACGTTCATCTCACCCTCTCAAACAGGGATGCTTGTGCAAGCCTTTGAAAGGGACCGCTTTCCTGGCATTGCCACCAGGGAAGAATTGGCTCGTCAAACAGGACTTCCTGAACCTCGAATCCAGGTAAGGTCTCAGTAGGTGGAAGATGGTATGTCCCAAGGCGGGAGTGCCGTTTTCCTCCCGCGCCGGTGCTGGATATACGTAGGCACTGCTGATGGTTCTGGATGTGTGGGTGGGTCATTGGGGGGTTGGGGAGAGGAATGGGGCTTGTAAGTTTCCCTATAGACATTCACTCAGGTGCCTGACCTGAAGGCATCCATTTCCTGAAGGGGACGGAGCAGAGGAGGTCCCGGACAGCCTGGGAGGGGTCCCGACAGTCTAGCCAGACAGCGAGGGATCTCTCATGGAAGCCAGGGTTCCAGTGTGGCCCTGATTTGGCCCCTCATTTTGCAAGGACCTGGGGACTGGCAAAGGTCCCATCACCCTGGGTCAAGGCCTATCCGAAGGCAGTGTTTTTGCCCGGAGCCTGTCAGACCAGGGGTGCTGGCATGGGGGTTGCAAGGCGACGTGGGAGATCGTGCTTCTGATGTACCTGTCTCCCTTTCTCTCATCTTGCCTAGATATGGTTTCAGAACCGGAGAGCTCGGCACCCGGAGCAGAGCAGAGGGGCGCCTGCCAAGGCCCGGGCAGAAGACCCCGATGCCAGACCAGCCCCGACTGTCCCATCGGACCAAAGGCCCCCGCCCAACATCCACAACAGCGCTCATCAATTGCCTCCAACTGATCCACTGGACAGCTTCCGGTCCCTTACCGCTGCAGCCCCTCCTCTGGCCCCAAGCTTCTTTGTGCCTTGTGCTCCCTGTGGTGGCTGGGTGGGCCAGCCTTTGATGCTCCTGTTGGTCCAGCCCGCCCCGGCTTCGCAGGGAGCAGAGAACCCTCCACATCCGGGAACAGACCCCGGCGGCACCACAGCAGGGCCGAGTCCAGGAGGGAGTCTCGCACCCATGCACGCGGCACTCACGCCCTCCGCCCACGGAGGGGCCTGCCCGCACAGCAGCCTGCACCCTGGCATGGCAGCACGCCCTCAGCCTGTCCCCCGCAGCGCTCCTCCACACACCGGGCAGCATCCGGCTCAGCCACGCAGCCCCCACGCGCCAATTCTGCAGCCCGAACAGGCCGAGACACACCTGTGGCAGCAGCAGGCCCCATCGGATCAGCTCACGTGTCCTCCGCTCCACCCGCAGCCCCAGACCTCAGGCGCCAGAGGCTCAGGGAGCCTCTTAGATGAACTCTTGTCAGACGCCAGCCTTCTGGAAAAGGCACAACCTTTCCTGAGCGACGGCACCCCGGAAGAGGGACTTTGGCCAACCCTGGAAGAACCCCTCAGTGACGACGAATTCCAGGCCCTCCTGGACATGCTGCCAGGCTCGCCAGGGCCTCAGGAAAGCCTTTGGTCGAGCCCAATTCAGGCCTCCTTCCCTGGGATGCCGAGCCACGGCTGAGAAATAAGGACGAGGAACCAGCCACTCTCCTAGGGCTCGGCAGCAAGGGCAAGGCGCCCAGACTGCCGGCGCCACTGCGTGGCCTCCCTCAGCCTTGCCGTGCTCCGCGGGCGCTCTCAGGACGCACGGGCACCAGGAGGGGCATCCTCCCTGATGTTGGAAAGGATGCTAGCATGTCAAAGGACAAGAATACCGCCCAAGTCCTCTTGGCTTGGAGGTCGATTTGCGGGTTCTCTCTTACATTGCCTTGATTAAATAAACCTGGCTTGGAACTCAATACAAAGTCTTTGGCTCTGTTTTGGTCCCCTTGTAGTCTGTGCCCCAGCATCCATGCCACTCCTCACAGATTCACCATGTCCCCCTTTGCCTGGGACTGGATGGGAAGGGGGTCGGGGGCCCCTGATAAGAAGCCAGCTTCTACTTGCAAACTAGATTCTCTTGGAATCCCTACAGCAGTGAAGCACCATCACTGAGATTCTGGGAGCAAGAGAGCTTCCATTAGGGCCAGTACAGGGGAGCACCGTTACAAATCTCTCCTAGCACTTTTCTTGGTTCACAGATTATAGCCAGATTATTATCAGCAGGGCTCAAATTAACCAAGGTGCTGGGGATATTAGGCAGGCAATCAATCTCTCTCTCTCCCTCTCGCCCTCCATCCCTACCTCCCTCTCTCACTTGTCTCCTTCTGCCTCTCCCTTGTTCTCTCTCTCCCTCTCCCCCTGTCTTATGGTCTCTTTGCCACAAACACTTACAGCGCACACACAGCCACACAAACACACAAGCATCGTTTGAACCAAGTGCTGCTATAATTAGACACATCCCCAAATGATGCTGAAGAATCTCGTAGTCTCCATCTCAGTGCACATGGCTGAGTTTCATGAACCAGGGTGGCACTAAAGACGGCCCATTATGTGTTTTGGGTTTCCATGTTTCGAGGGTCTAGGGCCTAGGGTCAGCTAAAATGTCAGATGGGTTGGTATATTCCAGCCAAATATTCCTCCCTAGCACAGCAGCGCCACCATCCTCTAGGACGCTTTGGAATTCCCCTTCTGCTTCTCCTGCTCCTCCTCCCCTTCCCTTCCCACTCCCATCCCCCTCACCCCTCCCCTCCCCTCCTCATCCCTCTCCCCACACCTCTCCCTTCCCTCTCCTCCTCCCCAGGTATTCGATTTTGGAAAACACACCCTCGCTTCCCATCTCTATCCTACTGGGTCCATCTTGGCTGAGGCGGGGCTATCATTGCACTCCCCAGCGTTACTTGAGTTATCTGTCTCTTCTCCCAAGTTGTGGTGCCGGGCCCTCCTTTTCAGCTCTGGTTTCTTGCCTGACTTTCCCGGACTCGTGCCTGCCGTCCGGAGAAGGAGTGACCGTCTACAGGTTCTCTGGATCCATGTGTTTTCACCATCAAACGATTTTTCCTTGCTTCCCTTTTGGCGGCTCCAGCAGGGAAGTTCGCTTGGGAATGCATTCCGTTTGCGTGGGCCGGATTCCCGACAGCAGAGCTCCCGATGCCGTTGGGCATGGGTCCTTGGGGCTGCTGGACAGTTTCTGACCTGTTTTGACCTGGGTGATGGCCCCAGGCGAGTGAGGGCAGCTCCCCGCTCCCCTCCCCCTCTTCCCCTCCCCCTCTTTTCCCCTCCCCCACCCACTGTTGGGACGTGCATTCGACCTGGCTTCCCTGGGAGACAGGCTTGCCACGAGAATTGCTTTGACGTAGCCGGGTGAAGCTGACACGTTTCGGCCTGGATAGACTTCAGGGGACCAGACCCTCATCAGGCCTCTCTGGAAAGGCTTTGAAGATGCTGGCAGACAGGCGGGGCAACATAGCCATGTTGGGTTTGCCCAGGACAAGCCTCGCACTTCGAAGCCGCCTCCTAGTGTGGTAGTGGGGTCTGCCCCTTTCTTCATGCACTCCCTGGCCCGTGAGGAAGGGGGCGGGCTGCAGATGACAGCTGGAAAAGTTTCCAAAGTTTGTGACCGAAGAGCATGACCCGTGTGTCGAATCCTGTGTCCGTCGGTGCATTCAGCTTTCCTATTGAAATGAGCGGGTCCTCAGCCTCCAGTCAAGGAAATGCCTCAGGCCTGGAATGCAATGAGGTCTAGGAGATGCCGAGGGAATTGGGAAGTAGACACCGGGAAGCTAGGCCCTCCACACTGGAAAGAACACTGGGGCCAAGCCTTGTCACCACGAACCCAGGGTTGGGGAAAGCCAGGGAGAGCAAACACTGCGTGGAACGGGAAAACGTGTGAAAACCAGAGAGCCCTGGAGCCCATTCAGCCCGGGGAATGGAGGATGCCAGGCTTCCAAAGAAAGGCCTTGCTGGCCTCCGGATTTGCCTTTCAGTCCAAGTCCCCTAACATGGACACATGGGAACACTTCAAGGTTCTCAAGGTGGAAGGGGGGTTTGGGATCCCGAGGCAGCGATTTCCATAAATAGGGGCGGGGCGTGCCCGATCCCTTGATAAGGCCCGTGCTCCTGGGAACTCCACATTTGGCCAGCAGCCTCTGTGCCGGACGGGTGTCTCTCCGGCCATGGATGACTCACGCACGCCCAATGGTAAGTAGACATCAGCACCTGGGCTCTCCTGCTGGCTCATCTGAAATGCCTTCCTGCCCTCTCAGGGATGTGAACGAGGGGAGAAATGGCCCCATGAGACTGCAGGGATGGCTCTGGCTGGGCTCTGTTTAAGGAAGCCATTGGGCCAAATGATTGAGAGAGTGGCTTGTGTAGTTCTGTTTTTCCTTTCTTTTTTGTTTGTATTCATTGATTTCTTTGGCCCTGTTGAAATTGACATGGGAGCGGTAGCCCTGCTGCCCACCCACAGCTCCTCTGTGAGAAGTCCTGACGCGCCGCTTCACAGAAAGCTGCAGCCGTTGTCCAAGGCTTCCGATCGCATGCAGCGCATTTCTAGTGGAACACGTTAGGACATTTGAGTTGGTGGTGTTGGTACTTTCTCGCTGTGGTTTAGCAGCTCCCTCTTGCCTTGAGTTCCGTGGGAACGGGTCCGTTTCTCTGCTGTCCCTGGAAGTAGTCCACACGCAGGATACCCAAGAAGCACGGCAGGTCATAGGTTCCCTTGCCACCAAATTCAACACTAGGGCTCGGGAGGCACTGATCCCAGAAACCCTTGACATGCCTCCCACTCGACTCCAAAGTAGGGAGTAGAGACTGGGGGCAGGGGCAGCTGGGGGCGCATGTGGGGGTGGGGCTTTCTGAAGGCAAAAGCCCCAAGGACAGGCTACCGTGTGCTCCATGACTTCTGTCCGAAGCAATCTCACTGGAGCTGGCAAGGAGGAAGGGTGCTTGTGAAGGAAGCATCGCTTGGGGTGCGCAAGCCGTGCCTTGCGTCCTTCCAGGCAGACACCTTGACACCCTAGTTTGGCAGCTGCCAGTGGCTAGCGGGGAATTCCTTTGTCGGGAGGGCTGATGTTCTAGAGTTTGAATACACTTCAGGAAATCCAAGTCGTCCCGAAGCCCGGGACGTGCCCGACACCACGTCGGGCTTTCCGCAGAACGTGTGAACAAGCACAGTCCTATTCTTCTGCATCACAGAGAACAAGTGTCCACTAGGACAGGGCTCTATCAATCCAAGCTTTCCACAGAGAAAAATAGCATGCACACAGCCAGTCCACATGACACGGTGACGTCCAGGATGGGGTGCTCATCCTCTGTGGTGTCCCAGCCCAGGCGTCGTCAGAATCAGGGTCGGGGCACGAGGGCCGCAATGTGGATATCCGACACAACCTACACACGTGTGGCCGTGCTTGGCTCGATTTTCAAGTAGTTCAAGCAGGTGTGCCATGGGTGTGTGAGGAGCCACAAGGTGGGCTCTTCTAGCTGGCCTAAAGTTCGAGGTCCGTCCTGCCATGGGCCATCCAGACGTTGCACGGCCGGCAGCCGGCGGCCGCGTCCCCTGGTTGGGAACATCTTCCACCCATTTGGAGCATGACCCTGTTGCCCTAGGTCTTCCCAGCTGGTTGGTTTGTAGTTCTCTGGGCTGCCGGTGAGTGGGTGGTAGATCCCAAGAACTTGAGCCACCTCATCTTTTCTACTTGGCATAGATGGAAGGCCCAGGGTCACCCCTTCAGCAGGGCTGTGTGTGTGCTTCCGATAGATAGAAATGGACGGCCATCTCTGCACTGGAGTCTACTACCCCCCGCCTCCCGGACACAAAAAGCAGCCTGGTGTGGCACCACCCATCACCACCAAACACCGCCGTTGGTGCAGCCGTACGGATTCCCTCTCAGACTTTTCCCCCTCTTGTATTTGGCAGGCCCACGCCCAAGAGGACAGCGGAGAAAGAGGCTGGTTCTGAAGCTCAGTCAAAAGGATGCTCTGCAAGCCCTCTTTCAACAGAACCCCTACCCTGGCATCAAGGCCCGAGAGAGCCTGGCCCGAAACCTGGGCATTCCCGAAAGCAGAATTCAGGTAAATATCAGTCTCGGGATTCCTGTTCTCTCGGGTTCCGTGTCCAGATGCCACCCGGCCCGAGCCGTGTGAGTCCCAATTCCAGGTCGGGGAGCTGGCTGCCGAGACTTAGCCGGGCTTCGTCTCTCGTGCGTTGGGAGGGAACCAAAGATAAGCCATCCAGCCTCAGGGAAAAGGGGTGTCCTCTAGCGAGCCTCTGTTCTGAAGGGTTTGTACGTGGTTTCCGAGCCCAATATGCAATTGGCTACAGACACTTCGTGGTGGGGTGCACGCTATGGAGAGGAGCCGTCTCCTCCCCTTGGTGCTCCTGGTCTGGTTGCTGGAGGCAAGCCTGGAATCCACTCCCGGCTAAGAATGGCTGTCCCTTGGGAGAACAGGGCCAGAGGGAGCTGAGTGGCCCTTGGTCCTACAGGAGGTCAGGAATCAAAGCCGAGGGAAAGAGGGTGCGTGAGGCTGCTTGTGCCAGAGGTTTCGGTCCTTTCTGGCTCACCTCCGAGGCGCTAGCGGTGCTCAAGGCTTCCTGTCTGGTAGGGTGGGAGAGGAGCCCTGAAAGGGGAGAACCTTAGGAGCAGGAGCACTGTGCCTGCGGCCTTTCAATGGGCACTAAGACGCGTAGGCTTCCCTTACTGAACTGACTGGCAGGTTCAACAAACTGCCCACACAGCCCCATCAGAGATGCCTAAAAATGGACACACACACGCCCACACCCTCACCGACACCCATATCTACCCCGATGGCGACACCTCCACCAACCCCAACCCCATCCCCCTGCCACCCGGCCGGCCCCCAAGCCTCACACGACCTCACCCGACCTCACTCAGCTGCACCCTACCCTTCACCACGCTGCTCCACTCCACTCCACTCCACTCCACTCCACTCCACTCCATCCACACCTAACTCTGCATTTGATTCTTGGGTAACGATGAAGGCAGCATGTGGTTTCACTGTTGGAGACAATGACACAGATTTGAACGATGGGGATCGGGTACCTAAGAGCCTCCAGACCTGGAAGTGGCAGGACCTTGCCCTCCTAAGAGTTCCCTGTCAAGGAGTCTTTTCCAGGCAGCATGGGGTTTTCAGGAGTTCGCCTGCCTTCAGGGAATTTTGGACAAGAGCACTCACCTATGCGTGGTGTGTTAGGAAAGGGTGCTGTCCATGGGGCCAGGAGGGAGACAGAGGAACATTCCTCAGGCACTGAGCATGGTCAAAAAGGAGGCACAAAGACTCAAAGGGAGCCAGTGAGAGAAACAACAGAGAGAAATGGACACAGAGACAGAGACAGGGACTGAGAGAGAGGAAAAGAGAAACAAGCATAAACAGGTAGATGGACAGAATCGGAGACTGAGACTAACAGGCCAACAGGGACCATGGCAGGTGACAGGAATGGAAAATGTCAAGTGAGACAGAGAGCTAAGCAGAGAGAGACAGAAACGGATAGCAAGAGAGATGATCAGACAGAGTGGGTCGGGGGAGGAAACGAGGGATATGGAGAGGAGAAGAGAGAGGGAGAATATCAACAAGCTCCTTCAGACTGACTTTGGGAAAGCAAACATTGTCTCCTGCCTCACGTGTTTTTGTCTTTGGATTCCAGAGGGAGGATGGCAGGGGATATGCTGATTTTCTTCCATGCAGATAGTGTTTTCTGGAATCCTGTGCAGTTCTTCCGAGGTGAAAGCCATAATCTGTGGCAAGTCCAGTCCCTTTGGGTGCTGAATATTTCCACTGGGGGCACATGGAGCCTAGAGTTTGTCCACTCCTTTGGTTGTCTCTTAGCTGTGTTGCGAATCACTGTGATAGCTCTTGAAATCTGTCCCTAAGCATTTGAGTGACAGGGGTTTTACTCCTTCTATTTAGGTTTGGTTCCAAAACCAACGAAGAAGAAGCCTAAGGCAGAGCCGACCGCCGTCGGGGAACATCTTACCAGACGGGCAATCGCATCCTGTGCACGAGCCTCAGGCTCTGATGCAAGGTGAGTCCCTGGCTTTCCAAAGGCATTTTCCCATTAGGGTTCCTGGAGACAGATTCATCTCTGAACGTGGGTGACTAGTAGTCAGCAGAGAACCCTTAGGAGAGGACACAAGCCTATCTGGGCCTTGCCCTGCTAGTGCTCACACTATGAGCATCATGGCCCTGTTTGGAGGGCGGGGTCTTGCATGGCCAGGAAGCCTTTCAACCCTCTGGTCCTGAAACTGTCCAAAGTGCAGAGTTCCCTTCTCTTATCCACTCACAAAGATTTTCCTCGGGCTCCATAGCAAGATTCGTTCCAGAATTGGCCCATCAGGGCTTCAGAACACTCCAGAAAACATGCTGGGAAACCAACCAAACAGCAAACTAGAGAAACAAGCAAACAAACAGTCAAGCAAGAAATAAAATTTTAAAGTGAATAATTGAAATGTAAAATGGAAACTGTGAGTGTGTGTGTGTGTGTTTGTGTGTGTCTGTGTGGGTGTGTATGTGTGGATGTGTCTGTGTGGGTGGGGGAATGCATTGTGCCTGTGTATACTTCTACATACACATGATAATTCACTATAGACATAGCGATACATATATGTATAAAAACTATATTTGTATCGATTAACTATCTTTCTATCATCTATCGATCTATCATCTATCTATGTAGATCTATACCTATGTTTCAATCTCTCTCTCTCTTAACCTCTCACCTATCTATCTCTCTCTCTATCTCTCTCTCTATCTATCTATCCATCTATCTATCTATCCCTCTATCTCTCTATCTTTCTATCTACCTACCTATCTGATATGCCATTTCCTCCATATGGCAGAATTTGTGTGCACTGAATGTGAAGTGGGCTTCATTGTCCTCTCTTCTTTGTTTGTGCTCCTCTAGATGGCCGCCCAAAAGAGGCTGGGAGAAAGCGCACGTTCATCTCACCCTCTCAAACAGGGATGCTTGTGCAAGCCTTTGAGAGGGACCGCTTTCCTGGCATTGCCACCAGGGAAGAATTGGCTCGTCAAACAGGACTTCCTGAACCTCGAATCCAGGTAAGGTCTCAGTAGGTGGAAGATGGTATGTCCCAAGGCGGGAGTGCCGTTTTCCTCCCGCGCCGGTGCTGGATATACGTAGGCACTGCTGATGGTTCTGGATGTGTGGGTGGGTCATTGGGGGGTTGGGGAGAGGAATGGGGCTTGTAAGTTTCCCTATAGACATTCACTCAGGTGCCTGACCTGAAGGCATCCATTTCCTGAAGGGGACGGAGCAGAGGAGGTCCCGGACAGCCTGGGAGGGGTCCCGACAGTCTAGCCAGACAGCGAGGGATCTCTCATGGAAGCCAGGGTTCCAGTGTGGCCCTGATTTGGCCCCTCATTTTGCAAGGACCTGGGGACTGGCAAAGGTCCCATCACCCTGGGTCAAGGCCTATCCGAAGGCAGTGTTTTTGCCCGGAGCCTGTCAGACCAGGGGTGCTGGCATGGGGGTTGCAAGGCGACGTGGGAGATCGTGCTTCTGATGTACCTGTCTCCCTTTCTCTCATCTTGCCTAGATATGGTTTCAGAACCGGAGAGCTCGGCACCCGGAGCAGAGCAGAGGGGCGCCTGCCAAGGCCCGGGCAGAAGACCCCGATGCCAGACCAGCCCCGACTGTCCCATCGGACCAAAGGCCCCCGCCCAACATCCACAACAGCGCTCATCAATTGCCTCCAACTGATCCACTGGACAGCTTCCGGTCCCTTACCGCTGCAGCCCCTCCTCTGGCCCCAAGCTTCTTTGTGCCTTGTGCTCCCTGTGGTGGCTGGGTGGGCCAGCCTTTGATGCTCCTGTTGGTCCAGCCCGCCCCGGCTTCGCAGGGAGCAGAGAACCCTCCACATCCGGGAACAGACCCCGGCGGCACCACAGCAGGGCCGAGTCCAGGAGGGAGTCTCGCACCCATGCACGCGGCACTCACGCCCTCCGCCCACGGAGGGGCCTGCCCGCACAGCAGCCTGCACCCTGGCATGGCAGCACGCCCTCAGCCTGTCCCCCGCAGCGCTCCTCCACACACCGGGCAGCATCCGGCTCAGCCACGCAGCCCCCACGCGCCAATTCTGCAGCCCGAACAGGCCGAGACACACCTTTGGCAGCAGCAGGCCCCATCGGATCAGCTCACGTGTCCTCCGCTCCACCCGCAGCCCCAGACCTCAGGCGCCAGAGGCTCAGGGAGCCTCTTAGATGAACTCTTGTCAGACGCCAGCCTTCTGGAAAAGGCACAACCTTTCCTGAGCGACGGCACCCCGGAAGAGGGACTTTGGCCAACCCTGGAAGAACCCCTCAGTGACGACGAATTCCAGGCCCTCCTGGACATGCTGCCAGGCTCGCCAGGGCCTCAGGAAAGCCTTTGGTCGAGCCCAATTCAGGCCTCCTTCCCTGGGATGCCAAGCCACGGCTGAGAAAAAAGGACGAGGAACCAGCCACTCTCCTAGGGCTCGGCAGCAAGGGCAAGGCGCCCAGACTGCCGGCGCCACTGCGTGGCCTCCCTCAGCCCTGCCGTGCTCCGCGGGTGCTCTCAGGACGCACGGGCACCAGGAGGGGCATCCTCCCTGATGTCGGAAAGGATGCTAGCATGCCAAAGGACAAGAATACCGCCCAAGTCCTCTTGGCTTGGAGGTCGATTTGCGGGTTCTCTCTTACATTGCCTTGATTAAATAAACCTGGCTTGGAACTCAATGCAAAGTCTTTGGCTCTGTTTTGGTCCCCTTGTAGTCTGTGCCCCAGCATCCATGCCACTCCTCACAGATTCACCATGTCCCCCTTTGCCTGGGACTGGATGGGAAGGGGGTCGGGGGCCCCTGATAAGAAGCCAGCTTCTACTTGCAAACTAGATTCTCTTGGAATCCCTACAGCAGTGAAGCACCATCACTGAGATTCTGGGAGCAAGAGAGCTTCCACTAGGGCCAGTACAGGGTAGCACCGTTACAAATCTCTCCTAGCACTTTTCTTGGTTCCCAGATTATAGCCAGATTATTATCAGCAGGGCTCAAATTAACCAAGGTGCTGGGGATATTAGGCAGGCAATCAATCTCTCTCTCTCCCTCACGCCCTCCATCCCTACCTCCCTCTCTCACTTGTCTCCTTCTGCCTCTCCCTTGTTCTCTCTCTCCCTCTCCCCCTGTCTTATGGTCTCTTTGCCACAAACACTTACAGCGCACACACAGCCACACAAACACACAAGCATCGTTTGAACCAAGTGCTGCTATAATTAGACTCATCCCCAAATGTTGCTGAAGAATCTCGTAGTCTCCATCTCAGTGCACATGGCTGAGTTTCATGAACCAGGGTGGCACTAAAGACGGCCCATTATGTGTTTTGGGTTTCCATGTTTCGAGGGTCTAGGGCCTAGGCTCAGCTAAAATGTCAGATGGGTTTGTATGTTCCAGCCAAATATTCCTTCCTAGCACAGCTGCGCCACCATCCTCTAGGACGCTTTGGAATTCCCCTTCTGCTTCTCCTGCTCCTCCTCCTCCTTCTTGTCCTCTGCTCCCCCTCCCCTCCCCCTTCCCACTCCCCTCCCCCTCACCACTCCCCTCCCCTCCTCATCCCTCTCCCCACACCCCTCCCTTCCCTCTCCTCCTCCCCAGGTATTCGATTTTGGAAAACACACCCTCGCTTCCCATCTCTATCCTACTGGGTCCATCTTGGCTGAGGCGGGGCTATCATTGCACTCCCCAGCGTTACTTGAGTTATCTGTCTCTTCTCCCAAGTTGTGGTGCCGGGCCCTCCTTTTCAGCTCTGGTTTCTTGCCTGACTTTCCCGGACTCGTGCCTGCCGTCCGGAGAAGGAGTGACCGTCTACAGGTTCTCTGGATCCATGTGTTTTCACCATCAAACGATTTTTCCTTGCTTCCCTTTTGGCGGCTCCAGCAGGGAAGTTCGCTTGGGAATGCATTCCGTTTGCGTGGGCCGGATTCCCGACAGCAGAGCTCCCGATGCCGTTGGGCATGGGTCCTTGGGGCTGCTGGACAGTTTCTGACCTGTTTTGACCTGGGTGATGGCCCCAGGCGAGTGAGGGCAGCTCCCCGCTCCCCTCCCCCTCTTCCCCTCCCCCTCTTTTCCCCTCCCCCACCCACTGTTGGGACGTGCATTCGACCTGGCTTCCCTGGGAGACAGGCTTGCCACGAGAATTGCTTTGACGTAGCCGGGTGTAGCTGACACGTTTCGGCCTGGATAGACTTCAGGGGACCGGACCCTCATCAGGCCTCTCTGGAAAGGCTTTGAAGATGCTGGCAGACAGGCGGGGCAACATAGCCATGTTGGGTTTGCCCAGGACAAGCCTCGCACTTCGAAGCCGCCTCCTAGTGTGGTAGTGGGGTCTGCCCCTTTCTTCATGCACTCCCTGGCCCGTGAGGAAGGGGGCGGGCTGCAGATGACAGCTGGAAAAGTTTCCAAAGTTTGTGACCGAAGAGCATGACCCGTGTGTCGAATCCTGTGTCCGTCGGTGCATTCAGCTTTCCTATTGAAATGAGCGGGTCCTCAGCCTCCAGTCAAGGAAATGCCTCAGGCCTGGAATGCAATGAGGTCCAGGAGATGCCGAGGGAATTGGGAAGTAGACACCGGGAGCTAGGCCCTCCACACTGGAAAGAACATTGGGGCCAAGCTTTGACACCATGAACCCAGGGTTGGGGAAAGCCAGGGAGAGCAAACACTGCGTGGAACGGGAAAACGTGTGAAAACCAGAGAGCCGTGGAGCCCATTCAGCCCGGGGAACGGAGGATGCCAGGCTTCCAAAGAAAGGCCTTGCTGGCCTCCGGATTTGCCTTTCAGTCCAAGTCCCCTAACATGGACACATGGGAACACTTCAAGTTTCTCAAGGTGGAAGGGGGAGTTGGGATCCCGAGGCAGCGATTTCCATAAACACGGGCGGGGCGTGCCTGATCCCTTGATAAGGCCCGTGCTCCTGGGAACTCCACATTTGGCCAGCAGCCTCTGTGCCGGACGGGTGTCTCTCCGGCCATGGATGACTCACGCACGCCCAACGGTAAGTAGACATCAGCACCTGGGCTCTCCTTCTGGCTCATCAGAAATGCCTTCCTGCCCTCTCAGGGATGTGGACGAGGGGAGAAATGGCCCCATGAGACTGCAGGGATGGCTCTGGCTGGGCTCTGTTTAAGGAAGCCATTGGGCCAAATGATTGAGAGAGTGGCTTGTGTAGTTCTGTTTTTCCTTTCTTTTTATTTTTATTCATTGATTTCTTTGGCCCTGTTGAAATTGACATGGGAGCGGTAGCCCTGCTGCCCACCCACAGCTCCTCTGTGAGAAGTCCTGACGTGCAGCTGCTCAGAAAGCTGCACCCGTTGTCCAAGGCTTCCGATCGCATGCAGCGCATTTCTAGTGGAACACGTTAGGACATTTGAGTTGGTGGTGTTGGTACTTTCTCGCTGTGGTTTAGCAGCTCCCTCTTGCCTTGAGTTCCGTGGGAACGGGTCCGTTTCTCTGCTGTCCCTGGAAGTAGTCCACACGCAGGATACCCAAGAAGCACGGCAGGTCACAGGTTCCCTTGCCACCAAATTCAACACTAGGGCTCGGGAGGCACTGATCCCAGAAACCCTTGACATGCCTCCCACTCGACTCCAAAGTAGGGAGTGGAGACTGGGGGCAGGGGCAGCTGGGGGCGCATGTGGGGGTGGGGCTTTCTGAAGGCAAAAGCCCCAAGGCCAGGCTACCCTGTGCTCCATGACTTCTGTCCGAAGCAATCTCACTGGAGCTGGCAAGGAGGAAGGGTGCTTGTGAAGGAAGCATCGCTTGGGGTGCGCAAGCCGTGCCTTGCGTCCTTCCAGGCAGACACCTTGACACCCTAGTTTGGCAGCTGCCAGTGGCTAGCGGGGAATTCCTTTGTCGGGAGGGCTGATGTTCAAGAGTTTGAATACAATTCAGGAAATCCAAGTCGTCCCGAAGCCCGGGACGTGCCCGACACCACGTCGGGCTTTCCGCAGAACGTGTGAACAAGCACAGTCCTATTCCTCTGCATCACAGAGAACAAGTGTCCACTAGGACAGGGCTCTATCAATCCAAGCTTTCCACAGAGAAAAATAGCACACACACAGCCAGTCCACATGACACGGTGACGTCCAGGATGGGGTGCTCATCCTCTGTGGTGTCCCAGCCCAGGCGTCGTCAGAATCAGGGTCGGGGCACAAGGGCCGCAATGTGGGTATCCGACACAACCTACACACGTGTGGCCGTGCTTGGCTCGATTTTCAAGTAGTTCAAGCAGGTGTGCCATGGGTGTGTGAGGAGCCACAAGGTGGGCTCTTCTAGCTGGCCTAAAGTTCGAGGTCCGTCCTGCCAGGGGCCATCCAGACGTTGCACGGCCGTCAGCCGGCGGCCGCGTCCCCTGGGTGGGAACATCTTCCACCCATTTGGAACATGACCCTGTTGCCCTAGGTCTTCCCAGCTGGTTGGTTTGTAGTTCTCTGGGCTGCCCGTGAGTGGGTGGTAGATCCCAAGAACTTGAGCCACCTCATCTTTTCTACTTGGCATAGATGGAAGGCCCAGGGTCACCCCTTCAGCAGGGCTGTGTGTGTGCTTCCGTTAGATAGAAAGGGACGGCCATCTGTGCACTGGAGTCTACTCCCCCCCGCCTCCCGGACACAAAAAGCAGCCTGGTGTGGCACCACCCATCACCACCAGACACCGCCATTGGTGCAGCCGTACAGATTCCCTCTCAGACTTTTCCCTCTCTTGTATTTGGCAGGCCCACGCCCAAGTGGACTGCGGAGAAAGAGGCTGGTTCTGAAGCTCAGTCAAAAGGATGCTCTGCAAGCCCTCTTTCAACAGAACCCCTACCCTGGCATCAAGGCCCGAGAGAGCCTGGCCCGAAACCTGGGCATTCCCGAAAGCAGAATTCAGGTAAATATCAGTCTCGGGATTCCTGTTCTCTCGGGTTCCGTGTCCAGATGCCACCCGGCCCGAGCCGTGTGAGTCCCAATTCCAGGTCGGGGAGCTGGCTGCCGAGACTTAGCCGGGCTTCGTCTCTCGTGCGTTGGGAGGGAACCAAAGATAAGCCATCCAGCCTCAGGGAAAAGGGGTGTCCTCTAGCGAGCCTCTGTGCTGAAGGGTTTGTACGTGGTTTCCGAGCCCAATATGCAATTGGCTACAGACACTACGTGGTGGGGTGCACGCTATGGAGAGGAGCCGTCTCCTCCCCTTGGTGCTCCTGGTCTGGTTGCTGGAGGCAAGCCTGGAATCCACTCCCGGCTAAGAATGGCTGTCCCTTGGGAGAACAGGGCCAGAGGGAGCTGAGTGGCCCTTGGTCCTACAGGAGGTCAGGAATCAAAGCCGAGGGAAAGAGGGTGCGTGAGGCTGCTTGTGCCAGAGGTTTCGGTCCTTTCTGGCTCACCTCCGAGGAGCTAGCGGTGCTCAAGGCTTCCTGACTGGTAGGGTGGGAGAGGAGCCCTGAAAGGGGAGAACCTTAGGAGCAGGAGCACTGTGCCTGCGGCCTTTCAATGGGCACTAAGACGCGTAGGCTTCCCTTACTGAACTGACTGGCAGGTTCAACAAACTGCCCACACAGCCCCATCAGAGATGCCTAAAAATGGACACACACACGCCCACACCCTCACCGACACCCATATCTACCCCGATGGCGACACCTCCACCAACCCCAACCCCATCCCCCTGCCACCCGGCCGGCCCCCAAGCCTCACACGACCTCACCCGACCTCACTCAGCTGCACCCTACCCTTCACCACGCCGCTCCACTCCACTCCACTCCACTCCACTCCACTCCACTCCATCCACACCTAACTCTGCATTTGATTCTTGGGTAACGATGAAGGCAGCATGTGGTTTAACTGTTGGAGACAATGACACAGATTTGAACGATGGGGATCGGGTACCTAAGAGCCTCCAGACCTGGAAGTGGCAGGACCTTGCCCTCCTAAGAGTTCCCTGTCAAGGAGTCTTTTGCAGGCAGCATGGGGTTTTCAGGAGTTCGCCCGCCTTCAGGGAATTTTGGACAAGAGCACTCACCTATGCGTGGTGTGTTAGGAAAGGGTGCTGTCCATGGGGCCAGGAGGGAGACAGAGGAACATTCCTCAGGCACTGAGCATGGTCAAAAAGGAGGCACAAAGACTCAAAGGGAGCCAGTGAGAGAAACAACAGAGAGAAATGGACACAGAGACAGAGACAGGGACTGAGAGAGAGGAAAAGAGAAACAAGCATAAACAGGTAGATGGACAGAATCGGAGACTGAGACTAACAGGCCAACAGGGACCATGGCAGGTGACAGGAATGGAAAATGTCAAGTGAGACAGAGAGCTAAGCAGAGAGAGACAGAAACGGATAGCAAGAGAGATGATCAGACAGAGTGGGTCGGGGGAGGAAACGAGGGATATGGAGAGGAGAAGAGAGAGGGAGAATATCAACAAGCTCCTTCAGACTGACTTTGGGAAAGCAAACATTGTCTCCTGCCTCACGTGTTTTTGTCTTTGGATTCCAGAGGGAGGATGGCAGGGGATATGCTGATTTTCTTCCATGCAGATAGTGTTTTCTGGAATCCTGTGCAGTTCTTCCGAGGTGAAAGCCATAATCTGTGGCAAGTCCAGTCCCTTTGGGTGCTGAATATTTCCACTGGGGGCACATGGAGCCTAGAGTTTGTCCACTCCTTTGGTTGTCTGTTAGCTGTGTTGCGAATCACTGTGATAGCTCTTGAAATCTGTCCCTAAGCATTTGAGTGACAGGGGTTTTACTCCTTCTATTTAGGTTTGGTTCCAAAACCAATGAAGAAGAAGCCTAAGGCAGAGCCGACCGCCATCGGGGAACATCTTACCAGACGGGCAATCGCATCCTGTGCACGAGCCTCAGGCTCTGATGCAAGGTGAGTCCCTGGCTTTCCAAAGGCATTTTCCCATTAGGGTTCCTGGAGACAGATTCATCTCTGAACGTGGGTGACTAGTAGTCAGCAGAGAACCCTTAGGAGAGGACACAAGCCTATCTGGGCCTTGCCCTGCTAGTGCTCACACTATGAGCATCATGGCCCTGTTTGGAGGGCGGGGTCTTGCATGGCCAGGAAGCCTTTCAACCCTCTGGTCCTGAAACTGTCCAAAGTGCAGAGTTCCCTTCTCTTATCCACTCACAAAGATTTTCCTCGGGCTCCATAGCAAGATTCGTTCCAGAATTGGCCCATCAGGGCTTCAGAACACTCCAGAAAACATGCTGGGAAACCAACCAAACAGCAAACTAGAGAAACAAGCAAACAAACAGTCAAGCAAGAAATAAGATTTTAAAGTGAATAATTGAAATGTAAAATGGAAACTGTGAGTGTGTGTGTGTGTGTTTGTGTGTGTCTGTGTGGGTGTGTATGTGTGGATGTGTCTGTGTGGGTGGGGGAATGCATTGTGCCTGTGTATACTTCTACATACACATGATAATTCACTATAGACATAGCGATACATATATGTATAAAAACTATATTTGTATCGATTAACTATCTTTCTATCATCTATCGATCTATCATCTATCTATGTAGATCTATACCTATGTTTCAATCTCTCTCTCTCTTAACCTCTCACCTATCTATCTCTCTCTCTATCTCTCTCTCTATCTATCTATCCATCTATCTATCTATCCCTCTATCTCTCTATCTTTCTATCTACCTACCTATCTGATATGCCATTTCCTCCATATGGCAGAATTTGTGTGCACTGAATGTGAAGTGGGCTTCATTGTCCTCTCTTCTTTGTTTGTGCTCCTCTAGATGGCCGCCCAAAAGAGGCTGGGAGAAAGCGCACGTTCATCTCACCCTCTCAAACAGGGATGCTTGTGCAAGCCTTTGAAAGGGACCGCTTTCCTGGCATTGCCACCAGGGAAGAATTGGCTCGTCAAACAGGACTTCCTGAACCTCGAATCCAGGTAAGGTCTCAGTAGGTGGAAGATGGTATGTCCCAAGGCGGGAGTGCCGTTTTCCTCCCGCGCCGGTGCTGGATATACGTAGGCACTGCTGATGGTTCTGGATGTGTGGGTGGGTCATTGGGGGGTTGGGGAGAGGAATGGGGCTTGTAAGTTTCCCTATAGACATTCACTCAGGTGCCTGACCTGAAGGCATCCATTTCCTGAAGGGGACGGAGCAGAGGAGGTCCCGGACAGCCTGGGAGGGGTCCCGACAGTCTAGCCAGACAGCGAGGGATCTCTCATGGAAGCCAGGGTTCCAGTGTGGCCCTGATTTGGCCCCTCATTTTGCAAGGACCTGGGGACTGGCAAAGGTCCCATCACCCTGGGTCAAGGCCTATCCGAAGGCAGTGTTTTTGCCCGGAGCCTGTCAGACCAGGGGTGCTGGCATGGGGGTTGCAAGGCGACGTGGGAGATCGTGCTTCTGATGTACCTGTCTCCCTTTCTCTCATCTTGCCTAGATATGGTTTCAGAACCGGAGAGCTCGGCACCCGGAGCAGAGCAGAGGGGCGCCTGCCAAGGCCCGGGCAGAAGACCCCGATGCCAGACCAGCCCCGACTGTCCCATCGGACCAAAGGCCCCCGCCCAACATCCACAACAGCGCTCATCAATTGCCTCCAACTGATCCACTGGACAGCTTCCGGTCCCTTACCGCTGCAGCCCCTCCTCTGGCCCCAAGCTTCTTTGTGCCTTGTGCTCCCTGTGGTGGCTGGGTGGGCCAGCCTTTGATGCTCCTGTTGGTCCAGCCCGCCCCGGCTTCGCAGGGAGCAGAGAACCCTCCACATCCGGGAACAGACCCCGGCGGCACCACAGCAGGGCCGAGTCCAGGAGGGAGTCTCGCACCCATGCACGCGGCACTCACGCCCTCCGCCCACGGAGGGGCCTGCCCGCACAGCAGCCTGCACCCTGGCATGGCAGCACGCCCTCAGCCTGTCCCCCGCAGCGCTCCTCCACACACCGGGCAGCATCCGGCTCAGCCACGCAGCCCCCACGCGCCAATTCTGCAGCCCGAACAGGCCGAGACACACCTGTGGCAGCAGCAGGCCCCATCGGATCAGCTCACGTGTCCTCCGCTCCACCCGCAGCCCCAGACCTCAGGCGCCAGAGGCTCAGGGAGCCTCTTAGATGAACTCTTGTCAGACGCCAGCCTTCTGGAAAAGGCACAACCTTTCCTGAGCGACGGCACCCCGGAAGAGGGACTTTGGCCAACCCTGGAAGAACCCCTCAGTGACGACGAATTCCAGGCCCTCCTGGACATGCTGCCAGGCTCGCCAGGGCCTCAGGAAAGCCTTTGGTCGAGCCCAATTCAGGCCTCCTTCCCTGGGATGCCGAGCCACGGCTGAGAAATAAGGACGAGGAACCAGCCACTCTCCTAGGGCTCGGCAGCAAGGGCAAGGCGCCCAGACTGCCGGCGCCACTGCGTGGCCTCCCTCAGCCTTGCCGTGCTCCGCGGGCGCTCTCAGGACGCACGGGCACCAGGAGGGGCATCCTCCCTGATGTTGGAAAGGATGCTAGCATGTCAAAGGACAAGAATACCGCCCAAGTCCTCTTGGCTTGGAGGTCGATTTGCGGGTTCTCTCTTACATTGCCTTGATTAAATAAACCTGGCTTGGAACTCAATACAAAGTCTTTGGCTCTGTTTTGGTCCCCTTGTAGTCTGTGCCCCAGCATCCATGCCACTCCTCACAGATTCACCATGTCCCCCTTTGCCTGGGACTGGATGGGAAGGGGGTCGGGGGCCCCTGATAAGAAGCCAGCTTCTACTTGCAAACTAGATTCTCTTGGAATCCCTACAGCAGTGAAGCACCATCACTGAGATTCTGGGAGCAAGAGAGCTTCCATTAGGGCCAGTACAGGGGAGCACCGTTACAAATCTCTCCTAGCACTTTTCTTGGTTCACAGATTATAGCCAGATTATTATCAGCAGGGCTCAAATTAACCAAGGTGCTGGGGATATTAGGCAGGCAATCAATCTCTCTCTCTCCCTCTCGCCCTCCATCCCTA
This sequence comes from Camelus bactrianus, assembly GCF_048773025.1. Lineage (NCBI taxonomy): Eukaryota > Metazoa > Chordata > Mammalia > Artiodactyla > Camelidae > Camelus > Camelus bactrianus. The sequence goes on along the minus strand of NC_133555.1, from coordinate 50,555,852 downwards.
CCTCCCTCTCTCACTTGTCTCCTTCTGCCTCTCCCTTGTTCTCTCTCTCCCTCTCCCCCTGTCTTATGGTCTCTTTGCCACAAACACTTACAGCGCACACACAGCCACACAAACACACAAGCATCGTTTGAACCAAGTGCTGCTATAATTAGACACATCCCCAAATGATGCTGAAGAATCTCGTAGTCTCCATCTCAGTGCACATGGCTGAGTTTCATGAACCAGGGTGGCACTAAAGACGGCCCATTATGTGTTTTGGGTTTCCATGTTTCGAGGGTCTAGGGCCTAGGGTCAGCTAAAATGTCAGATGGGTTGGTATATTCCAGCCAAATATTCCTCCCTAGCACAGCAGCGCCACCATCCTCTAGGACGCTTTGGAATTCCCCTTCTGCTTCTCCTGCTCCTCCTCCCCTTCCCTTCCCACTCCCATCCCCCTCACCCCTCCCCTCCCCTCCTCATCCCTCTCCCCACACCTCTCCCTTCCCTCTCCTCCTCCCCAGGTATTCGATTTTGGAAAACACACCCTCGCTTCCCATCTCTATCCTACTGGGTCCATCTTGGCTGAGGCGGGGCTATCATTGCACTCCCCAGCGTTACTTGAGTTATCTGTCTCTTCTCCCAAGTTGTGGTGCCGGGCCCTCCTTTTCAGCTCTGGTTTCTTGCCTGACTTTCCCGGACTCGTGCCTGCCGTCCGGAGAAGGAGTGACCGTCTACAGGTTCTCTGGATCCATGTGTTTTCACCATCAAACGATTTTTCCTTGCTTCCCTTTTGGCGGCTCCAGCAGGGAAGTTCGCTTGGGAATGCATTCCGTTTGCGTGGGCCGGATTCCCGACAGCAGAGCTCCCGATGCCGTTGGGCATGGGTCCTTGGGGCTGCTGGACAGTTTCTGACCTGTTTTGACCTGGGTGATGGCCCCAGGCGAGTGAGGGCAGCTCCCCGCTCCCCTCCCCCTCTTCCCCTCCCCCTCTTTTCCCCTCCCCCACCCACTGTTGGGACGTGCATTCGACCTGGCTTCCCTGGGAGACAGGCTTGCCACGAGAATTGCTTTGACGTAGCCGGGTGAAGCTGACACGTTTCGGCCTGGATAGACTTCAGGGGACCGGACCCTCATCAGGCCTCTCTGGAAAGGCTTTGAAGATGCTGGCAGACAGGCGGGGCAACATAGCCATGTTGGGTTTGCCCAGGACAAGCCTCGCACTTCGAAGACGCCTCCTAGTGTGGTAGTGGGGTCTGCCCCTTTCTTCATGCACTCCCTGGCCCGTGAGGAAGGGGGCGGGCTGCAGATGACAGCTGGAAAAGTTTCCAAAGTTTGTGACCGAAGAGCATGACCCGTGTGTCGAATCCTGTGTCCGTCGGTGCATTCAGCTTTCCTATTGAAATGAGCGGGTCCTCAGCCTCCAGTCAAGGAAATGCCTCAGGCCTGGAATGCAATGAGGTCCAGGAGATGCCGAGGGAATTGGGAAGTAGACACCGGGAAGCTAGGCCCTCCACACTGGAAAGAACACTGGGGCCAAGCCTTGTCACCACGAACCCAGGGTTGGGGAAAGCCAGGGAGAGCAAACACTGCGTGGAACGGGAAAACGTGTGAAAACCAGAGAGCCCTGGAGCCCATTCAGCCCGGGGAATGGAGGATGCCAGGCTTCCAAAGAAAGGCCTTGCTGGCCTCCGGATTTGCCTTTCAGTCCAAGTCCCCTAACATGGACACATGGGAACCCTTCAAGGTTCTCAAGGTGGAAGGGGGGGTTGGGATCCCGAGGCAGCGATTTCCATAAATAGGGGCGGGGCGTGCCCGATCCCTTGATAAGGCCCGTGCTCCTGGGAACTCCACATTTGGCCAGCAGCCTCTGTGCCGGACGGGTGTCTCTCCGGCCATGGATGACTCACGCACGCCCAATGGTAAGTAGACATCAGCACCTGGGCTCTCCTGCTGGCTCATCTGAAATGCCTTCCTGCCCTCTCAGGGATGTGGACGAGGGGAGAAATGGCCCCCTGAGACTGCAGGGATGGCTCTGGCTGGGCTCTGTTTAAGGAAGCCATTGGGCCAAATGATTGAGAGAGTGGCTTGTGTAGTTCTGTTTTTCCTTTCTTTTTTGTTTGTATTCATTGATTTCTTTGGCCCTGTTGAAATTGACATGGGAGCGGTAGCCCTGCTGCCCACCCACAGCTCCTCTGTGAGAAGTCCTGACGCGCCGCTTCACAGAAAGCTGCAGCCGTTGTCCAAGGCTTCCGATCGCATGCAGCGCATTTCTAGTGGAACACGTTAGGACATTTGAGTTGGTGGTGTTGGTACTTTCTCGCTGTGGTTTAGCAGCTCCCTCTTGCCTTGAGTTCCGTGGGAACGGGTCCGTTTCTCTGCTGTCCCTGGAAGTAGTCCACACGCAGGATACCCAAGAAGCACGGCAGGTCATAGGTTCCCTTGCCACCAAATTCAACACTAGGGCTCGGGAGGCACTGATCCCAGAAACCCTTGACATGCCTCCCACTCGACTCCAAAGTAGGGAGTAGAGACTGGGGGCAGGGGCAGCTGGGGGCGCATGTGGGGGTGGGGCTTTCTGAAGGCAAAAGCCCCAAGGACAGGCTACCGTGTGCTCCATGACTTCTGTCCGAAGCAATCTCACTGGAGCTGGCAAGGAGGAAGGGTGCTTGTGAAGGAAGCATCGCTTGGGGTGCGCAAGCCGTGCCTTGCGTCCTTCCAGGCAGACACCTTGACACCCTAGTTTGGCAGCTGCCAGTGGCTAGCGGGGAATTCCTTTGTCGGGAGGGCTGATGTTCTAGAGTTTGAATACACTTCAGGAAATCCAAGTCGTCCCGAAGCCCGGGACGTGCCCGACACCACGTCGGGCTTTCCGCAGAACGTGTGAACAAGCACAGTCCTATTCCTCTGCATCACAGAGAACAAGTGTCCACTAGGACAGGGCTCTATCAATCCAAGCTTTCCACAGAGAAAAATAGCATGCACACAGCCAGTCCACATGACACGGTGACGTCCAGGATGGGGTGCTCATCCTCTGTGGTGTCCCAGCCCAGGCGTCGTCAGAATCAGGGTCGGGGCACGAGGGCCGCAATGTGGATATCCGACACAACCTACACACGTGTGGCCGTGCTTGGCTCGATTTTCAAGTAGTTCAAGCAGGTGTGCCATGGGTGTGTGAGGAGCCACAAGGTGGGCTCTTCTAGCTGGCCTAAAGTTCGAGGTCCGTCCTGCCATGGGCCATCCAGACGTTGCACGGCCGGCAGCCGGCGGCCGCGTCCCCTGGTTGGGAACATCTTCCACCCATTTGGAGCATGACCCTGTTGCCCTAGGTCTTCCCAGCTGGTTGGTTTGTAGTTCTCTGGGCTGCCGGTGAGTGGGTGGTAGATCCCAAGAACTTGAGCCACCTCATCTTTTCTACTTGGCATAGATGGAAGGCCCAGGGTCACCCCTTCAGCAGGGCTGTGTGTGTGCTTCCGATAGATAGAAATGGACGGCCATCTCTGCACTGGAGTCTACTACCCCCCGCCTCCCGGACACAAAAAGCAGCCTGGTGTGGCACCACCCATCACCACCAAACACCGCCGTTGGTGCAGCCGTACGGATTCCCTCTCAGACTTTTCCCCCTCTTGTATTTGGCAGGCCCACGCCCAAGAGGACAGCGGAGAAAGAGGCTGGTTCTGAAGCTCAGTCAAAAGGATGCTCTGCAAGCCCTCTTTCAACAGAACCCCTACCCTGGCATCAAGGCCCGAGAGAGCCTGGCCCGAAACCTGGGCATTCCCGAAAGCAGAATTCAGGTAAATATCAGTCTCGGGATTCCTGTTCTCTCGGGTTCCGTGTCCAGATGCCACCCGGCCCGAGCCGTGTGAGTCCCAATTCCAGGTCGGGGAGCTGGCTGCCGAGACTTAGCCGGGCTTCGTCTCTCGTGCGTTGGGAGGGAACCAAAGATAAGCCATCCAGCCTCAGGGAAAAGGGGTGTCCTCTAGCGAGCCTCTGTGCTGAAGGGTTTGTACGTGGTTTCCGAGCCCAATATGCAATTGGCTACAGACACTTCGTGGTGGGGTGCACGCTATGGAGAGGAGCCGTCTCCTCCCCTTGGTGCTCCTGGTCTGGTTGCTGGAGGCAAGCCTGGAATCCACTCCCGGCTAAGAATGGCTGTCCCTTGGGAGAACAGGGCCAGAGGGAGCTGAGTGGCCCTTGGTCCTACAGGAGGTCAGGAATCAAAGCCGAGGGAAAGAGGGTGCGTGAGGCTGCTTGTGCCAGAGGTTTCGGTCCTTTCTGGCTCACCTCCGAGGCGCTAGCGGTGCTCAAGGCTTCCTGTCTGGTAGGGTGGGAGAGGAGCCCTGAAAGGGGAGAACCTTAGGAGCAGGAGCACTGTGCCTGCGGCCTTTCAATGGGCACTAAGACGCGTAGGCTTCCCTTACTGAACTGACTGGCAGGTTCAACAAACTGCCCACACAGCCCCATCAGAGATGCCTAAAAATGGACACACACACGCCCACACCCTCACCGACACCCATATCTACCCCGATGGCGACACCTCCACCAACCCCAACCCCATCCCCCTGCCACCCGGCCGGCCCCCAAGCCTCACACGACCTCACCCGACCTCACTCAGCTGCACCCTACCCTTCACCACGCTGCTCCACTCCACTCCACTCCACTCCACTCCACTCCATCCACACCTAACTCTGCATTTGATTCTTGGGTAACGATGAAGGCAGCATGTGGTTTCACTGTTGGAGACAATGACACAGATTTGAACGATGGGGATCGGGTACCTAAGAGCCTCCAGACCTGGAAGTGGCAGGACCTTGCCCTCCTAAGAGTTCCCTGTCAAGGAGTCTTTTCCAGGCAGCATGGGGTTTTCAGGAGTTCGCCTGCCTTCAGGGAATTTTGGACAAGAGCACTCACCTATGCGTGGTGTGTTAGGAAAGGGTGCTGTCCATGGGGCCAGGAGGGAGACAGAGGAACATTCCTCAGGCACTGAGCATGGTCAAAAAGGAGGCACAAAGACTCAAAGGGAGCCAGTGAGAGAAACAACAGAGAGAAATGGACACAGAGACAGAGACAGGGACTGAGAGAGAGGAAAAGAGAAACAAGCATAAACAGGTAGATGGACAGAATCGGAGACTGAGACTAACAGGCCAACAGGGACCATGGCAGGTGACAGGAATGGAAAATGTCAAGTGAGACAGAGAGCTAAGCAGAGAGAGACAGAAACGGATAGCAAGAGAGATGATCAGACAGAGTGGGTCGGGGGAGGAAACGAGGGATATGGAGAGGAGAAGAGAGAGGGAGAATATCAACAAGCTCCTTCAGACTGACTTTGGGAAAGCAAACATTGTCTCCTGCCTCACGTGTTTTTGTCTTTGGATTCCAGAGGGAGGATGGCAGGGGATATGCTGATTTTCTTCCATGCAGATAGTGTTTTCTGGAATCCTGTGCAGTTCTTCCGAGGTGAAAGCCATAATCTGTGGCAAGTCCAGTCCCTTTGGGTGCTGAATATTTCCACTGGGGGCACATGGAGCCTAGAGTTTGTCCACTCCTTTGGTTGTCTCTTAGCTGTGTTGCGAATCACTGTGATAGCTCTTGAAATCTGTCCCTAAGCATTTGAGTGACAGGGGTTTTACTCCTTCTATTTAGGTTTGGTTCCAAAACCAACGAAGAAGAAGCCTAAGGCAGAGCCGACCGCCGTCGGGGAACATCTTACCAGACGGGCAATCGCATCCTGTGCACGAGCCTCAGGCTCTGATGCAAGGTGAGTCCCTGGCTTTCCAAAGGCATTTTCCCATTAGGGTTCCTGGAGACAGATTCATCTCTGAACGTGGGTGACAAGTAGTCAGCAGAGAACCCTTAGGAGAGGACACAAGCCTATCTGGGCCTTGCCCTGCTAGTGCTCACACTATGAGCATCATGGCCCTGTTTGGAGGGCGGGGTCTTGCATGGCCAGGAAGCCTTTCAACCCTCTGGTCCTGAAACTGTCCAAAGTGCAGAGTTCCCTTCTCTTATCCACTCACAAAGATTTTCCTCGGGCTCCATAGCAAGATTCGTTCCAGAATTGGCCCATCAGGGCTTCAGAACACTCCAGAAAACATGCTGGGAAACCAACCAAACAGCAAACTAGAGAAACAAGCAAACAAACAGTCAAGCAAGAAATAAAATTTTAAAGTGAATAATTGAAATGTAAAATGGAAACTGTGAGTGTGTGTGTGTGTGTTTGTGTGTGTCTGTGTGGGTGTGTATGTGTGGATGTGTCTGTGTGGGTGGGGGAATGCATTGTGCCTGTGTATACTTCTACATACACATGATAATTCACTATAGACATAGCGATACATATATGTATAAAAACTATATTTGTATCGATTAACTATCTTTCTATCATCTATCGATCTATCATCTATCTATGTAGATCTATACCTATGTTTCAATCTCTCTCTCTCTTAACCTCTCACCTATCTATCTCTCTCTCTATCTCTCTCTCTATCTATCTATCCATCTATCTATCTATCCCTCTATCTCTCTATCTTTCTATCTACCTACCTATCTGATATGCCATTTCCTCCATATGGCAGAATTTGTGTGCACTGAATGTGAAGTGGGCTTCATTGTCCTCTCTTCTTTGTTTGTGCTCCTCTAGATGGCCGCCCAAAAGAGGCTGGGAGAAAGCGCACGTTCATCTCACCCTCTCAAACAGGGATGCTTGTGCAAGCCTTTGAGAGGGACCGCTTTCCTGGCATTGCCACCAGGGAAGAATTGGCTCGTCAAACAGGACTTCCTGAACCTCGAATCCAGGTAAGGTCTCAGTAGGTGGAAGATGGTATGTCCCAAGGCGGGAGTGCCGTTTTCCTCCCGCGCCGGTGCTGGATATACGTAGGCACTGCTGATGGTTCTGGATGTGTGGGTGGGTCATTGGGGGGTTGGGGAGAGGAATGGGGCTTGTAAGTTTCCCTATAGACATTCACTCAGGTGCCTGACCTGAAGGCATCCATTTCCTGAAGGGGACGGAGCAGAGGAGGTCCCGGACAGCCTGGGAGGGGTCCCGACAGTCTAGCCAGACAGCGAGGGATCTCTCATGGAAGCCAGGGTTCCAGTGTGGCCCTGATTTGGCCCCTCATTTTGCAAGGACCTGGGGACTGGCAAAGGTCCCATCACCCTGGGTCAAGGCCTATCCGAAGGCAGTGTTTTTGCCCGGAGCCTGTCAGACCAGGGGTGCTGGCATGGGGGTTGCAAGGCGACGTGGGAGATCGTGCTTCTGATGTACCTGTCTCCCTTTCTCTCATCTTGCCTAGATATGGTTTCAGAACCGGAGAGCTCGGCACCCGGAGCAGAGCAGAGGGGCGCCTGCCAAGGCCCGGGCAGAAGACCCCGATGCCAGACCAGCCCCGACTGTCCCATCGGACCAAAGGCCCCCGCCCAACATCCACAACAGCGCTCATCAATTGCCTCCAACTGATCCACTGGACAGCTTCCGGTCCCTTACCGCTGCAGCCCCTCCTCTGGCCCCAAGCTTCTTTGTGCCTTGTGCTCCCTGTGGTGGCTGGGTGGGCCAGCCTTTGATGCTCCTGTTGGTCCAGCCCGCCCCGGCTTCGCAGGGAGCAGAGAACCCTCCACATCCGGGAACAGACCCCGGCGGCACCACAGCAGGGCCGAGTCCAGGAGGGAGTCTCGCACCCATGCACGCGGCACTCACGCCCTCCGCCCACGGAGGGGCCTGCCCGCACAGCAGCCTGCACCCTGGCATGGCAGCACGCCCTCAGCCTGTCCCCCGCAGCGCTCCTCCACACACCGGGCAGCATCCGGCTCAGCCACGCAGCCCCCACGTGCCAATTCTGCAGCCCGAACAGGCCGAGACACACCTTTGGCAGCAGCAGGCCCCATCGGATCAGCTCACGTGTCCTCCGCTCCACCCGCAGCCCCAGACCTCAGGCGCCAGAGGCTCAGGGAGCCTCTTAGATGAACTCTTGTCAGACGCCAGCCTTCTGGAAAAGGCACAACCTTTCCTGAGCGACGGCACCCCGGAAGAGGGACTTTGGCCAACCCTGGAAGAACCCCTCAGTGACGACGAATTCCAGGCCCTCCTGGACATGCTGCCAGGCTCGCCAGGGCCTCAGGAAAGCCTTTGGTCGAGCCCAATTCAGGCCTCCTTCCCTGGGATGCCAAGCCACGGCTGAGAAAAAAGGACGAGGAACCAGCCACTCTCCTAGGGCTCGGCAGCAAGGGCAAGGCGCCCAGACTGCCGGCGCCACTGCGTGGCCTCCCTCAGCCCTGCCGTGCTCCGCGGGCGCTCTCAGGACGCACGGACACCAGGAGGGGCATCCTCCCTGATGTCGGAAAGGATGCTAGCATGCCAAAGGACAAGAATACCGCCCAAGTCCTCTTGGCTTGGAGGTCGATTTGCGGGTTCTCTCTTACATTGCCTTGATTAAATAAACCTGGCTTGGAACTCAATGCAAAGTCTTTGGCTCTGTTTTGGTCCCCTTGTAGTCTGTGCCCCAGCATCCATGCCACTCCTCACAGATTCACCATGTCCCCCTTTGCCTGGGACTGGATGGGAAGGGGGTCGGGGGCCCCTGATAAGAAGCCAGCTTCTACTTGCAAACTAGATTCTCTTGGAATCCCTACAGCAGTGAAGCACCATCACTGAGATTCTGGGAGCAAGAGAGCTTCCACTAGGGCCAGTACAGGGTAGCACCGTTACAAATCTCTCCTAGCACTTTTCTTGGTTCCCAGATTATAGCCAGATTATTATCAGCAGGGCTCAAATTAACCAAGGTGCTGGGGATATTAGGCAGGCAATCAATCTCTCTCTCTCCCTCACGCCCTCCATCCCTACCTCCCTCTCTCACTTGTCTCCTTCTGCCTCTCCCTTGTTCTCTCTCTCCCTCTCCCCCTGTCTTATGGTCTCTTTGCCACAAACACTTACAGCGCACACACAGCCACACAAACACACAAGCATCGTTTGAACCAAGTGCTGCTATAATTAGACTCATCCCCAAATGTTGCTGAAGAATCTCGTAGTCTCCATCTCAGTGCACATGGCTGAGTTTCATGAACCAGGGTGGCACTAAAGACGGCCCATTATGTGTTTTGGGTTTCCATGTTTCGAGGGTCTAGGGCCTAGGCTCAGCTAAAATGTCAGATGGGTTTGTATGTTCCAGCCAAATATTCCTTCCTAGCACAGCTGCGCCACCATCCTCTAGGACGCTTTGGAATTCCCCTTCTGCTTCTCCTGCTCCTCCTCCTCCTTCTTGTCCTCTGCTCCCCCTCCCCTCCCCCTTCCCACTCCCCTCCCCCTCACCACTCCCCTCCCCTCCTCATCCCTCTCCCCACACCCCTCCCTTCCCTCTCCTCCTCCCCAGGTATTCGATTTTGGAAAACACACCCTCGCTTCCCATCTCTATCCTACTGGGTCCATCTTGGCTGAGGCGGGGCTATCATTGCACTCCCCAGCGTTACTTGAGTTATCTGTCTCTTCTCCCAAGTTGTGGTGCCGGGCCCTCCTTTTCAGCTCTGGTTTCTTGCCTGACTTTCCCGGACTCGTGCCTGCCGTCCGGAGAAGGAGTGACCGTCTACAGGTTCTCTGGATCCATGTGTTTTCACCATCAAACGATTTTTCCTTGCTTCCCTTTTGGCGGCTCCAGCAGGGAAGTTCGCTTGGGAATGCATTCCGTTTGCGTGGGCCGGATTCCCGACAGCAGAGCTCCCGATGCCGTTGGGCATGGGTCCTTGGGGCTGCTGGACAGTTTCTGACCTGTTTTGACCTGGGTGATGGCCCCAGGCGAGTGAGGGCAGCTCCCCGCTCCCCTCCCCCTCTTCCCCTCCCCCTCTTTTCCCCTCCCCCACCCACTGTTGGGACGTGCATTCGACCTGGCTTCCCTGGGAGACAGGCTTGCCACGAGAATTGCTTTGACGTAGCCGGGTGTAGCTGACACGTTTCGGCCTGGATAGACTTCAGGGGACCGGACCCTCATCAGGCCTCTCTGGAAAGGCTTTGAAGATGCTGGCAGACAGGCGGGGCAACATAGCCATGTTGGGTTTGCCCAGGACAAGCCTCGCACTTCGAAGCCGCCTCCTAGTGTGGTAGTGGGGTCTGCCCCTTTCTTCATGCACTCCCTGGCCCGTGAGGAAGGGGGCGGGCTGCAGATGACAGCTGGAAAAGTTTCCAAAGTTTGTGACCGAAGAGCATGACCCGTGTGTCGAATCCTGTGTCCGTCGGTGCATTCAGCTTTCCTATTGAAATGAGCGGGTCCTCAGCCTCCAGTCAAGGAAATGCCTCAGGCCTGGAATGCAATGAGGTCCAGGAGATGCCGAGGGAATTGGGAAGTAGACACCGGGAGCTAGGCCCTCCACACTGGAAAGAACATTGGGGCCAAGCTTTGACACCATGAACCCAGGGTTGGGGAAAGCCAGGGAGAGCAAACACTGCGTGGAACGGGAAAACGTGTGAAAACCAGAGAGCCGTGGAGCCCATTCAGCCCGGGGAACGGAGGATGCCAGGCTTCCAAAGAAAGGCCTTGCTGGCCTCCGGATTTGCCTTTCAGTCCAAGTCCCCTAACATGGACACATGGGAACACTTCAAGTTTCTCAAGGTGGAAGGGGGAGTTGGGATCCCGAGGCAGCGATTTCCATAAACACGGGCGGGGCGTGCCTGATCCCTTGATAAGGCCCGTGCTCCTGGGAACTCCACATTTGGCCAGCAGCCTCTGTGCCGGACGGGTGTCTCTCCGGCCATGGATGACTCACGCACGCCCAACGGTAAGTAGACATCAGCACCTGGGCTCTCCTTCTGGCTCATCAGAAATGCCTTCCTGCCCTCTCAGGGATGTGGACGAGGGGAGAAATGGCCCCATGAGACTGCAGGGATGGCTCTGGCTGGGCTCTGTTTAAGGAAGCCATTGGGCCAAATGATTCAGAGACTGGCTTGTGTAGTTCTGTTTTTCCTTTCTTTTTATTTTTATTCATTGATTTCTTTGGCCCTGTTGAAATTGACATGGGAGCGGTAGCCCTGCTGCCCACCCACAGCTCCTCTGTGAGAAGTCCTGACGTGCAGCTGCTCAGAAAGCTGCACCCGTTGTCCAAGGCTTCCGATCGCATGCAGCGCATTTCTAGTGGAACACGTTAGGACATTTGAGTTGGTGGTGTTGGTACTTTCTCGCTGTGGTTTAGCAGCTCCCTCTTGCCTTGAGTTCCGTGGGAACGGGTCCGTTTCTCTGCTGTCCCTGGAAGTAGTCCACACGCAGGATACCCAAGAAGCACGGCAGGTCACAGGTTCCCTTGCCACCAAATTCAACACTAGGGCTCGGGAGGCACTGATCCCAGAAACCCTTGACATGCCTCCCACTCGACTCCAAAGTAGGGAGTGGAGACTGGGGGCAGGGGCAGCTGGGGGCGCATGTGGGGGTGGGGCTTTCTGAAGGCAAAAGCCCCAAGGCCAGGCTACCCTGTGCTCCATGACTTCTGCCCGAAGCAATCTCACTGGAGCTGGCAAGGAGGAAGGGTGCTTGTGAAGGAAGCATCGCTTGGGGTGCGCAAGCCGTGCCTTGCGTCCTTCCAGGCAGACACCTTGACACCCTAGTTTGGCAGCTGCCAGTGGCTAGCGGGGAATTCCTTTGTCGGGAGGGCTGATGTTCAAGAGTTTGAATACAATTCAGGAAATCCAAGTCGTCCCGAAGCCCGGGACGTGCCCGACACCACGTCGGGCTTTCCGCAGAACGTGTGAACAAGCACAGTCCTATTCCTCTGCATCACAGAGAACAAGTGTCCACTAGGACAGGGCTCTATCAATCCAAGCTTTCCACAGAGAAAAATAGCACACACACAGCCAGTCCACATGACACGGTGACGTCCAGGATGGGGTGCTCATCCTCTGTGGTGTCCCAGCCCAGGCGTCGTCAGAATCAGGGTCGGGGCACAAGGGCCGCAATGTGGGTATCCGACACAACCTACACACGTGTGGCCGTGCTTGGCTCGATTTTCAAGTAGTTCAAGCAGGTGTGCCATGGGTGTGTGAGGAGCCACAAGGTGGGCTCTTCTAGCTGGCCTAAAGTTCGAGGTCCGTCCTGCCAGGGGCCATCCAGACGTTGCACGGCCGTCAGCCGGCGGCCGCGTCCCCTGGGTGGGAACATCTTCCACCCATTTGGAACATGACCCTGTTGCCCTAGGTCTTCCCAGCTGGTTGGTTTGTAGTTCTCTGGGCTGCCCGTGAGTGGGTGGTAGATCCCAAGAACTTGAGCCACCTCATCTTTTCTACTTGGCATAGATGGAAGGCCCAGGGTCACCCCTTCAGCAGGGCTGTGTGTGTGCTTCCGTTAGATAGAAAGGGACGGCCATCTGTGCACTGGAGTCTACTCCCCCCCGCCTCCCGGACACAAAAAGCAGCCTGGTGTGGCACCACCCATCACCACCAGACACCGCCATTGGTGCAGCCGTACAGATTCCCTCTCAGACTTTTCCCTCTCTTGTATTTGGCAGGCCCACGCCCAAGTGGACTGCGGAGAAAGAGGCTGGTTCTGAAGCTCAGTCAAAAGGATGCTCTGCAAGCCCTCTTTCAACAGAACCCCTACCCTGGCATCAAGGCCCGAGAGAGCCTGGCCCGAAACCTGGGCATTCCCGAAAGCAGAATTCAGGTAAATATCAGTCTCGGGATTCCTGTTCTCTCGGGTTCCGTGTCCAGATGCCACCCGGCCCGAGCCGTGTGAGTCCCAATTCCAGGTCGGGGAGCTGGCTGCCGAGACTTAGCCGGGCTTCGTCTCTCGTGCGTTGGGAGGGAACCAAAGATAAGCCATCCAGCCTCAGGGAAAAGGGGTGTCCTCTAGCGAGCCTCTGTGCTGAAGGGTTTGTACGTGGTTTCCGAGCCCAATATGCAATTGGCTACAGACACTACGTGGTGGGGTGCACGCTATGGAGAGGAGCCGTCTCCTCCCCTTGGTGCTCCTGGTCTGGTTGCTGGAGGCAAGCCTGGAATCCACTCCCGGCTAAGAATGGCTGTCCCTTGGGAGAACAGGGCCAGAGGGAGCTGAGTGGCCCTTGGTCCTACAGGAGGTCAGGAATCAAAGCCGAGGGAAAGAGGGTGCGTGAGGCTGCTTGTGCCAGGGGGTTCGGTCCTTTCTAGCTCACCTCCGTGGCACTAGCGGTGCTAAAGCTTCCTCTCTATTCACCTGGGAGAGGAGTCCTGAAAGGGGAGAACCTTAGGAGCAGGAGCACTGTGCATGCATCCTTTCAAGGGGCACTAAGATGCGTAAGCTTCCCTTACTGACCTGACTTGCTGGCTCAACAACTACCCACAGAGACTTATCTGGATGCCCTTAACTTTTAACGTAGACATCCAATATAGATAAAATTTAGTACATTGCTAAAAATTTCCTGAATTTTCAGCATGGAACCTTCTTCTTTCCCTTCACATTGACCGACATTTTTCTTCCTGAAAACTCTTTCAGTGTATATGCACCCCAGCTTTTTTCTCTAAGATATCACACTCATCTCTTCCTTAATTTTGGTAATACCCCTACCATATATGCATTATTCCACTCCTAGCATCATTTTCTTCTGCAGCTTCATTTCATTCCCATAATCTTTCCCCTACCCCCGCCCTTAAGCATGAGTTGAATTTTTTCTTCCATATATTTTTTATGCAGAACTTTTCCTCAGTCCCCTGCAGGTTTATGATTCAGTCATCTCTCAGTTTCCTTCTTAATGAAATCATTTCTCCTCTCCTAAATTTTATACTTGAATTTTTGTATCTCATTTTTCTTAACTTTTGTCTGTTAGTAAAGGGGCTGTGGAATTGTGGGCACACACACACTACACATAACTGTCATGTCCCCTAATCTCTTACCACGCTAGACTATGAGGAATTAGTGAGGGAAGTATAAATACAGGTCATTTTGGAGTTGTGCATCACATCCTGTCACAGAATGCCAAGCAATTTTTTATACCCTCTATTCACTCAACTGGCATGTACAGAAATCATTGGCATCTATAATAAGAGATGATGTCACAGGCTGAGACATGTTGCACCATTCTATGCCCAGCCTGTGCCTTTATCTTATTGAGAGGGGCCATGGGACATTGGAATATTGTAACCAGGAAGTAGTCTCCAAATTACCAGGCCTTACTACTTTCCTGCTTAACCATTCCACATGCTCTGCAAACATGACTACAAGACACCTCAAACAATGGACAGCAGAAACCCCTAAATCTTGGCTGGATCTGTGTTGTATTGTAGAGTAGCCACAACCCAAGGGAAGATGCAGAGACATTCTGGCATCACTGCTGGACACATACACCCCAAGATGCAGCCGAGCACAACTTGGCATCATCTCAGCCTATTCAGACAGGACTAAGCCAATGTTGGTAGAAGGCATGGACCCCTGGATGCACTCTACAGCACATATGTTCACATGACCATACCATTCTTACAAGCGATCATCTCTCTCCTTTAATTATGCAGCACCCTGTGTCCTTGGCACCAAAACCGTTACCTACTCAACACATACATCAAGCAGGTGGCAATGCCAGGATGAGGGGAAATTCCATGTCTGCACTTAGGTGGCTGAGGTTCCGATGTTACTGTGGGCACTTTCACTTCATTACTCTGTGGAGACACACACTCGACCAGAGGGTTGATTGTCAAGCAACAGACAGGAAAGGAATCCAGGGCCACTCATGCCTTTGAGATGTCAATAAATTGATGTCTCCTGAAATTCACAGTAAGTCTCACAAGAAGCTGAGATCCTCATTGACAGGCATGTTTCATCTCTGTGTATGAAGTGGTATTGTTGTTGAAGTTCCCTCTCATAGTGGGGAGGCAAGCCCCTGCATAGCACATCCCCTGGAGTTGTCTGTGGCCAGCAAAATCAGACAAAATGAGGCTAGAGGTCAGAAGATTTTATAATAGCATACACCTTGGCCTCATGAGTCCCATTGTGCTAGACCACTCTAACCCCAAGCCAGAAGAGTTTTTCTCAAGGTTGTTTAAACTTCTACACCCAGGAATCACTTAGTACCAGAAAAGCTTTAGAGGAAAGGCACAGGGTGTTGGTACAGCTTCAAACTTATCACAGACTACCATGCTCCACCCACAGCTGCCCAAGGGAAACAGACCTCAGCACTGCAGGCCTGGGGCAGTGTCAACGGGGCACTGGCCAACCATCATGTAGTTCCTCCACTGATGCTACTCAAACCCTCTAGCACCCTGACACGGTTTTTCTCCCAACCCCCAGCCCTCCCTGCATGCATCCCTAGGTCTTACCACAGAGTGACATCTAAGACAAGTGAGGTACAATTGGGCATGGCACAGGGAGAAATAAAGTCAGATAGGGACAGGCCTGGGGCTTAGCAGAGAGATGCATAAACGGGTGCAAGGTCAGAGCAGAAAACAAGGTAGCAGGTCTAGTTTGGGTTCCAGGAAGCAGCTGCAAGCAACAGGGGGCCCATGACAACCTAGGCCCTGAGGGTCCACCAACACCTGAACACACATCACAAGAAGGGCCAAAGTTCTGCACATGAATTCACAATCTGGTGAGGGCAAATGGGCCAGTGATGAAGGAAAAGGGAACACGGCCCCGAAACCCTCAACCCACCTCCTAAGAGTCAGGGTGGGAATGGGAGCAACATGCCATTGTGGACATGGTCACCTTGGATGTCTAAGATGGGCATCTAGGAGGAGCATGGGGGAGACCAGAAGAGGAAGCAAGGAGCCTTCCCTCCATCCCTTGACACCACCTCATTTTTCCCTCCCTTTCAGAAGAATGTTAACCACCACAGGGTTATGCAGACACAGCGCCCATGCCTGTGGACACCTCCCTCCCTCTCTCCTATTTGACACCTCACTAGTGGAGGCTTGCAAGCAGCCCAGGTCATCGCTAACACCAACCATATTCTGTTGTTAAAGATCCCTCCACAGGTTCACCTATGGAAAATGTTTGCTTTTATTCCTCTAAATGACACTCAACATTTATATCAGAGACCCACCAGGGTCATGGGCCAAAACCAGTTGGGCTGATGCAAGGTCTTCATGAAGCGACTCAATTTGTAGTAGCAATAGGGGGTGTATACAAGGGACTAAAACTTAAGACAAGCTTACAACCTCAATTGGGAATTCCTTGTTCATCAGGAAAAACTGAAATCCCCAATACCAATCAAAATGGGATTCAAAAGGTTACCTAGACTTGCTGGCATAGGCTAGGGACACACTGAGACAGTCAATGTAGCATACCTGCAGCCCACATAACTAAGGGGGGCATTGCTGATTATTGATATATCTTAGGGGCCTAATACCACTGGTCCATCTAAGTGGTTGGGAAACAAGAATGCTTGTGGGTCACATAACTAGTTAGCATGCCAGAATCTCTTACATTGTCAAAATTAACAAATGGCTCCACCAACTAAGAATGACCGTGCACCACCACACATGGCATCAAGGCAGAGATATTGGTTTGTCAATCCTGTCCATGTCTGGACCAATGGAGGTATCCAATGCTGAGTCAAATTAAGCCACAGGCTCCCGTTCCTGGTGGTGCCCTACCATCAGTTCCTTTAAAGTTTCAGCTTTGCAATCATACTCCCTGTGGAACCCAGACTTTGGTTTCCCACAAGCAGCTCAGTGGGTCACGGGAATGTTATCACAGTGCCAATTGGCATCATTTATGGTCAGAATTACACTATCCAATTGTCTTAGAATCAACTTTCATTCTTCATTAATGAAAATATTCTTGGCAAATGCTCTTACTCTGGTCCAGCTTCCAGCAGTCCAAAATTTTCAACTCTAGTGGTGCCATACAAATGCCCCTGGCAGTCTCTCTTAATCATGACCTCACTTCCAAAAACCAACCTCACAGAACCAAGGTTAGTGTTCAAAACAGGACTGAGCTGTCTGGATACTATAGCTGGGGATGATGGAATAGGATTTTCCAAAGTGAACACTTCAGGCCCCACCGATATGCTGTTGGAGCTAGAATTCCCGTAGCTGCTGGCACCAGACTTGTCTTCCAATGGATCCTCAGAAAAATATTTTAAGTGTAATCATTCCATTTACAGGGCCACACAAGTCTCCTGTATTAGATTTGTTACACCTTTTTTGGGTTGGAAGTGAGTAATTTGCACACCTGCTGCCTTCCTTGGATGTAGTAGCTATTTCTCAGCCTCCCTTTCAGGAATCAAGCCCTGATTTCCCAGCATCCATCACCCGTGATCACCACGGTAGGCACAACAACTAGCAGTGAAATTTGTCAGGGAAGCTTGTTTAAAGGGTTCGTTGCCAATACTGGGGCATGTTATCTAGGGTCAACAAAGACACTGGTGCTCACCTCTGTCCAAGAGGAAGATGATTTGTCCAGGTGGGTGTTGATTTGATAAATGCACACATTCCCCCCCAACAAATGGGGCTAGTGCTTATCATGATGTATTATCTTTACAATTACCAGTTATTCAAACAGCAAAGGAGCAAGCAACCAAAGGAACCAAAATTGATTTAGTGAGCCATTCACAATTTCACTGTATCAGCTGGGTGTACGTAAACATCCATGGCTTAATCTTTGAGACAAGCATATGTTACGGGCAAGATCAGGTAGACAAGCACATGCTCCAAAAAGCCAGATCAGAAGAGCTGGCTCACAATCACAGGGCAGTCACTCCAAGTGCAAGGAATGGGCAATGCAGCAGCACCACCAACGTAAGGAAATGGAGGGGCAAACACCAGAGCCTGCCTACCCACATGCACAGAGCAAGGATGACTGGATAGACAAAGATGGAGAGAGGTGACTAGGCAAGGTTGGCATCAAGGATAGGTGCTGGAATGGTGGTTTCAAAAGGGGGTCATGTGCTGCCAAACAGGACCTGATACTCTCAAGACTACCTTGAAATGTCAGTCACCAGGACATGGCACCAGGTCTCACTGCCAGTGGTCTCCAGTACGGGAGCAGTCCCGTTGCATCAAGGACTTCTTTGGTCCCCAGGACCCCTCACAGGGCTTGCAAGCACCAACACCACACAGCCACAGCCCGCCCATGAGACTTCTTGCCCACACATTGATGATCATTGATCATTGGCCCCTTATGTACTTGCTGCTGCTGAATCCATCATTGGATCCAAGAATATTTCACCTAGGGGTGACTCACACAAAGAAAGGACATTTCAGAGAGCAGATTGTACAGTTTTCTGTTTGGATAGAAGACCAACAACAGTAAAGGTTAGCCCACAGGGTGAGGGCCATGAAGCAAGTGCACAGGCACTGTCCAGAGAAGGAAGAGCTCAGATGCAATTGGGCCACCAGGAAAAAACAAGCACAGGATCCATTTACCACAGACAAAAGGGCAATCCAACAGTGTCCAGAATGCCAGGCAACCTCAGTCTCCCATAAGCCTCCTGTTACCCACCCCTCAGCCCTCCACCAGGCTCCCGCTTGATGGCCACTTGCCACGGGGTGGCCACCAACATAATCCATTCACCCAAATCTGTGCATGCATCTGCTCTGCAATCACATCCAGATGATATTATTAACCAAGACCATCTGACCCACACCCACATGCAACCACAGGGTGTGACTAAGGACAGGAGTAGGAAGGACACATAAATTGCACTGCACTGGATATTGGCCCAGTCGTATCCTCCCCTGGGGAGGAAGGCACAGGCCATGGTAGACAAAGAGAAGCTCTTGGCCCTTAACACAAGGCCAGTTCACCCCTCACAGGAAGCTGAGGGGTTCTTTCCACAGGCTGTGGCTGTTAAACCAGCAGCTACTGCATACTTTGAAGGACCAGCAGCTGGGAGTTCAATATCCCAAATTTTGGATCTTAGAGTGCATTTTCTCACTGTGGACATGCTCTCCCCCCCTATTGTAATCTCCCCATTAGGCCCACAGAAACACTTCAATGTCATGACCTAGGGGGTCCGGGGATTTTCTGATGTGGATAAGTTGCGCATTCAGAGTGAAGGCCTGGAACACCTGTGCTGCCTCAGGCTTGTCCATTTCCCTTACAAGGAGGATTTTCTTCACCTTTGATGTCCCCCTCACATTGTCTTGCCCACCACAATTTTTCATACATCATATGCACAACACTAAGAAAAGGGAACTCATGTCATGCACATGGACTTGTCAATCTACTAAGCATTCAATGAAAACAACCATAAAGAGGCACCTGCCCCATAAGGGGAAGATGTGTGCCTACATTACCATTTCAACCCCCAATAAATCTGCTCACAGGATGCAGCAGCACAGTGGAGATCCAAGGGGCTATCTGGGAACAAGAGATGCCATCACTGCTCAGCCTTGGGCACCTGACAGATGACCTAGATCACTCCAGGGGCCCCACAGAAGGCCATATGGGACACAGTTATACAGCCAAGAGCACAGCAAGGTGACATTCCCCATGGCAGGGAGGGTTACTCATGAGACATGCCAGGAAGATGAGGCAAGAATACCTCATTTGAGGACTCTAGTGACACCAAGACAGAGGGGTTAGAAGAGCATGATCAGGCCAGATTCCACATTCAATCCATCACTAAGAGAGAGACAAGAGATTCGTGGGTAAAACAATGGCCAATTTTTCATGAACATTCATCCCTTCTTTGGCATGGCTTAGACCCAACAGAACACATCAACACCCTGATCAATGCAGATATGGGAAAGCCCTGAAGGGGTCTGGCTAAAACAATCTACTTCAGCTTTGCCAACACCTTTCTCTCAGTAGGCAGTACACAACAACCTGGGGATGATTACACCTGAAATGAGGTGCAGAGCACACAAAATGTGGCTGTCACAGCCACAAGTAGGTGCATATGGTGAAAATCACAGGTTATATGGGAGTCACCCTGCATGACCCGACTGCCTTGGGTTATCCGAGACGGCACCATGGGTTGGGGCAAATGGGAATACACACAAGAGCAGCTCAATAGGCCCAGGATGGCAGCTAAAAAAAAAAAAGTTGGATGTAAGATCGTGCTCAAGCCCAGAAACATGTACATATCCGGAGTCTCATTGTCCTGGCAACATGTACTCAAGACCAATCTGGTGACAAATATGTGCCCACTTTGGATGAAACATTACCACACCCAGCAATAGGGTCTATCCATAAAGTATAAAGGGTGTCTGGGACCCTGGTCTGCCCACTGGCTCCCAGTACTACCCTATCACTGCCAGCCCTAGAGCTCTCAGGGCTATCAGATGAAACAAAGTTGTGCAGTTACAGCCAGGGGAACTGACGATACAAGGAAATCAGGGTGGGCCAGGGATGCCCTTGCTTGTTTGCCCAACTAGACAGCTACCAGTCTGTCCAAGTCTCTGAATGGAGACTTGGAACAATTTCACAGAAGAGCCGTTGATGACTGGGCCCATTATATGCAAAGCCCAGGCTTATGTCACTCCATTTAGGTTACCTCTCAGGTACAGGCCAGTCCCCAACTCCAGAATGTGAATCACAAGACTCAGAAAGGATCCAGTGACCCGTATTCAAGGGTCCTCACTTTAGGGACTGGAAACCTCTTGGGCCTGACTTTTGGAGCAGGAATTGGAGTGTAAGCAGAGGAATTAATAACCATGACACAGAGTGGTCCACAGACAACTAGGTGCAGAACATCCTCCCCATCTCCTCAGTGCAGGCCCGGCCTGGCCCTGTTAGGGTCTGTTTTCGAGGCCAAGAAGTGCTTGCAGTTGCTTGAATACCCACCAGCACCAGGGAGAGCAGCGCTAAGCACCCACAGACGCATTAATGTCCAATCTGTGGTGAGAGAATGATGCGTCTAAGTCCCGGCGCGACCAGGGTGGTCACCGCCAGCGTTACCTAAATCCCGAAACTCTTCCTCGGCCCCAAAGGCAGAGTCCCATCCCTTCCGAAGTTCTCCAGAGCTCCGGAGGGAAAAGACGATATAAAAGCGGCCGCCAGATGGTGCCCGACAACCGGCGCAAAGGTCAGAGGAACGGATCCAGATTGTTGGTTGGCAAGAGTGACGCCTAGGATATAGCTCCCTGCTTAGTAAGGCAGGGCCCAGCAAGGTAGCGCCCAGCAAGGTACTGCATGACTATAACCTGGCAGGCAAACCAGAGGTGGGGGGAAGCTAGGAAGATATTGGCAGGCGGATGCTGCAAAGGGGATGTAATCTACACACAATTCTTGGATGGAGGACATTCCACCGAGATGCCAGTGATGCTGGGTGCCTGGGCCACCAGCATGACCTACCTAGAGCCCGAATGGCAGGAGTGAGATCCAGGGCTCCTCTGGGCTCCTGGAGGGAGAAAGTGGAGGAGGGAGGGAGGGAAGCAGGTCTGGCAAACGCTCTCAGACCACAATGCAGGAATTGGTTTTGATTCCATCTTTCTGAAAGGAGGTCTTTTAAAAGCAGACACGCAAAGCCTAGAAGCTAGAAAAGAATGAATGACTACTCTTGACCCCATATAAGCGTAAATAAAAATATAGCTCTGCATAGACAACGAAAATATCTAAAGACAAAAAATGGGTTTGTGTGGGACACTGGGGAAAACGCACTTGCCATCATGAGAACATGGATTTCAGCGTGACTTACCACATAACAGGAAAAAAATGTTTGTGGGATAGTTAATAGTTACCTACTAAATAAATTGAGTTCCATTACATCTATACAATGCAACACTATATGTGTATGTGTATTTGAAATAAGCTAAAAGTTGATGACAAGTTGTAGTCCAACCCAAAACAAACAAACTACCAACAGTAAATCAAGTTGTAGAACTTCCTTAGTCTCGCATTTAAAACAATAAAAATTGAAAAAGTACACACATACACAGTAAGTGGTTCCTATCCAAAACTGACCAGGAATGGAAACTCACCCTCCAAACGTAGGTGAAAAATAAATAAATAAATAAACAGAAGACCTCAACAGACCTAAACCTCACAGCTCAGGAAAACACGAATTCAAACGGATCACACATACCATCTCACTTGTCACACCATCTACAAAAATTAAACTCAACAGAGGTTGAAGACTTCACCGTGAGATTGGAGATGGTCTAATTCCTAGCAGAAAACACAAATAGTATTACTGTGTGCTCTTTGACATCAGTCCTAGCGAGATTTTATTTGGATCTGTCTCCTAAGGCAAGGAAAACAAAACCAAAAATAAACACATGGGACTCCATCCACCAGAGAAGTTGTGGCAACATGAGGAAAAAAATCTATGAAACAAAAAGGCAGTCTGCTGAGTGGAAGAGGAGAATTGCAAAAGAACTATCCAATAAAGTGTTCATATCCAAAATAGATCAAGAATACACAATTCAACTTCCAAAAAAGAACAAATAATCCGATGGAAAAAATAGGCAGGAGACATGAATAAACTTTTTTTGTTTTCATAAAAGACATACAGATGGCCTATGGGCACACGAAAAGATGCTCAACATCACTCATCATTGGGGAGACGCACATTAAAAGCATGGTGAGATATCACATCACACTTGACAATGTCTATCCTACAAAAGACAACAAATAATGGGCTTGGTGGGTGAAGAAGTGGAAAAAAGAGGCACACTTGTGCACTTCTGTCTGGAACGTCCATTGATACAGTCACTATGGAAAACATTAGGTCCTTTAAAACACTCAAATGAAAAACCTCACAATCCAGCAAGTCCACTTCTGGATATTTTTTCAAAGAAAACAAAAACATAAAAAGATATAGGCTCCCATATATTCACAGCAGCCTTATTGACAATAACCAAGATAAACAAGCCACCTAAGTGTCCATGAGTAGATGAAAGGATAAAGAAAAACAAGGAAGCTAATGATTATACAATTCTGCCTCCAGATCTCCCTTACAAAAGAGATGTCAATTATATTCCTTTTAGTTTTTATTAAGAGAAACAAGATTATGTGAGTCCAACTACCTGCCAGTCTCTACTTTTAGTCCAATGCCTTAGCAAATAATTAGACAAAGCGAAAAAAATATGTGAAAACTGTTTTTGGAAATGCCATTGGCACATATACCTAGATGCTAATAATCTACTAAACTCTCAATTATTTTGTACATAAACAATAAATATCTAGGTATTTTCATAAAAACAAGCACCAACTTTCTAAATGATCACAACTAGATATTTGACAAGATTATACACAATCTTCAATTTGCAGTGTAGTTCAGGACCATAATATGACTGTGAAACCTTAAGTTGAAAAAAGTAATCCTGTTAATCAATGAGAAAAGTACAATTGTTCAATGACAGTCAAAGATTTGGTCAAAACATTAAACACCCTTACTTGCAATTAAAAAATGTATAAAATACCAAAATATGAAAAATATTTATTATACCGTAACTGAAGACATTAAAATTAAAGCATCTTATTAATTTTTTAAATCATGCTAACTGTGGCTTGAACACAACTTGCCTTATTTGCATGATATCTTTTTTTATGTCTTGATGGACAGTCATATTCCTTTCTAAGTTCAGACCAGCTTCTAACACCTTATTTTTGTACATTCAATGTATTGAAAAATCTCTCAGAGTTCCTTGAATGGTTAAGTTTTCACCAGAATCATTTCCCTGAGATATTTTCAGCCTGTTCATATTGTCGAGTTCTTCTGCACTCAGTTCCACTGGCAGCACAACTACTGTTTTCCCATGGTGGCAGTTTTTTCATATTTATGCTCAGCTGTCTCCTAACTACATACAAGTTTACTTCCAATATCATCATTTCTGTTTCTTTGCTGAAATTTTGTCTT
The DNA here is from genome assembly GCF_048773025.1 of Camelus bactrianus. Classification (NCBI taxonomy): domain Eukaryota; kingdom Metazoa; phylum Chordata; class Mammalia; order Artiodactyla; family Camelidae; genus Camelus; species Camelus bactrianus. Next base: position 50,532,198 of record NC_133555.1, on the reverse strand, counting down.
TCTTGGGCAATTATTTCTTTTTATTTCCCATTGATGGGGGAGACAAAGTGGCAACACAAGTACATCTGGAAAATAGATACATACTAAGCAATCACCAACAGGCTCTGAAAGAGGATTGGTCACCGTTCATGATGCACATTTGTTCTTTATGTACTGACTGCAGACTGAAAAGGCAGCAGCAAACTTTCAACTTCATACAGTTACAGTTTTGACAGATGCACAGGGCGACAGGGACAAATGGTTGAATCCAGACTCATTAAGGCTGGAATTTTTGCAATACCTTCACCAGCAATTTGGAGTGATTTGCTGAACATCCACATTTTCAGAATATAGGTGAACCAGAAATAAGTATGCTCTTGTGAGAATTGCAAATCAATGTGGCCTATCTGTGTCCAACAATAGCCTCAGTCCCCAGAAATGGTTTTAGGAGTTTCCAGATTAATTGTGCCCCCTAAGGGCTGAAGAAGAAAGAAAGAAAGAAAGAAAGAAAGAAAGAAAGAAAGAAAGAAAGAAAGAAAGAAAGAAAGAAAGAAAGAAAGAAAGAAAGAAAGAAAGAAAGAAAGAAAGAAAGAAAGAAAGAAAGAAAGAAAGAAAGAAAGGAAGGAAGAAAGAAAGAAAGAAAGGAAGGAAGGAAGGAAGGAAGGAAGGAAGGAAGGAAGGAAGGAAGGAAGGAAGGAAGGGAGAGAGAGAGAGAAAAAACACACAAATTTTAGCCCTCAAATTATTTCCACAAGCAATTTTGTATAAAAAAAAAATGTACCTTATCATCAACTATAACTAAACCAATGAGGAGACTTGACAACAGAAAAATCAGAAGAAACAGACAATACTAGAACCACACAAGCAATGGTTCAGATGTTGGAATTCCTAGGTAAAAATTACTACCTGAGACTCCAGATCCTGGTTATACACTTATGAGAAATGGACGGAATATCAGTGTTATCCCCCTCCAGATTCTTATTTTGAAGCCCTAATCCTCAGGGTGATGGTGTTTGGGAGCAGAATCTTTGAGAGGCAATTAGGTTTAGATGTTGCTGTGAGAATGGAGCTTCCGTGAGAAAATTAGTGAGGAAGAGAAAGAAATGGAAGAGCTGAGAACTCTCATTCCCTCTCTGCCATGTGAGGAAAGAGTGAGAATATGACTGTCAATGAACCAGGAAGCAGCTCTCACTGGGAACTGAATCTGTAGCATCTTTATCATGGACTTCCAGCCTCCAGAATTGTGAAAATAAATGTTTCCTGCTTAAAACAATCAGTCTAAAATATTCTGTTATAACAACAAGAATGGACAAATTAAACTTATGGAACAGTTTAGGCCTGATACCAAGTTATTACAAAGGATGTTACCTAACAGGCCTCTTGGGGGAAGCTGCTCTCCCACCAGATGCCCTGTTTTTGACACACTGCAGTCACTGAAGGGAGTTATAGTCAAGGATTCATGCATCTCTGCCCATGCATGCTCTTCTCATATTTTCATCCCAAGCCCTTACACCTCCATTCATAGGTGTCTTTCTCTGTGGCTTTGCACAAAGATCTCCCTCAGGCATTTCTCCTGAGGCCTCCTTATGAGGGAGGATAAAGGAAATCTTAAAGACTTTGTTTTGCTGATTCTGACTCAGTACCTAGTAATTTTTCATTCCTAGCCCTTTTGCTTCAGTCTCTCACTTAGCCTACTGTCTAATAAACTGCTGTGATATTTTGTCTGGGGCCTCCCTCCACACTGAGATGAACCTCATATCTGTGCTGATCCACATGAACCTCAAGTGTGCTACTCTATGGGGGAAAATAAAATTGAGGGAGTTGGTGTTTTCCCCAGTTCTGTACTATTGATTAAATATTGCAGTATGTGATTAAAGGATTAACTCTCATTTTTGGCTTCTTGTTTTAGTTGGGTATTCTGACACTTGGCAGTTCAATTCTCTCGCCCAGCTCAGTTGACCTCCTGATACTAACTTGATGCAAGTATATTTAGTAGATTTGGGGAGATAAAAAGCAAGTTTAAATATTTTGGCAAAGAAGTGGAACATATCTTTAAAATAATAAATAAATTTTTTGAAAAAGAAAACAAATTTTTAAAAACATGAGAAGTAAATAACATCAAGATGTCAATGGATGTGTTTGAAAATGCACATCTTAACAACAAATAACCAGAAATTTACTGAACAGAATAAATAGTAGAAAAGAAATTCAGAATAAAGACTGTAGAGGCAAAAAGAGGGTCATCCAGTGAGAGAAAATGAGAGACCATTAAAATACAATTTAAAAAATTCTAAAATGCATTTGATTAGAATCACAGAAGTTAAAGAGGGAAATGGACAGAAGCAATACTTGAATTGAAAAGAGCTAAGACATTTAAGAGAGCAGCCAAGATAGTGGAATGGAAGTGATGCAGGAAAAATGGATGTGGGGCATAGGAGGGCCATGTCCCATGTCTCAGTTGATCTCCTCGAATGTTCCCCACTGCGTGTGGGTCTTTGGCATCACATAGGAATTTAACTCAAGAGTGAGCCACAGTTCAGGAAAGGTAGATTTATTTAAAGAGATACATAATGCATAGAGTGTAGGCTGTTTCAGAAGGCAAAAGAAAGGCTAGGAGGTGTTGGGGTTAGGTGCTCAGGTTAAAGTAAAAGTAGACACACACCCTAAAGACAGATTGTGGACCATTTTCAAAGAGAGAGGCGGCCACATGGCATGGTCTTGCCAGATTTCATGGGCTTCATAGCTTCACATGCCAACAAGTGTGAGGACTATTCCATATACACTGGGGAAGGGGCTGGGAATCCCAGGAATTGGGCCACTACCCACTGTTTGACTTTGTGTGGTTAGCCTTGGGACTGTCATGGCACCTATGGGCATGTTATTTACAATGAGCATATAGTGAAGCTCAAAGTCTAATAGAGGCTAAGCTTCCTGCCTTCATAATCCTCAAGGCCTACTGGGAGTTGAATCCTCCAGTTTTGGGGTTAATTGTTGTCATTTTTTAAATGGCTGTGCAATGCTCCCTTTCCTCCTGTCTCAGAAGGACTGTCTTAGCTGAACTTCTCCCAAGAAAACACCAAGAGAGACATCCATGGACCCACCTAATTACTCAGAACACTTCCTTAACTTTGACAGAACATCACCTTTTTCAACTGACAAAATTCATCACAAATCTGGTAAAAGTAAATGAAAAAAAGAAAGAATAAAAAGGAAATTAGTGCAGTACCAGTCCCTTGGGGAGGAAGCACCAAAGAAGGACTATTGTTCCTATGCTGAGTCTCCCCAAAGCCAGTGGGGATGTCAGTAGGACAGAGGGGAACCTCCAAAGCTCTGATTTGTATAGAACAGCCCATGACCCACAGAACTAAGTGAAACAGGCACAAAGGGTCCATATGACCTTCAGCTCTAGATGTGAAATGGCAGGGGTGGGATGGGACAGGCTGCCCAAGCAGGCAGAGGACTGGGGCCTATTGTACAGAGGCAAATTCAGGGGACTGGAGTGTACTGTGCTCTGTGGCTGGGTGAGTATATAGAACAGAACAGCCTGAATCCCTTGTAAAATAAAATTTAAACAAAAACAAAGCTAACTGCTAATGTGTATTGGGTAGAGGGGTGCTGTAGCCTTTGTCTCTGCAGACTCCTGGCACCATTGCTGGCTCCTTCTCAGGAGAAGACAGGTGGTGCTCAGCCACAGCCACTATATTTGCCTGTGCTCAACTCCCAGGCAGAGGGTGGTTTGAAACCTGAACCTGTACCCAGGGCCTCTGCAATCTTATAGACAAGACTGAGATTTAATTACAGCTCAAGGCAGATGGGACCATTCTGCTCCAGTGCCTTAGTGGACTCATACCTGTAAGACAACTGAGCAAGGAGCAGGATTTTGCCACACATCTGGGGCATAAGGTGTAGTGTGGCCATTTTCTGGTAGTCTGTCTACTGGAAATGTACTTGGCTCTGGGAATGGCACTGGCAGGGGCGCTATTGGCCCAGATATCATGCTTGGAGGCAGTAGTGATAGCGGCCCAGAATGGGGCTGTGAACTGAGGGCTTGATCGAAGGGCCTCTGTCACAACAGAGTGGAGTTTGAGTTCACGCAGCAGTGTGAGGACAGGAGCCATGACAATGATAGAACAAAAGGAGGACCTGCTCACTAGAACGAGCAGGCTCTGACAACCACACCCCAGCCACAACCACAAACAAAGCCAGAAGTCACAAAAGGAAGACTTGGTAACCAACCACGCTTAAAGTACGCCTCACATCAAAATTATTAAGATCACACAGTCTATGTGGAACTACATTCTCCAATTTTTATTTCTTTGTTATTTTCTAATTTTCATTTTTTTTCCTTAGGATTTTCTGTTATTAAAATCATAAAATTTTATTTTCTTCTTTTTAAATTGTTTTCTTTATTTTTCATTGGTTTCTCAGTTTTATTTTTTGCTTAGTTCTATTATTTATAGTATTGTGTTTTTAAATCTTTTTTCTTTTATATTGTAAAATGTCTTTAATTTTAATTTTTTTCATTCTAATTTTTTATTTTAATTTGTCTTTTAAATTTTTCCACTTTTTAAACTTTACATTTTTTAATTAAAAAGAAGTTTGTTGTTTTGTTTTGATTACTGCTTTTTGTTTTCTGTTTGTTTATTTTTAGTTTAATTTGGCATCCTCTTTATAAATAAATAAATCCCTTCAGGACCACAATAGATAACTGATATTCTCTAATCCATAGTGCCAAAGACGTATAAGAAAAATTAAGAAGCAGAGGAACCACTCCCAATTAAAAGAACAACAGAAATCCCCTGAAAGAATGATCAATGAAATAGACCTTGACAGTCTACTAGATCATTATTTCAAAGGGATTGATCAATGCACTGAAGGAACTAACATAGATTGTGAGTAGAGACAGAGAATACTTCAAAAAGAAAATTGAAACTATAAAGAGGAGCCAATTAAAAACAGAAAATTCAATGACAGAGATAAAAGCTATGCTAAAGGCTGTCAAAAGCCAATTAGACAATGCAGAGGAATGGATAAATGGCTTAGAAGACAGGATAACAAAAGTCACCCAATCAAAACACCAGACATAAAGACAAATAAAAGCCAATGAAAACAATGTAAGGGTCCTATGGAATTATATAAAGCATGCCAACATATGACATAATAGGTGTCCTAGAAGGAGAAGGAGTGATGGAGACTGAAATGGTATCTGAAGAAAACATGAATGAAAATTTCCAAAACCTAAAGAAGGAATCAGATTTCCAAGTACAAGAAGCACAGAGGGTCCCAAACAAAAAGTACCCAAAACAGACCCACAGCAAGACATACTATAATCAGGATAGCCAGGTTTAAGGATAAAGTAATGATTCTAAAGGAAGCAAGAGAAAGAAAAAAAAAAGAGAGAAGGGAATCCCCATAAGGTTTTCAGCTGATTTCTCAGCATAAACACTGCAGGCCAGAAGGGAGTGGCAAGATATATTCAAAGTCTTTGATGAGGGAAAGCTGCAACCTAAGATACACTATTTAGCAAGATTATAATTTAGACTAGAAGGAGAGGTTAAGAAATTCACAGAATTTCAAAAACTAAAAGAATTAAGTAAAACTAAACCTAGGCTAAAACAAGCATTGAAAGGTCTTCTCTAAACAGGAAAGAAGCAGGATGCTATAGAAAGAAGAAAACCATAATTGGAAAGGTGATAACCACAATGAGTTACAACAGAATAAACATGAAGATATAAAAGAGAACGTCAGAATCATTAAGGATGGGAGAGAGTAGAAAGAAAATATAGATTTCTCTCTCTCTCTTTTTTTCTTTTTAGAATGGACTTTGACCTATATGACTATCAGTTTAAAGTAAACAGATAGAGTAATAGGTTAATATACTTAAAAAACAGAGTAACCACAAGTCTAAAGCTTACAATAGAGTCACAAAAACCAAAAAGAAATCAAGATAATACAAAGGAAAATTACCAAACAACAAAAAGAAAAAGAAAAATATAGGAACAAAAAGGAAATACAAAAGCAACTGGAAAAATTAGTTCAAAATGGTGATAAACACACATCTATCAATAATTATCATAAATGCCAATGGACTAAGTGCTCAGATCAAGAGACATAGAGTGGCATACTGGATAATGAAACAAGAACCTATAATATGCTGCATACCAGAGACTCACTTTAGGGAGAATAACACACATAGATTGAAAGTGAGAGGATAGAAAAAGATATTTTATGCAAATGGAAATGGTAAGAAAGCAAGAGTAGCAATACTGGTAGCAGACAAAATAAATTTTAAAACAAAGGCCATAAAGAAAGATAAAGGTCACTGTTTAATGATTAAAGGAATAATACAAGATGAAGATATTACACTCATTAACATATATGCACTCAATGTAGGAGCACCTAAATACATAAAGCAAATACTAACAGATATAAAGAGAGAAACTGATGGGGGTACAATCATAGTAAGAGAAATTAACAACCATTAACATCATTGGACAGATCTTCAAGACATAAAACTAATAAAGCAGCAGAGATACTGAATGATACAATAGAATCATTGGACTTAGTTGGTATTTTCAAAACACTACATCAGCCCAAAATTGAATATACATTCTTTTCAAGTGCACATAAAACATTTTCTAGGATAGATCATGTTCTCAGGCACAAAAGAAGCCTCAGCAAATTTAAGAGGATTGAAATTATTTCAATTACCTTTTTCTGACCACAATGCCATGTAACTAGAAATCAACCACAGAAAACAAAGGAGAAAACAACTGACAGCATGGAGATTAAACCACATGCTACTAAAAGACCAATGGGTCAATGGAAAACAGAAAGAAGAAACTAAAAAATAAAACAGACAACAATGAAAACACAACAATATTAGATCTATGGCATGCAGCCAAAGCACACCTAAGAGGGAAGTTCATAGCAATACTGGATTTTATCAAATAAACAAACTAACCTCCCATCTAAAACCTTAGAAAAAGAAGAGTAAACAAAACCAAAAGTCAGCAGAAGGAAGGAAAAAATAAAGATCAGGGAGGAAATAAATAAAATAGTGCTTTAAAAAAAACAATGGAAAAGATCAATCAAAACAAGAGCTGTTTTTTTGAAAGAGAAAACAGAATTGATAAACATCTGGCCAGGCTCACCAACAAGGAAAGGGAGAGAACACAAACAAAAAAAGAAAGGAAAATGGAGAAATTACAACCAATACTACAGAAATATAAAAGAATGCTATGAACAACTATATGGGGAAAAAATGGATAACATTGAAGAAATGGACAAGTTTCTGAAGTCATTCAGTCCACCAAGAATGAATCAAGAAGAAATTGACTATTTGACTCAAAGTAGAATTAGCAATAAAAAAAAAAAAAATTCCCTGCAAACAAAAGTACAGGACAAGATGGCTTCACTGAGAATTTCTACCAAACATACAAAGAGGAACTCATACAGATCCTTCTCAAATTCTTCCAAAAGATTCAAAAGGTGGAAGTAATCCCAAATTCATTCTATGAAGCCACCATCACCCTGATAACAAAACCAAAGGCACTACCAAGAAAGAAAATTAAAGGCGATATCACTGATGAAAATTGATGCAAAAATCCTCAACAAAATATTAGCAAACAGAATCCAACAGCACATTAAAAAATTCATACACCATTATTAAGTTGGATTCATCCGAGGAACACAAGGATGGTTCAACATATGCAAATCAATCAATGTGATACAACACACCCACAAAAGAAAGGACAAAACCACATGATCATTTCGATAGATGCAGAAAAAGCACTTTATATAATTCAAATCCAATTTATGAAAAAAAAAAAACCCTTACTAAAGTGGGTATAGAGGAAATATTAATCAACATATTAAAATCTATATATGACAAATCTACAGCCAGCATACTGCTCCATGGTGAAAAACTGAAAGCCTTTCCTCAGAAATCTGGGACAAGACAAAGTTGTCTACACTCACTTCTATCCAACATACTCTTCGAAGTCCTAGCCACAGCAATCAGGCAAGAAAAAGAAATAAAAAGCATCCAAATCTGAAAAGAAGGGTTAAAACTGTCAGTATATGCAGATGACATGATACTCTATATAGAAAACACTAAAAGCTCCACACAAAAACTACTAGAGTTAATAAAGAATTCGGTAAGTTAGCAGGATACTAGATTAATGTACAGAGATCAGTTGCATTTATTTACATTAATAATGACTCAACAGGAAAAGACAGTAAAAAAAAAAAAACCCCGTCTTAAAATTGCATAGAAAACAATACAATGCTTAGGAATAAGTCAGACCAAGGAGGTGAAATACTTATACATGAACAAATATAAAACATTAAATAAGAAAATTAAAGAAGACTTAAAGGAATTGAAAGATATCCTATGCTCTTGGAATGTAAAATCAATATCATTAAAATGACCATGCTTCCTAATGCAATCTACAGATTTAATGTGATCCTTATAAAATTACTCAGGACACTTTTACAGAAATGGAATGAACAATCCTAAGATTTATATGGAATAACAAAAGACCCAGGAAATGTCAAAGCATTATTGAAGAAAAAGAATGAACCTGGAAGAATAACCCCCCCAGACTTCATACAATATTACACAGCTACCAAAATCAAAACAGCACGTTATCGACATAAAAGCAGACATATGGTTTGATGGAACAGAATGAAGAGCCCAGAAATAAATCCACTGACCTATGGTTAATTAATCTTTGACAATGGGGGAAAGAATATATCATGGAGAAAAGACAGTCTCTTCAAAAGATGGTGTTGATAAAATTGGATAGCAGCATGTAAATCAATGAAATTAGAATCCCTCACTCCATACACAAAAATAAACTCACAATGGCTTAAAGGCTGAAATATAGGACAAGACACAATAAATATTCTAGAAGGAAACATAGGTAAAGCATTCTCTGACATAAATTTTAGCCACATTCTTCTAGAGCAGTCCACCAAGATAATGGCAATAAAAGCAAAAATAAACAAATGGGGCCTAATTAAACATAAGCTTTTGCACAACAAAGGAAACTATAAGCAAAGCAAAAGGACAACCTATGGAATGGGGTAAAATATTTGCAAATGATATGACTGACATAGCCTTTATTTACATAATGTAAAAACAGTTCATACAGAAGAGGCCAAAGTGGTGGAGAAGTAGGACGCTCGTAGCTCACCCTCTACCACAGATACACCAAGACTCACATCAGTGGATCCACTAAGCCAACGAGAGCACCTGCAGAACTCTGACAGAACAGCGTCCTCTTCAAAAGACAAAGACGCCAAAAATCTGGTAGGAGAAAGGAAAACAAGAAAGACAAAAAGGCAAAACAGTGCGGGACCGGTCCCGCAGGGAGGGAGCGACAAAGGAGGACTGGCACTCGTTTGCTGGGTCTCCCCTCTCCAACGGAAAGGCCAGCAGGACAGAGGGGGAGCCTCTGAGGCTCGGATCTATACAGAGCAGCACTTGACCGACAGAACCAAGTTAAACAGGCACAGAGGGTCCTGCAAAACCCAGCCCAGCCCGAGACCCGAGCCAGGAGTGGGTGAGCAGGGACAGACTGCCTGAGCCAGGCGGAGGATGGAGACGGCTGCACTGAGGCGGACCCGGGGGGACTGCAGGGTGCTGTGCAACGTGGATGAGTGGGTGCACAGGGCCGAACAACATGGGCCCTCCTTAAAACAGCACAGCTGATGTGCCCTGGGGGGAATGTTGCGTACCCCCATCTCTGAAAACCCATGGAAGGTTTTTGGTGAGGAGAGGAGGGGCTCGGGTTCGGCCCCCATATCCTCCAGCGGTTGGCACCCAGGTGGGGGCGGGGGCGAAACCTGAATCCGCACCTGGGGGCTCAGCAGCCTTAAAGGCCAGACAGTCACTTGATTGCAGCCCGAATCAGATAGGATCATTCCACCCTGGTGCCTCGCAAAATTCGTGCCACCAGAACAAACAAGCAGGTGAGTTTGGGCACGGAGCAGGGGTGGGGCTGTACCGCGGTCTTCCACTGCCTGCCTGTGGAGCGCCGATCTGGGGTTGGAGCGGGTGGCGGAGTGGAGCTGCGGAGCGACCAGCGCTTGGAGACAGCTGGTGGCCCCCAGCCTTTCCTGCTGGAATGCTGTGCTAGGAGGGGGCGAGATCGGCTTGCTGACAGGCACTAGGATCAGCACAGACGAGGGCACAAATGAAGGGCCTTTGGAAACAGCAAGCAGAGCTCACGAAACAGGGCAAAGACACAAAGGCTTCTCATTAAGAGCACATCGTCTCCAGGAGAACACCCCTGACCCTCACTTTTTGTTAAACCTGTTTTTACATGTCGTATTTTCTATTACCTTTTCAATTTTTACTTTTTCAACAATTATCTATCCTCCAAGTTTTAATCCCTTTAAAATTTTTCTTTTAAAATAATAGTATTATTTTAAAAAGTCCACGTCATGTCATTTTTCTCTCTCTTGGATTTGATCTCCTGTTGTTGATTACACACGGGTTTCAAACACATTTTTTCCTCTTCTCTCTTATTTTAAACCTTTTTAAGAGACATCTCAACCCGATTGCTATTCTGCTTCAACTTACTCTTCAATTATTCATTACACATTATTTTCAAACTTTTTATTCTCCCCCTTTTCAAAATTCTCTATTTCTCATATTTTTTCTGCATTATATTTTACTACCTTTTTAATTTCTACTTTCTATACAATTGCATATGCTTCTAGTTTTAATTCTTTTTAAATTATTCTATTAAAGTAGTTATTATTTTTTAAAAAATCCACCTGATTACATTTTCCCTTCTTTTGGGTTTGATCTCCTGTTATTGATTATAAATAGGTTTCAAATATCATTTATTCATTTTTTTTCCTTTTTGTTAAGGGTTTTTGAGAAGATGTCTCAACTCCAATGCTAGTCTGATTCAAATTACTCTTCTATAATTGAATATACACGGTTTTCAAACAATTTATTCCTTCCTTCTCTTAAAATTTCCTCTTTATTTTATCTTCTTTAGCTTCTCTAATTTCTGTTACCTTTTTAATTTCTACTTTCTAAACAATTGTATATGCTTCTAGTTTTAATTCATTTTAAATTTTTCTTTTAAAGTAGTTATATTATTATTCTTAAAAACACAATCCACCAGATTTCATTTTCATTTCTTTTGGTTTTGATCTCCTGTTATTGAGTATAAATAGGTTTCAAATATCGTTTATAGATGTCTTTCCTTTTTTTTAAGGTTTTTAAAAAAGACGTCTCAACTCAAATGTTAGTCTGATTCACATTGCAATTCTATAATTGATTATACACTGTTTTCAAACCTTTATTCCTCCCTTCTTATAAATTTCTCTTTCTCTCACTCTCACTTTAAGTTTTATTCCTACATAGGCATTAGAAAGATAAATAAATAAACTACTTTGAGACCCACAATAGATAACTGATACTCCATAAGCCACAGTGACACAGTGGTATGAACAAGATGAAGAAGCAGAGAAACCATTCCCAATTAAAAGAACAAAAGAAGTTCCCTGAAACAGTGATCAATGAAATAGACATTGATAGCCAACTAGACCAAGATTTCAAAAAAGAGGTGAACAATGTATTGAAGAAACTAACAGAGATAGTGTTTAGATATACAAAATATGTTAAAAATGAAATTGAAACTATATAGAAGAGCCAAGTACAATTGGTAAACTCATTGGCTGAGATGAGAACAGATCTAAAGGCTGTGCAAAGCAGACAAGATAATGCAGAGGAACGAATCAGTAACCTAGAAGACAGGACAACCAAAAGCACTCATTCAGAACAACTGCAAGATAAACAAACAAACAAATAACAAATGAAAGCAACATACAGGACATATGGGATAATATAAATTGTGCAAATCTTCGCATAATAGCGGTCCCAGAAGGGGAAGAAAGATCAAAGGGGATTGAAAAGGTTTTTGAAGAAATCATGAGTGAAAACTTCCCAAACTTAAAGAAGGAATCAGATATCCAAGTACAGGAGGCTCAGAGGGTCCCAAACAGGAAGAACCTAAACAGACACACACCAACACATATCATAATCAAGATGGCCAGAGTCAAGGATAAAGAAATGATCCTAAAGGCATCAAGAGAAAAGCAAACGGTGAGTTACAAGGGAACCCCCATAAGGCTCTCAGCTGATTTCTGTACACAAACACTACAGGCCAGAAGGGAATGTCAAGATATATTCAAAGTCCTGAATGAAAAAAGATGCTGCCTAGAATAATTCATCCAGCAAGGCTATCCTTTAGGATAGAAGGAGAAATAAAATATTTCACAGACAAGAAAAATCTACAAGAGTTTAACAACACTGAACCCATGCTAAAAGAAATATTGAAAGGGCTATTCTACATAGAAAAGGAGCAGAATGCTACAGAAATGAGAAACTCACAAATGGAAAGGTGATAACTCATGAATTACAAATAAAACAAACATGAAATTGTAAAAGAAGACATCAAAAACATTAGAGGCTGGGAGAGGGAATCAAGAAAATATAGAATATTTTCTTACTTTTTTAAAAAATATTTCTTTTTAGTAGGATGGGTTCGAGATAAATTAATGGGCTAACAGACTTACAGAAAAGGGTAACCACAAGTCAAAAACTTACAAAGGAGTAACAAAAACTAAATCAAATCCATGATAATACAAAGGAAAATTACCAAACCACAAAAGAAACAAGAAAGGAACAAAGAGGAAATACAAATGCAACTGCAAAGATAAGTTCAAAATGGCAATAAACACACATCTATCATAAATTATTGTAAGTGTTAATAGACTAAATGCTCCAGTCAAAAGACATAGAGTGGAAGACTGGCTAATAAAGCAAGAACCTTCAATATGCTGCATACAAGAGACACACTGTAGGGAGAAGGACACATATAGATTGAGAGTGAAAGAATGGAAAATGGAAAAGCCAAAAAAAAAGGTTTTGCAGTAGTGATTTCAGACAAAATAGACTTTAAAACAAAGGCCATAAAGAAAGATAAGAAAGGACATTTTACAATGATTAGAAGAGTAATACAAGATGAGTATATTACATTCATTAAGATACAGGCAACCTATATAGTAGTACCTAAATACATGAAACAATTACTAAAACAGATAAAGGGGGTTATTGATGGGAATACAATCATAGTTGGAGATTTTAACACCACATTAACATCACTAGGCGGATCGTCCAGACAGAAAATAAATAAGGCAACAGAGAAACTAAATAATACAATAGAATAGTTACATTTGTTGGATATTTCCAGAGCATTACAACCCGCAAAAATAGGATATGCATTCTTTACAAGTGTACATGGAACGTTTTCTAGGATTGATCATGTATTTGGGCACAAAAGAATCCTCAACAATTTTAAGAAGATAGAAATTATCTCAAGCATCTTTACTGACCACATGGCCATGAAACTAGATACCAACAACATAGAAACAAATGAGAACAAAAGGAAAGCATGGAGATTAAACAATATGCTATTAAAAAACCAATGGGTCAATGAGGAAAGCAAGGCTGAAATTAAAAAATACCTTGAGACAAATGACACTGAAAGCACAACCACACAAAATTTATGGGACACAGCAATGGCAGTGCTAAGAGGGAAGTTTATAGTGATAGAAGCCTACCTCAAAAAAGGAAAACCATCCCAAATAAACAATTTAACCTGCCAGCTAAAGGAACTAGAAAAAGAAGAACAAAAAGTCCCAAAAGACAGCAGAAGGAAGGAAATTATAAAGACCAGGGAGGAAATAAATAAAATAGAGACTAAAAAACATAGAAAAATCAATCAAACCAAAAGCTGGTTTTTTGAAAAAGCAAATAAAATCGACAAATGTCTAATCAAACTCACAATGAAGAAAGAAGAGAGAGCACAAATTACCAAAATAAGAAAGGAAAATGGAGAAATTACAACAATAAAATAGAAATACAGAATATCCTACCAGAATATTATGAAAATCTATATGGAACCAAACTGTATAACCTAGAGGAGATGGACAAGTTTCTGGAAACATACTGTCCACCAAGACTGAATCAAGAAGAAACTGATGACTTGAACAAACCAATCACTACAAATGAAACTGAAATATCAATAAAAATCCTGCCTACAAATAAAAGTCCAGGACCGCACGGCTTCACCAGGGAATTCTACCAAACATACAAAGAAGAATTCATACCAGTCCTTCTTAAAGTCTTCCAGAAGTTTGAAAAGGAGGGAATACTCCCAAACTCATTCTATGAAGCCACCATCACCCTGATACCAAAACCAGGAAAACACACTACCCAAAAAGAGAATTATAGGCCAATATCACTGATGAACATAGATGCCAAAATCGTCACCAAAATATTTGTGAATAGATTCTAACAACACATAAAAAATGTATACATCATGATCAAGTGGGGTTCATCCCAGGGACACAAGGGTGGTTCAACATACACAAGTCAATCAATGGAATATATCACATCAACAAGAGAAAGGACAAAAACCACATGATCACCTCAATACATGCAGAAAAAGCATTTGATAAAATTCAACACCCATTTATTATAAAAACTCGCACCAAAGTGGGTATACAGGGAACATATCTCAACATCATAAAACCTACACATAACAAACCTGCAGCCAGCCTAGTAGTCAACGGAGAAAAACCCAAAAGCTTCCTACTAAAACGTGGGATAAGACAAGAATGCCCAGTATTACCACTCCTATTCAACATAGCCTTGGATGTCCTAGCCACAGCAATAAGGCAAGAGAGAGAAATCAAAGGGATCCAAATTGGAAAAGAAGAGGTAAAAGTGTCACCATATCTTCACGACATGTTACTATATAAAGAAAACCATAAAAGGTGCACAAAAAAACTACTAGAGCTGATTGAAGAATTCAGCAAGGTAGTAGGTTACAAGATTAACGTTCAAAAATCAGTTGCATTTCTTTACACGAACAATGAATCAACAGAAAAAGAAAATAAAGGAACAATCCCCTTTATAATAGCACCCAAAGTAATAAAATTCCTAGAAATAAATCTAAACAAAGAGGTGAAAGAATTATACACAGAAAACTATAAACAATTGATGAAAGAAATTAAAGAAGACTTTAAAAAGTGGAGATATCCCATCCTCTTGGATTGGAAGAATCAATATTGATAAATGGTCACACTGCCCAAGGCGATCTACAAATTTAATGCAATTCCTATCCAATTACCGAGGACATATTTCACAGAACTAGAACAAATCATAATCAAATTTATATGGAACCATCAAAGACCTAGAATTGCCAAAGCATTACTGAAGAGAAAGAAAGAGGCTGGAGGAGTAACTCTCCCAGACTTCAGATGATGCTATAGAGCTATAGTCATCAAGACAGCATGGTATTGGTACAAAAACAGACATATAGACAAATGGAACAGATTATAGAGCCCAGAAATGAACCCACAAACTTTTGGTCAACTAATCTTTGACAAAGGAGGCAAAAATATATAATGGAATAAAGACAGTCTCTTCAGCAAATTGTGTTGGGAAAACTGGACAGCAGCACATAAAGCAATAAAGCAAGAACACTCTCTTACACCACACAGAAAAAATAACTGAAAATGGATCAAAGACTTAAACATATGACAAGACACAATAAACCTCCTAGAAGAAAATATAGGCAAAACATTATCTTGCATACATCTCAAAAATGTTCTCCTAGAACAGTGTACTCAAGCAATAGAAATAAAAGCAAGAATTAGCAAATGGGACCTAATGAAACTTAAAAAGGTTCTTTACAGCAAAGGAAACCATAAGTAAAACAAAAAGACAACCTACGGAATGGGAGAAAATTTTTGCAAATGAAACGAACAAAGGCTTGATCTCCAGAATATATAAGCAGCTCAGACGGCTTAATAAGAAAAAAATTAAAAACCCAGTACAAAAATGTGCAAAAGACCTAAAGCGGCAATTCTCCAAGGAAGAAACACAAATGATCAATAGGCACATGAAAAAATGCTCAATATCACTAATTATCAGAGAAATGCAAATCAAAACTACAATGAGGTATCACCTCACACCAGGCAGAATGGCCATCATGCAAAAATCCACAAATGACAAATGCTGGAGGGTCTGTGGAGAAAAGGGAACCCTCCTTCACTGCTGGTGGGAATGAAGTTTAGTGCAGCCGCTGTGGGAATCAGTGTGGAGATTCCTCAAAAGACTAGGAATAGACTTACCATATGACCCAGGAATCCCACTCCTGGGCATATATCTAGTAGGTAACCTACTTGAAAATGACACCTGCACCCGATGTTCATAGCAGCACTGTTTACTATAGCTAAGACATGGAAACAGCCTAAATATCCATCAATGGATGACTGGATAAAGAAGAGCTGGTATATTTTTACAATGGAATACTCCTCAGCCATAAAAACAGACAACATAACGCTGTTTGCAGAAACGTAGATGCTCCTGGAGAATGTCATTCTAAGTGAAGTAAGCCAGAAAGAGAAAGAAAAATATCATATGACATCACTCATATGTGGAATCTAAAAACAAACAAACAAACAAACAAAAGAGAAATACAAAAGAGAAATAGAGTCACAGACATAGAATAGAAACTTGTGATTGCCAAGGAGGCGGGCGTTGGGAAGACATAGACTGGGATTTTAAAATTGTAGAATAGATAAACAAGATTATACTTCATAGCACAGGGAAATATATACAAGATCTTATGGTTGCTCACAGAGGAAAAAATATGACAATGAATAAATACGTGCTCATGTATAACTGAAAAATTGTGCTCTACATTGGAATATGACAGAACATTTTAAAATGATTATGAATCAATTCAAAAAGTTAAAAAAAGAAATTATTTTTATATTTTTTGCCTTTATGCCAATCCAAGTATCCCAATAGGATTTATTTAAAAAGACTTCATTATCCCATGCCTGTGCAATGCCTTCTGTGTCACAAAGGTAATATTCAGGAGCACATGGTGTATTTTTTCTTTTCCTTTTTTCTTTAGTATTAGTTGTTATTTCTCTCTTTACATGGTGTATTTTTATATTGTGTTTTATTCCACTAGTGTATTTGTTCATTCTTGCATGAAGACCATAATATTTTGATTATTGTAGTTTTATTATGAGACTTATTAAGCTAGCTGAAGTCCTGCTACCTTATTCGTTTCCAAGTGTGTCTTGAATAGTCTTCATTTTCTGAATATTCATAAACATAATATAATTCACTTGACATATTCCCCTAAAACACTGGAATTGAATTACATATCAGTCTGTGGAGAATTGTCATATTAAATTTTCTTTTCAATTCATGAACTTCATATGTTTATCCATTTGTTCATCTATTCTTTAATTTCTCTTAGCAATATTTCATAATTTTCTATCTACAAATATTGCATTTTTTAACAGTTTTCTCTTGATATTTGGTATTTTTGATGCTTTTGAAATTAAATTGTTAAAATTATCTTTCTGCTTCTTGATGGTGTATAGAAATAAAATTTATTGGATATGAAGACCTTCAATCAAGCAGCTTTAATAAAAAGCTGATTTGTTAATTCTCATCATTTATCTTTAGTTTCTTTTTGAATTTTCTGTATAACAATTGTGTAATCTGCAGATGTTAGTATCATTATTTCTGGGTTTTAAATCTTACTTTTTTTTTACATACTGATATATATATATGAATGCAGAATTTTCTCTGCATTATGTAAGACCTCCAGTCTATCACTGAATAGTAACAACAGTGACAGTAAGCAATATTTTTGCCAATCAACAGTGGGAAAATATTCTCCAATTCATCATTAAATGTAGTGTTTTTTGACATATGTAATTATAGCTTCTTCCAAGAGAGATCAAGAACCCCATGTACCACCTGCTGAATTCCAGGTTATTGTGTTTTTAAGTTATATATACATATATATACAACAAACTAGTATATATATATAATTTATGTAAATAAATATATATTATAAATTATATTATACCTATCACTTATTGTCATTGCTTTATATATTTTTATTTATTTGGTGCTATCCACAGATTTATTAATTTTGTTATTTCTAGTATGTTTCTGCTTCTCCTTCTTGTTATCCAGGATTTTCCCCTTTTTAAATAAATATTCTTCATTATTATTCTTTAGTTTGATATGTTAATGAAAAGCCTGTTTTTGTGCTCCTTTAAGTGTTTTCATTTTCTCTTTTTTTCCCAAGCAATATTTCATATGCAATCATCATTATATCCTTTCAGCACATCAAAGCTGAGATACATGTGTGAAATTAGATACCAATTTAATTTTTTCTTCTTTGATGCAATCTTTTTTCTCTCTTTCCGCTTTGTATCCCTTCCTGATGATTTTCAGGTTGTTTCTTTGTCTTTTTTCCCCTTTATTTTCTATGATTTTATTATAATTAGTGTAGAAGGGTAATTCTTTCTATTATTGTTTTTCTTATGTTTGTAATCCAATGAGCTTATTGAGCCTCTGTTGTATTCATTTGTCAGTTTTAACGGTCTTAATTTTTTTTATTGAAGTACAGTCAATTACAATGTGCCAATTTCTGGTGTACAGCATGATGTCCCAGTCTTGCATATACATAAATATATTCACTTTAGTATTTTTTTTCCTTCGAGGGTTATTACAACATATTGAGCATAGTTCCCTGTGCTATACAAAAGAAACTTTTTAAAAAATTTATTTTTATATATAGTGGCTAACATCTGTAAATAGCAAATGACCAAATTTATTCCCTCCATCACCCTTTCCCTACAACCAAAAATTTGTTTACTAAGTCGGAGAGTCTGTTTCTGTTTTGTAGATGAGCTAATGGTGTTTTCTTTTTTCCTTTTCTTTTTAAATTCCACATATTTGTGTTATCATATGGTATTTTTCTTTCTCTTTCTGGCTTACTTCACTTAGAATGGCAATCTATAGGTGCATCCATGTTGCAGCAAATGGTATTATTTTATTCTTTTCTATGCCTGAGTAATATTCCATTGTATAAATATACCACAACTTCTTTATCCATTATTTTGTTGATGGACATTTAGGTTGCTTCAATGTCTTAGCAATTGTATACAGTGCTGCTTTGAACATTAGGGTGCATGTATCTTTTTCCATTACAGTTCCCTCCAGATATATTCCCAGAAGTAGGGTTGTTTTTAGTTTTCTGAGAAATCTCCATACTTTTTTCCATCATGGTGAAAACAAACTACATTCCCAACAGTAATGTATGAGGGTTCTTTTTCTCCACATTCTCTCCAGCATTTATCATTTGTGGACTTTTGAATGATGGCTATTCTGACTGCTGTGAGGTGATACATCATTGTAGTTTTGATTTGCATTTTTCTGACAATTAGGAATATTGAACAATTTTCATACATCTATTGGCCATTCATATGTCTTCACACAGGAAAAGCTTGCTTAGGTCTTTTGACCATTTTTGGATTGAGTTGTATTTGGTTTTGTTATTAAAATGTATGAACTGTTTTTTTTAAAACATTTTTTATTAATTTATAATCAGCTTATAGTGTGTCAAATTCCAGTGTAGAGCACAATTTTTCACTTATACATGAAAATATAAATATTCATTGTCACATTTTTTCCTCTGTGAGCTACCATAAGATATAGTATATATTTCCCTCTGCTATGCAGTATAATCTTTTTTATCTATTCTACAATTTTGAAATCTGATCTATCCCTTCCCACCCTCCATCGCCTTGGCAACCACAAGTTTGCAATCTATGTCTATGAGTCTATTTCTGTTTTGTAGTTATGCTTTGTTTGTTATTATTTATTTATTTATTTTTAGAGTCCACATATGAGTGACCTCGTATGGTATTTTTCTTTCTCTTTCTGGCTTACTTCACTTAGAATGACATTCTCCAGGACCATCCATGTTGGTTCAAATGGCATTATCTTGTTGGTTTTTATGATGGAGTAGTATTCATTGTATAAATGTATCAAATATCCTTTATACACTCATCAGTCGATGGACATTAAGGGTATCTCCATGTCTTGGCTATTGTAAATAGTGCTGCTATGAATATTGGGGTGCAGGTGTCACACTGAAGTAGGCTTCTTTCTGGATATATGTCCAGGAGTGGGATTAATGGGTCATATGGTAAGTCTATTCCTAGTGTTTTGAAGAATCTTCATACTATATTCCACAGTGGCTGCACCAAACTGCATTCCCACCAACGGTTTAGGAGGGTTCCCCTTTCTCCACAGCTTCTCCAGCATTTGTCATTTGTGGATTTTTGAATGATGGCCATTCTGACGTGTTAGTTGATACCTCATTATAGTTTTGATTTGCATTTGTCTGATAATTAGTGATATTGAGCATTTTTTTCATATTCTTATCGATCATTGTATGTCTTCCTTGGAAAATTGCTTTAGTTCTTTCGCCTATTTTTGGTTTGGGCTGTTTCATTGTTTCTTATTAAGTCGTCTGAGCTGCTTATATATTCTGGCGATCAAGCCTTTGTCGGTTTCACTTGCAACAATTTTCTCCTATTCTGTAGGTTGCCTTTTAGTTTTCCTTATGGTTTCCTTTGCTGTAAAGAAGCATGAAAGTTTCATTAGGTCCCCTTTTTCACTCTTGCTTTTATTTCTATTGCTTTAGTACACTGTTCTCAAGAACATTTTCAGATGTATGTCAGGAAATGTTTTGCCTATATTTTCTTCTATGAGGCTAATTTTATCTTGTTTTGTTTTAAGTCCTTGATCCATTTTGACTTGATTTTTGTGTATGGTATAAGGGAGTGTTCTAGTTTCAATGCTTTACATGCTGCTGTCCAGTATTCCCAACACCATTTGCTGAAGAGACTGTCTTTGTTCCATTGTATATTCTTGCCTCCTTTGTCAAAGATGAGTTGACCAAAAGTTTATGGATTCATTTCTGGGCTCTCTATTCTGTTCCATTGGTCTAAATGTCTGTTTTTGTACCAATACCATGCTGTCTAGATGACTGTAGCTCTATAGTATCATCTGAAGTCTGAGAGAGTTATTCCTCCAGCCTCTTCCTTTCTCTTCAGCAATGCTTTGGCATTTCTAGGTCTTTGATTGTTCCATATAAATTTGATTATGATTTGTTCTAGTTCTGTGAAACATGTCTATGGTAATTGGATAGGGATTGCATTAAATCTGTAGATTGCCTTGGGCTGTGTGACCATTTTAAGAATATTGATTC
The DNA here is from genome assembly GCF_048773025.1 of Camelus bactrianus. Taxonomy (NCBI): domain Eukaryota; kingdom Metazoa; phylum Chordata; class Mammalia; order Artiodactyla; family Camelidae; genus Camelus; species Camelus bactrianus. The sequence continues at coordinate 50,511,022 of NC_133555.1, read as the reverse complement.
TTCCAATCCAGTAAGCATGGGATATCTTTCCATTTTCTAAATTCTTCTTTGATTGCTTTCATCAGTGACTTATAGTTTTGTGTACAATACTTTCACCACCTTGGTTAGATTTATTCCCACATATTTTATTAATTTGGTTGCTATTTTAAAGGGGATTGTTTCTTTACTTCCTTTTTCTTTTAATTCATTCGTGAAAAGAAATACAACGGATTTTTGAACGTTATTCTTGTAACCTGCTACCTTTCTGAATTCTTCAATCAGCTCTAGTAGTTTTTGTGTGCACCTATTATGGTTTTCTATATACAGAAACATGTCATCAGCATATACTGACACTTTTACCTCTTCTTTTCCAATTTGGATGCATTTGATTTCTCTCTGTTTCCTGATTGCTGTGGCTAAGACTTCCAAGAATATGTTGAAGGGGAGTGGTGATAGTGGGCACCCTTGTCTTGTCCCAGCTTTTAGTGGCAATGTTTTGAGTTTTTCACCATTGAGTAGTATGCTAGCTGTAGGTTTGCCATATATAGCTTTTCTAAATGCTCCAGTCAAAAGACAGAGTGGCAGAGTGGGTAATAAAGCAAGAACCTACTATATGAAGCATCCCTAGACCCACATTAGGGAGAAGGACACATATAGATTGAGAGAGAAAGGATGGAAAAGAATAGCCTATGCAAATTGAAAAGCCAAAAATGCAGTTGTAGCAGTACTGACTTCAGACAAAATAGACTTTAAAACAAAGGCCATAAAGAAAGATAAAGAAAGACATTTTATAATGATTAGAAGAGTAATACAAGGTGAGGATATTACACTTGTTAATATCTATGCACCCAATATAGGAGCACCTAAATACATAAAACAATTACTAAAACAGATAAAGGGGGATATTGATGGGAATACAATCATTGTTGGAGATTTAAAGACCGTATTAACATCACTAGGCAGATCTTCCAGACTGAAAATAAATAAGGCAAAACAGAAATTAAATAATACAACAGAAATATTAGATGTGGTGGATATTTTCAGAGCATTACACCCCCCAAAATAGGATATGCATTCTTTTCAAGTTTACATGGAACATTTTCTAGGATTGATCATGTACTTGGGCACAAAAGAAACCTCAAAAATTTTAAGAATATAGAAATTATCTCAAGCATCTTTACTGACCACAAGGCCATGAGGCTAGATATCAACAACAGAGAAACAAAGGGGAACAAAAGGAAAGCATGGAGATTAAACAATATGCTATTAAAAAACCAATGGGTCAATGAGGAATTCAAAGCTGAAATAAAGAAATACCTTGAGACAAATGACAATGACAGCACAACCACACAAAATTTATGGGACACAGCAAAAGCAGTGCTAAGAGGGAAGCTTATATTGATACAAGCCTTCCTCATAAAAGAACAATTTCAAATAAACAATTTAACCACCAGCTGAAGGAACTAGAAAAAGAAGAACAAAAAGACCCAAAAGGCAGCAGAAGGAAGGAAATTATAAAGATCAGGGAGGAAATAAAACAAATAGAGATTAAAAAACAGAAAAAAGCAAACCAAAAGCTGGTTTTTTTAAAAAATAAATAAAATCGACAAACCTCTGACCAAACTCAAAAAGAAGAAAGAAGAGAGAGCACAAATTACCAAAATAAGAAAGGAAAATGAAGAAATTACAACAAATAAAATAAAAATATAAAATATCATATGAGAATATTATGAAAAACTCTATGGAACCATAGTGGATAACTTAGAGGAGATAGACAAGTTTCTGGAAACATACTGTCCACCAAGACTGAATCAAGAAGAAACTGACCACTTGAACAAACTGATCACTACAAATGAAATCGAAATAGGAATAAAAAGCCTCCATACAAATAAAAGTCCAGGGCCGGATGGCTTCACTGGGGAGTTCTACCAAATACAAAGAAGAATTCATACCACTCCTTCTTAAAGTCTTCCAGAAGATTGAAAAGGAGTGAATACTCCCAAACTCATTCTATGAAGCCACCATCACCCTGATACCAAAACCAGGCAAATACACTACCCAAAAAGAGAATTATAGGCCAATATCACTGATGAACATAGATGCCAAAATCCTCACCAAAATATTTGTGAATAGAATCCAACAGCACATAAAAAGATTATACAACATGACCAAGTGAGGTTCACCCCAGGGACTCAAGGGTGGTTCAACATAAGCAAATAAATCAATGGAATACATCACAGCAACAAGAGAAAGGACAAAAACCTCATAATCATCTCAATAGATGCAGAAAAATCATTTGATAAAATTCAACACCCATTTATGATAAAAACTCTCACCAAAGTAGATATGGAGGGAACATATCTCAACATAATAAAAGCTATACACAAATTATTCATTTACTAACAACTGAAAAGACAGATAAATGAATGGAAGAGAAAATGCCCAAACATGCAAATATATGTTAGATTTTAGAACTTGTTACTGATGACATTTCATATAAGAAGGAAAACATAAATTATTCATAAACTGTGGAGAATTAATCTATTTAGAGAAAAGTAGCTAAATTTTTATCTCACAAAAATAAGTTTCAGATGGAGTGTAGATTATAAATTTGAAATTTACAAAGTGAGAAAAGTACCAGAGTAAAACACAAATTCCTATTTTTACATTTCATTATGCTCACCAAGACATTCTTAAGAAAGTCTTCAAAAAAAAAAAAGAATCCTGGAGGTTGAATACAAACATAAAAAATCAAAACCATCTGTAGATCAGAATATAAAATTTGCAAAATAAAAGACATGATTTTAAAATATTTCCAATGGATTTGTATCAAACAAAATAAATCTTCATTTTTACTGAGAACTTTTGAAATCAACAAGCAAAAATAAATCCCCTCTAATTTGAAATTGGGCAAAGTGCCTTTTTTCATATCAATAAAAGACCAATGGACACAGGGGAAAATATTTAGCATCTCTGGTCAGAAAAGGAATTTAAGTTAAAAGAGAAATGAAATACCATTTTCCTTCACAAAATTTGTGAAGATGAAGAGCAGTGGTACTTACACTGCTCGGTACTGAACTGTTTGGAAACACAGCACACTCATGAGAGCTTGTTTTTTAAAGATACCTAGTGACAGGAAGAGAGAGAAGCAAGATGGCAGAATAGAATGATACTTGTAGCTCACCCTCTCCCACAAATACAACAAAACTCACATCTATGGAACTACTCAGCCAACGAAAGAACCTGCTGAACTCCCACAGAAAGTCGCCCTCTTCAAAATACAAAGACAACAAAAATCTGGTAGGAGGAAAGGGAAAAAGAAAGAAGAAAGAGGAAAACAGTGTGGGACCAGTCCCGCAGGGAGGGAGCAGCAAAAGAGGAATAGCGCTCTTTCACTGGGTCTCCCCTTCTCCAATGGAGAGGCCAACTGGATGGAGAGGGAGCCTCTGTAGCTCAGATCTGCCCTGAGCACACCTTGACTGACAGAACTAAGTTAAACGGGCACAAAGGGTCCCCGTAACACACAGCCCCAGACACGAGCCTGCAGCTGGGTTGGGACAGGCCACCCAAGTGGGCAGAGGACTGGGGAAGCTGCACTGAGGCAGCCCTGGGGGACGGCAGGGTGCTGCACACTGTGGCTGGGAGGGGATATGGAGCAGAACAACCTCAGTCCTTCATAAATTGTGAAAAAAGCAAAGCAACATGGCTGGTGTGCCCTGGGGAGAGGGGCACTGTAGCCTTTGTGTCCTCAGACCTGTGGTGCCATTACTGGCACTTCCCACAAGAAGAGAGTCGTGGTGTGGCCACAGCCTCCATTTCCTTCTGTGCGCAGCGCCTGGTTGGGGTGGGGCCGAGACCTGAATCCACACCTGGGACTCTGCAACCTCCTGGGGGAACTGAGACTTGTTTACATTCCAAGGTAGATAGGATCTTTCTGCCTTGGCACCTCAGAAAACTTCCACTGCCAAGACCAACAAGGAGCTGAGATTTGGCCCAGAGCTTGGGCAGGGCTGTTCTGCAGTCTTCCACAGGCCTGCCTTTGGAGTGCTGACCTGAGGCAGAGCAGGCAGCAGCACAGAGCAGCAGAGCAACTGGTGTCGGCAGAGGGCGGTGCTGGGAGGGAGCACAATCTGCCCACATGCCTTGCCTTAGTGAATTGTCTGACTGTGGCGGCATCAGGAGGGGGAGTGATCTGCCCACCCACAGGGTAATAGCTCAGCACCTGACCCAGTGTTGGGAGGGGGTGCAATCGGCTAGCTGACAGTCTCTTGGAGTAGCACACACAAGGGTGCCAATGGAGAAACTCTGGAAACATGAAGCTGAATTCTCAAAACAGGGCAAAGACACTAAGACCTCTTGATAAAATCATTAAGAGCACACAATCTCCAGAAGAACTAGATAACTGATACTTCTTAAGACACAGTGCCATAGAGATATGAGCAATATGAAAAGCAGAGGAACTACCCCCCATTAAAAGATCAAGAGAAATCCCCTGAAAGCACGATCAAGGAAATAGATATTGATGGCCTACTAGATCAAGATTTCAAAACATAAGGGATCAAAGTACTGAAGGAACTAAAAGAAATAGTGTTTACAGATATAAAATATGTCAAAAATGAAATAGAAGCTATAAAGAAGAGCCAAGTAGAATTGGTAAACCAATTTACTGAGATGAGAGCAGACCTAAAGGCTATGCAAAGCAGACTAGGTAATGCAGAGGAATGAATATGTGAACTAGAAGACAGGACAACCTAAAGCACCCAATCAGAACAGCTACAAGATAAAAAAAAATAAAAACAAATGAAAATAGCATAAGGGATCTATGTGATAATATAAAGCATGCCAGTCTTCACATAATAGGGGTTCCAGAAATGGAAGAAAGGACAAAGGGGTTTGAAAAGGTATTTGAAATAATCGTGACTGAAACATTCCCAAACCTATAGAAGGAATCAGATATCCAAGTACAGGAGGCTCAGAGGGTCCCAAACAGCAAGAAACCAAACAGGCCCACACCAAGACATACCATAATCAAGATGACCAGAGTCAAAGATAAAGAAATGACCCTAAAGGCAGTAAGAAAAAAACAAGGAGTGTGTTACAAGGGAACCCCCATAAGGTTCTCAGCTGATTTCTCTACACAAACACTACAGGTCAGAAGGGAGTGGCAAGATATATTCAAAGTCCTGAATGAAAAATTGATGCAGCCTAGAATACTCTATCCAGCAAGGCTATCCTATAGAATAGAAGGAGAGATAAAGAACTTCACAGACAAGCAAGAACTAAAAGAGTTTAGCAACACTAAACCCATGCTAAAAGGAATGTTGAAAGGTCTACTCTAAACAAAAAAGAAGCCAGATGCTACAAAAATGGGAAATTCACAATGGAAAGGTGATAACTACCATGATTTACAAATAGAATAAACACAAAATTGTAAAAGAAGACATCTAAATCATTAAGAGTGGGAGAGGGAAGCAAGGAAAGCCACTGTAGAAAACAGTGTGGAGATTCCTCAAAAGACTGGGAATAGACTTAACATATGACCCAGGAATCCCACTCCTGGGCATATATCCAGAAGGAAGCCTACTTCAAAATTACATCTGCACCCCAATGTTCATAGCAGCACTATTTACAATAGCCAAGACATGGAAACAGTCTAAATGTCCATCAACAGATGACTGGATAAAGAAAAAGTGAAATATTTATACAATGGAATTTATTCAGCCACAAAAACCGACAACATCACGCCATTTCCAGCAACATGGATGTTCCTAGAGAGTGTCATTCTAGGTGAAGTAAGCCAGAAAGAGAAAGATACCATACGAGATCTCTTATATGTGGAATCTAAAAATAAATAAGTAAATAACAGTGACAAACTCATAGACATAGAATACAAACTTGTGGTTGTCAAAGGGGCAGGGGGTGGTAAGGGACAGACTGGGAGTTTGAAATTTGTAGATACTGACAGGCATATGCAGAATAGGTAAACAAGATTATACTTTGTAGCACAGGGAAATGTATACAAGATCTTTTGCTAGCTCACAGTGAAAAAAATGTGACAATGAATATATTTATGTTGATGTATAACTTGAAAATTGTGCTCTACATTGGAATTTGACACAATATTGTAAAATGACTATTACTCAATTAAAAAAAGTTTAAAAAATAAAGATACCTATTGACAGTGCAGAAGAATACTTGTTAATTATTTATCAATTTATCAACAAGATGGTCGGTTGCCATTACTTAAAGGATTATCATCATAAATATTCAAATAGCTCAACTCGGGGCTCAACAAATTCCAATAAAAGCCCCAAAAATGCTTCACATGTAGCCCTGGCACATTGTACAGTCTGAAGTGTGTGAGGGCACGTTTAAATTAGTAGACCTCTAGCAAGCAAAGAATTCTAGAAGTTGGCTTTACAAGTTGTAGGAGATACAAAGATGGAATCGACAGAGTTTTGATCTTGAAAGTGCTCATAATAGAATGGACTTGTCCCTGGGTAATTTCTGTATCTTTTCAAGTGTAATTTTCAAAAAAATCTTAATTATTTGTTAATTACTTATCACTTTTTAAATCATCTTTTTTTCCACTTAACAGATGACTATCAAGTAGGTACGAAGCACCATTCTGATGTTACAGAATGCAAACATTTAAAAACACAGTCCCTGCCCTCCAGGAGCTTGTTACTGTCAGCATCATTTTTATGATTTTATTGATCCTGTGTTTCCTACGTCCCAGAGCCCAACTAGGACTTTGCTAGTGTCTTTATGTATTTTTACTGGCATTTTATATTTGCCCGATACTTTAAGTTCATAGAGAGGAAATTAGTTTTTTAAAAGTGGGTAGGATTTCAGGTCAGCATGCAGAATGAGTACAAGTCTCCAAGGGAAGGAGGCAGAAGGACAGTGTTTGGTAGGAGGAACATCTTTCAGGAATACATTTGGCAGAAAGAACAGCAGTGCAAAGGCTGATGTGGGAGCAAACTTTGCAGGATTGATGAGTTTAAGTTTGTTGGTGCAAAAATGATTCTGTAGGAATGGTTGGGAATGAGGTGAATATGTAGCTCAGGCATACTCCGGAAAGCACTTTTAGTTCTATAGAGAAGAGAAGGTCTCCCGTAGACCCAGGGAAATTTATCAGGATGCTCTTAGCTGTAAAGAATAATAGGAGACCTAAGGGACAGTGGCTAAAACAAGAGGAAGCGTGATTGTCTAGATGGTTCAGTGATGCCATCAGGATCCCAGATGTTGTCCCTCCTTCAGCTGTGAGGCTGCCAGTGTTTGATGTCTCCTTTCCCTTGTCTGCTGAGTAGCAGCAGCCCCAAGCATCATATTCGCCCATAACAATATCCAAAGGCTGGAAGGGCTGCTTTTCTCTACCTGTTTTCCTTTGAAACAGGAAGAAAACCGAGAAGCTTACAGTAGACTTCCCCCAACATTTTATTGGCTGGGTTACATCACATGCTCACTTGTAAACCAGCCACTGGTAAAGGAAAGGTAGTACCTGAGATTACCTTAGAATAATCATTTCTCTTTTTGGAACTGGGGAGAGGTCACCCTCTTTGTATATTGGGACAAAAATATCTAAGTAAACTTGTGATTGTCCAGCAAGAAGGAAGAAAAAGGAATGGCTGTTGGGTTGGAAGCCAGCAGGGATTCACTGGAGAATTTTGAGAAGAGTAAGAAGATTCGATTTGAGTATTTGGACTCTCTGGTTATGACATAAAGCAGGGACCCACAAGCGTTTCCTGTAAAGGGTCAGAGAGTCCATATTTGAGGGCACGTGGTGTCTCTCTGATCTACTCAGCACTGCCACTGCAGTGTGAAAGCAGCTGTAGATGGTATGTGAGTGAACAGTGATGTCTGTGTTCAGATAACACTAGGTCTACAGAACCAAATGGCAGGGTGGCTTTGTCCCATGGGCTGTGGTTTGCTGACCCCTCATATAAAGGATGGCAGGCCAGAAATATCGTGCTATTTAAGTGTGACAGTGTCAGTTTATGATATTGATTCTACTAATGATATCATTTGTTTTTGTCAGTCTCATAGAGTTTGGTTAGGACTATGGTCCTTGTAAACAGTCATTCAATTTTAGGAATCAAATTTTGGGAAATAACATTTTTTTTGCATTTGATAAATATAAAGGAAGGGAAGTGGTTCTTATGCATTAATTGCCTACCATTAGTATACTCAATATTCAGTCTATGGTAGTCTCCATGTGTGGTCCCAAAGGAATGCTTTTCAGCAAAGCATCGGTCTTCCATTTTAAATATTCTGCATTTTTCTATTACTGATTTAAAATGAATTTTACTTTTTTTTCTTTAATTGCGAATGAGAATTCTAAAGATGACTCCTTAAGCAGGTACAATTTTACAGAATTTTTAAAATTGTGTGTTGACTGAGGGAACACAGAGGAAAGAAAATTAATGTTAGTTGACTGTTCTGCTCTGGGTTACACACTGTGTCATGTGCTTCACATCTGTTCCTCATACAGTCATCACAACAGCTGTGCAAAGCAGCTGTGCGGTTACAGCTGACTTTTCATTCATTAGGCACCTGTAGTTCAGGAGAGGTTGACTAACTGACCCGTGGTTCCATGGGTCACAAGTAGCTGACCTGTGACTTGACTGTCAGACAGCCTGGCTCCCAAATCTGCTTTCTTCTCCCTCAGCATAGATTTTTGTTAGTTTAAAGAAGTGAACTCACTCATTTCTGTTGTGTATCTTTCTCTAAAATTAAATTCCTAACCTGATGCTAATGATTCGTGGCCTTCATCAGATGATCAAGACTCAGATTTTGATACCAAGTTAAAGTGCTCTCTTGTGAAATTAATTTTTCTGCTCTGAATTTTGTTTTGTGTAGTATTTACTATTAAAATTGAGCAGTGGTCTACCTATCATAGTTTTATGTTTGTATTATAAAGTTGGTCAGAGTAAAATGTTTTTTAAAAACATAACTAGTTGATTTTTTTTTTTTTTTTGGTAAATACTGAAGATGGGATCTGATGACAAAATGGACTAGGAAACATACAGTGCAGGAAAATTGTACTGGGAAAAGTTCTCCCACAATGGAAGAACTGGAATTGTTGTCGAGAAGGATTCTTACTCTGCCTTTTAAACCACACTGACGTGACTTTTACAATACTCATTCCTAAATGAAATCTTTAGTAGATACATTACTTATTAGAATAATCATGAAGACTTCCTGGGGCCTTTCAGATCCAAACCTGTATAGCATATACAATCCATATTTATTTTCTTGGAAACTTTTTATTTTGGTATCATAGAATTGTTATGAGAACGGTTTTTATCTCTATGTCTATCTTTGGTTCTGCATTAAGACTAAAATAGTAGTTGAAATTGTACAAATTTCAAAATTAAAATACTCTTTCTCTAAATCCATATTATAAAGAGATTCATTTGTCTTTTCTAAATCATTCCATTAAGAGTATATTCAAAACTTTTCAGCTACTTGAAGAATATGTTTCCCCTAAAATAATAACCAGTTCTCAAAGCAGAGGCTCTTTTAAGAACCATATGATAAAAAAGAGAACTTCAAAATTTTTCGCATTATACTTTAAAAAAAGTCCTTTAAGTCCTTGTGTCACATTCTAAAATTTCACATTTCAGACATTTTGCAGTATATTTATTGAAACAGTCATTTTATAGCCCCTGCATCAGTATAAACTGCTGGAGATTAGGGAACATCATTGTGCATTTCCTGAAGCATTCAGAATAATAAGGTCTTAAATGTATAAAGAATTTTAGTGTTTTTTGAATGTGAATAAATGAAGAGACAAATGGAATTCTGTATCATGTTACAGGTAATACAATGTGCATACTCTGTCATAATGAAATCTATTTGATTTCTAAAAGTAATACTTACATTTCTATTCCCTTGGTCTGGGATGTGTAAGTTTAGTTGTTAAGAGGAAGTATGTCATAAATACCAAAGAAATGAACAATAAATATATGGTAAGTAGGAAAAAGTTTACAGTATGTTTTTCAGTATCCACCAGTTGTGAGCTCAGAATTTTAGATTTAAACAGTTTAATTTTCTTTTTAGCCCCATTTCATTTTCCATTAAATGTAGCTTTTCAAGCCATACATTCTCCTTACAATCCTGATCACCAGTTCTTTCTCTAGGTGGAAAGATAATGTTTTTAGGAAGATTTTCAAATCTATTACTCTCTGTCTAGTAATAATTTACAGCATTTATGTAGTGATAGATGACTGTGTTCAACTGAATGACTCACAGTGAGAAAATGACACTTCATTATAGTGGTATTTAGAAAAAAATAGTTGTAGCATAATACAAATCGGTATCGTTATGGACATACTAGGAACAAAAGCCTGTTTTATATATGTGTGTGTGTGTGTGTGTGTGTATGTGTATGTGTGTGTGAGTGTTGATATTTTTACAAAATTTGCTGAAGAACAATATATATACTTAACTATACAATTTGTATATATTTTATATAGAGTAAAAATACAAAACAGAGGCTTTCGTTCCTATTGTATCCCTATCAATACTGATATATCACTGATCTATTATATATAAATGTTGTATTATGTGTATTTCTCCACATACCTTTTCACTCTTATGTTTTCTTTTTTTTCTTAGTTTGTTTTGGACTAGGCACGTCTCATTTTCTTCTCTTCTTCCTCCTCCTCCCCGACTTACTTTACTTTAATTTTTAATGCTTTACCCCTAACCTAATTTTTCCTTGCAAAAAACACTTCTTCCATGTCTGTTCTTTCAGTCTATCTTGCTCTGTCTCTGTTGTGACTGTATTTGGTTATGGCTTTGTGTTTACTATACGTGTGGTTTTCATTCATGAGTCATTGCCCCTCAGATTTAATCTTGTTTTTTTATTCCTCTTTCTTCGAATGAGCTGAATTTAAACAATCATTTGTCTTTAGCTTTTTGACCCAAGGATTAGAAGGAACTTACATTGTTTGCTGTCCTAACCCATCCAAATAAGATACTGCTAAAAACTAAACTCTCGTATTTTCACCCGTGAGAGATACTATAAATCATGCAGACACATTTGGGGGGTGGGAAGGGACAGACTGGGAGTTTGAAATTTGTTGATACTGACAGGTATATATAGAATAGACAAATAAGATTATACTGTACAGGAGAGGGAAATAAAAGATCTTGTGGTAGCTCATGGTGAAAACGAATATGAAAATGAATGTATGTATTTTCATGTATGACTGAAAAATTGTGGAATGTGACACAACATTTTAAACTGACTATAACTCAATAAAATTTTTAAAAGTATAACAATTAAGTTAAATGTATTAATGTTAGATTTTGCAATAGACTGTAAACTTCCAGGGGTAAGTTGTGTTCTAGATCATTTTGCTCAAGAAAGTCATCTAATGGATCCCACAGTAGCTGTGTAACAATCAATGAGGGGGAAGGGAAGCAAGATTTGGGGACTCCTGATGTCATCTCTCATAATCCTCATCCAGAAGAAGATGTAGGTTGGTAAACGTCAGAACCAGGATTGGAATCCATGCCTGAATGTCTCCAAAGCGTGTGATCTTTGTGTTAGAACGTATAGTAATGGGGAATGTTCTAATTATTTTATTCAGTTTCATACTTGTTATTCTTAAAGCTGTTATTTACTTCTTCTCTAGAATATCCTGAAGCCAAGCTTCACAAAGTGAATTTACGGCTCTCAGCCGTCCGGGGAAAACAGTAAGTTACTGGAAGATGACCTTCTTGTGCTATTCAGGGATTTGAAATTACAGGTATTTCCATCTACCCTACCTTGTTTTCGCTATAGTAGAAGGAAAAGATGACATTATGAGACCAGGAATTAGAACCTTTTCTGAGGACAATTCTGATAGTGAAAAATGAAGATGTGGTTGGAAACTTTCCCAAACTGTCCATCAATGTCCCAGGCTTTTCTCGTCCTGCCGGCCCATCACCGGAGCTTGGAGCTTAGTATGAGGCAGAGCGCATGCTCAGCATGCACGAGATCCTGGGTTCAATCCCCAGTACCTCCACTGAAGGAAATGAAAGCTAGTATAAAAAATCTGAAGTATGTAGATCCAACTATGATACCCATTTTTTAAGTGCTTTTCTTTTGCCACCTGTCTTCATAAATATCATAACCATGACCAAGATTTTCATCCAGAGAATGCTTCAACCCTCTGAAATTCTTTTGTGCCACTTTATTTTGTTGAAATAGTCATGAATGGAGATAGACTTATATGTGTGATTAAAAGTTACAGTGGTAAATGTTCTCATTAATGTATCTGTGACTACATTTTATACATATGATGTCAGCATTGAAATTAGGATAAGAGGAAGATGCAGAATGTCTTTGAGATTCTGAGGTACTGTCTATCATCATCATCATCATGATCATCATCATCATCATCATCATCATCATATTTTTAAATAAAAGCATCGAGTGATGTTCGAACATAAACAGAGGGGTGCTTTGACTTTAGTTTCTCAACGTTGCATTTTCCTATCAGAATTTTCTTCTTATATATTAATCTATAATTAATAAAATCATTCTGTGCTAACTATCATACTGCCATAGCCCTTCTGGACACAAGGTATCCCTGAACCAGCTCCATTTCCTTCAAAATTCACGAGATAACCACAGAGGACATGGGGGGCAAAGAAAGCTAAATTTTTGCCATTTTTCAGAACCCTGACTCACCTGGTGCTAGAAATGCAGAACTAAATCACGGGATAAGAATATTTTATAAGAGATCTTCTCACTCTGGCTTAACAGTGCTAAGGTCTTAAAGCATTAGTTCCTATTGATCTGTTATTTCTAGCCCAAATCTCTCTCTACTTGTCTTTTGGAAACAACTTTTGTTTTTCATCACATGTTTGGAAAACCTTCAGTTAAGTTTTCATTTGGGAGCTCACCAGATCAATTCCAAGCATTTGTTGAGACTTGCTGATTACCTGTCAAGATGACAGTGATTTTCTATAAACCTCCCATCTAAGTTTGGAAGAAACTTCCAAATGTTATTTAAAGAGTCATATATTTGATATAATGTATTTTTTGCTACCTCTAAATTCACTTTTTCAGTACAGTGCAAAGTTTTATACTACAAAATGGGAAAAAAAAGGAAGCTTATCACATTTAGAGGAATAACATTCTGTTTTCAATTAAGATAGAGTTCATTTACTTTTAGCATAAAGCAATAAATTATATTTAAAAACTTGTATATTACTAGTTAAATGCTGTGTGTATATATATATATATATAAATCTAGCATTCCTCATGTAGTAAGACTGCTGCTATGACTTCAGGACATGTGATCTTCATTTTTCAAAACAACTATTGCCCAGAGTCCCAGAGGGCACGTACATTTGCAATATCCATCAGTCACCCTGTCAAAGTCATAAAATATTTCCTGTCCCTCTTGCAAATTTCAAAACATCATCACAGCAGGATTGTAAACACCCATGACAGTCATATTTACAACATGATATTTAAATGTAATGACACACATAAGAATTTCTTTATCACAAATTTGTTTCCCTGAGACGTTTGAGTCTTCCTGTTATTATGGAAAACAGCATTCAAGGGTGAACACACCGTTAGAAGCAGTTTCAACTGAAAAAGACAACCTATTCAAAACTATATAAATTTCCATCAAAGGATACAATCAAAACAATATCATAGGAATACATGTAAATTCCGTGTATTAAGCCATTTAGTTGTTGGACATAGAGAGCTTCACGATTGGATGGAACTTCACCCAGACGATCCAGGTAGACACACAGAAGCCTTGCGCTTCCCTGGCCTGGGAGCCCTTCAGCGCTGCTTCTCCCAGGCACTGAGAAGCTGTGTCAGCCCTGATGCCCCTGCTTTGCCTCCCAGGCTGATTTCTGTGCTCATGAATACAAACCATCAACAAAGGAAAAGGCAAACAATAAAGGTAGCGGTAAAAAGTTGTTTCTGCCTTCAGACAGAAGTTGAAGCCATTTCTAAAGGAATCCAGCACATCTGAAGTGCACCGCTCCTCACCATTTCAAACAAAGGAGAGAAGTAGCAATAAATATATTCTGCAATTCAGCTTCTATGTTTATGAACACTGATAGAAGTGACTAAGCAGTATTGTTGACTTTACACATCTTAAATATGAGTGATTAACTGACGACATCTCTGGAATTGCATGTAATCAACAGGTCCTATGTCTGTTTCCAAACATCAAAATTCACAGTATTCAACAAGTCATAGATGGAACCTCTAGGAAGACCTTAGCTCCAGTTCAGTTCTATCACTGGGTAAACTTCATACGTCTTTCTTAATTAAGTTGTGCTTTAGAATGTCAAAACAGAGGGGCACATGTTACACAGCACCGCAGAGATGTCCACACTGAACTCAGCAGCCTTTCCCGGGGAGGTTTCTGAAATCTGTCCGTGAGTTCTGGGTCTTGTGTTCATGTTACTATACCCTGAATATCTCTACTGAAATATCACACTTCCGGAAGGAAACAAGGTTAGCAAACAATAAGCACACATACCTGTTCCATCACTTCCCTGAGAATGAAAACTTTTCCTTTTAAAAAGCAAATTACAAATTCCAATACACATATTCAGATAGAGCTGGTGGATCCAAACATAATTAACATAATTAACTGAAGTCTGTTTTGTATCAAAAATGACCTGAGATGACTGAGTCATATTCTGTCCCATACAAATATTCAGTGACTGAGAATTAGATGAATTCATAGGAAATTTCATCACACAAGAAGTGATTTAAAAAGCATACAAAAGAAAGAAAATTTAAATGCAATCAAGAAAAGACAAAAAAAAAAGCTGATTGTAAGGAACAACTTCTTTGCACTGAGACAGCTCAGACAGTGAGAACAAAATGATCCTTCTGGTTTCACTGTGACGGGAGGGCTCCGTGCTGAAAGTTCGGAAGTGAGCACTTTTGAAAAGTTAAGATGACTGTTGGGATGTGAGTCCAGGCACAAAATGCTTCCCTTCCCAGTGTGCAGTCTTCTCTTAAAAGCCGCCTTTTACACTGGGAGAGTGCTGATTCACTGACTGGCAGTGTACTTTTATTTTGGCCGATTTGGTAGTTTAATAAATAGTATTTTGGTCAAAGAATGCATCTGTCAGCTTAGAGTTGATGGGCCTAAAGTTGCTGTTGAAAAAGACATTCATTTGCTTATTTCTGTTACTTCTTACTAACTTCTAGCATAATAAATGCCATTTGTATGGTCTAAAAGATTTAGAAATATTTTGCTCCCTTTTTGGTCAATAGGGTTAACTGTATACTTTTAAAAATACCTTCAAATAAATAACTTCTCTTTTCTTACCAAGGTGTGACCTCTGAATACTATTCTTTTCTACACCATTTGAGATGGTTCAAGCTTTTCACCCTATAGCTTGGTTTATTCCTAGCTACTGGCTTCTGTCACAATGAAAATGTGTGACCATAGGCCTGTGTACAAATAAAGATGTGCCCATTCCACACATGAAAAAGACATAAAAAATAACTCTGCAGGTTCAAATGAAGCCAGAATAGAAACCAAATTTTTCCTGGCTGAAATCAACAGCATCGCAGCCTTATGATTTCACATGTAAATTTTACACGAATGAATTTGGTTGAAGGCCCAAACTGAAATTTTCATTGCTATATTCTCATCTGTTGCTTTAAATTACAGTGTATTTGTAATAATTAATTTGGCTTAAAGACAAGGATTCATTGGCAGTTTTCAAAGGCATTAGTCCAAGGGAATTTGGATATATAATTTAGGTATTAAACATACTCACTGTAAAAATACTATGAATTCACACTGAGACTTTTCCATCCTATACAAGATGTTGTGTTTCAAGCACTGTAAATATAGTGAACTAAATTCTATTTGATAATACTAAAATAATACTACTTGATCATCATACATCAATGTAAATATAGAATTTAGTGAGAAGTAAATAAAAAGCATAAATAATTTCAGCTTTCAGGTGACTTACATAGAATTAAAATGTTAAGTAGCTAGAAGTACAGTCTGATTTCACAATAATTTCTTGATATTATACCAGTTATACGAAGCCAATTAGATTTTAGCCCAACAAGAATCTAGAGAATTTTCATCATAAATTGTCCCTACACAGGAATGGGCAGTTTTGGCATCCTGAGTTCTCTTTTCTAGACACGTCTCAATGAATAAAGAAGAAATTTATATTTTTATTATATAACTTATTTTCATTTCAAGTTCTTAAACAATAAAAACTTAAAACCAAAGTAGGCAATGTTAGTTACAAGGGACTCAGAATAAAGAATGTCGCATCTCTTTCATAGACTATGACTCTTGAAATTGCTCTAAAAACACTATGAGTTTGATTAGCAGCAAAGCATTAGCCTAATGGAAACCTCCCTCCTCCCCTTACATATGTATGTACGTATAAATTTACTATAGGTCAGTATCTTCTATCAGTCCAAATTAAATCCTACAATTATTCTCAGAGGCTGTGCAAGGTTGCAAATACTGTCTACGCTGTCTTAGGGCTCAAGACCACTAGCACCCGAGTGGTTGAGAGAAAACCAATCCTTTCATGAAAGCAAACAAAAAACTACAAAATCAATCATATAGTCTGAATTCCTTTTAAGAGCAGAAAAATTGAGGGCTCAGTGAATCACCCAATATATTAACTATTCTGGGTCCTATAATTTTATCTAAAACTATTTTTTATATGTGGAAGGCTAGATGCCTTTACAAAAATAGTTTCAGCAATTCTAAAAATATAAAATATTCCATTGAAAGATAGGACAAGTTTTTTTTTGTTTTGGTTTGAACTTGGAGAACAGTTCGGCGAGGAGTGGGTTTCCTTCTCACAGGTGAATTCTGCAGCATCTTCTCCCAGGAGCACGCTGACAGCTCTGTCATCCTGCATCTAACGCACCCCCGGGATCAACCTCAAGGAAGGGGCCCTGCTGGCACCGAGGCAGGCTGGTCTTCTCTCTTCCACACTCCTGTAGCAGCTCCCCACCCCTGGGCATCTTGCAACAGTGCCTCAAGTCCAGAACATGAACTTGACTGCGGAAACCACGTCCATTTTAAAATGCAGCATTTTCATCACTTGGCTGGGTGATTCTTGGTGCCCCAGGGATAGGAGTGATACCTGGAAGAGCCAGAAGTGGAAAGAGTTAGCTACAGCCTCAAATATTTCAGTTCACACATTCAATTTCAAAAGCAGTAGCTCAGGTATATAAGTAAACAAATCACATGGAATAAAAATGTGATTCTGAACAGGACAGAATGGGGAGATTGTCAGAAAGCTGCCTTTTGCTGAAGTCCACTGCTAACACTGTCTTTCTCAAACTACAAACTCAGTGGGAACTAATAACCTTTTAGAGTGGAAAAATCACCTCTCCAAAGTAGCCTGTATCTTAAAAGCCTATTGCACATGTTCAACAGTTAACTGGAAGAAAAAGCAATGCAAGCTGATTCGATGTAGTTTTTTAAAAATCTCAACACTTATTTCATTGTCACAAAATAAAATGTTAATGCTTACCCCTAAGTATACAAGGATGGTAGGCTGGTCATCTCTTCTCTTACAAAATGCTTTTACTCTCACAAACAACACTGATCAATTTCAGGCACACCAGGATGTAACATTCTGGTAAGGAAGCGAACTTTTAATGTGTGTAAGAAGTAATCAATCAGACAAGGCTGCAAATGATCATGAGTAGGGCCCACCTGGGGCTGGGCCAGCTTGTTGAACCTTGTTTCATTTTCTTACACAGCTGTCTTCAGCTCAACTATGTACTACCCCCTCTTCCTAAAGTCCTCATTCTGGCTAGGGTCCCTCACAGCTGTTTCTGTTTCTGCTACCATTTTCTTTAACTAATGCAGCATTTTGTGCCTGAGACATTCTCCCTCCTGACTGCCCAAGCCATCTTACCCATTATTTAAACATTTCTCGGTAACTTCCCCAAAGACAGCTAATAGCTAGAGTCCTGAGACTCTGTTTGAGAATCGCATCTCTCGGTCTCTAACTAAACATAAACTCCATGATCTAAGCTGAAAATGCACCACATCTTGGCTTAAAGCTGTAGCTGTTGTCTGGATGCTTTTGACACATGTGTCTAAGTTTGAAGGGACAGTCTTAAATTGTAAATTTGAGTTATACAGGACTTAGCACGTAATTCTCTGGCCATGGTAATGAACCAAGATCATTGTATAATATTTTGCAATGATGACAATGATGATTAAGAGGATGATGGGAACAGTAGCAGATCTGCATAAATACTGGTGGAAGAGCTAAAACAATGCTTCCTATTTCTAACCATATATCTCGGGCACGTATTCTCAGTTTGTGTTCCAAGTAAAGGCTGAAGAATTACTGGGGTGGACAAAGTCAGCAGACTAATTTCCTACAGTGCACTTCAAAGTCTTTAATATATTAATACCTGTTAACATTCTCCAAAAATGGAAAAACATACACTCAGAGTTTCCCAAATATATTTGGTCATGGAACTTTATTTTTCAGGGAGCACCTATTAACATCTTTGAGGATATTGGCTATTTACAAAACCGATTTGGGAAAATACACTCTACTGATTATAAGTAGTAATTCTAAATACCTCTGTATGTCCTGTGATGTTTAGCATCATCTATACTTTGACTATGGAAAAATCGTGACTGTCTCAGCTGATCTGATTCATATATGGAATTCTGTGTGTTTTCAGCTTCTGAGGTCGTAGGTGTCTATGTAGAGCCTGATTTACTTCTTGGAAATTAATTGGGGACACCAGTAAACAAGTAATGGCTTTAAGCACTACCATGGGTTATTTTTACTAGTAAACCACGAAAACTCTCCCAGTGATATATTCTATCATTGCTATTAGAAACTGAAGAATGTCACGGCCATGTGGCTGTTTAAATGCATTATTCATTTTAACTTGGAGCACTTTAAGAAAACTTCATGTCATAACCATCATATATAATGCTTTATCTTGATCAGTTAAATCATGTTGTCATATTGTATTCACAATTCTGAAAATAACTGAATAATTTCACCTTCATTATTAAGCATCTCATTGTGTATTTACCATAATAAGAAAACCTGCAATGTCTTTTAATACAGGAATATGTCTTGGAAAGTAGAAGTAGTATTTGATTTTTTTAAAAACTCAATAATAATAGAATTGAAAAGGATAACCATACATTTGAAAGTTAGACTGAAATTATTATTTCTATAAAGGGAAAAATAAGACCTCTTGTAAGAGCCTCCCCAAGTTCCTTACACTGTTACTTAGTTGATTTTCTGCAAAAATTTGAACTCATAGCCCATGATCCTGAGTCTCTGAGAAAATGCAGATGTAACAAAGGTAAGTATGATTTTTGCCCCACCACAAGCAAGGGCACTTGAAATAAGAAGTTGCCAAACTCAAGAACAGAGACACTCACACCATCCATGAAAGGCTGGATGTATTCAGATCAAGAGTAGAAAATGAACGATCCAAATCCCTCCAGGACGGTGGGAGCAGAGTGATGATGGAGAGGCTGATTTCTATTAACAATATGCCTTCATTTCTCTGAAGTTACAAATCACAGCAGAACTAAACATACAAAGGTAGAATTTTGGAAATACAGTGTCAAGCCAAAAGAGCAAGCAGCTGAATAATCTTATGTGTGATTCATAAGAATAACTTGTTGAAACAGAAGGGAAAAAAGGCTGGAAACTGAACTAAAAAAGACACTGTCCAAAAACAGAATCTAATTTCCATACAATGACTGTAACAGGTTGTTTTTAAGACCACTTTCTCTGGGAAAGACTTTGAGAATAATTTAAACAGTGGTCACCAGATAGCTTCATCAGCTGGACAGAAAGGCTGCATCTCCAGGCAGAAAAGGCCACTTTGGGAGAACAAACCCCACAGGACCGTGCCTCCTATAGCAACTTTAGCCATACAGGATGTGTTAACTGGTTGCTCACGGTCGATCTGATGATTCAGTTACCAGTGGGCTCCTCAACAAAGTCCAGAGACAATTCATTTATAGTAGACACTGGCAGTGCCCATATCCCCTCATTCAAACCCCTTCAAAATATGCTGGCCTGACTTCCAAATGCGAGCATCTGCACTCCTTTTCCTGAGGATTTCTCTGGCCTCTAGAATCTGCTTTGTCCACTCTTACAGGCCAGAAATGCCAGGAAACTAATGTCCCCTGGGGAAAAAGGCCTCCAACAAGGGCTGATGGGAATCAGAGATCAGTATCCCAGCTCCCTCAGCCCTGGAGCACCCAGATCCCCAGTGGGATCATGTTCAATTGTGGTTCAATTGCCACAATGGTAATTTGCTTGAAAATGAAATCTTCATTGAGTTCTTCCATACCTACCAGAGTTTTCTGGGATTGCCTCTCAAATAAACTAATGTAAAGGCAGCTTTTGGCAGGAAAGAGCTCTCTGCAGGAGGTCCCATTGTCTGGTCACTAAACTTAAGTCAGGCACCCCCATGCCCTGCTCAATCCCAGCCATAGAGCACCGTTCAAATCTTTTGATCACACAATGTCTTGTCTAACATGTTGGTTGCTTCCTAGATCAAAGAAGTAGAAATGGAGACTAAGTGATGAACAGATGACCAGATCTCTTTCCTAGCTTCCCCTTCTGTCAACTTATGAACAAACTATGTGAAAAAGACGGCATCTAAAGAAAAATCACAAGCGGTCAACAAGCCTGCATATTGGGGTGTGGGGAGGGGAGAGAAATGACTGACTCCCATCTCAATGATTTAACTGAGGTCACTTCCTTTTTCCCTTGAAAACATTCATGATCGAGTGACACTTTGGAGTTGTTTTATGTAGACACTAAGTCCACAATCTCCCCAGACTGCCAGCATTCGAACAAAAGGCAACTGTCCTTTCTACCAACATTTGTCACTCTTCAGTATTGATTTGTGAGAAGCAAGCTGCCGGACATGAGTTTGGTAGCAGATTTTGACGCCCAACATGGGGCTGCACTCTCTCAGTGTTCAGGGTCTTCTGGGCTTCCTGGGTGGCAGCTTCTGGCGGTGGGGACACACAGGGTCGAGTGTAAGTGCCAGCCGCCTGTGGCAAGCTGTCCAGAAGTGGGTTCTTAGGAAAGTCCCAGCAGTTGTTGGAACTATTTATCCTGGGGATTCTGTCCATCTGTCCCCTGCCCAGCACTGGCTGCCTATTTTCACTTACGGTTGGGGGGGATGAATTCTAAGTTCTAAATTGAACTTTAATATTTGAAAGCAAACCCTGGATCTCATCTGTTAGAAGTAAAATTGTCATACCCACTTTCCTCTAGGACTTCTTCAATCACAGTCTAAAATCGAAAAAAAAAATCAGGTTAGTATTGAATTAAAAGCAACAAACTGGAATCACTCAGAGGCGCTGCAGAAACCTCACCTGCATCTGTTCATAAGTGATGCCCTCCTCCAGAGCAAAGCTGGTAGGCAGACCTGAAACAGAGAAACTATTGCAAGTCTGGCACTTGGTTCATGTTTTCTCAGTTGCATTTTATTGGCAATTACAAGCAGGCAGCGAGACAGGTCAGTTTCTTAATGATGAAGACAAGTACTTAGAAACACATTCCAAATCGTCTTGGCTTTGAATACTCAGATGCGTTGTTTCTCTTCCTTTAATAGCTTTCTGCATTTGGGGCGGCCATCAAAAAATAATACTCAAGATTTAAAGGCGTCAGATAAACTGGCCAATTAAGGTGGGGTGTGTGAGTGTGTATGGGTGTGTGTGTGTCTTATGAACAGGAAAGGAGTGACTCTAAACACGAACAACCTGAAAGGCAAAGAAAAGATTAAGAAACTGTCCCTCATCCACAAGACAAAAAGAGTGGAAATGTAATAGCAAGGATAAATTCTTAGTGGAGGAAGTACCAGCCAGTGAACGACAACAAAGATCTGACCCCTTCCGTTGGCTGCCAGGAGGGAAATATAATACATTTAAAGCTAGAGGACAAGATTTCTTTTCCTGTTTAGTCTGAGTATCATATGCCAGCGCTTAACATACTCCAGTGCCACCCAAAGCAGTGTTGACCATATTCCACTCAAATCAATCAACACGTGGAGGCCAGGAGCTCCCCTGACACTCAAGAGAGAGAAGAGAACCCGTTGAAGGCTAAGGGCAGGCATGAGGATGTGAATCCTGGCACCATGTTTTTTAAGCCTGGCTTAAAGCCCAAAGTGCTACATGGTTCTGCTGTCTTCCCTTTTGCCCAGCCTGCTGTGACGAGGGACACACAAAGTCTGCTCTGGGGTGGTGTGTCCAGTTTCTAGGAAAACTTGTCAAGTCCCTCTCTGACCACTGAGAGATTTCAACCAGAGCTCTTCCCTCATCAGAGCTGCTGCTGTCAGAAATCTGGCCTGTGACTGACTGAACTGCCCTGGGGGATACTTTTAAAAGCAAGTGACTTTTTCCATTCTGAGTCTGTTTCTCTTTTGTAAATAAGTTCAGCTGTCTCATTTTCTTTTTAGATTCCACATACAAGTGATATCATGTGATATTTGTCTTTCTCTCTCTGACTTACTTCACTTAGTATGACAATCTCTAACTCCATCCATGTTGCTGCAAATGGCATTATTTTAAAATCTTTTTATGGCTCAGTAGTATTCCACTGTATATATATGCCACATTATAGTAAGTGAAGTCAGTCAGAGAAAGAAGAATAATGTATGATACCACTTATATGTGGAATCTTAAAATTTATACAAATATTTACAAAACAGAAACAGATTCACAGACACAGAAAACAAACTTATGGCTACCAAAGGGGAAAGGCTGGGGAGAGGGATAAATTAGGAGTATGGCATTAACAGATACACACTACTGTATATAAAATAAACAACAAGGATTTACTGTACAACACCGGGGACTATAGTCAATATCTTGTAAACCTACAATGGTAAAGGAAAAGAATCTGAAAAGGAATATATTTATATATATATATATATATATATATATATATATATATATATATATATATATATCTGAATCACTTTGCGGTACACCTGAAATTAACAAAATATTGCAAATCAATGATACTTCAATTAAAAAATAAATGAAAACAAATGACTTTAGACAACAGTTTATCTGGATCACATACATTTCTCAGGGGCTATTTTAAATGAAATTCTGCCTGCCCAGGTTAGCTTTATCCCAGGAATCCAAGTCTTAGGGAAAGTCTGATAATTATTACATGAAATGATTTGCCTAAATTAGGCAACAACAAAAGCACACCAGCAATGAGTGATGTTCTTGGCTGTGGGAATGGCAGGTTTTCATTTAACCCTTAAAGGTTCACTTCTGTTTCTGCCCCAATGAGGGACATAACTGTAGTTTACAGGGATTCAAAAATTATGCAGAATTCTACAGCCTCAGAGTAGCCTGAAGATCTCTTCTGAGAGTCACACGACACAAGGAGAGTTAAACTATGCTCAGCCCATAAGCATACTGGCTAAGCATATGTTATGTATCTACACTGATCCTTGCAATAATCCTAAGATGCACATAACATTTTTATCCCCATGTTACAGGCAAGAAAACTGGGGTTCAGCGAGGTCAAATAGTTTGCTCAAGGTCAGCTACTAAGTGACTGAGCTGAGATTTGAACCTAAGCTTCTAGGTTCACAGAGTATGCACATTTAATCCCTAAGTTACATTGCCCCTCTATGTGAGATTTTTCCAAAAAAAAAAAATTAAATATGTTTGATATGATTCTTCAGGTAAGTTTCAAATTTTCTGTCTTACTCAAACACTTCCTTTCTGCTTTTTCTCTCCCTGGATGCTTTTGGGCATTGGATTCCCCAGCATCAGGTAAGAAGAAATAAAAGGAAATACAATTTAACCACATGGATTTTGTTTGCTTCTGGTATTAATGAATGATCAAGGAAGCTGTCCCAAGTGGGTAAAGTAAATCTCAGGGAATGGCCCGATTCCTACTGCACGTCCCTCTCAACTACCATCATAGATAATAAGTATAAGATCTATTTCCATTTTAAATCAAAGATAATCTTTTGAGGATAGCTGTTGATCCAAAAATCTCTTTCTTTTTTCTTTTTTTTAATTGAGTTATAGTCAGTTTACAATGTTGTGTCGGTTTCTGGTGTACAGCACAATTCTTCAGTCATAAATGAATATACATATATTCATTTTCACATTGTTTTTCACCATAAGCTACTACAAGTTCTTGAATATATTTCCCTGTGTTATATACAATAGAATACTACTCAGCCATAAAAAATGACAACATAATGCCTTTTGCAGCAACATGGATGTTCCTAGGGAATGTCATTCTAAGTGAAGTAAGCCAGAAAGAGATAGAAAAATACCAATCTGTTTCTTCATGAAAGCCAGACTCCTGTGTTGAAGACCATTACCTGTTGAGTTATTTGAGGACAGGCTGTGTTCACTTGATGAATGATGCAATAAATGGTAATCTGCTGTGAAAAAGCTGGGCTCAATTGGTTCTCGAGATCCCTGGGATAACTGAAACAGAAAAAGTAAAACTGCGTCTTATTTCACATTCAGGGTCAAGTGACATGAGACCTCCGTGCGTGTCTCCGCAAGAGGGACTGGGGCTCTTCGGCTGTCAATCTCTCTGACACAGATAAAGACCCATCTTCTTCCTTTCAAAAGGACTTATAAGAGGGGAGGGTGTAGCTCAAGTGGTAGAGCGCATGCTTAGCATGCTTGAGGTCCTGCGTTCAAGGCCCGGTACCTCCTCTAAGAATAAGTAAGTAAATAAACCAAACTACCTCCCCCAACCACCATCCCCACCATCCAGAAAAAAAGGACTTATAAATTAGAGGCAGGCAAATTACACTGAAAGCAAGCAGACAGCTCCCTTGTCAGGTGAGTCACACACACACACACCCTATACTTTACAGTCTTATGAGAACAAAATTAAAATGGATAGAAAAATAATGGCATGGGGTCTGGAATGCCAAAATGTTATTTTATCAGGCGTGGGAGGAATAAACTCCAATTATTCAACAGAACATTATGTATAGAGCAAATCTATGCTTTTTCATGTATCTGCTTTGAAAATGCCTTCTTGTCCGGCCAAGGCAAACAAGTTTTTTAATACATCTTTCTGAATCACCATTAATTAACTTTAATCTCCACACATTAATTCTCAACACTGCAAAGGAAAGAGGAGTTCACTAAAAGCCAGAATTTATTAAAGTTCCAATCATTTAATTCCCCTCTATATAGTTGAATTTTTTTAATGAAATTTTCAACTTCCTTTCAACTTTCATTTTAACCAGCACTTAGGCTGGCCAAGTTTTGTGCCTGTGTAATAAAATATGCTTTAAAAATGTCGATTCATATTAACAAACCAGAAGTAAAAGGAACAATTTAGACTATGCCACAGTAGTTACCTTGGATTCACATCCTCTGTTCATTAAATAAGGAAGCTTGAAATGAGGTGCTGAGATCTAAACTTGCACAAAGAAGGATGCTAAAGCTATGAAGACCAACGTGGCTTTTATAAATTATTTTTTTAACATTTTTTATTGATTTATAATCATTTTACCATGTTGTGTCAAATTCCAGTGTTCAGGACAATTTTTCAGTCGTTCATCGACATATACACCCTCATTGTCACATTTTTTTCTCTGTGAGTTATCATAACATTTTGTGTATATTTCCCTGTGCTATACAGTGTAATCTTGTTTATCTATTCTACAATTTTGAAATCCCAGTCTATCCCTTCCCACCCTCCACCCCCCTGGTAACCACAAGTCTGTATTCTCTGTCTGTTTAAAAATTATTTTTTAAAATAATTTTATTGTGGTATAATTTCTGTACAGTAACCTACACATATTTCAGATGTACAATTTGATGAATTTTGATACATGGATACACCGAGGAAACCATCACCACCTAAACTTTCCATCATTCATGGAGAGGGGCAAATTTCCAACTCCCAATTTATCCCTTCTCACCCTCTTTACCAACATGGTTTTCAGAAGCTCTGCAGAGGGGGCACTGGAGCTGAACCCCAAAGGCTGGATATGGGTGGACACAAGGAAGCCAAGTAGACATCCAGGTGGGAGGACTTCGAGGGCAGAGGCTGGGCGTTGCACATTAGAGGCAGAGTGATACAGGGCTAGGACATTAACCCAACATTCTGGAGGCATGGGTATTTAGGCTGAAGAGAGGAAGGCAAGTGCTGTTCATTCACTCAGGGAGTATTTTTTAAACGAACTCTTGTGTTCCATGCACAGCTCCAAGCAACAAAAACAACCAATGGTGGCCAAAAATCGTATTCTTGGAACTGACTGCCTAATTAGAGAAAAATGTGTCTGTGAAATACCCGCCTGGATATATGTAAAATTGCAACTGAGCTGAATGCACTGAAGGCCAGGCCGGTTGTTCTAGGAAGTCACAGATAGACTTAACTGAGATAGGGAAGGCTTTCCCGAAATAATGCTTCTGCTGAGAGACAGAATAATGAGCAAGAGTGAGTAAAGGATGGAGTGGGCAGAACATCACGGGCAGAGGAAAGAGTACGTGCAGGCTGGGGAGGAAGCAGCATGGTAGGTGGGCCCTGTGTCCCGTGAGGAGACAGCAAAGGGTGAGAGTGGTACAAAGTGAGGGTGGGGAGAGGGGTAAGGCTGGGACCAATCAGGACATGAACATTGTGGTGAGAATTTTGGCATTTTATACTCAGACCCATGAACAGTGTGTGTGTGTGTGTGTGTGTGTGTGTGTATGTGTGTGTGCATGTGTGTGTGTGAGATAGAGAGAGAGAGACAAAGAGAGAGAGAGATGACCACATTCTGTTTTAAAAGGATCACTCTGGATGCAATATATATGTAAGAGTCTGAATGGGGCTGGGGGTTTGGTGTGAATGCAGACAGATCATGAGGAGGCACCTGCAGAGAGCGGAGGCCAAGGCAGCTGGACCCGGTGTCAGATGGGGAGGCAGGAAACTGGAAGCAAGTGATTAAGAACACTGCCAACGTCTGGCAAAACCGACTGGAGAAGACATCCAGATGGCCGACAAGCACATGAAAAGAGGCTCAGCATCAACAATTGTTAGAGAAATGCAAATCAAAACTACGATGAAGTATCACCTCACACCGGTCAGAATAGCCATCGTTCAATAGTTCACAAATGACAAATGCTGGAGAGGGTGTGGAGAAAAGGGAATGCTCCTTCACTGCTGGTGGGAATGCGGTTTGGTGCAGCCACTGTGGAAAACAGTATGGAGATTCCTCAAAAGACTAGGAATAGACCTACCATATAATGCATTAATCTCACTCCTGGGCATATATCTGGAGGAAAACAGAATTCAAAAAGACACATGCACCCCGATTTTCTAAGCACCACTATTTACAACAGCCAAGACATGGAAACAACACCAATGTCCATCGAAAGATGACTGGATAAAGAAGATGTGGTATATTTATATAAAAGAATACTATTCAGCCATAAAAAAGAAAAATAATGCCATTTTCAGCAACATAGATGGACCTGGAGAATGTCGTTCTAAGTGAAGCCAGAAAGAGAAAGGAAAATACTGCTTGATATCAGCTTATATGTAGAATCTAAAAAAAAAAAGCACATGAATGAACTTATCTACAAAACAGAAACAAACTCACAGACATAGAGAACAAACTTAAAGTTATCAGGGCTTCAAGGGAGTGGGAAGGGATAAATTGGCATTTTGGAAATTGCACCTCTTGGGGAGTGCTGGTAATGTGAGCTGTCATGAGTGTGGCAGTAGTTTCATGGGTGTAGACATCTATCAAAATTCATCAAAGTGTACATCTGAAATATGTGTAGTTTACTGTATAGGAACCATACCACAATAAAAGTTGCTTTTTAAAAAAAAAAAAAAAAAAAAAGGAGATCAGCAAAGGAAGGGTGCCAAGACATCAGACTAGGTGGTAACCAGGAGGAAGGAATGGCTACTGAAGATCAAATAGTCTTACTTAATAACAGGAGCAATTACAGCCACTAGTTGGTGCTTACTGCATTCTAGATATATTTGATGTTCTATTTGGTCCTTACAACTAACCTGTAAGGTAGGCATTATGCCCACTTTACACATGAGGCATCTGGGATGTAAAGTAATTTGCTCCTAAGTGGCAGGGCCAGGGCTATCATATCAAAGGCCAAGGAAAACCACCTGCACGATTAAGACCCTCATGTGTTAAAAAGGTAGGAGATGCAAGAGATAAAGTGGAACAGCTGGTGGTGACCGCATGATTTGAAGACCGAGCAGAAGGAAAACGGATGATGCCAGTGATATTTGATGCAAAGAAAGGAGGAAGATGGTGAGTTCAAGCCTGGACATACCAGATGGCAAGTAAATGTTCACCCGGCAGGTGGAAATCTGGGTGATACAACAGAAGCTTTCTAAGCAGTGGCCTCTCTGGCCAGCTGAGGCCACAAGGTGGGTCAGCAGTCCCAGACCAGCACTGTGGGGCCCTCTCTTGGCTCATGAATATTGAGCTGAGGGGCACCACCCGTCTTCAGCATTATGTTCTGCTTGGAAGAACGTGTACGATCCTCCTTCTGAACTGATATAAAAGGGCTCTTCTGCTCTGAACAAACAACTACAGTTCCAAAGGGCAAATGGTTGTGTGTGCTTTTGAACTAAACTGGTCACTATTAAAGAGAAAAAAAAAATCACTGTCACCACCCTTCCCGCCAAACACACTGATGTCGAGCAAATAGTGAACAATTTTACCACTTTATTAGTCAACTGAGAACACAGTTACTTTCTGGGCAAAAAACTAAATAGAAGAAAACAGAGAGAAACTACAAATGTAATCCTCATTTAATTCCCCAATCTGTATCTTCTTTTCATATCATAAAATAAGGTTATCTTTGCTGTGGGACAACTACATAAACGACGTCGAAGCTAATCAACTGAGGGACTCGGAAGGAAATTAAGCCAAAATGAATGAGATTAAGTGTCAGAAGTGAGAAAAGTTTCAGCACTTTTCTCATCACACTTCACTCGCCAGGCCTCTGATCTTTCTTTCTTTAGGTTTTCCTTGTCCTCTTTCACTGAATTATATAACATGTTAAGTCACAAAGTATTACCTTTTTTTTCTTTCATTTCTTCTAACCTACAGCTTCTTTCTATTAGGTTTTTTAGGCTTTTGAGGCCACTTTGTTAACACAAATGTCAGTATTTACACTCACTAATTTCTTATACTCAAATCTTAGAGGCTGATCAGATGCAGGTCCAAGCGTTTACTTATAGTAAACTTCACAGACGGTGCTACGCACGTGCATGAGGAAGCATGGGATGCCCGGCTGTCCCTCTTTAGTGATGGCAGCAGCCAAGGAGGGTCATGTCTAGACCCATCACTTCTTTTAAGGGGCTGCAGAATGACAATATTTTTACACCTTCAGTACTTATTAGCTGAATGAGTTCTGTAATGAGAGAATTTCCTTCCATCAACATAGTTACCCTGAGACAGAATTCACAAGGGAAAGGCAGAATAAATGTTTGACTCTTTCCTTCTGTAAACAATTTTTGAAATAAGGTGTTGGTCACTCACTGTCTTCCAAAGGTAACCAGTAAGGGATTTCCTTTCTTTTTTCCACTATCATTAAACATTAGTTGGTGCCTTTGATCCACTGTGGTTATTATTCTCTTCGATGCTCTAATTATCCAACAGAGAGCAGTGGGCTCCTGAGTCCTCTGACACAACCTCGGGAGCCCTGGACAGCATCCCAGTCCTGCACCCTGTGATGTTAAGATATTCCAGCCTAGTCTCATTCAGTTTCTGCTCTAGAGCTGCCAATGGATGCATTTCTAAAGCTGTGGGTTCAGAGGGAGCACACCGCTGCTTGCTTAGTTTCTAAACAATCTTAATGAAATTTTTGGAAATATGAATATTTTTAAAAGATAAGATTTATCATGAATTCATACTCATTCATATTGATCTTTCCAATTCTAATTTGAATTAATACCTTCTATTTTGTCTCTGCTGCTTTTCTCTCCCGTGCTGAAAACCTGGTCCTCAGAGACCCTATCCAGTTACTCAGATGCTTTATTTCTCCTGCAATTCTAGCCAAGGTTGAGCAGGCTGGACTGAAGATACCTCAGGTGAGTCAAAAAAATAAAGAGCTTCATTTTTCGGAAAAGGGCTCGTCCATGTTTTGGCTCATCTTTATACCCCGGGTCTCAGGCGGTTCATAAGTAAGGCACAGTCATCCCATGAAAACACCTTCAGACTGCAGGTGCAGAGTCCCTGTATTTCACGGGGAGATTCAGAGGGGGAGGTGGAAACTGAGTGCACTTCGTGTATTGTCACCACTGCTCCACGGCCATGGTGTGGGACAGCTGTGGCAGTCAAAGGCTAATGGGCCTCTCCTCTGTGATGGCACAGTGGATGAAAAAGCCATCTCTTAACAAAACCCGTTGCTAAAGACTACATCACAAAGGGGGAAAAACAGGTCACAAATGCCTCATTTAGGTTTCAGACTAGGGACAATTTGGCTTCTTTCTGCTCATGGAGAAGTGTATAAATGTATCAATACTTACATAGCAATGAAGAATGGAACCAGCATAGGCCATGTTAGACAGCGTGCAGGTGCACCAACCTAGAATCTATTTGATGCTCAACTTAACCATCAGGCACCTACCAGGCACTGGGTATGACCCTAGGGAATCAAAGATGAACAAGACATACTCACTGCCTTTGGAGAAATGGTAATGCGAGTCTGTTTGAATGATGAGCTACTTAAAACAACAGTAAGAGTGAAAACGCATAGAGAAAGGGGAGAGTAATTCTTGATGAGGAAACAAGGTTTCAGTGGAGGAGCTGGTTAACATGCCAAGCAGAAGCTTTCTTTAGCTCACAGGCGGCGAGGCCTGCCTCCCTGATCGTAGGGTTTCATAAGGGCGTGAACCACCACGAGCTTAAAATATCAGACAAGGGGGAAGAGCATCCTTCAGAGGGTAACTTAATCTGCCTCTCAGCCAGGTTGGAAGCAAAAATGATCCTGTGTCCCTACAGATGTCAAACAGGACAAAGGGACTTCTGTCACCAAGTTGTACTAACCAGAGATAAGCAATTTTCCTTCTGCCTGGTTGGCTTAACCAGCTGGTGATTCGGTTTCCTTATTTAAGAATAGAAATATCTACCAACACCCACAGTCTAGGAGACTGCAGAACATCGATTATGGAAAGAACCTTAGAAATGGTTCATTTCATCCTCATAGCTGAGAAAAATAATGGCCTCAGATGGTTAGCTGACTTGTTCCAAGTTGCAAAGCTAAAATCAGGGGTTTGTTGAAGAATATCCTAATAAAGATTGGACTAGAAATGTCTAATGTGTATGTGTCTGTGTGTGTGTGTGTGTGTAAGAGATATTAAATTATATATATATTATATATTAAATATATATATATATGCAATTAGATATATTTAATAACTTTTTTAGGAAAACTTGCAATAATATTGAAAGAACATTCTATTACTCTTCTGAGACTGATGGCTTCAGAAATGAAGGCGAGAAAATTAGAGGCAAAGGCATAGCCTTGATTCATTATCTTCAGCGAAGCTACAGTCTGAATCTTTGTGTCCACACTGAAGTTGTATGTTGAAACCCAACCCCTGAGGTGATGGTTTTGGGCAGTGGGCCCTTTGGGATGTAAATTGGGCCAGAAGCATAAAGTCCTTATGTAAGTGTTCCTATTTTTAAAAATGCCCATAAAAGGAGGCCTGGGAGAGCTCCCTTGCCTCCTCTCTCACGTAAGGACATCAAGAAGTCGGCAGACTGCAGCCCGGAAGTGGGTCCATGCCGGACCCGACCATGCTGGCACCCTGATCTTGGGCTTCCAGCTTCCACAACCATGAGCAATAAGTTTCTGCTGTTTCTAAACACATCATCTTATGGTCTTTTTACTACAGCAGCCCAAGTGGGCTAAGACAACCATGGACAATGCCCTTTCACAGTGGGCAGAGCTTAAGTAGAGGACGCAAGCTCAGGAGGCAGACAAATTAATTCCTATGGTGTGTTTTTGCTTGGTAGCCAAAAAGAATTCCTGTATGTAGAACACCATACCTTTTTAATTTCAGATTTCAAGTTGCAAGTGTTACTCTGCTGGCTGAAGAGGTTTTTCTCGAATCTCTCTATAACCCTTGTTTTCAAATTGTGGTGCAGAGCTGGAGGAAGCTGCATAAAATGAGAAAATCGTTATCAGCAAGTCATTAGCAATGCATAGCTGACTCCCAGGAACCATTACTGAGGGTCAGTCACGGTACTCCCTGCATGGGACTGAATAAGAATTAAAGTTTTACCCTAACTAGCATGACTTGATGTTACCCTTGTTCATTCTACAATCCAGAAGAAATATATTACTGTGTTCTCTTTCAAAAGGCTAGTTCTACTTATGTTACTGTTCTTTCATTTTATTGATATTATTTTTCATAGAACAACTGAATTATATATTAGTCGCACATATGAATTGAATTAAGTTTGCAAATAACAAGCTTGACATAGAAAGATGCATTATTTGAGATGCTGGAGTGCTTGTATCATTCCCAGAACCATGCTAAACGCTGTAATTTGATCTTTGTCCTGAAGGACTTCATACTATGGACCAGGAAGCCCATATCTGTATTAACACATTGTCAGAAGCCTGCTTGTGAGCACATATGAATCTGCAACTGATCAGAGAGAGAGATCACATGGCAGGGACTAATCTTATCAGGAAGAAAGAGAAATGAACTCATATATATTAGAGCCCAGCCAGCATGACTTAGATTTGATGAGTAAGTAGTAGGAAGTCACAGGTAAGAGTGGAGAAGGGATGGAAAAGTACCAGAAGACACCTTTTTGCTCTAACAATTCCCTACTGTTACCCAACACAAGTTGCCACCTCTCTAATTCAAACACCAAAGGGTGGTTCAACATACACAAATCAAACAATGTAATACATCACATCAACAAGAGAAAGGACAAGAACCACATGGTCATCTCAATAGATGCAGAAAAAGCATTTGATAAAATTCAACACAGATTTATGATAAAAACTCTCAGCAAAGTGGGTATAGGGGGAATAAATCTCAACATTATTAAAGCTATATATGACAAACTGACAGCCAGCATAGTACTCAACAGTAAAAACCTCAAAAAATTCCCACTAAAATCTGGGACAAGACAAGGCTGCCCACTATCACCACTCCTATTCAACATAGTCTTGGAAGTCCTATCCACAGCAATCAGGCATGAGAGAGAAATAAAAGGGATTGAAATTAGAAAAGAAGAGGTAAAAGTGTCACTATATGCAGATGACATGATAATATAAATAGAAAAATCTAAAAGGTCCACACAAAAAAAACTAGAAATAACTGAAGAATTCAGCAAGGTAGCAGATTACAAGATTAATGTACAAAAATTAATTACATTTCTTTACACTAATGATGAACCAAAAGGAAAAGAAAGTAAATAAACAATCCCCTTTAAAATAGCACCCAAAGTAATAAAACACCTAGTAATAAAACTAACCAAGGAGGTGAAAGACTTACACATGGAGAACTATAAAACACAGATTAAGGAAATTAAAGAAGACTATTTTAAAATATTGATTCTTCCAATCCAGGAGAATGGGACGTCTTTCCATTTTTATAAAATAGTCACACTGTCCAAGGCAATCTACAGATTTAATGCAATCCCTATCAAATTACCTAGGACATAGTTCATAGAAGTTGAACAAATCATAATCAAATTTACATGGAACCACAGAAGACCTAGAATTTCCAAAGCATTACTTAAGGAAAAGTAAGAGGATGGAGGAATAACCCTTCCAGACTTCAGAAAATCCTATAGAGTTACAGGCATCAAAACAGCATGGTTTTGGTACAAAATCAGACATATGGACCAATGGAAAAGAATAAAGAGCTCAGAAATGAACCCACAAACTTTTGGTCAACTCATCTTCAACAAAGGAGGCAAGAATATACAATGGAATAAAGACAGTCTCTTCAGCAAATTGTGATGGGAATACTGGACAGCAGCCTGTAAATCAATGAAGCTAAAACAATCCCTCACACTATACACAAAAACAAACTCAAAATGGATCAAAGACTTAAACATAAGACAAGACACAGTAAAACTCCAAGAAGAAAATATAGGCAAAACATTATCTGAGATACATCTCAAAACTGCTCTTACGGCACTCTACTCAAGCAACAGAAATAAAAGCAAGAATAAACAAATGGGACCTAATGAAACTTACAAGCTTCTGCACAGCAAAGGAAATCATAAGGAAAACAAAACAACAACCTACAGAATGGGAGAAAAGTTTTGCAAATAAAATGGACATTGGCTTGATCTCCAGAATATAGAAGCAACTCATATGAATTAATAAGAAAAAAACAAGCAACCCAATCCAAAACTGGGCAAAAGACCTAAACAAGCGATTCTCCGAGGAAGACATACAAATGAACAATGATCATGAAAAAATGCTCCATATCACTAATTATCAGAGAAATGTGAATCAAAATTACAATCAGGTATCACTTCACATCAGGCAGAATGGCCATCATTCAAAACCGTCCACAAATGACAAATGCTGGAGAGGCTGTGGAGAAAAGGGAACCCTCCTACACTGGTTGTGGGAATGCAGATTGGTGCAGCCACTGTGGAAAACAGTATGGAGACTCCTCTAAAGAATAGGAATAGACTTACCGCATGACCCAGGAACCACGCTCCTGGGCATATATCCAGAAAGAAACCTACTTCAGTATGACACCTGCACCCCAATGTTCATAGCAGCATTGCTTACAATAGCCAAGACATGGAAACAGTCTAAATGTCCATCAATAGATGACTGGATGAAGAACTGGTATACTTATACAATGGAATACTACTCAGCCTTAAAAACAGACAACATAATGCCATTTCCAGCAACATGGATGCTACTGGAGAATGTCATACTTAGTGAAGTAAGCCAGAAAGAGAAATAAAAATACCATATGAGATCACTCATGTGTGGAATCTAAACAAACAAACAAACAAAGCATAAATACAAAATAGAAATACACTCACAGACATAGAATATAAACTTGTGGTTTCCAAGGGGGTGGGGGTGGGAAAACATAGACTGGGATTTCAAAATTGTAGAATAGATAAACAAGATTATATAATGAATAGCACAGGGAAATATACACAAGGTCTTATGGTAGCTCACAGAGAAATCAAATGTGACAATGAATATATGCATGTTCACGTATAAATGAAAAATTATGCTCTACACTCGAATTTGACAGGATATTGTAAAATGATTATGAATCAATAAAAAAAGGCTAAAAAAACAAAGACAGAATAAGGGAAATCACACAATCTGAACATCACATAGAGAAGCAAGTGAAAACCAATGGGAGCCATGTATTTCAAACCTGAGATAATAAGAAGTATGCCATTCTATGAATCAAAGGGGCCCCAGATGGAAAAGAAAGAGAAAGGGATTTGGAAAAAGGAACTGAAGGAATCAGACTAACGTTTCCCAAACTGAAGAAAGAATCAGCTTTCCCAATACGGGAAACACAGTGGGATCCAAACAAGATAAACACAAAGAGACCTACAACAAGACATGTTGTCATGAAAAGGACCTAATTTCATGATAAAGTAACGATTCTAAGTGCACCAAAATTAAAACAAGTCAATCACAAGAGAACCTCCATCAGGCTTTCAGCAGATTTCTCAACACAAACGTTGCAGGCCAAGAAGGGAGTTCACAGAGAGAGACAAATCCCTGAATGAGAAGAACATGCAATCTAGCATAACCTATGCCACAAGACAATCCTTTAGAATAACCGGAGAGATCAAAAGTTTCACAGACACGCAAACATGGAAAGAATCGTGCAATAAGAAACTTACCCTGCAAGAAAGATTGAGAATTTTAGACCCTGATGAGAAAAGAAGCAGGATGATCTAGAAATGAGAAAACCATCATTGGAAAGGCAGTAACGGCAAGAATTTGCAAAAGAATAAATATAAAGTTGTAAAACACAGCATCAAAATCATTAAGGATGGGAGAGGGAAGCCAGGATATAGAGATTTGTTTCCATTCTTTTCAGGATGTGTTTGAGATTATATAATTCTCTGTTTAAAGACAACAGAGAGAGAAATGGGTTAATGTATTGGAGAATCAGGATGACCATAGACCAAAAGCACACAATGGACTCACAAAAACCAAAGAGAAACCAAGGTAATAAAAAAGGAAATACTCAAAAGGCAGTTAAGGTGTATTTAAGACACAACGACCCAATATCACTGCTAGCAAATATTCTTCACACATGTTAAAACAACAGATTATTACAAAAAAGATGCATGTATACATGTTCAAAATGTGAATTCATACTAATGAAAAATGTACTAACCCAAATTTCTATTATTATAAGAAGGGATAAATAGTTTCTGATACCCTCTTACATGCCATACATAAAGAATGGATGCATGGCATATTAAGCAATATGACCAGTATGAAGGTCAAATTCATATAAAGATGTTGCACGCAAAAATAGGACTGAGAGAAAATGGACAGTCACTAACCTGTGAACTGGGATGGATTTCATGTCTATGAAATTGAGATTTGCATATTCTTGAATCCAATTCAATGGATTCATAGAATATGTGATCATCAACTTTGTCTTCTTTCACTTAGAATGGTTTTCAAGTCCGGATATTCATTAACAAAAGGTTACACAAACTGGAAGGAAATATTCAAAAAAATTTTCTTACACATTATGTATTCTCTTCGTACTTATCTAGCAAACGGTAAAACATTACCATTATGCATTCATAAAATTTTGAACATTCAAATTTGAATACGTTTCTGAAATCAATTTGCTTGTAAGGGTAAAATAGGATAAAATTCCAAAATTATTGCCAACACTAATTAAGGAAAACAGGGAGCAATCAAAAGGGCTACAGCAACCGAAAGAGGATCTCAAGTTCCAATCTCAAGTCTGACTATTTGGGTGACTATAAATACTGGCTTCACCTCCAAACAGCTTCTCGACTGAAAGACAGCTATCTCTGGCCCTTCCCTCTCTACAGGTAGCATTTCAGGAAACATGAGATAACGTACCAAGCGCAGTATCTGAAATGCAGTGTTCACAAATGGTTTGCTTCCTTCATTGAACACAAGAGACACACTCCCATGAAGGCTGAGGTGAAAGGGAGCCTCCAAGTCCACAAATCTCCGTCAGCACAAAAGACGACAGGTGCTTGGTTCTATTTAAAACAACAAATCAATAACACCATCACCACCATTCCACGGACGCTTCTGAGGGATCCGAAGCCGGCCCAGGGAGCCTGCACTTACTTCTCCAAGAACTCCATCTGGGCTGCATACACACTGAGCGCTAAAGCATTAGAAGGAAAAGCCCACAGTCATTGTGCTAAGACATCTAGATGCCTATCTGCTAGTAGGAAAGCTCAGTCGGGCTCAAAGTGGGGCGGTGGCGGGGGGAGCGTCAACTGAGATCTAAAACCAAATGATACTTGAAGAAATCAAGACAGCGATGCTGACTTACCCTTCCTGAAACGCGAACGCTACCATAGCAGAATCCATTTGGAAACTTCAGGTTTGAAACATTCCACACCAACACTGCTGCCACTGCATGCTTTTAAGAAAGCTTACTCAGGAGAGCACCACTGGCACCGAGGAAGGTGCTGAAGCTAAGCCGTCTGCGGAAAACACAGGCGAGGGGCCGAATCTAGACGATGATCCTGGGTTTGTGCACACACGCCGCTGCAAACGCATTCTACCCCATGGCCTCAACGCGCTTCAACACCTGAAGGAATTGGCGGCTTCACTGGGGGTGGTCAAGGGAAGGCCGTGAGGTGTTCACCTTGGGGCGGAACTCAAGTTCCCAACCTGGGGGTCACGAAGGGCCTCACCGGGGAGCGGCCTCCACGCCCTGTGCCCCTCCCCGACTCCCGGCGCTGAGCGAGGGCCGCCCTGGGAAGCTGCGGGTGCAAAGACCCAGCAAGAGGGGCCAGGCCCTTCACCAGACTCCTGGCGCTCAGAAGACGGGGCGGCTTGGCGTGTTTCGGGGTCGTCGCTGGAATCTGGGTCGAGGGTCCTAAACCAAGGCCGCGGCTGCCAAGGCCTAGGTCGGATGGGAAGCTGCGCGGGGGTGCGCGGCCGGCACACGGGGTGCGGACAATCACGACATCATGCCCCAGGAGCCTTCCCCGATGTATCAGAGCTTACTGTAGGGCGGCCCACGTCGCACGCCTGCCCGCGGACCATCTCGGAGACCGTGTTCCCCTCAGCCGCCATCGCCGCCGCAACCGCCGCTGACGTCTCCATGGAAACCGACGCCGACGCCACCGGCGCCGCCAACGCTCAGCTCAAGCTGCGCCTCCGAAAGGGACCGTGGCGCTGGCTATGCAGCCGCCGCCGCTGGCAGGCTTAGGAGGGTCAGCGCCGCTCAGAAGAGCCCTGTGCCTCTGGGAACAACTGCCTCCTGCCTGCCTGCCTGATCAAGCGGCGGGCCGGCCGCCGAGGCAGGGGCGTGGCCGAGGAGTGCGCCTGGGCGGGGCCGGGCTTCCTGCACGAGGAGTGGCTCCTTCGGCCAGGGGGCGGGGCTGCGCGCTCAGGGCCAAGACAGGTGTGTGAACTGTCATCCACCCAGATTTGTATTCTCGCCTAAAAGAGTTCTTCCTTCCAAACATGACCAGTTTTCACTAGAACAGCTCGCCCAGCAGGGACAGCATGGGATGAGACGTCTGTATTCCCCAGGATTGGGTAGGAGCCAGGTTCCAGGCTGATGGGTTTGTATGCCTCAGTCACCCGCGATGGGGGATGGTTGATACCCCATGGTGTCAGGGCAGGGTTACTGACCCGCTCATAAGTTTCAGATGAACCATCAATGAGGGACAGGAGCCCAGCAAGGAATCAGACCACTGCTGTGTCACAGAACACCCCTGTACCCCTCCCAAACTGCCTAGTCTTCAACACAGCGTGTGTTGGCACACCTCTCCAGCCTTTCCTCCTCACCTCACCTCACATGCTCAGATCCTTCGTGGACATGGCCTAGCTCTGACCCCATCTTCCCCCCGGGACAGTGCGCCTTTTCCAGTGTCGGAGTCCAGATTATCAGGCACTTATGAAAGTTTTGGTTTTGTGAGTGTGTCATTGAGGGCTTTGGGGTGAGGAATGGTGCGTTTAAGTTTCCCTATACGAATTCAATCAGGTGCATGAGCTGAAGGCATCCATTTCCTGAATGGGACGGGACAGAGATTCTGCGGACAGCCTGTGAGGGGACCCGTCACTCTAGCCAGTCAATGAGGAATCTCTCTTGGACGCCAGTGGCCCTGTGTGGCCCTGATTTGCCCCTAATTTTTCAAGGAGCTAGGGAACGTCAAAGGTCACATCACCCTGGGTGAAATCCTAGACGATTGCAGTGATTTGCACAGAGCCTGTCAGAACAGGGGTGGTGGCATGGGGTTGCAAGTTGACCTGGAATGTCTTGCTTTTCATGTACCTGTCTCCGTTTATCTCATCTTGCCTACATATGGTTTCAGAACCGGAGAGCTATGCACCCAGAACAGAGCAGGCAGGCGCCTGCCAAGAACAGGGCAGAAGACCCTGATGCCAAACCAGCACTGACGGTCCCATCCGACAATAAGCCCCAACCCAATATCCGCAAGAGCACTCATAACTTGCCTCCATCTGATCCACTGGACAGCTTCCGGTCCCTTGCCGCTGCAGCCCTTCTTTATCCCCAGCTTCTCTGATCCTTGTACTCCCCTTGGTGGGTGGGAGGGCCAGGCACTGGTGCTCTGGTGGTCAAGCCCACGACGGGTTTGCAGGGAATTGAGAACCCTCCACATCCGGGCAGAGACCCAGCGGCACCAAGGCAGGGCCGAGTCCAGGAAGGGGTCTCGAAACCATTCACGCAGCACACATGCCCTCAGCCAACAAAGGGGCTTGCCATCAAAAAAGACTGAACTTTGGCGAAGCAGCACTCCCTCAGCTGTCCTCGGCAGTGGTCCTCCACAGACCGGGCAGGATATGGCTCAGCCACGCAGCCCCCACGCACCAATTCTGCAGCCCGAACAGGCCGAGACACACCTGTGGCAGCAGCAGGCCCCATCGGATCAACTCACGTCTCCTCCACTCCACCCGCAGCCCCAGCCCTCAGGCGCCAGAGGCTCAGGGAGCCTCTTAGATGAACTCTCATCAGACGCCAGCCTTCTGGAAAAGGCACAACATTTCCTGAGCGACGGCACCCCGGAAGAGGGACTTTGGCCAACCCTGGAAGAACCCCTCAGTGACGACGCATTCCAGGCCCTCCTGGACATGCTGCCAGGCTCGCCAGAGCCTCAGGAAAGCCTTCGGTCGAGCCCAATTCAGACCTCCTTCCCTGGGATGCTTAGCCACTGCTGAGAAAAAAGGACGAGGAACAAGCCACTCTCCTAGGGCTCGGCAGCAAGGGCAAGGCGCCCAGACTGCCGGCGCCACTGCGTGGACTCCCTCAGCCCTGCCGTGCTCCGCGGGCACTCTCAAGACGCTCGGGCACCAGGAGGGCCATCCTCCCTGATGTCAGAAGGGATGCTAGCATTCCAACCGTCAAGAGGACAGCCCAAGTCCTCTTGGCTTGGAGGTCGATTTCCCGGCTCTCTCGGACATTTCCTTGATCCAGTAAATGTAGCTGTGAACTCAACACAATTCTTTGGCTCTCTCTTGGTACCCTTGTGTTCTGTGACACAGCATCCATGCCACTCTTCACAGATTGACCATGTCCCCCTTTGCCAGGGACTGAATGGGAAGGGGGTTGGGTGGGCTTGATAAGAACCCAGGTTCTACTTGAAAAATACATTCTCTTCGAAAGCCTACACCAATGAAACATTGTCACTGGGATTCTGGGAACAAGAAAGAATCCATTATTGCAAGTAGACAGGAGCACCATTACAGAACTATTTAGCACTATTCCTTGATCAGAGATAATAGCCAGATTATTATCAGCAGGGCTCAAATTAACCAAGGTGCTGGGGATATTAGGCAGGCAATCAATCTCTCTCTCTCCCTCACGCCCTCCATCCCTACCTCCCTCTGTCACATGTCTCCTTCTGCCTCTATCTTGTTCTGTCTCTCCCTCTCTGCCTTTCATATGGTCTCTTTGCCACAAACTCTTACAGCACACACACAGCCACACAAACACACAAGCATCGTTTGAACCAAGTGCTAGTATAATTAGACTCATCCCCAAATGTTGCTGAAGAAGCTCGTAGTCTCCATCTCAGTGCACATGGCTGAGTTTCATGAACCAGGGTGGCCAAGGAGTACACTAAAGACGGCCTATTATGGGTTTTGGGTTTCCATGTTTCGAGGGTCTAGGGCCTAGGCTCAGCTAAAATGTCAGATGGGTTGGTATGTTCCAGCCAAATATTCCTTCCTAGCACAGCTGCGCCACCATCCTCTAGGACGCTTTGGAATTCCCCTTCTGCTTCTCCTGCTCCTCCTCCTCCTTCTTGTCCTCTGCTCCCCCTCTCCTCCCCCTTCCCACTCCCCTCCCCCACACCCCTCCCCTCCCCTCCTCATCCCTCTCCCCACACCCCTCCCTTCCCTCTCCTCCTCCCCAGGTATTCGATTTTGGAAAACACACCCTCGCTTCCCATCTCTATCCTACTGGGTCCATCTTGGCTGAGGCGGGGCTATCATTGCACTCCCCAGCGTTACTTGAGTTATCTGTCTCTTCTCCCAAGTTGTGGTGCCGGGCCCTCCTTTTCAGCTCTGGTTTCTTGCCTGACTTTCCCGGACTCGTGCCTGCCGTCCGGAGAAGGAGTGACCGTCTACAGGTTCTCTGGATCCATGTGTTTTCACCATCAAACGATTTTTCCTTGCTTCCATTTGGCGGCTCCAGCAGGGAAGTTCGCTTGGGAATGCATTCCGTTTGCGTGGGCCGGATTCCCGACAGCAGAGCTCCCGATGCCGTTGGGCATGGGTCCTTGGGGCTGCTGGACAGTTTCTGACCTGTGTTGACCTGGGAGATGGCCCCAGGTGAGTGAGGGCAGCTCCCCGCTCCCCTCCCCCTCTTCCCCTCCCCCTCTTTTCCCCTCCCCCACCCACTGTTGGGACGTGCATTCGACCTGGCTTCCCTGGGGGACAGCCTTGCCAAGAGAACTGCTTTGACGTAGCCGGGTGTAGCTGACACGTTTCGGCCTGGATAGGCTTCAGGGGACAGGACCCTCATCAGGCCTCTCTGGAAAGGCTTTGAAGATGCTGGCAGACAGGCGGGGCAACCTAGCCATGTTGGGTTCACCCAGGACAAGCCTCGCACTTCGAAGCCGCATCCTAGTGTGGTAGTGGGGTCTGCCCCTTCCTTCATGCACTCCCTGGCCCGTGAGGAAGGGGGCGGGCTGCAGATGACAGCTGGAAAAGTTTCCAAAGTTTGTGACCG
Source organism: Camelus bactrianus (assembly GCF_048773025.1). Classification (NCBI taxonomy): domain Eukaryota; kingdom Metazoa; phylum Chordata; class Mammalia; order Artiodactyla; family Camelidae; genus Camelus; species Camelus bactrianus. The sequence goes on along the minus strand of NC_133555.1, from coordinate 50,468,656 downwards.
AAGAGCATGACCCGTGTGTCGAATCCTGTGTCCGTCGGTGCATTCAGCCTTCCTATTGGAATGAGAGGGTCCTCAGCCTCCAGTCAAGGAAATGCCTCAGGCCTGGAATGCAATGAGGTCCAGGAGATGCCGAGGGAATTGGGAAGTAGACACCGGGAAGCTAGGCCCTCCACACTGGAAAGAACACTGGGGCAAGCCTTGACACCACGAATCCAGGGTTGGGGAAAGCCAGGGTGAGCAAACACTGCATGGAATGGGAAAACGTGTGAAAACCAGAGAGCCCTGGAGCCCATTCAGCCCGGGGAACGGAGGATGCCAAGCTTCCAAAGAAAGGTCCTTGCTGGCCTCCGGATTTGCCTTTCAGTCCAAGTCCCCTAACATGGACACATGGGAACACTTCAAGGTTCTCAAGGTGGAAGGGGGGGTTGGGATCCCGAGGCAGCGATTTCCATAAATAGGGGCGGGGCGTGCCCGATCCCTTGATAAGGCCCGTGCTCCCGGGAACTCCACATTTGGCCAGCAGCCTCTGTGCCAGACGGGTGTCTCTCCGGCCATGGATGACTCACGCACGCCCAACGGTAAGTAGACATCAGCACCTGGGCTCTCCTTCTGGCTCTTCTGAAATGCTTTCCTGCCCTCTCAGGGATGTGGACGAGGGGAGAAATGGCCCCCTGAGACTGTAGGGATGGCTCTGGCTGGGCTCTGTTTAAGGAAGCCATTGGGCCAAATGATTGAGAGAGTGGCTTGGGTAGTTCTGTTTTTCCTTTCCTTTTTTTGTTTTTATTCATTGATTTCTTTGGCCCTGTTAAAATTGACATGGGAGCGGTAGCCCTGCTGCCCACCCACAGCTCCTCTGTGAGAAGTCCTGACGTGCAGCTGCACAGAAAGCTGCAGCCGTTGTCCAAGGCTTCCGATCGCATGCAGCGCATTTCTAGTGGAACACGTTAGGACATTTGAGTTGGTGGTGTTGGTACTTTCTCGCTGTGGTTTAGCAGCTACCTCTTGCCTTGAGTTCCGTGGGAACGGGTCCGTTTCTCTGCTGTCCCTGGAAGTAGTCCACACGCAGGATACCCAAGAAGCACGGCAGGTCATAGGTTCCCTTGCCGCCAAATTCAACACTAGGGCTCGGGAGGCACTGATCCCAGAAACCCTTGACATGCCTCCCACTCGACTCCAAAGTAGGGAGTGGAGACTGGGGGCAGGGGCAGCTGGGGGCGCATGTGTGGGTGGGGCTTTCTGAAGGCAAAAGCCCCAAGGCCAGGCTACCGTGTGCTCCATGACTTCTGTCCGAAGCAATCTCACTGGAGCTGGCAAGGAGGAAGGGTGCTTGTGAAGGAAGCATCGCTTGGGGTGCGCAAGCCGTGCCTTGCGTCCTTCCAGGCAGACACCTTGACACCCTAGTTTGGCAGCTGGCAGTGGCTAGCAGGGAATTCCTTTGTCGGGAGGGCTGATGTTCTAGAGTTTGAATACACTTCAGGAAATCCAAGTCGTCCCGAAGCCCGGGACGTGCCCGACACCACGTCGGGCTTTCCGCAGAACGTGTGAACAAGCACAGTCCTATTCCTCTGCATCACAGAGAACAAGTGTCCACTAGGACAAGGCTCTATCAATCCAAGATTTCCACAGAGAAAAATAGCACGCACACAGCCAGTCCACATGACACGGTGACGTCCAGGATGGGGTGCTCATCCTCTGTGGTGTCCCAGCCCAGGCGTCATCAGAATCAGGGTCGGGGCACGAGGGCCGCAATGTGGGTATCCGACACAACCTACCCACGTGTGGCCGTGCTTGGCTCGATTTTCAAGTAGTTCAAGCAGGTGTGCCATGGGTGTGTGAGGAGCCACAAGGTGGGCTCTTCTAGCTGGCCTAAAGTTCGAGGTCCGTCCTGCCAGGGGCCATCCAGACGTTGCACGGCCGGCAGCCGGCGGCCGCGTCCCCTGGGTGGGAACATCTTCCACCCATTTGGAGCATGACCCTGTTGCCCTAGGTCTTCCCATCTGGTTGGTTTGTAGTTCTCTGGGCTGCCGGTGAGTGGGTGGTAGATCCCAAGAACTTGAGCCACCTCATCTTTTCTACTTGGCATAGATGGAAGGCCCAGGGTCACCCCTTCAGCAGGGCTGTGTGTGCTTCGGTTAGATAGAAAGTGACGGCCATCTGTGCACTGGAGTCTACTCCCCACCGCCTCCCGGACACAAAAAGCAGCCTGGTGTGGCACCACCCATCACCACCAAACATCGCCGTTGGTGCAGCCGTACGGATTCCCTCTCAGACTTTTCCCCCTCTTGTATTTTGCAGGCCCACGCCCAAGAGGACAGCGGAGAAAGAGGCTGGTTCTGAAGCTCAGTCAAAAGGATGCTCTGCAAGCCCTCTTTCAACAGAACCCCTACCCTGGCATCAAGGCCCGAGAGAGCCTGGCCCAAAACCTGGGCATTCCCGAAAGCAGAATTCAGGTAAATATCAGTCTCGGGATTCCTGTTCTCTCGGGTTCCGTGTCCAGATGCCACCCGGCCCGAGCCGTGTGAGTCCCAATTCCAGGTCGGGGAGCTGGCTGCCGAGACTTAGCCGGGCTTCGTCTCTCGTGCGTTGGGAGGGAACCAAAGATAAGCCATCCAGCCTCAGGGAAAAGGGGTGTCCTGTAGCTAGCCTCTGTGCTGAATGGTTTTTATGTGGTTTACGAGCCCAATATGCAATTGGCTACAGACACTTCATGGTGGCGTGCACGCTATGGGGAGCAGCCGTCTCCTCCCCTTGGTGCTCCTGGTCTGGGTGCTGGAGGCAAGCCTGGAATCCACTCCCGGCTAAGAATGGCTGTCCCTTGGGAGAACAGGGCCAGAGGGAGCTGTGTGGCCCTTGGTCCTACAGGAGGTCAGGAATCAAAGCCGAGGGAAAGAGGGTGCATGAGGCTGCTTGTGCCAGGGGGTTCGGTCCTTTCTGGCTCACCTCCGAGGCGCTAGCGGTGCTCAAGGCTTCCTGTCTGGTAGGGTGGGAGAGGAGCCCTGAAAGGGGAGAACCTTAGGAGCAGGAGCACTGTGCCTGCGGCCTTTCAATGGGCACTAAGACGTGTAGGCTTCCCTTACTGAACTGACTGGCAGGTTCAACACACTGCCCACACAGCCCCATCAGAGATGCCTAAAAATGGACACACACACGCCCACACCCTCACCGACACCCATATCTACCCCGATGGCCACACCTCCACCAACCCCAACCCAACCCCCCTGCCACCCGGCCGGCCTCCAAGCCTCACACGACCTCACCCGACCTCACTAGGTTTCACCCTACCCTTCACCACGCCGCTCCACTCCACTCCACTCCACTCCATCCACACCTAACTCTGCATTTGATTCTTGGGTAACGATGAAGGCAGCATGTGGTTTCACTGTTGGAGACAATGACACAGATTTGAACGATGGGGTTCGGGTACCTAAGAGCCTCCAGACCTGGAAGTGGCAGGACGTTGCCCTCCTAAGAGTTCCCTGTCAAGGAGTCTTTTCCAGGCAGCATGGGGTTTTCAGGAGTTCGCCCGCCTTCAGGGAATTTTGGACAAGAGCACTCACCTATGCGTGGTGTGTTAGGAAAGGGTGCTGTCCATGGGGCCAGGAGGGAGACAGAGGAACATTCCTCAGGCACTGAGCATGGTCAAAAAGGAGGCACAAAGACTCAAAGGGAGCCAGTGAGAGAAACAACAGAGAGAAATGGACACAGAGACAGAGACAGGGACTGAGAGAGAGGAAAAGAGAAACAAGCATAAACAGGTAGATGGACAGAATCGGAGACTGAGACTAACAGGCCAACAGGGACCATGGCAGGTGACAGGAATGGAAATTGTCAAGTGAGACAGAGAGCTAAGCAGAGAGAGACAGAAACGGATAGCAAGAGAGGTGATCAGACAGAGTGGGTCGGGGGAGGAAACGAGGGATATGGAGAGGAGAAGAGAGAGGGAGAATATCAGCAAGCTCCTTCAGACTGACTTTGGGAAAGCAAACATTGTCTCCTGCCTCACGTGTTTTTTTCTTTGGATTCCAGAGGGAGGATGGCAGGGGATATGCTGATTTTCTTCCGTGCAGATAGTGTTTTCTGGAATCCTGTGCAGTTCTTCCGAGGTGAAAGCCATAATCTGTGGCAAGTCCAGTCCCTTTGGGTGCTGAATATTTCCACTGGGGGCACATGGAGCCTAGAGTTTGTCCACTCCTTTGGTTGTCTGTTTGCTGTGTTGCGAATCACTGTGATAGCTCTTGAAATCTGTCCCTAAGCATTTGAGTGACAGGGGTTTTACTCCTTCTATTTAGGTTTGGTTCCAAAACCAACGAAGAAGAAGCCTAAGGCAGAGCCGACCGCCGTCGGGGAACATCTTACCAGACGGGCAATCGCATCCTTTGCACGAGCCTCAGGCTCTGACGCAAGGTGAGTCCCTGGCTTTCCAAAGGCATTTTCCCATTAGGGTTCCTGGAGACAGATTCATCTCTGAACGTGGGTGACAAGTAGTCAGCAGAGAACCCTTAGGAGAGGACACAAGCCTATCTGGGCCTTGCCCTGCTAGTGCTCACACTATGAGCATCATGGCCCTGTTTGGAGGGCGGGGTCTTGCATGGCCAGGAAGCCTTTCAACCCTCTGGTCCTGAAACTGTCCAAAGTGCAGAGTTCCCTTCTCTTATCCACTCACAAAGATTTTCCTCGGGCTCCATAGCAAGATTCGTTCCAGAATTGGCCCATCAGGGCTTCAGAACACTCCAGAAAACATGCTGGGAAACCAACCAAACAGCAAACTAGAGAAACAAGCAAACAAACAGTCAAGCAAGAAATAAAATTTTAAAGTGAATAATTAAAATGTAAAATGGAAACTGTGAGTGTGTGTGTGTGTGTTTGTGTGTGTGTGTGTGGGTGTGTATGTGTGGATGTGTCTGTGTGGGTGGGGGAATGCATTGTGCCTGTGTATACTTCTACATACACATGATAATTCACTATACACATAGCGATACATATATGTATAAAAACTATATTTGTATCGATTAACTATCTTTCTATCATCTATTGATCTATCAATTATCTATGTAGATCTATACCTATGTTTCAATCTCTCTCTCTCTTAACCTCTCACCTATCTATCTCTCTCTCTATCTCTCTCTCTCTCTATCTATCCATCTATCTATCTATCTATCCCTCTATCTCTCTATCTTTCTATCTACCAACCTATCTGATATGCCATTTCCTCCATATGGCAGAATTTGTGTGCACTGAATGTGAAGTGAGCTTCATTGTCCTCTGTTCTTTGTTTGTGCTCCTCTAGATGGCCGCCCAAAAGAGGCTGGGAGAAAGCGCACGTTCATCTCACACTCTCAAACAGGGATGCTTGTGCAAGCCTTTGAGAGGGACCGCTTTCCTGGCATTGCCACCAGGGAAGAATTGGCTCGTCAAACAGGACTTCCTGAACCTCGAATCCAGGTAAGGTCTCAGTAGGTGGAAGATGGTATGTCCCAAGGCGGGAGTGCCGTTTCCCTCCCGCGCCGGTGCTGGGTATACGTAGGAAATGCTGATGGTTCTGGATGTGTGGGTGGGTCATTGGGGGGTTGGGGAGAGGAATGGGGCTTGTACGTTTCCCTATAGACATTCACTCAGGTGCCTGACCTGAAGGCATCCATTTCCTGAAGGGGACGGAGCAGAGGAGGTCCCGGACAGCCTGGGAAGGGTCCCGACAGTCTAGCCAGACAGCGAGGGATCTCTCATGGAAGCCAGGGTTCCAGTGTGGCCCTGATTTGGCCCCTCATTTTGCAAGGACCTGGGGACTGGCAAAGGTCCCATCACCCTGGGTCAAGGCCTATCCGAAGGCAGTGTTTTTGCCCGGAGCCTGTCAGACCAGGGGTGCTGGCATGGGGGTTGCAAGGCGACGTGGGAGATCGTGCTTCTGATGTACCTGTCTCCCTTTCTCTCATCTTGCCTAGATATGGTTTCAGAACCGGAGAGCTCGGCACCCGGAGCAGAGCAGAGGGGCGCCTGCCAAGGCCCGGGCAGAAGACCCCGATGCCAGACCAGCCCCGACTGTCCAATCGGACCAAAGGCCCCCGCCCAACATCCACAACAGCGCTCATCAATTGCCTCCAACTGATCCACTGGACAGCTTCCGGTCCCTTACCGCTGCAGCCCCTCCTCTGGCCCCAAGCTTCTTTGTGCCTTGTGCTCCCTGTGGTGGCTGGGTGGGCCAGCCTTTGATGCTCCTGTTGGTCCAGCCCGCCCCGGCTTTGCAGGGAGCAGAGAACCCTCCACATCCGGGAACAGACCCCGGCGGCACCACAGCAGGGCCGAGTCCAGGAGGGAGTCTCGCACCCATGCACGTGGCACTCACGCCCTCCGCCCACGGAGGGGCCTGCCCGCACAGCAGCCTGCACCCTGGCATGGCAGCACGCCCTCAGCCTGTCCCCCGCAGCGCTCCTCCACACACCGGGCAGCATCCGGCTCAGCCACGCAGCCCCCACGCGCCAATTCTGCAGCCCGAACAGGCCGAGACACACCTGTGGCAGCAGCAGGCCCAATCGGATCAGCTCACGTGTCCTCCGCTCCACCCGCAGCCCCAGACCTCAGGCGCCAGAGGCTCAGGGAGCCTCTTAGATGAACTCTTGTCAGACGCCAGCCTTCTGGAAAAGGCACAACCTTTCCTGAGCGACGGCACCCCGGAAGAGGGACTTTGGCCAAACCTGGAAGAACCCCTCAGTGACGACGAATTCCAGGCCCTCCTGGACATGCTGCCAGGCTCGCCAGGGCCTCAGGAAAGCCTTTGGTCGAGCCCAATTCAGGCCTCCTTCCCTGGGATGCCGAGCCACGGCTGAGAAAGAAGGACGAGGAACCGGCAACTCTCCTAGGGCTCGGCAGCAAGGGCAAGGCGCCCAGACTGCCGGCGCCACTGCGTGGCCTCCCTCAGCCCTGCCGTGCTCCGCGGGCGCTCTCAGGACGCACGGGCACCAGGAGGGGCATCCTCCCTGATGTCGGAAAGGATGCTAGCATGCCAAAGGACAAGAATACCGCCCAAGTCCTCTTGGCTTGGAGGTCGATTTGCGGGTTCTCTCTTACATTGCCTTGATTAAATAAACCTGGCTTGGAACTCAATGCAAAGTCTTTGGCTCTGTTTTGGTCCCCTTGTAGTCTGTGCCCCAGCATCCATGCCACTCCTCACAGATTCACCATGTCCCCCTTTGCCTGGGACTGGATGGGAAGGGGGTCGGGGGCCCCTGATAAGAAGCCAGCTTCTACTTGCAAACTAGATTCTCTTGGAATCCCTACAGCAGTGAAGCACCATCACTGAGATTCTGGGAGCAAGAGAGCTTCCATTAGGGCCAGTACAGGGGAGCACCGTTACAAATCTCTCCTAGCACTTTTCTTGGTTCCCAGATTATAGCCAGATTATTATCAGCAGGGCTCAAATTAACCAAGGTGCTGGGGATATTAGGCAGGCAATCAATCTCTCTCTCTCCCTCACGCCCTCCATCCCTACCTCCCTCTCTCACTTGTCTCCTTCTGCCTCTCCCTTGTTCTCTCTCTCCCTCTCCCCCTGTCTTATGGTCTCTTTGCCACAAACACTTACAGCGCACACACAGCCACACAAACACACAAGCATCGTTTGAACCAAGTGCTGCTATAATTAGACTCATCCCCAAATGTTGCTGAAGAAGCGCGTAGTCTCCATCTCAGTGCACATGGCTGAGTTTCATGAACCAGGGTGGCACTAAAGACGGCCCATTATGTGTTTTGGGTTTCCATGTTTTGAGGGTCTAGGGCCTAGGCTCAGCTAAAATGTCAGATGGGTTTGTATGTTCCAGCCAAATATTCCTTCCTAGCACAGCTGCGCCACCATCCTCTAGGACGCTTTGGAATTCCCCTTCTGCTTCTCCTGCTCCTCCTCCTCCTTCTTGTCCTCTGCTCTCCCTCCCCTCTCCCTTCCCACTCCCCTCCCCCTCACCCCTCCCCTCCCCTCCTCATCCCTCTCCCCACACCCCTCCCTTCCCTCTCCTCCTCCCCAGGTATTCGATTTTGGAAAACACACCCTCGCTTCCCATCTCTATCCTACTGGGTCCATCTTGGCTGAGGCGGGGCTATCATTGCACTCCCCAGCGTTACTTGAGTTATCTGTCTCTTCTCCCAAGTTGTGGTGCCGGGCCCTCCTTTTCAGCTCTGGTTTCTTGCCTGACTTTCCCGGACTCGTGCCTGCCGTCCGGAGAAGGAGTGACCGTCTACAGGTTCTCTGGATCCATGTGTTTTCACCATCAAACGATTTTTCCTTGCTTCCCTTTTGGCGGCTCCAGCAGGGAAGTTCGCTTGGGAATGCATTCCGTTTGCGTGGGCCGGATTCCCGACAGCAGAGCTCCCGATGCCGTTGGGCATGTGTCCTTGGGGCTGCTGGACAGTTTCTGACCTGTGTTGACCTGGGTGATGGCCCCAGGCGAGTGAGGGCAGCTCCCCGCTCCCCTCCCCCTCTTCCCCTCCCCCTCTTTTCCCCTCCCCCACCCACTGTTGGGACTTGCATTCCACTTGGCTTCCCTGGGAGACAGGCTTGCCACGAGAATTGCTTTGACGTAGCCGGGTGTAGCTGACACGTTTCGGCCTGGATAGACTTCAGGGGACCGGACCCTCATCAGGCCTCTCTGGAAAGGCTTTGAAGATGCTGGCAGACAGGCGGGGCAACATAGCCAGTTTGGGTTTGCCCAGGACAAGCCTCGCAATTCGAAGCCGCCTCCTAGTGTGGTAGTGGGGTCTGCCCCTTTCTTCATGCACTCCCTGGCCTGTGAGGAAGGGGGCGGGCTGCAGATGACAGCTGGAAAAGTTTCCAAAGTTTGTGACCGAAGAGCATGACCCGTGTGTCGAATCCTGTGTCCGTCGGTGCATTCAGCTTTCCTATTGAAATGAGCGGGTCCTCAGCCTCCAGTCAAGGAAATGCCTCAGGCCTGGAATGCAATGAGGTCCAGGAGATGCCGAGGGAATTGGGAAGTAGACACCGGGAAGCTAGGCCCTCCACACTGGAAAGAACACTGGGGCCAAGCCTTGTCACCACGAACCCAGGGTTGGGGAAAGCCAGGGAGAGCAAACACTGCGTGGAACGGGAAAACGTGTGAAAACCAGAGAGCCCTGGAGCCCATTCAGCCCGGGGAACGGAGGATGCCAGGCTTCCAAAGAAAGGCCTTGCTGGCCTCCGGATTTGCCTTTCAGTCCAAGTCCCCTAACATGGACACATGGGAACACTTCAAGGTTCTCAAGGTGGAAGGGGGGGTTGGGATCCCGAGGCAGCGATTTCCATAAATAGGGGCGGGGCGTGCCCGATCCCTTGATAAGGCCCGTGCTCCTGGGAACTCCACATTTGGCCAGCAGCCTCTGTGCCGGGCGGGTGTCTCTCCGGCCATGGATGACTCACGCACGCCCAACGGTAATTAGACATCAGCACCTGGGCTCTCCTTCTGGCTCATCTGAAATGCCTTCCTGCCCTCTCAGGGATGTGGACGAGGGGAGAAATGGCCCCATGAGACTGTAGGGATGGCTCTGGCTGGGCTCTGTTTAAGGAAGCCATTGGGCCAATGATTGAGAGAGTGGCTTGGTTAGTTCTGTTTTTCCTTTCTTTTTTCTTTTTATTCATTGATTTCTTTGGCCCTGTTGAAATTTACATGGGAGCGGTAGCCCTGCTGCCCACCCACAGCTCCTCTGTGAGAAGTCCTGACGCGCAGCTGCACAGAAAGCTGCAGCCGTTGTCCAAGGCTTCCGATCGCCTGCAGCGCATTTCTAGTGGAACACGTTAGGAAATTTGAGTTGGTGGTGTTGGTACTTTCTCGCTGTGGTTTAGCAGCTCCCTCTTGCCTTGAGTTCCGTTGGAACGGGTCCGTTTCTCTGCTGTCCCTGGAAGTAGTCCACACGCAGGATACCCAAGAAGCACGGCAGGTCATAGGTTCCCTTGCCACCAAATTCAACACTAGGGCTCGGGAGGCACTGATCCCAGAAACCCTTGACATGCCTCCCACTCGACTCCAAAGTAGGGAGTGGAGACTGGGGGCAGGGGCAGCTGGGGGCGCATGTGTGGGTGGGGCTTTCTGAAGGCAAAAGCCCCAAGGCCAGGCTACCGTGTGCTCCATGACTTCTGTCCGAAGCAATCTCACTGGAGCTGGCAAGGAAGAAGGGTGCTTGTGAAGGAAGCATCGCTTGGGGTGCGCAAGCCGTGCCTTGCGTCCTTCCAGGCAGACACCTTGACACCCTAGTTTGGCAGCTGGCAGTGGCTAGCGGGGAATTCCTTTGTCGGGAGGGCTGATGTTCTAGAGTTTGAATACACTTCAGGAAATCCAAGTCGTCCCGAAGCCCGGGACGTGCCCGACACCACGTCGGGCTTTCCGCAGAACGTGTGAACAAGCACAGTCCTATTCCTCTGCATCACAGAGAACAAGTGTCCACTAGGACAGGGCTCTATCAATCCAAGCTTTCCACAGAGAAAAATAGCACACACACAGCCAGTCCACATAACACGTTGACGTCCAGGATGGGGTGCTCATCCTCTGTGGTGTCCCAGCCCAGGCGTCATCAGAATCAGGGTCGGGGCACGAGGGCCGCAATGTGGGTATCCGACACAACCTACCCACGTGTGGCTGTGCTTGGCTTGATTTTCAAGTAGTTCAAGCAGGTGTGCCATGGGTGTGTGAGGAGCCACAAGGTGGGCTCTTCTAGCTGGCCTAAAGTTCGAGGTCCGTCCTGCCAGGGGCCATCCAGACGTTGCACGGCCGGCATCCGGCGGCCGCGTCCCCTGGGTGGGAACATCTTCCACCCATTTGGAACATGACCCTGTTGCCCTAGGTCTTCCCAGCTGGTTGGTTTGTAGTTCTCTGGGCTGCCGGTGAGTGGGTGGTAGATCCCAAGAACTTGAGCCACCTCATCTTTTCTACTTGGCATAGATGGAAGGCCCAGGGTCACCCCTTCAGCAGGGCTGTGTGTGTGCTTCCGTTAGATAGAAAGGGACGGCCATCTGTGCACTGGAGTCTACTCCCCCCCGCCTCCCGGACACAAAAAGCAGCCTGGTGTGGCACCACACATCACCAACAGACACCGCCGTTGGTGCAGCCGTACGGATTCCCTCTCAGACATTTCCCCCTCTTGTATTTGGCAGGCCCACGCCCAAGAGGACAGCGGAGAAAGAGGCTGGTTCTGAAGCTCAGTCAAAAGGATGCTCTGCAAGCCCTCTTTCAACAGAACCCCTACCCTGGCATCAAGGCCCGAGAGAGCCTGGCCCGAAACCTGGGCATTCCCGAAAGCAGAATTCAGGTAAATATCAGTCTCGGGATTCCTGTTCTCTCGGGTTCCGTGTCCAGATGCCACCCGGCCAGAGCCGTGTGAGTCCCAATTCCAGGTCGGGGAGCTGGCTGCCGAGACTTAGCCGGGCTTCGTCTCTCGTGCGTTGGGAGGGAACCAAAGATAAGCCATCCATCCTCAGGGAAAAGGGGTGTCCTCTAGCGAGCCTCTGTGCTGAATGGTTTGTACGTGTTTTCCGAGCCCAATATGCAATTGGCTACAGACACTTCGTGGTGGGATGCACGCTATGGAGAGGAGCCGTCTCCTACCCTTGGTGCTCCTGGTCTGGGTGCTGGAGGCAAGCCTGGAATCCACTCCCGGCTAAGAATGGCTGTCCCTTGGGAGAACAGGGCCAGAGGGAGCTGAGTGGCCCTTGGTCCTACAGGAGGTCAGGAATCAAATCCGAGGGAAAGAGGGTGCGTGAGGCTGCTTGTGCCAGGGGGTTCGGTCCTTTCTGGCTCACCTCCGAGGCGCTAGCGGTGCTCAAGGCTTCCTGTCTGGTAGGGTGGGAGAGGAGCCCTGAAAGGGGAGAACCTTAGGAGCAGGAGCACTGTGCCTGCGGCCTTTCAATGGGCACTAAGACGCGTAGGCTTCCCTTACTGAACTGACTGGCAGGTTCAACAAACTGCCCAAACAGCCCCATCAGAGATGCCTAAAAATGGACACACACACGCCCACACCCTCACCGACACCCATATCTACCCCGATGGCCACACCTCCACCAACCCCAACCCCACCCCCCTGCCACCCGGCCGTCCCCCAAGCCTCACACGACCTCACCCGACCTCACTCGGCTGCAACCTACCTTTCACCCCGCCGCTCCACTCCACTCCACTCCACTCCACTCCATCCACACCTAACTCTGCATTTGATTCTTGGGTAACGAGGAAGGCAGCATGTGGTTTCACTGTTGGAGACAATGACACAGATTTGAACGATGGGGATCGGGTACCTAAGAGCCTCCAGACCTGGAAGTGGCAGGACCTTGCCCTCCTAAGAGTTCCCTGTCAAGGAGTCTTTTCCAGGCAGCATGGGGTTTTCAGGATTTCGCCCGCCTTCAGGGAATTATGGACAAGAGCACTCACCTATGCGTGGTGTGTTAGGAAAGGGTGCTGTCCATGGGGCCAGGAGGGAGACAGAGGAACATTCCTCAGGCACTGAGCATGGTCAAAAAGGAGGCACAAAGACTCAAAGGGAGCCAGTGAGAGAAACAACAGAGAGAAATGGACACAGAGACAGAGACAGGGACTGAGAGAGAGGAAAAGAGAAACAAGCATAAACAGGTAGATGGACAGAATCGGAGACTGAGACTAACAGGCCAACAGGGACCATGGCAGGTGACAGGAATGGAAAATGTCAAGTGAGACAGAGAGCTAAGCAGAGAGAGACAGAAACGGATAGCAAGAGAGGTGTTCAGACAGAGTGGGTCGGGGGAGGAAACGAGGGATATGGAGAGGAGAAGAGAGAGGGAGAATATCAGCAAGCTCCTTCAGACTGACTTTGGGAAAGCAAACATTGTCTCCTGCCTCACGTGTTTTTTTCTTTGGATTCCAGAGGGAGGATGGCAGGGGATATGCTGATTTTCTTCCGTGCAGATAGTGTTTTCTGGAATCCTGTGCAGTTCTTCCGAGGTGAAAGCCATAATCTGTGGCAAGTCCAGTCCCTTTGGGTGCTGAATATTTCCACTGGGGGCACATGGAGCCTAGAGTTTGTCCACTCCTTTGGTTGTCTGTTTGCTGAGTTGCGAATCACTGTGATAGCTCTTGAAATCTGTCCCTAAGCATTTGATTGACAGGGGTTTTACTCCTTCTATTTAGGTTTGGTTCCAAAACCAACGAAGAAGAAGCCTAAGGCAGAGCCGACCGCCGTCGGGGAACATCTTACCAGACGGGCAATCGCATCCTGTGCACGAGCCTCAGGCTGTGACGCAAGGTGAGTCCCTGGCTTTCCAAAGGCATTTTCCCATTAGGGTTCCTGGAGACAGATTCATCTCTGAACGTGGGTGACAAGTAGTCAGCAGAGAACCCTTAGGAGAGGACACAAGCCTATCTGGGCCTTGCCCTGCTAGTGCTCACACTATGAGCATCATGGCCCTGTTTGGAGGGCGGGGTCTTGCATGGCCAGGAAGCCTTTCAACCCTCTGGTCCTGAAACTGTCCAAAGTGCAGAGTTCCCTTCTCTTATCCACTCACAAAGATTTTCCTCGGGCTCCATAGCAAGATTCGTTCCAGAATTGGCCCATCAGGGCTTCAGAACACTCCAGAAAACATGCTGGGAAACCAACCAAACAGCAAACTAGAGAAACAAGCAAACAAACAGTCAAGCAAGAAATAAAATTTTAAAGTGAATAATTAAAATGTAAAATGGAAACTGTGAGTGTGTGTGTGTGTGTTTGTGTGTGTGTGTGTGGGTGTGTATGTGTGGATGTGTCTGTGTGGGTGGGGGAATGCATTGTGCCTGTGTATACTTCTACATACACATGATAATTCACTATAGACATAGCGATACATATATGTATAAAAACTATATTTGTATCGATTAACTATCTTTCTATCATCTATCGATCTATCATCTATCTATGTAGATCTATACCTATGTTTCAATCTCTCTCTCTCTTTACCTCTCACCTATCTATCTTTCTCTATATCTCTCTCTCTATCTACCTATCCATCTATCTATCTATCTATCCCTCTATCTCTCTATATTTCTATCTACCTACCTATCTGATATGCCATTTCCTCCATATGGCAGAATTTGTGTGCACTGAATGTGAAGTGGGCTTCATTGTCCTCTCTTCTTTGTTTGTGCTCCTCTAGATGGCCGCCGAAAAGAGGCTGGGAGAAAGCGCACGTTCATCTCACCCTCTCAAACAGGGATGCTTGTGCAAGCCTTTGAGAGGGACCGCTTTCCTGGCATTGCCACCAGGGAAGAATTGGCTCGTCAAACAGGACTTCCTGAACCTCGAATCCAGGTAAGGTCTCAGTAGGTGGAAGATGGTATGTCCCAAGGCGGGAGTGCCGTTTTCCTCCCGCGCCGGTGCTGGATATACGTAGGCACTGCTGATGGTTCTGGATGTGTGGGTGGGTCATTGGTTTGTTGGGGAGAGGAATGGGGCTTGTAAGTTTCCCTATAGACATTCACTCAGGTGCCTGACCTGAAGGCATCCATTTCCTGAAGGGGACGGAGCAGAGGAGGACCCGGACATCCTGGGAGGGGTCCCGACAGTCTAGCCAGACAGCGAGGGATCTCTCATGGAAGCCAGGGTTCCAGTGTGGCCCTGATTTGGCCCCTCATTTTGCAAGGACCTGGGGACTGGCAAAGGTCCCATCACCCTGGGTCAAGGCCTATCCGAAGGCAGTGTTTTTGCCCGGAGCCTGTCAGACCAGGGGTGCTGGCATGGGGGTTGCAAGGCGACGTGGGAGATCGTGCTTCTGATGTACCTGTCTCCCTTTCTCTCATCTTGCCTAGATATGGTTTCAGAACCGGAGAGCTCGGCACCCGGAGCAGAGCAGAGGGGCGCCTGCCAAGGCCCGGGCAGAAGACCCCGATGCCAGACCAGCCCCGACTGTCCCATCGGACCAAAGGCCACCGCCCTACATCCACAACACCGCTCATCAATTGCCTCCAACTGATCCACTGGACAGCTTCCGGTCCCTTACCGCTGCAGCCCCTCCTCTGGCCCCAAGCTTCTTTGTGCCTTGTGCTCCCTGTGGTGGCTGGGTGGGCCAGCCTTTGATGCTCCTGTTGGTCCAGCCCGCCCCGGCTTCGCAGGGAGCAGAGAACCCTCCACATCCGGGAACAGACCCCGGCGGCACCACAGCAGGGCCGAGTCCAGGAGGGAGTCTCGCACCCATGCACGCGGCACTCACGCCCTCCGCCCACGGAGGGGCCTGCCCGCACAGCAGCCTGCACCCTGGCATGGCAGCACGCCCTCAGCCTGTCCCCCGCAGCGCTCCTCCACACACCGGGCAGCATCCGGCTCAGCCACGCAGCCCCCACGCGCCAATTCTGGAGCCCGAACAGGCCGAGACACACCTGTGGCAGCAGCAGGCCCCATCGGATCAGCTCACGTGTCCTCCGCTCCACCCGCAGCCCCAGACCTCAGGCGCCAGAGGCTCAGGGAGCCTCTTAGATGAACTCTTGTCAGACGCCAGCCTTCTGGAAAAGGCACAACCTTTCCTGAGCGACGGCACCCCGGAAGAGGGACTTTGGCCAAACCTGGAAGAACCCCTCAGTGACGACGAATTCCAGGCCCTCCTGGACATGCTGCCAGGCTCGCCAGGGCCTCAGGAAAGCCTTCGGTCGAGCCCAATTCAGGCCTCCTTCCCTGGGATGCCGAGCCACGGCTGAGAAAAAAGGACGAGGAACCAGCCACTCTCCTAGGGCTCGGCAGCAAGGGCAAGGCGCCCAGACAGCCGGCGCCACTGCGTGGCCTCCCTCAGCCCTGCCGTGCTCCGCGGGCGCTCTCAGGACGCACGGGCACCAGGAGGGGCATCCTCCCTGATGTCGGAAAGGATGCTAGCATGCCAAAGGACAAGAATACCGCCCAAGTCCTCTTGGCTTGGAGGTCGATTTGCGGGTTCTCTCTTACATTGCCTTGATTAAATAAACCTGGCTTGGAACTCAATGCAAAGTCTTTGGCTCTGTTTTGGTCCCCTTGTAGTCTGTGCCCCAGCATCCATGCCACTCCTCACAGATTCACCATGTCCCCCTTTGCCTGGGACTGGATGGGAAGGGGGTCGGGGGCCCCTGATAAGAAGCCAGCTTCTACTTGCAAACTAGATTCTCTTGGAATCCCTACAGCAGTGAAGCACCATCACTGAGATTCTGGGAGCAAGAGAGCTTCCATTAGGGCCAGTACAGGGGAGCACCGTTACAAATCTCTCCTAGCACTTTTCTTGGTTCCCAGATTATAGCCAGATTATTATCAGCAGGGCTCAAATTAACCAAGGTGCTGGGGATATTAGGCAGGCAATCAATCTCTCTCTCTCCCTCACGCCCTCCATCCCTACCTCCCTCTCTCACTTGTCTCCTTCTGCCTCTCCCTTGTTCTCTCTCTCCCTCTCCCCCTGTCTTATGGTCTCTTTGCCACAAACACTTACAGCGCACACACAGCCACACAAACACACAAGCATCGTTTGAACCAAGTGCTGCTATAATTAGACTCATCCCCAAATGTTGCTGAAGAAGCGCGTAGTCTCCATCTCAGTGCACATGGCTGAGTTTCATGAACCAGGGTGGCACTAAAGACGGCCCATTATGTGTTTTGGGTTTCCATGTTTCGAGGGTCTAGGGCCTAGGCTCAGCTAAAATGTCAGATGGGTTGGTAAGTTCCAGCCAAATATTCCTTCCTAGCACAGCTGCGCCACCATCCTCTAGGACGCTTTGGAATTCCCCTTCTGCTTCTCCTGCTCCTCCTCCTCCTTCTTGTCCTCTGCTCCCCCTCCCCTCCCCCTTCCCACTCCCCTCCCCCTCACCCCTCCCCTCCCCTCCTCATCCCTCTCCCCACACCCCTCCCTTCCCTCTCCTCCTCCCCAGGTATTCGATTTTGGAAATCACACCCTCGCTTCCCATCTCTATCCTACTGGGTCCATCTTGGCTGAGGCGGGGCTATCATTGCACTCCCCAGTGTTACTTGAGTTATCTGTCTCTTCTCCCAAGTTGTGGTGCTGGGCCCTCCTTTTCAGCTCTGGTTTCTTGCCTGACTTTCCCGGACTCGTGCCTGCCGTCCGGAGAAGGAGTGACCGTCTACAGGTTCTCTGGATCCATGTGTTTTCACCATCAAACGATTTTTCCTTGCTTCCCTTTTGGCGGCTCCAGCAGGGAAGTTCGCTTGGGAATGCATTCCGTTTGCGTGGGCCGGATTCCCGACAGCAGAGCTCCCGATGCCGTTGGGCATGGGTACTTGGGTCTGCTGGACAGTTTCTGACCTGTTTTGACCTGGGTGATGGCCCCAGGCGAGTGAGGGCAGCTCCCCGCTCCCCTCCCCCTCTTCCCCTCCCCCTCTTTTCCCCTCCCCCACCCACTGTTGGGACGTGCATTCGACCTGGCTTCCCTGGGAGACAGGCTTGCCAAGAGAATTGCTTTGACGTAGCCGGGTGTAGCTGACACGTTTCGGCCTGGATAGACTTCAGGGGACCGGACCCTCATCAGGCCTCTCTGGAAAGGCTTTGAAGATGCTGGCAGACAGGCGGGGCAACATAGCCATGTTGGGTTTGCCCAGGACAAGCCTCGCACTTCGAAGCCACCTCCTAGTGTGATAGTGGTGTCTGCCCCTTCCTTCATGCACTCCCTGGCCCGTGAGGAAGGGGGCGGGCTGCAGATGACAGCTGGAAAAGTTTCCAAAGTTTGTGACCGAAGAGCATGACCCGTGTGTCGAATCCTGTGTCCGTCGGTGCATTCAGCTTTCCTATTGAAATGAGCGGGTCCTCAGCCTCCAGTCAAGGAAATGCCTCAGGCCTGGAATGCAATGAGGTCCAGGAGATGCCGAGGGAATTGGGAAGTAGACACAGGGAAGCTAGGCCCTCCACACTGGAAAGAACACTGGGGCCAAGCCTTGTCACCATGAACCCAGGTTTGGGGAAAGCCAGGGAGAGCAAACACTGCGTGGAACGGGAAAACGTGTGAAAACCAGAGAGCCCTGGAGCCCATTCAGCCCGGGGAACGGAGGATGCCAGGCTTCCAAAGAAAGGCCTTGCTGGCCTCCGGATTTGCCTTTCAGTCCAAGTCCCCTAACATGGACACATGGGAACCCTTCAAGGTTCTCAAGGTGGAAGGGGGGGTTGGGATCCCGAGGCAGCGATTTCCATAAATAGGGGCGGGGCATGCCCGATCCCTTGATAAGGCCCGTGCTCCTGGGAACTCCACATTTGGCCAGCAGCCTCTGTGCCGGACGGGTGTCTCTCCGGCCATGGATGACTCACGCACGCCCAACGGTAAGTAGACATCAGCACCTGGGCTCTCCTTCTGGCTCATCTGAAATGCCTTCCTGCCCTCTCAGGGATGTGGAC
This sequence comes from Camelus bactrianus, assembly GCF_048773025.1. NCBI lineage: Eukaryota > Metazoa > Chordata > Mammalia > Artiodactyla > Camelidae > Camelus > Camelus bactrianus. Next base: position 50,450,343 of record NC_133555.1, on the reverse strand, counting down.
GAGGGGAGAAATGGCCCCATGAGACTGCAGGGATGGCTCTGGCTGGGCTCTGTTTAAGGAAGCCATTGGGCCAAATGATTCAGAGACTGGCTTGTGTAGTTCTGTTTTTCCTTTCTTTTTTGTTTTTATTCATTGATTTCTTTGGCCCTGTTGAAATTGACATGGGAGTGGTAGCCCTGCTGCCCACCCACAGCTCCTCTGTGAGAAGTCCTGACGCGCAGCTGCACAGAAAGCTGCAGCCGTTGTCCAAGGCTTCCGATCGCATGCAGCGCATTTCTAGTGGAACACGTTAGGACATTTGAGTTGGTGGTGTTGGTACTTTCTCGCTGTGGTTTAGCAGCTCCCTCTTGCCTTGAGTTCCGTGGGAACGGGTCCGTTTCTCTGCTGTCCCTGGAAGTAGTCCACACGCAGGATACCCAAGAAGCACGGCAGGTCATAGGTTCCCTTGCCACCAAATTCAACACTAGGGCTCGGGAGGCACTGATCCCAGAAACCCTTGACATGCCTCCCACTCGACTCCAAAGTAGGGAGTGGAGACTGGGGACAGGGGCAGCTGGGGGTGCATGTGGGGTTGGGGATTTCTGAAGGCAAAAGCCCCAAGGCCAGGCTACCGTGTGCTCCATGACTGCTGTCTGAAGCAATCTCACTGGAGCTGGCAAGGAGGAAGGGTGCTTGTGAAGGAAGCATCGCTTGGGGTGCGCAAGCCGTGCCTTGCGTCCTTCCAGGCAGACACCTTGACACCCTAGTTTGGCAGCTGGCAGTGGCTAGCGGGGAATTCCTTTGTCGGGAGGGCTGATGTTCTAGAATTTGAATACACTTCAGGAAATCCAAGTCGTCCCGAAGCCCGGGACGTGCCCGACACCACGTCGGGCTTTCCGCAAAACGTGTGAACAAGCACAGTCCTATTCCTCTGCATCACAGAGAACAAGTGTCCACTAGGACAGGGCTCTATCAATCCAAGCTTTCCACAGAGAAAAATAGCACGCACACAGCCAGTCCACATGACACGGTGACGTCCAGGATGGGGTGCTCATCCTCTGTGGTGTCCCAGCCCAGGCGTCGTCAGAATCAGGGTCGGGGCACGAGGGCCGCAATGTGGGTATCCGACACAACCTACACACGTGTGGCCGTGCTTGGCTCGATTTTCAAGTAGTTCAAGCAGGTGTGCCATGGGTGTGTGAGGAGCCACAAGGTGGGCTCTTCTAGCTGGCCTAAAGTTCGAGGTCCGTCCTGCCAGGGGCCATCCAGACGTTGCACGGCCGGCAGCCGGCGGCCGCGTCCCCTGGGTGGGAAAATCTTCCACCCATTAGGAGCATGAACCTGTTGACCTAGGTCTTCCCAGCTGGTTGGTTTGTAGTTCTCTGGGCTGCCGGTGAGTGGGTGGTAGATCCCAAGAACTTGAGCCACCTCATCTTTTCTACTTGGCATAGATGGAAGGCCCAGGGTCACCCCTTCAGCAGGGCTGTGTGTGTGCTTCCGTTAGATAGAAAGGGACGGCCATCTGTGCACTGGAGTCTACTCCCCCCCGCCACCCGGACACAAAAAGCAGCCTGGTGTGGCACCACCCATCACCACCAGACACCGCCGTTGGTGCAGCCGTACGCATTCCCTCTCAGACTTTTCCCCCTCTTGTATTTGGCAGGCCCACACCCAAGAGGACAGCGGAGAAAGAGGCTGGTTCTGAAGCTCAGTCAAAAGGATGCTCTGCAAGCCCTCTTTCAACAGAACCCCTACCCTGGCATCAAGGCCCGAGAGAGCCTGGCCCGAAACCTGGGCATTCCCGAAAGCAGAATTCAGGTAAATATCAGTCTCGGGATTCCTGTTCTCTCGGGTTCCGTGTCCAGATGCCACCCGGCCAGAGCCGTGTGAGTCCCAATTCCAGGTCGGGGAGCTGGCTGCCGAGACTTAGCCGGGCTTCGTCTCTCGTGCGTTGGGAGGGAACCAAAGATAAGGCATCCAGCCTCAGGGAAAAGGGGTGTCCTCTAGCGAGCCTCTGTGCTGAATGGTTTGTACGTGGTTTCCGAGCCCAATATGCAATTGGCTACAGACACTTCGTGGTGGGATGCACGCTATGGAGAGGAGCCGTCTCCTCCCCTTGGTGCTCCTGGTCTGGGTGCTGGAGGCAAGCCTGGAATCCACTCCCGGCTAAGAATGGCTGTCCCTTGGGAGAACAGGGCCAGAGGGAGCTGAGTGGCCCTTGGTCCTACAGGAGGTCAGGAATCAAATCCGAGGGAAAGAGGGTGCGTGAGGCTGCTTGTGCCAGGGGGTTCGGTCCTTTCTGGCTCACCTCCGAGGCGCTAGCGGTGCTCAAGGCTTCCTGTCTGGTAGGGTGGGAGAGGAGCCCTGAAAGGGGAGAACCTTAGGAGCAGGAGCACTGTGCCTGCGGCCTTTCAATGGGCACTAAGACGCGTAGGCTTCCCTTACTGAACTGACTGGCAGGTTCAACAAACTGCCCAAACAGCCCCATCAGAGATGCCTAAAAATGGACACACACACGCCCACACCCTCACCGACACCCATATCTACCCCGATGGCCACACCTCCACCAACCCCAACCCCACCCCCCTGCCAACCGGCTGTCCCCCAAGCCTCACACGACCTCACCCGACCTCACTCGGCTGCAACCTACCTTTCACCCCGCCGCTCCACTCCACTCCACTCCACTCCACTCCATCCACACCTAACTCTGCGTTTGATTCTTGGGTAACGAGGAAGGCAGCATGTGGTTTCACTGTTGGAGACAATGACACAGATTTGAACGATGGGGATCGGGTACCTAAGAGCCTCCAGACCTGGAAGTGGCAGGACCTTGCCCTCCTAAGAGTTCCCTGTCAAGGAGTCTTTTCCAGGCAGCATGGGGTTTTCAGGATTTCGCCCGCCTTCAGGGAATTATGGACAAGAGCACTCACCTATGCGTGGTGTGTTAGGAAAGGGTGCTGTCCATGGGGCCAGGAGGGAGACAGAGGAACATTCCTCAGGCAATGAGCATGGTCAAAAAGGAGGCACAAAGACTCAAAGGGAGCCAGTGAGAGAAACAACAGAGAGAAATGGACACAGAGACAGAGACAGGGACTGAGAGAGAGGAAAAGAGAAACAAGCATAAACAGGTAGATGGACAGAATCGGAGACTGAGACTAACAGGCCAACAGGGACCATGGCAGGTGACAGGAATGGAAATTGTCAAGTGAGACAGAGAGCTAAGCAGAGAGAGACAGAAACGGATAGCAAGAGAGGTGATCAGACAGAGTGGGTCGGGGGAGGAAACGAGGGATATGGAGAGGAGAAGAGAGAGGGAGAATATCAGCAAGCTCCTTCAGACTGACTTTGGGAAATCAAACATTGTCTCCTGCCTCACGTGTTTTTTTCTTTGGATTCCAGAGGGAGGATGGCAGGGGATATGCTGATTTTCTTCCGTGCAGATAGTGTTTTCTGGAATCCTGTGCAGTTCTTCCGAGGTGAAAGCCATAATCTGTGGCAAGTCCAGTCCCTTTGGGTGCTGAATATTTCCACTGGGGGCACATGGAGCCTAGAGTTTGTCCACTCCTTTGGTTGTCTGTTTGCTGAGTTGCGAATCACTGTGATAGCTCTTGAAATCTGTCCCTAAGCATTTGATTGACAGGGGTTTTACTCCTTCTATTTAGGTTTGGTTCCAAAACCAACGAAGAAGAAGCCTAAGGCAGAGCCGACCGCCGTCGGGGAACATCTTACCAGACGGGCAATCGCATCCTGTGCACGATCATAAGACTCTGACGCAAGGTGAGGCCCTGGCTTTCCAAAGGCATTTTCCCATTAGGGTTCCTGGAGACAGATTCATCTCTGAACGTGGGTGACAAGTAGTCAGCAGAGAACCCTTAGGAGAGGACACAAGACTATCTGGGCCTTGCCCTGCTAGTGCTCACACTATGAGCATCATGGCCCTGTTTGGAGGGCGGTGTCTTGCATGGCCAGGAAGCCTTTCAACCCTCTGGTCCTGAAACTGTCCAAAGTGCAGAGTTCCCTTCTCTTATCCACTCACAAAGATTTTCCTCGGGCTCCATAGCAAGATTCGTTCCAGAATTGGCCCATCAGGGCTTCAGAACACTCCAGAAAACATGCTGGGAAACCAACCAAACAGCAAACTAGAGAAACAAGCAAACAAACAGTCAAGCAAGAAATAAAATTTTAAAGTGAATAATTAAAATGTAAAATGGAAACTGTGAGTGTGTGTGTGTGTGTTTGTGTGTGTGTGTGTGGGTGTGTATGTGTGGATGTGTCTGTGTGGGTGGGGGAATGCATTGTGCCTGTGTATACTTCTACATACACATGATAATTCACTATAGACATAGCGATACATATATGTATAAAAACTATATTTGTATCGATTAACTATCTTTCTATCATCTATCGATCTATCATCTATCTATGTAGATCTATACCTATGTTTCAATCTCTCTCTCTCTTTACCTCTCACCTATCTATCTCTCTCTCTATCTCTCTCTCTATCTATCTATCCATCTATCTATCTATCTATCCCTCTATCTCTCTATCTTTCTATCTACCTACCTATCTGATATGCCATTTCCTCCATATGGCAGAATTTGTGTGCACTGAATGTGAAGTGGGCTTCATTGTCCTCTCTTCTTTGTTTGTGCTCCTCTAGATGGCCGCCGAAAAGAGGCTGGGAGAAAGCGCACGTTCATCTCACCCTCTCAAACAGGGATGCTTGTGCAAGCCTTTGAGAGGGACCGCTTTCCTGGCATTGCCACCAGGGAAGAATTGGCTCGTCAAACAGGACTTCCTGAACCTCGAATCCAGGTAAGGTCTCAGTAGGTGGAAGATGGTATGTCCCAAGGCGGGAGTGCCGTTTTCCTCCCGCGCCGGTGCTGGATATACGTAGGCACTGCTGATGGTTCTGGATGTGTGGGTGGGTCATTGGGGGGTTGGGGAGAGGAATGGGGCTTGTAAGTTTCCCTATAGACATTCACTCAGGTGCCTGACCTGAAGGCATCCATTTCCTGAAGGGGACGGAGCAGAGGAGGACCCGGACATCCTGGGAGGGGTCCCGACTGTCTAGCCAGACAGCGAGGGATCTCTCATGGAAGCCAGGGTTCCAGTGTGGCCCTGATTTGGAACCTCATTTTGCAAGGACCTGGGGACTGGCAAAGGTCCCATCACCCTGGGTCAAGGCCTATCCGAAGGCAGTGTTTTTGCCCGGAGCCTGTCAGACCAGGGGTGCTGGCATGGGGGTTGCAAGGCGACGTGGGAGATCGTGCTTCTGATGTACCTGTCTCCCTTTCTCTCATCTTGCCTAGATATGGTTTCAGAACCGGAGAGCTCGGCACCCGGAGCAGAGCAGAGGGGCGCCTGCCAAGGCCCGGGCAGAAGACCCCGATGCCAGACCAGCCCCGACTGTCCCATCGGACCAAAGGCCACCGCCCTACATCCACAACACCGCTCATCAATTGCCTCCAACTGATCCACTGGACAGCTTCCGGTCCCTTACCGCTGCAGCCCCTCCTCTGGCCCCAAGCTTCTTTGTGCCTTCTGCTCCCTGTGGTGGCTGGGTGGGCCAGCCTTTGATGCTCCTGTTGGTCCAGCCCGCCCCGGCTTCGCAGGGAGGAGAGAACCCTCCATATCCGGGAACAGACCCCGGCGGCACCACAGCAGGGCCGAGTCCAGGAGGGAGTCTCGCACCCATGCACGCGGCACTCACGCCCTCCGCCCACGGAGGGGCCTGCCCGCACAGCAGCCTGCACCCTGGCATGGCAGCACGCCCTCAGCCTGTCCCCCGCAGCGCTCCTCCACACACCGGGCAGCATCCGGCTCAGCCACGCAGCCCCCACGCGCCAATTCTGCAGCCCGAACAGGCCGAGACACACCTGTGGCAGCAGCAGGCCCCATCGGATCAGCTCACGTGTCCTCCGCTCCACCCGCAGCCCCAGACCTCAGGCGCCAGAGGCTCAGGGAGCCTCTTAGATGAACTCTTGTCAGACGCCAGCCTTCTGGAAAAGGCACAACCTTTCCTGAGCGACGGCACCCCGGAAGAGGGACTTTGGCCAAACCTGGAAGAACCCCTCAGTGACGACGAATTCCAGGCCCTCCTGGACATGCTGCCAGGCTCGCCAGGGCCTCAGGAAAGCCTTCGGTCGAGCCCAATTCAGGCCTCCTTCCCTGGGATGCCGAGCCACGGCTGAGAAAAAACGACGAGGAACCAGCCACTCTCCTAGGGCCCGGCAGCAAGGGCAAGGCGCCCAGACTGCCGGCGCCACTGCGTGGCCTCCCTCAGCCCTGCCGTGCTCCGCGGGCGCTCTCAGGACGCACGGGCACCAGGAGGGGCATCCTCCCTGATGTCGGAAAGGATGCTAGCATGCCAAAGGACAAGAATACCGCCCAAGTCCTCTTGGCTTGGAGGTCGATTTGCGGGTTCTCTCTTACATTGCCTTGATTAAATAAACCTGGCTTGGAACTCAATGCAAAGTCTTTGGCTCTGTTTTGGTCCCCTTGTAGTCTGTGCCCCAGCATCCATGCCACTCCTCACAGATTCACCATGTCCCCCTTTGCCTGGGACTGGATGGGAAGGGGGTCGGGGGCCCCTGATAAGAAGCCAGCTTCTACTTGCAAACTAGATTCTCTTGGAATCCCTACAGCAGTGAAGCACCATCACTGAGATTCTGGGAGCAAGAGAGCTTCCATTAGGGCCAGTACAGGGGAGCACCGTTACAAATCTCTCCTAGCACTTTTCTTGGTTCCCAGATTATAGACAGATTATTATCAGCAGGGCTCAAATTAACCAAGGTGCTGGGGATATTAGGCAGGCAATCAATCTCTCTCTCTCCCTCACGCCCTCCATCCCTACCTCCCTCTCTCACTTGTCTCCTTCTGCCTCTCCCTTGTTCTCTCTCTCCCTCTCCCCCTGTCTTATGGTCTCTTTGCCACAAACACTTACAGCGCACACACAGCCACACAAACACACAAGCATCGTTTGTACCAAGTGCTGCTATAATTAGACTCATCCCCAAATGTTGCTGAAGAATCTCGTAGTCTCCATCTCAGTGCACATGGCTGAGTTTCATGAACCAGGGTGGCACTAAAGACGGCCCATTATGTGTTTTGGGTTTCCATGTTTCGAGGGTCTAGGGCCTAGGCTCAGCTAAAATGTCAGATGGGTTGGTATGTTCCAGCCAAATATTCCTTCCTAGCACAGCTGCGCCACCATCCTCTAGGACGCTTTGGAATTCCCCTTCTGCTTCTCCTGCTCCTCCTCCTCCTTCTTGTCCTCTGCTCCCCCTCCCCTCCCCCTTCCCACTCCCCTCCCCCTCACCCCTCCCCTCCCCTCCTCATCCCTCTCCCCACACCCCTCCCTTCCCTCTCCTCCTCCCCATGTATTCGATTTTGGAAAACACACCCTCGCTTCCCATCTCTATCCTACTGGGTCCATCTTGGCTGAGGCGGGGCTATCATTGCACTCCCCAGCGTTACTTGAGTTATCTGTCTCTTCTCCCAAGTTGTGGTGCCGGGCCCTCCTTTTCAGCTCTGGTTTCTTGCCTGACTTTCCCGGACTCGTGCCTGCCGTCCGGAGAAGGAGTGACCGTCTACAGGTTCTCTGGATCCATGTGTTTTCACCATCAAACCATTTTTCCTTGCTTCCCTTTTGGCGGCTCCAGCAGGGAAGTTCACTTGGGAATGCATTCCCTTTGCGTGGGCCGGATTCCCGACAGCAGAGCTCCCGATGCCGTTGGGCATGGTTCCTTGGGCCTGCTGGACAGTTTCTGACCTGTGTTGACCTGGGTGATGGCCCCAGGCGAGTGAGGGCAGCTCCCCGCTCCCCTCCCCCTCTTCCCCTCCCCCTCTTTTCCCCTCCCCCACCCACTGTTGGGACTTGCATTCCACCTGGCTTCCCTGGGGGACAGGCTTGCCAAGAGAATTGCTTTGACGTAGCCAGGTGTAGCTGACACGTTTCGGCCTGGATAGGCTTCAGGGGACCAGACCCTCATCAGGCCTCTCTGGAAAGGCTTTGAAGATGCTGGCAGACAGGCGGGGCAACATAGCCATGTTGGGTTTGCCCAGGACAAGCCTCGCACTTCGAAGCCGCCTCCTAGTGTGGTAATGGGGTCTGCCCCTTTCTTCATGCACTCCCTGGCCCGTGAGGAAGGGGGCGGGCTGCAGATGACAGCTGGAAAAGTTTCCAAAGTTTGTGACCGAAGAGCATGACCCGTGTGTCGAATCCTGTGTCCGTCGGTGCATTCAGCTTTCCTATTGAAATGAGCGGGTCCTCAGCCTCCAGTCAAGGAAATGCCTCAGGCCTGGAATGCAATGAGGTCCAGGAGATGCCGAGGGAATTGGGAAGTAGACACCGGGAAGCTAGGCCCTCCACACTGGAAAGAACACTGGGGCCAAGCCTTGTCACCACGAACCCAGGGTTGGGGAAAGCCAGGGAGAGCAAACACTGCGTGGAACGGGAAAACGTGTGAAAACCAGAGAGCCCTGGAGCCCATTCAGCCCGGGGAACGGAGGATGCCAGGCTTCCAAAGAAAGGCCTTGCTGGCCTCCGGATTTGCCTTTCAGTCCAAGTCCCCTAACATGGACACATGGGAACACTTCAAGGTTCTCAAGGTGGAAGGGGGGGTTGGGATCCCGAGGCAGCGATTTCCATAAATAGGGGCGGGGCGTGCCCGATCCCTTGATAAGGCCCGTGCTCCTGGGAACTCCACATTTGGCCAGCAGCCTCTGTGCCGGACGGGTGTCTCTCCGGCCATGGATGACTCACGCACGCCCAACGGTAAGTAGACATCAGCACCTGGGCTCTCCTTCTGGCTCATCTGAAATGCCTTCCTGCCCTCTCAGGGATGTGGACGAGGGGAGAAATGGCCCCATGAGACTGCAGGGATGGCTGTGGCTGGGCTCTGTTTAAGGAAGCCATTGGGCCAAATGATTGAGAGACTGGCTTGTGTAGTTCTGTTTTCCTTTCTTTTTTGTTTTTATTCATTGATTTCTTTGGCCCTGTTGAAATTGACATGGGAGCGGTAGCCCTGCTGCCCACCCACAGCTCCTCTGTGAGAAGTCCTGACGCGCAGCTGCACAGAAAGCTGCAGCCGTTGTCCAAGGCTTCCGATCGCATGCAGCGCATTTCTAGTGGAACACGTTAGGACATTTGAGTTGGTGGTGTTGGTACTTTCTCACTGTGGTTTAGCAGCTCCCTCTTGCCTTGAGTTCCGTGGGAACGGGTCCGTTTCTCTGCTGTCCCTGGAAGTAGTCCACACGCAGGATACCCAAGAAGCACGGCAGGTCATAGGTTCCCTTGCCACCAAATTCAACACTAGGGTTCGGGAGGCACTGATCCCAGAAACCCTTGACATGCCTCCCACTCGACTCCAAAGTAGGGAGTGGAGACTGGGGGCAGGGGCAGCTGGGGGCGCATGTGTGGGTGGGGCTTTCTGAAGGCAAAAGCCCCAAGGCCAGGCTACCGTGTGCTCCATGACTTCTGTCCGAAGCAATCTCACTGGAGCTGGCAAGGAGGAAGGGTGCTTGTGAAGGAAGCATCGCTTGGGGTGCGCAAGCCGTGCCTTGCGTCCTTCCAGGCAGACACCTTGACACCCTAGTTTGGCAGCTGGCAGTGGCTAGCGGGGAATTCCTTTGTCGGGAGGGCTGATGTTCTAGAGTTTGAATACACTTCAGGAAATCCAAGTCGTCCCGAAGCCCGGGACATGCCCGACACCACGTCGGGCTTTCCGCAGAACGTGTGAACAAGCACAGTCCTATTCCTCTGCATCACAGAGAACAAGTGTCCACTAGGACAGGGCTCTATCAATCCAAGCTTTCCACAGAGAAAAATAGCACACACACAGCCAGTCCACATGACACGGTGACGTCCAGGATGGGGTGCTCATCCTCTGTGGTGTCCCAGCCTAGGCGTCATCAGAATCAGGGTCGGGGCACGAGGGCCGCAATGTGGGTATCCGACACAACCTACACACGTGTGGCCGTGCTTGGCTCGATTTTCAAGTAGTTCAAGCAGGTGTGCCATGGGTGTGTGAGGAGCCACAAGGTGGGCTCTTCTAGCTGGCCTAAAGTTCGAGGTCCGTCCTGCCAGGGGCCATCCAGACGTTGCACGGCCGGCAGCCGGCGGCCGCGTCCCCTGGGTGGGAACATCTTCCACCCATTTGGAACATGACCCTGTTGCCCTAGGCCTTCCCAGCTGGTTGGTTTGTAGTTCTCTGGGCTGCCGGTGAGTGGGTGGTAGATCCCAAGAACTTGAGCCACCTCATCTTTTCTACTTGGCATAGATGGAAGGCCCAGGGTCACCCCTTCAGCAGGGCTGTGTGTGTGCTTCCGTTAGATAGAAAGGGACGGCCATCTGTGCACAGGAGTCTACTCCCCCCCGCCTCCCGGACACAAAAAGCAGCCTGGTGTGGCACCACCCATCACCACCACACACCGCCGTTGGTGCAGCCGTACGGATTCCCTCTCAGACTTTTCCCCCTCTTGTATTTGGCAGGCCCACAACCAAGAGGACAGCGGAGAAAGAGGCTGGTTCTGAAGCTCAGTCAAAAGGATGCTCTGCAAGCCCTCTTTCAACAGAACCCCTACCCTGCCATCAAGGCCCGAGAGAGCCTGGCCCGAAACCTGGGCATTCCCGAAAGCAGAATTCAGGTAAATATCAGTCTCGGGATTCCTGTTCTCTCGGGTTCCGTGTCCAGATGCCACCCGGCCGGAGCCGTGTGAGTCCCAATTCCAGGTCGGGGAGCTGGCTGCCCAGACTTAGCCGGGCTTCGTCTCTCGTGCGTTGGGAGGGAACCAAAGATAAGCCATCCAGCCTCAGGGAAAAGGGGCGTCCTCTAGCGAGCCTCTGTGCTGAAGGGTTTGTACGTGGTTTCCGAGCCCAATATGCAATTGGCTACAGACACTTCGTGGTGGGGGGCACGCTATGGAGAGGAGCCGTCTCCTCCCCTTGGTGCTCCTGGTCTGGGTGCTGGAGGCAAGCCTGGAATCCACTCCCGGCTAAGAATGGCTGTCCCTTGGGAGAACAGGGCCAGAGGGAGCTGAGTGGCCCTTGGTCCTACAGGAGGTCAGGAATCAAAGCCGAGGGAAAGAGGGTGCGTGAGGCTGCTTGTGCCAGGGGGTTCTGTCCTTTCTGGATCACCTCCGAGGCACTAGCGGTGCTCAAGGCTTCCTGTCTGGTAGGGTGGGAGAGGAGCCCTGAAAGGGGAGAACCTTAGGAGCAGGAGCACTGTGCCTGCGACCTTTCAATGGGCACTAAGACGTGTAGGCTTCCCTTACTGAACTGACTGGCAGGTTCAACAAACTGCCCACACAGCCCCATCAGAGATGCCTAAAAATGGACACACACACGCCCACACCCTCACCGACACCCATATCTACCCCGATGGCCACACCTCCACCAACCCCAACCCCACCCCCCTGCCACCCGGCCGGCCCCCAAGCCTCACACGACCTCACCCGACGTCACTCGGCTGCACCCTACCCTTCACCACACCGCTCCACTCCTCTCCACTCCACTCCAATCCATCCACACCTAACTCTGCATTAGATTCTTGGGTAACGATGAAGGCAGCATGTGGTTTCACTGTTGGAGACAATGACACAGATTTGAACGATGGGGATCGGGTACCTAAGAGCCTCTAGACCTGGAAGTGGCAGGACCTTGCCCTCCTAAGAGTTCCCTGTCAAGGAGTCTTTTCCAGGCAGCATGGGGTTTTCAGGAGTTCGCCCGCCTTCAGGGAATTTTGGACAAGAGCACTCACCTATGCGTGGTGTGTTAGGAAAGGGTGCTGTCCATGGGGCCAGGAGGGAGACAGAGGAACATTCCTCAGGCACTGAGCATGGTCAAAAAGGAGGCACAAAGACTCAAAGGGAGCCAGTGAGAGAAACAACAGAGAGAAATGGACACAGAGACAGAGACAGGGACTGAGAGAGAGGAAAAGAGAAACAAGCATAAACAGGTAGATGGACAGAATCGGAGACTGAGACTAACAGGCCAACAGGGACCATGGCAGGTGACAGGAATGGAAAATGTCAAGTGAGACACAGAGCTAAGCAGAGAGAGACAGAAATGGATAGCAAGAGAGATGATCAGACAGAGTGGGTCGGGGGAGGAAACGAGGGATATGGAGAGGAGAAGAGAGAGGGAGAATATCAGCAAGCTCCTTCAGACTGACTTTGGGAAATCAAACATTGTCTCCTGCCTCACGTGTTTTTTTCTTTGGATTCCAGAGGGAGGATGGCAGGGGATATGCTGATTTTCTTCCGTGCAGATAGTGTTTTCTGGAATCCTGTGCAGTTCTTCCGAGGTGAAAGCCATAATCTGTGGCAAGTCCAGTCCCTTTGGGTGCTGAATATTTCCACTGGGGGCACATGGAGCCTAGAGTTTGTCCACTCCTTTGGTTGTCTGTTTGCTGTGTTGCGAATCACTGTGATAGCTCTTGAAATCTGTCCCTAAGCATTTGAGTGACAGGGGTTTTACTCCTTCTATTTAGGTTTGGTTCCAAAACCAACGAAGAAGAAGCCTAAGGCAGAGCCGACCGCCGTCAGGGAACATCTTACCAGACGGGCAATCGCATCCTGTGCACGAGCCTCAGGCTCTGACGCAAGGTGAGTCCCTGGCTTTCCAAAGGCATTTTCTCATTAGGGTTCCTGGAGACAGATTCATCTCTGAACGTGGGTGACAAGTAGTCAGCAGAGAACCCTTAGGAGTGGACACAAGCCTATCTGGGCCTTGCCCTGCTAGTGCTCACACTATGAGAATCATGGCCCTGTTTGGAGGGCGGGGTCTTGCATGGCCAGGAAGCCTTTCAACCCTCTGGTCCTGAAACTGTCCAAAGTGCAGAGTTCCCTTCTCTTATCCACTCACAAAGATTTTCCTCGGGCTCCATAGCAAGATTCGTTCCAGAATTGGCCCATCAGGGCTTCAGAACACTCCAGAAAACATGCTGGGAAACCAACCAAACAGCAAACTAGAGAAACAAGCAAACAAACAGTCAAGCAAGAAATAAGATTTTAAAGTGAATAATTAAAATGTAAAATGGAAACTGTGAGTGTGTGTGTGTGTGTTTGTGTGTGTCTGTGTGGGTGTGTATGTGTGGATGTGTCTGTGTGGGTGGGGGAATGCATTGTGCCTGTGTATACTTCTACATACACATGATAATTCACTATAGACATAGCGATACATATATGTATAAAAACTATATTTGTATCGATTAACTATCTTTCTATCATCTATCGATCTATCATCTATCTATGTAGATCTATACCTATGTTTCAATCTCTCTCTCTCTTAACCTCTCACCTATCTATCTCTCTCTCTATCTCTCTCTCTATCTATCTATCCATCTATCTATCTATCTATCCCTCTATCTCTCTATCTTTCTATCTACCTACCTATCTGATATGCCATTTCCTCCATATGGCAGAATTTGTGTGCACTGAATGTGAAGTGGGCTTCATTGTCCTCTCTTCTTTGTTTGTGCTCCTCTAGATGGCCGCCCAAAAGAGGCTGGGAGAAAGCGCACGTTCATCTCACCCTCTCAAACAGGGATGCTTGTGCAAGCCTTTGAGAGGGACCGCATTCCTGGCATTGCCACCAGGGAAGAATTGGCTCGTCAAACAGGACTTCCTGAACCTCGAATCCAGGTAAGGTCTCAGTAGGTGGAAGATGGTATGTCCCAAGGCGGGAGTGCCGTTTTCCTCCCGCGCCGGTGCTGGATATACGTAGGCACTGCTGATGGTTCTGGATGTGTGGGTGGGTCATTGGGGGGTTGGGGAGAGGAATGGGGCTTGTAAGTTTCCCTATAGACATTCACTCAGGTGCCTGACCTGAAGGCATCCATTTCCTGAAGGGGACGGAGCAGAGGAGGTCCCGGACAGCCTGGGAGGGGTCCCGACAGTCTAGCCAGACAGCGAGGGATCTCTCATGGAAGCCAGGGTTCCAGTGTGGCCCTGATTTGGCCCCTCATTTTGCAAGGACCTGGGGACTGGCAAAGGTCCCATCACCCTGGGTCAAGGCCTATCCGAAGGCAGTGTTTTTGCCCGGAGCCTGTCAGACCAGGGGTGCTGGCATGGGGGTTGCAAGGCGACGTGGGAGATCGTGCTTCTGATGTACCTGTCTCCCTTTCTCTCATCTTGCCTAGATATGGTTTCAGAACCGGAGAGCTCGGCACCCGGAGCAGAGCAGAGGGGCGCCTGCCAAGGCCCGGGCAGAAGACCCCGATGCCAGACCAGCCCCGACTGTCCCATCGGACCAAAGGCCCCCGCCCAACATCCACAACAGCGCTCATCAATTGCCTCCAACTGATCCACTGGACAGCTTCCGGTCCCTTACCGCTGCAGCCCCTCCTCTGGCCCCAAGCTTCTTTGTGCCTTGTGCTCCCTGTGGTGGCTGGGTGGGCCAGCCTTTGATGCTCCTGTTGGTCCAGCCCGCACCGGCTTCGCAGGGAGCAGAGAACCCTCCACATCCAGGAACAGACCCCGGCGGCACCACAGCAGGGCCGAGTCCAGGAGGGAGTCTCGCACCCATGCACGCGGCACTCACGCCCTCCGCCCACGGAGGGGCCTGCCCGCACAGCAGCCTGCACCCTGGCATGGCAGCACGCCCTCAGCCTGTCCCCCGCAGCGCTCCTCCACACACCGGGCAGCATCCGGCTCAGCCACGCGGCCCCCACGCGCCAATTCTGCAGCCCGAACAGGCCGAGACACACCTGTGGCAGCAGCAGGCCCCATCGGATCAGCTCACGTGTCCTCCGCTCCACCCGCAGCCCCAGACCTCAGGCGCCAGAGGCTCAGGGAGCCTCTTAGATGAACTCTTGTCAGACGCCAGCCTTCTGGAAAAAGCACAACCTTTCCTGAGCGACGGAACCCCGGAAGAGGGACTTTGGCCAACCCTGGAAGAACCCCTCAGTGACGACGAATTCCAGGCCCTCCTGGACATGCTGCCAGGCTCGCCAGGGCCTCAGGAAAGCCTTTGGTCGAGCCCAATTCAGGCCTCCTTCCCTGGGATGCCGAGCCACGGCTGAGAAAAAAGGACGAGGAACCAGCCACTCTCCTAGGGCTCGGCAGCAAGGGCAAGGCGCCCAGACTGCCGGCGCCACTGCGTGGCCTCCCTCAGCCCTGCCGTGCTCCGCGGGCGCTCTCAGGACGCACGGGCACCAGGAGGGGCATCCTCCCTGATGTCGGAAAGGATGCTAGCATGCCAAAGGACAAGAATACCGCCCAAGTCCTCTTGGCTTGGAGGTCGATTTGCGGGTTCTCTCTTACATTGCCTTGATTAAATAAACCTGGCTTGGAACTCAATGCAAAGTCTTTGGCTCTGTTTTGGTCCCCTTGTAGTCTGTGCCCCAGCATCCATGCCACTCCTCACAGATTCACCATGTCCCCCTTTGCCTGGGACTGGATGGGAAGGGGGTCGGGGGCCCCTGATAAGAAGCCAGCTTCTACTTGCAAACTAGATTCTCTTGGAATCCCTACAGCAGTGAAGCACCATCACTGAGATTCTGGGAGCAAGAGAGCTTCCATTAGGGCCAGTACAGGGGAGCACCGTTACAAATCTCTCCTAGCACTTTTCTTGGTTCCCAGATTATAGCCAGATTATTATCAGCAGGGCTCAAATTAACCAAGGTGCTGGGGATATTAGGCAGGCAATCAATCTCTCTCTCTCCCTCACGCCCTCCATCCCTACCTCCCTCTCTCACTTGTCTCCTTCTGCCTCTCCCTTGTTCTCTCTCTCCCTCTCCCCCTGTCTTATGGTCTCTTTGCCACAAACACTTACAGCGCACACACAGCCACACAAACACACAAGCATCGTTTGAACCAAGTGCTGCTATAATTAGACTCATCCCCAAATGTTGCTGAAGAATCTCGTAGTCTCCATCTCAGTGCACATGGCTGAGTTTCATGAACCAGGGTGGCACTAAAGACGGCCCATTATGTGTTATGGGTTTCCATGTTTCGAGGGTCTAGGGCCTAGGCTCAGCTAAAATGTCAGATGGGTTGGTATGTTCCAGCCAAATATTCCTTCCTAGCACAGCTGCGCCACCATCCTCTAGGACGCTTTGGAATTCCCCTTCTGCTTCTCCTGCTCCTCCTCCTCCTTCTTGTCCTCTGCTCCCCCTCCCCTCCCCCTTCCCACTCCCCTCCCCCTCACCCCTCCCCTCCCCTCCCCTCCTCCCCAGGTATTCGATTTTGGAAATCACACCCTCGCTTCCCATCTCTATCCTACTGGGTCCATCTTGGCTGAGGCGGGGCTATCATTGCACTCCCCAGCGTTACTTGAGTTATCTGTCTCTTCTCCCAAGTTGTGGTGCCGGGCCCTCCTTTTCAGCTCTGGTTTCTTGCCTGACTTTCCCGGACTCGTGCCTGCCGTCCGGAGAAGGAGTGACCGTCTACAGGTTCTCTGGATCCATGTGTTTTCACCATCAAACGATTTTTCCTTGCTTCCCTTTTGGCGGCTCCAGCAGGGAAGTTCGCTTGGGAATGCATTCCGTTTGCGTGGGCCGGATTCCCGACAGCAGAGCTCCCGATGCCGTTGGGCATGGGTCCTTGGGGCTGCTGGACAGTTTCTGACCTGTTTTGACCTGGGTGATGGCCCCAGGCGAGTGAGGGCAGCTCCCCGCTCCCCTCCCCCTCTTCCCCTCCCCCTCTTTTCCCCTCCCCCACCCACTGTTGGGACGTGCATTCGACCTGGCTTCCCTGGGAGACAGGCTTGCCACGAGAATTGCTTTGACGTAGCCGGGTGTAGCTGACACGTTTCGGCCTGGATAGACTTCAGGGGACCGGACCCTCATCAGGCCTCTCTGGAAAGGCTTTGAAGATGCTGGCAGACAGGCGGGGCAACATAGCCATGTTGGGTTTGCCCAGGACAAGCCTCGCACTTCGAAGCCGCCTCCTAGTGTGGTAGTGGGGTCTGCCCCTTTCTTCATGCACTCCCTGGCCCGTGAGGAAGGGGGCGGGCTGCAGATGACAGCTGGAAAAGTTTCCAAAGTTTGTGACCGAAGAGCATGACCCGTGTGTCGAATCCTGTGTCCGTCGGTGCATTCAGCTTTCCTATTGAAATGAGCGGGTCCTCAGCCTCCAGTCAAGGAAATGCCTCAGGCCTGGAATGCAATGAGGTCCAGGAGATGCCGAGGGAATTGGGAAGTAGACACCGGGAAGCTAGGCCCTCCACACTGGAAAGAACACTGGGGCCAAGCCTTGTCACCACGAACCCAGGGTTGGGGAAAGCCAGGGAGAGCAAACACTGCGTGGAACGGGAAAACGTGTGAAAACCAGAGAGCCCTGGAGCCCATTCAGCCCGGGGAACGGAGGATGCCAGGCTTCCAAAGAAAGGCCTTGCTGGCCTCCGGATTTGCCTTTCAGTCCAAGTCCCCTAACATGGACACATGGGAACCCTTCAAGGTTCTCAAGGTGGAAGGGGGGGTTGGGATCCCGAGGCAGCGATTTCCATAAATAGGGGCGGGGCGTGCCCGATCCCTTGATAAGGCCCGTGCTCCTGGGAACTCCACATTTGGCCAGCAGCCTCTGTGCCGGACGGGTGTCTCTCCGGCCATGGATGACTCACGCACGCCCAACGGTAAGTAGACATCAGCACCTGGGCTCTCCTGCTGGCTCATCTGAAATGCCTTCCTGCCCTCTCAGGGATGTGGACGAGGGGAGAAATGGCCCCATGAGACTGCAGGGATGGCTCTGGCTGGGCTCTGTTTAAGGAAGCCATTGGGCCAAATGATTGAGAGAGTGGCTTGTGTAGTTCTGTTTTTCCTTTCTTTTTTGTTTGTATTCATTGATTTCTTTGGCCCTGTTGAAATTGACATGGGAGCGGTAGCCCTGCTGCCCACCCACAGCTCCTCTGTGAGAAGTCCTGACGCGCCGCTTCACAGAAAGCTGCAGCCGTTGTCCAAGGCTTCCGATCGCATGCAGCGCATTTCTAGTGGAACACGTTAGGACATTTGAGTTGGTGGTGTTGGTACTTTCTCGCTGTGGTTTAGCAGCTCCCTCTTGCCTTGAGTTCCGTGGGAACGGGTCCGTTTCTCTGCTGTCCCTGGAAGTAGTCCACACGCAGGATACCCAAGAAGCACGGCAGGTCATAGGTTCCCTTGCCACCAAATTCAACACTAGGGCTCGGGAGGCACTGATCCCAGAAACCCTTGACATGCCTCCCACTCGACTCCAAAGTAGGGAGTGGAGACTGGGGGCAGGGGCAACTGGGGGCGCATGAGGGGGTGGGGCTTTCTGAAGGCAAAAGCCCCAAGGCCAGGCTACCGTGTGCTCCATGACTTCTGTCCGAAGCAATCTCACTGGAGCTGGCAAGGAGGAAGGGTGCTTGTGAAGGAAGCATCGCTTGGGGTGCGCAAGCCGTGCCTTGCGTCCTTCCAGGCAGACACCTTGACACCCTAGTTTGGCAGCTGGCAGTGGCTAGCGGGGAATTCCTTTGCCGGGAGTGCTGATGTTCTAGAGTTTGAATACACTTCAGGAAATCCAAGTCGTCCCGAAGCCCGGGACGTGCCCGACACCACGTCGGGCTTTCCGCAGAACGTGTGAACAAGCACAGTCCTATTCCTCTGCATCACAGAGAACAAGTGTCCACTAGGACAGGGCTCTATCAATCCAAGCTTTCCACAGAGAAAAATAGCATGCACACAGCCAGTCCACATGACACGGTGACGTCCAGGATGGGGTGCTCATCCTCTGTGGTGTCCCAGCCCAGGCGTCGTCAGAATCAGGGTCGGGGCACGAGGGCCGCAATGTGGATATCCGACACAACCTACACACGTGTGGCCGTGCTTGGCTCGATTTTCAAGTAGTTCAAGCAGGTGTGCCATGGGTGTGTGAGGAGCCACAAGGTGGGCTCTTCTAGCTGGCCTAAAGTTCGAGGTCCGTCCTGCCAGGGGCCATCCAGACGTTGCACGGCCGGCAGCCGGCGGCCGCGTCCCCTGGGTGGGAACATCTTCCACCCATTTGGAGCATGACCCTGTTGCCCTAGGTCTTCCCAGCTGGTTGGTTGGTAGTTCTCTCGGCTGCCGGTGAGTGGGTGGTAGATCCCAAGAACTTGAGCCACCTCATCTTTTCTACTTGGCATAGATGGAAGGCCCAGGGTCACCCCTTCAGCAGGGCTGTGTGTGTGCTTCCGTTAGATAGAAATGGACGGCCATCTGTGCACTGGAGTCTACTCCCCCCCGCCTCCCGGACACAAAAAGCAGCCTGGTGTGGCACCACCCATCACCACCAAACACCGCCGTTGGTGCAGCCGTACGGATTCCCTCTCAGACTTTTCCCCCTCTTGTATTTGGTAGGCCCACGCCCAAGAGGACAGCGGAGAAAGAGGCTGGTTCTGAAGCTCAGTCAAAAGGATGCTCTGCAAGCCCTCTTTCAACAGAACCCCTACCCTGGCATCAAGGCCCGAGAGAGCCTGGCCCGAAACCTGGGCATTCCCGAAAGCAGAATTCAGGTAAATATCAGTCTCGGGATTCCTGTTCTCTCGGGTTCCGTGTCCAGATGCCACCCGGCCCGAGCCGTGTGAGTCCCAATTCCAGGTCGGGGAGCTGGCTGCCGAGACTTAGCCGGGCTTCGTCTCTCGTGCGTTGGGAGGGAACCAAAGATAAGCCATCCAGTATCAGGGAAAAGGGGTGTCCTCTAGCGAGCCTCTGTGCTGAAGGGTTTGTACGTGGTTTCCGAGCCCAATATGCAATTGGCTACAGACACTTCGTGGTGGGGTGCACGCTATGGAGAGGAGCCGTCTCCTCCCCTTGGTGCTCCTGGTCTGGTTGCTGGAGGCAAGCCTGGAATCCACTCCCGGCTAAGAATGGCTGTCCCTTGGGAGAACAGGGCCAGAGGGAGCTGAGTGGCCCTTGGTCCTACAGGAGGTCAGGAATCAAAGCTGAGGGAAAGAGGGTGCGTGAGGCTGCTTGTGCCAGAGGTTTCGGTCCTTTCTGGCTCACCTCCGAGGCGCTAGCGGTGCTCAAGGCTTCCTGTCTGGTAGGGTGGGAGAGGAGCCCTGAAAGGGGAGAACCTTAGGAGCAGGAGCACTGTGCCTGCGGCCTTTCAATGGGCACTAAGACGCGTAGGCTTCCCTTACTGAACTGACTGGCAGGTTCAAAAAACTGCCCACACAGCCCCATCAGAGATGCCTAAAAATGGACACACACACGCCCACACCCTCACCGACACCCATATCTACCCCGATGGCGACACCTCCACCAACCCCAACCCCATCCCCCTGCCACCCGGCCGGCCCCCAAGCCTCACACGACCTCACCCGACCTCACTCAGCTGCACCCTACCCTTAACCACGCCTCTCCACTCCACTCCACTCCACTCCACTCCACTCCATCCACACCTAACTCTGCATTTGATTCTTGGGTAACGATGAAGGCAGCATGTGGTTTCACTGTTGGAGACAATGACACAGATTTGAACGATGGGGATCGGGTACCTAAGAGCCTCCAGACCTGGAAGAGGCAGGACCTTGCCCTCCAAAGAGTTCCCTGTCAAGGAGTCTTTTCCAGGCAGCATGGGGTTTTCAGGAGTTCGCCCGCCTTCAGGGAATTTTGGACAAGAGCACTCACCTATGCGTGGTGTGTTAGGAAAGGGTGCTGTCCATGGGGCCAGGAGGGAGACAGAGGAACATTCCTCAGGCAATGAGCATGGTCAAAAAGGAGGCACAAAGACTCAAAGGGAGCCAGTGAGAGAAACAACAGAGAGAAATGGACACAGAGACAGAGACAGGGACTGAGAGAGAGGAAAAGAGAAACAAGCATAAACAGGTAGATGGACAGAATCGGAGACTGAGACTAACAGGCCAACAGGGACCATGGCAGGTGACAGGAATGGAAAATGTCAAGTGAGACAGAGAGCTAAGCAGAGAGAGACAGAAACGGATAGCAAGAGAGATGATCAGACAGAGTGGGTCGGGGGAGGAAACGAGGGATATGGAGAGGAGAAGAGAATGGGAGAATATCAACAAGTTCCTTCAGACTGACTTTGGGAAAGCAAACATTGTCTCCTGCCTCACGTGTTTTTGTCTTGGGATTCCAGAGGGAGGATGGCAGGGGATATGCTGATTTTCTTCCATGCAGATAGTGTTTTCTGGAATCCTGTGCAGTTCTTCCGAGGTGAAAGCCATAATCTGTGGCAAGTCCAGTCCCTTTGGGTGCTGAATATTTCCACTGGGGGCACATGGAGCCTAGAGTTTGTCCACTCCTTTGGTTGTCTGTTAGCTGTGTTGCGAATCACTGTGATAGCTCTTGAAATCTGTCCCTAAGCATTTGAGTGACAGGGGTTTTACTCCTTCTATTTAGGTTTGGTTCCAAAACCAATGAAGAAGAAGCCTAAGGCAGAGCCGACCGCCATCGGGGAACATCTTACCAGACGGGCAATCGCATCCTGTGCACGAGCCTCAGGCTCTGATGCAAGGTGAGTCCCTGGCTTTCCAAAGGCATTTTCCCATTAGGGTTCCTGGAGACAGATTCATCTCTGAACGTGGGTGACTAGTAGTCAGCAGAGAACCCTTAGGAGAGGACACAAGCCTATCTGGGCCTTGCCCTGCTAGTGCTCACACTATGAGCATCATGGCCCTGTTTGGAGGGCGGGGTCTTGCATGGCCAGGAAGCCTTTCAACCCTCTGGTCCTGAAACTGTCCAAAGTGCAGAGTTCCCTTCTCTTATCCACTCACAAAGATTTTCCTCGGGCTCCATAGCAAGATTCGTTCCAGAATTGGCCCATCAGGGCTTCAGAACACTCCAGAAAACATGCTGGGAAACCAACCAAACAGCAAACTAGAGAAACAAGCAAACAAACAGTCAAGCAAGAAATAAGATTTTAAAGTGAATAATTAAAATGTAAAATGGAAACTGTGAGTGTGTGTGTGTGTGTTTGTGTGTGTCTGTGTGGGTGTGTATGTGTGGATGTGTCTGTGTGGGTGGGGGAATGCATTGTGCCTGTGTATACTTCTACATACACATGATAATTCACTATAGACATAGCGATACATATATGTATAAAAACTATATTTGTATCGATTAACTATCTTTCTATCATCTATCGATCTATCATCTATCTATGTAGATCTATACCTATGTTTCAATCTCTCTCTCTCTTAACCTCTCACCTATCTATCTCTCTCTCTATCTCTCTCTCTATCTATCTATCCATCTATCTATCTATCCCTCTATCTCTCTATCTTTCTATCTACCTACCTATCTGATATGCCATTTCTTCCATATGGCAGAATTTGTGTGCACTGAATGTGAAGTGGGCTTCATTGTCCTCTCTTCTTTGTTTGTGCTCCTCTAGATGGCCGCCCAAAAGAGGCTGGGAGAAAGCGCACGTTCATCTCACCCTCTCAAACAGGGATGCTTGTGCAAGCCTTTGAGAGGGACCGCTTTCCTGGCATTGCCACCAGGGAAGAATTGGCTCGTCAAACAGGACTTCCTGAACCTCGAATCCAGGTAAGGTCTCAGTAGGTGGAAGATGGTATGTCCCAAGGCGGGAGTGCCGTTTTCCTCCCGCGCTGGTGCTGGATATACGTAGGCACTGCTGATGGTTCTGGATGTGTGGGTGGGTCATTGGGGGGTTGGGGAGAGGAATGGGGCTTGTAAGTTTCCCTATAGACATTCACTCAGGTGCCTGACCTGAAGGCATCCATTTCCTGAAGGGGACGGAGCAGAGGAGGTCCCGGACAGCCTGGGAGGGGTCCCGACATTCTAGCCAGACAGCGAGGGATCTCTCATGGAAGCCAGGGTTCCAGTGTGGCCCTGATTTGGCCCCTCATTTTGCAAGGACCTGGGGACTGGCAAAGGTCCCATCACCCTGGGTCAAGGCCTATCCGAAGGCAGTGTTTTTGCCCGGAGCCTGTCAGACCAGGGGTGCTGGCATGGGGGTTGCAAGGCGACGTGGGAGATCGTGCTTCTGATGTACCTGTCTCCCTTTCTCTCATCTTGCCTAGATATGGTTTCAGAACCGGAGAGCTCGGCACCCGGAGCAGAGCAGAGGGGCGCCTGCCAAGGCCCGGGCAGAAGACCCCGATGCCAGACCAGCCCCGAATGTCCCATCGGACCAAAGGCCCCCGCCCAACATCCACAACAGCGCTCATCAATTGCCTCCAACTGATCCACTGGACAGCTTCCGGTCCCTTACCGCTGCAGCCCCTCCTCTGGCCCCAAGCTTCTTTGTGCCTTGTGCTCCCTGTGGTGGCTGGGTGGGCCAGCCTTTGATGCTCCTGTTGGTCCAGCCCGCCCCGGCTTCGCAGGGAGCAGAGAACCCTCCACATCCGGGAACAGACCCCGGCGGCACCACAGCAGGGCCGAGTCCAGGAGGGAGTCTCGCACCCATGCACGCGGCACTCACACCCTCCGCCCACGGAGGGGCCTGCCCGCACAGCAGCCTGCACCCTGGCATGGCAGCACGCCCTCAGCCTGTCCCCCGCAGCGCTCCTCCACACACCGGGCAGCATCCGGCTCAGCCACGCAGCCCCCACGCGCCAATTCTGCAGCCCGAACAGGCCGAGACACACCTGTGGCAGCAGCAGGCCCAATCGGATCAGCTCACGTGTCCTCCGCTCCACCCGCAGCCCCAGACCTCAGGCGCCAGAGGCTCAGGGAGCCTCTTAGATGAACTCTTGTCAGACGCCAGCCTTCTGGAAAAGGCACAACCTTTCCTGAGCGACGGCACCCCGGAAGAGGGACTTTGGCCAACCCTGGAAGAACCCCTCAGTGACGACGAATTCCAGGCCCTCCTGGACATGCTGCCAGGCTCGCCAGGGCCTCAGGAAAGCCTTTGGTCGAGCCCAATTCAGGCCTCCTTCCCTGGGATGCCGA
This sequence comes from Camelus bactrianus, assembly GCF_048773025.1. Taxonomy (NCBI): domain Eukaryota; kingdom Metazoa; phylum Chordata; class Mammalia; order Artiodactyla; family Camelidae; genus Camelus; species Camelus bactrianus. The sequence continues at coordinate 50,426,548 of NC_133555.1, read as the reverse complement.
GCCACGGCTGAGAAATAAGGACGAGGAACCAGCCACTCTCCTAGGGCTCGGCAGCAAGGGCAAGGCGCCCAGACTGCCGGCGCCACTGCGTGGCCTCCCTCAGCCTTGCCGTGCTCCGCGGGCGCTCTCAGGACGCACGGGCACCAGGAGGGGCATCCTCCCTGATGTTGGAAAGGATGCTAGCATGCCAAAGGACAAGAATACCGCCCAAGTCCTCTTGGCTTGGAGGTCGATTTGCGGGTTCTCTCTTACATTGCCTTGATTAAATAAACCTGGCTTGGAACTCAATACAAAGTCTTTGGCTCTGTTTTGGTCCCCTTGTAGTCTGTGCCCCAGCATCCATGCCACTCCTCACAGATTCACCATGTCCCCCTTTGCCTGGGACTGGATGGGAAGGGGGTCGGGGGCCCCTGATAAGAAGCCAGCTTCTACTTGCAAACTAGATTCTCTTGGAATCCCTACAGCAGTGAAGCACCATCACTGAGATTCTGGGAGCAAGAGAGCTTCCATTAGGGCCAGTACAGGGGAGCACCGTTACAAATCTCTCCTAGCACTTTTCTTGGTTCCCAGATTATAGCCAGATTATTATCAGCAGGGCTCAAATTAACCAAGGTGCTGGGGATATTAGGCAGGCAATCAATCTCTCTCTCTCCCTCTCGCCCTCCATTCCTACCTCCCTCTCTCACTTGTCTCCTTCTGCCTCTCCCTTGTTCTCTCTCTCCCTCTCCCCATGTCTTATGGTCTCTTTGCCACAAACACTTACAGCGCACACACAGCCACACAAACACACAAGCATCGTTTGAACCAAGTGCTGCTATAATTAGACACATCCCCAAATGTTGCTGAAGAATCTCGTAGTCTCCATCTCAGTGCACATGGCTGAGTTTCATGAACCAGGGTGGCACTAAAGACGGCCCATTATGTGTTTTGGGTTTCCATGTTTCGAGGGTCTAGGGCCTAGGCTCAGCTAAAATGTCAGATGGGTTGGTATATTCCAGCCAAATATTCCTCCCTAGCACAGCTGCGCCACCATCCTCTAGGACGCTTTGGAATTCCCCTTCTGCTTCTCCTGCTCCTCCTCCTCCTTCTTGTCCTCTGCTCCCCCTCCCCTCCCCCTTCCCACTCCCCTCCCCCTAACCCCTCCCCTCCCCTCCTCATCCCTCTCCCCACACCCCTCCCTTCCCTCTCCTCCTCCCCAGGTATTCGATTTTGGAAAACACACCCTCGCTTCCCATCTCTATCCTACTGGGTCCATCTTGGCTGAGGCGGGGCTATCATTGCACTCCCCAGAGTTACTTGAGTTATCTGTCTCTTCTCCCAAGTTGTGGTGCCGGGCCCTCCTTTTCAGCTCTGGTTTCTTGCCTGACTTTCCCGGACTCGTGCCTGCCGTCCGGAGAAGGAGTGACCGTCTACAGGTTCTCTGGATCCATGTGTTTTCACCATCAAACGATTTTTCCTTGCTTCCCTTTTGGCGGCTCCAGCAGGGAAGTTCGCTTGGGAATGCATTCCGTTTGCGTGGGCCGGATTCCCAACAGCACAGCTCCCGATGCCTTTGGGCATGGGTCCTTGGGGCTGCTGGACAGTTTCTGACCTGTTTTGACCTGGGTGATGGCCCCAGGCGAGTGAGTGCAGCTCCCCGCTCCCCTCCCCCTCTTCCCCTCCCCCTCTTTTCCCCTCCCCCACCCACTGTTGGGACGTGCATTCGACCTGGCTTCCCTGGGAGACAGGCTTGCCAAGAGAATTGCTTTGACGTAGCCGGGTGTAGCTGACACGTTTCGGCCTGGATAGACTTCAGGGGACCGGACCCTCATCAGGCCTCTCTGGAAAGGCTTTGAAGATGCTGGCAGACAGGCGGGGCAACATAGCCATGTTGGGTTTGCCCAGGACAAGCCTCGCACTTCGAAGACGCCTCCTAGTGTGGTAGTGGGGTCTGCCCCTTTCTTCATGCACTCCCTGGCCCGTGAGGAAGGGGGCGGGCTGCAGATGACAGCTGGAAAAGTTTCCAAAGTTTGTGACCGAAGAGCATGACCCGTGTGTCGAATCCTGTGTCCGTCGGTGCATTCAGCTTTCCTATTGAAATGAGCGGGTCCTCAGCCTCCAGTCAAGGAAATGCCTCAGGCCTGGAATGCAATGAGGTCCAGGAGATGCCGAGGGAATTGGGAAGTAGACACCGGGAAGCTAGGCCCTCCACACTGGAAAGAACACTGGGGCCAAGCCTTGTCACCACGAACCCAGGGTTGGGGAAAGCCAGGGAGAGCAAACACTGCGTGGAACGGGAAAACGTGTGAAAACCAGAGAGCCCTGGAGCCCATTCAGCCCGGGGAACGGAGGATGCCAGGCTTCCAAAGAAAGGCCTTGCTGGCCTCCGGATTTGCCTTTCAGTCCAAGTCCCCTAACATGGACACATGGGAACACTTCAAGGTTCTCAAGGTGGAAGGGGGGGTTGGGATACCGAGGCAGCGATTTCCATAAATAGGGGCGGGGCGTGCCCGATCCCTTGATAAGGCCCGTGCTCCTGGGAACTCCACATTTGGCCAGCAGCCTCTGTGCCGGACGGGTGTCTCTCCGGCCATGGATGACTCACGCACGCCCAACGGTAAGTAGACATCAGCACCTGGGCTCTCCTTCTGGCTCATCTGAAATGCCTTCCTGCCCTCTCAGGGATGTGGACGAGGGGAGAAATGGCCCCATGAGACTGCAGGGATGGCTCTGGCTGGGCTCTGTTTAAGGAAGTCTTTGGGCCAAATGATTGAGAGAGTGGCTTGTGTACTTCTGTTTTTCCTTTCTTTTTTGTTTTTATTCATTGATTTCTTTGGCCCTGTTGAAATTGACATGGGAGCGGTAGCCCTGCTGCCCACCCACAGCTCCTCTGTGAGAAGTCCTGACGTGCAGCTGCACAGAAAGCTGCAGCCGTTGTCCAAGGCTTCCAATCGCATGCAGCGCATTTCTACTGGAACACGTTAGGAAATTTGAGTTGGTGGTGTTGGTACTTTCTCGCTGTGGTTTAGCAGCTCCCTCTTGCCTTGAGTTCCGTGGGAACGGGTCCGTTTCTCTGCTGTCCCTGGAAGTAGACCACACGCAGGTTACCCAAGAAGCACGGCAGGTCATAGGTTCCCTTGCCACCAAATTCAACACAAGGGCTCGGGAGGCACTGATCCCAGAAACCCTTGACATGCCTCCCACTCGACTCCACAGTAGGGAGTGGAGACTGTGGGCAGGGGCAGCTGGGGGCGCATGTGGGGGTGGGGCTTTCTGAAGGCAAAAGCCCCAAGGACAGGCTGCCGTGTGCTCCATGACTTCTGTCCGAAGCAAATTCACTGGAGCTGGCAAGGAGGAAGGGTGCTTGTGAAGGAAGCATCGCTTGGGGTGCGCAAGCCGTGCCTTGCGTCCTTCCAGGCAGACACCTTGACACCCTAGTTTGGCAGCTGGCAGTGGCTAGCGGGGAATTCCTTTGTCGGGAGGGCTGATGTTCTAGAGTTTGAATACACTTCAGGAAATCCAAGTCGTCCTGAAGCCCGGGACGTGCCCGACACCACGTCGGGCTTTCCGAAGAACGTGTGAACAAGCACAGTCCTATTCCTCTGCATCACAGAGAACAAGTGTCCACTAGGACAGGGCTCTATCAATCCAAGCTTTCCACAGAGAAAAATAGCACACACACAGCCAGTCCACATGACACGGTGACGTCCAGGATGGGGTGCTCATCCTCTGTGGTGTCCCAGCCCAGGCGTCGTCAGAATCAGGGTCGGGGCACGAGGGCCGCAATGTGGGTATCCGACACAACCTACACACGTGTGGCCGTGCTTGGCTCGATTTTCAAGTAGTTCAAGCAGGTGTGCCATGGGTGTGTGAGGAGCCACAAGGTGGGCTCTTCTAGCTGGCCTAAAGTTCGAGGTCCGTCCTGCCAGGGGCCATCCAGACGTTGCACGGCCGGCAGCCGGCGGCCGCGTCCCCTGGGTGGGAACATCTTCCACCCATTTGGAACATGACCCTGTTGCCCTAGGTCTTCCCAGCTTGTTGGTTTGTAGTTCTCTGGGCTGCCGGTGAGTGGGTGGTAGATCCCAAGAACTTGAGCCACCTCATCTTTTCTACTTGGCATAGATGGAAGGCCCAGGGTCACCCCTTCAGCAGGGCTGTGTGTGTGCTTCCGTTAGATAGAAAGGGACGGCCATCTGTGCACTGGAGTCTACTCCCCCCCGCCTCCTGGACACAAAAAGCAGCCTGGTGTGGCACCACCCATCACCACCAGACACCGCCGTTGGTGCAGCCGTACGGATTCCCTCTCAGACTTTTCCCTCTCTTGTATTTGGCAGGCCCACGCCCAAGTGGACAGCAGAGAAAGAGGCTGGTTCTGAAGCTCAGTCAAAAGGATGCTCTGCAAGCCCTCTTTCAACAGAACCCCTAACCTGGCATCAAGGCCCGAGAGAGCCTGGCCTGAAACCTGGGCATTCCCGAAAGCAGAATTCAGGTAAATATCAGTCTCGGGATTCCTGTTCTCTCGGGTTCCGTGTCCAGATGCCACCCGGCCCGAGCCGTGTGAGTCCCAATTCCAGGTCGGGGAGCTGGCTGCCGAGACTTAGCCGGGCTTCGTCTCTCGTGCGTTGGGAGGGAACCAATGATAAGCCATCCAGCCTCAGGGAAAAGGGGTGTCCTCTAGCGAGCCTCTGTGCTGAAGGGTTTGTACGTGTTTTCCGAGCCCAATATGCAATTGGCTACAGACACTTCGTGGTGGGGTGCACGCTATGGAGAGGAGCCGTCTCCTCCCCTTGGTACTCCTGGTCTGGGTGCTGGAGGCAAGCCTGGAATCCACTCCCGGCTAAGAATGGCTGTCCCTTGGGAGAACAGGGCCAGAGGGAGCTGAGTGGCCCTTGGTCCTACAGGAGGTCAGGAATCAAAGCCGAGGGAAAGAGGGTGCGTGAGGCTGCTTGTGCCAGGGGGTTCGGTCCTTTCTGGCTCACCTCCGAGGCGCTAGTGGTGCTCAAGGCTTCCTGTCTGGTAGGGTGGGAGAGGAGCCCTGAAAGGGGAGAACCTTAGGAGCAGGAGCACTGTGCCTGCGGCCTTTCAATGGGTACTAAGACGCGTAGGCTTCCCTTACTGAACTGACTGGCAGGTTCAACACACTGCTCACACAGCCCCATCAGAGATGCCTAAAAATGGACACACACACGCCCACACCCTCACCGACACCCATATCTACCCCGATGGCCACACCTCCACCAACCCCAACCCCATCCCTTCCACCCGGCCGGCCCCCAAGCCTCACACGACCTCACCCGATCTCACTCAGCTGCACCCTACCCTTCACCACGCCGCTCCACTCCACTCCACTTCACTCCACTCCATCCACAACTAACTCTGCATTTGATTCTTGGGTAACGATGAAGGCAGCATGTGGTTTCACTGTTGGAGACAATGACACAGATTTGAACGATGGGGATCGGGTACTTAAGAGCCTCCAGACCTGGAAGTGGCAGGACCGTGCCCTCCTAAGAGTTCCCTGTCAAGGAGTCTTTTCCAGGCAGCATGGGGTTTTCAGGAGTTTGCCCGCATTCAGGGAATTTTGGACAAGAGCACTCACCTATGCGTGGTGTGTTAGGAAAGGGTGCTGTCCATGGGGCCAGGAGGGAGACAGAGGAACATTACTCAGGCACTGAGCATGGTCAAAAAGGAGGCACAAAGACTCAAAGGGAGCCAGTGAGAGAAACAACAGAGAGAAATGGACACAGAGACAGAGACAGGGACTGAGAGAGAGGAAAAGAGAAACAAGCATAAACAGGTAGATGGACAGAATCGGAGACTGAGACTAACAGGCCAACAGGGACCATGGCAGGTGACAGGAATGGAAAATGTCAAGTGAGACAGAGAGCTAAGCAGAGAGAGACAGAAAAGGATAGCAAGAGAGATGATCAGACAGAGTGGGTCGGGGGAGGAAACGAGGGATATGGAGAGGAGAAAAGAGAGGGAGAATATCAGCAAGCTCCTTCAGACTGACTTTGGGAAAGCAAACATTGTCTCCTGCCTCACGTGTTTTTTTCTTTGGATTCCAGAGGGAGGATGGCAGGGGATATGCTGATTTTCTTCCGTGCAGATAGTGTTTTCTGGAATCCTGTGCAGTTCTTCCGAGGTGAAAGCCATAATCTGTGGCAAGTCCAGTCCCTTTGGGTGCTGAATATTTCCACTGGGGGCACATGGAGCCTAGAGTTTCTCCACTCCTTTGGTTTTCTGTTTGCTGTGTTGTGAATCACTGTGATAGCTCTTGAAATCTGTCCCTAAGCATTTGAGTGACAGGGGTTTTACTCCTTCTATTTAGGTTTGGTTCCAAAACCAACGAAGAAGAAGCCTAAGGCAGAGCCGACCGCTGTCGGGGAACATCTTACCAGACGGGCAATCGCATCCTGTGCACGAGCCTCAGGCTCTGACGCAAGGTGAGTCCCTGGCTTTCCAAAGGCATTTTCCTATTAGGGTTCCTGGAGACAGATTCATCTCTGAACGTGGGTGACAAGTAGTCAGCAGAGAACCCTTAGGAGAGGACACAAGCCTATCTGGGCCTTGCCCTGCTAGTGCTCGCACTATGAGCATCATGGCCCTGTTTGGAGGGCGGGGTCTTGCATGGCCAGGAAGCCTTTCAACCCTCTGGTCCTGAAACTGTCCAAAGTGCAGAGTTCCCTTCTCTTATCCACTCACAATGATTTTCCTCGGGCTCCATAGCAAGATTCGTTCCAGAATTGGCCCATCAGGGCTTCAGAACACTCCAGAAAACATGCTGGGAAACCAACCAAACAGCAAACTAGAGAAACAAGCAAACAAACAGTCAAGCAAGAAATAAAATTTTAAAGTGAATAATTAAAATGTAAAATGGAAACTGTGAGTGTGTGTGTGTGTGTTTGTGTGTGTCTGTGTGGGTGTGTATGTGTGAATGTGTCTGTGTGGGTGGGGGAATGCATTGTGCCTGTGTATACTTCTACATACACATGATAATTCACTATAGACATAGCGATACATATATGTATAAAAACTATATTTGTATCGATTAACTATCTTTCTATCATCTATTGATCTATCAACTATCTATGTAGATCTATACCTATGTTTCTATCTCTCTCTCTCTTTACCTCTCACCTATCTATCTCTCTCTCTATCTCTCTCTCTGTCTATCTATCCATCTATCTATCTATCTATCCCTCTATCTCTCTTTCTTTCTATCTACCTACCTATCTGATATGCCATTTCCTCCATATGGCAGAATTTGTGTGCACTGAATGTGAAGTGGGCTTCATTGTCCTCTCTTCTTTGTTTGTGCTCCTCTAGATGGCCGCCCAAAAGAGGCTGGGGGAAAGCGCACGTTCATCTCACCCTCTCAAACAGGGATGCTTGTGCAAGCCTTTGAGAGGGACCGCTTTCCTGGCATTGCCACCAGGGAAGAATTGGCTCGTCAAACAGGACTTCCTGAACCTCGAATCCAGGTAAGGTCTCAGTAGGTGGAAGATGGTATGTCCCAAGGCGGGAGTGCCGTTTTCCTCCCGCGCCGGTGCTGGATATACGTAGGCACTGCTGATGGTTCTGGATGTGTGGGTGGGTCATTGGGGGGTTGGGGAGAGGAATGGGGCTTGTAAGTTTCCCTATAGACATTCACTCAGGTGCCTGACCTGAAGGCATCCATTTCCTGAAGGGGACGGAGCAGAGGAGGTCCCGGACAGCCTGGGAGGGGTCCCGACAGTCTAGCCAGACAGCGAGGGATCTCTCATGGAAGCCAGGGTTCCAGTGTGGCCCTGATTTGGCCCCTCATTTTGCAAGGACCTGGGGACTGGCAAAGGTCCCATCACCCTGGGTCAAGGCCTATCCGAAGGCAGTGTTTTTGCCCGGAGCCTGTCAGACCAGGGGTGCTGGCATGGGGGTTGCAAGGCGACGTGGGAGATCGTGCTTCTGATGTACCTGTCTCCCTTTCTCTCATCTTGCCTAGATATGGTTTCAGAACCGGAGAGCTCGGCACCCGGAGCAGAGCAGAGGGGCGCCTGCCAAGGCCCGGGCAGAAGACCCCGATGCCAGACCAGCCCCGACTGTCCCATCGGACCAAAGGCCCCCGCCCAACATCCACAACAGCGCTCATCAATTGCCTCCAACTGATCCACTGGACAGCTTCCGGTCCCTTACCGCTGCAGCCCCTCCTCTGGCCCCAAGCTTCTTTGTGCCTTGTGCTCCCTGTGGTGGCTGGGTGGGCCAGCCTTTTATGCTCCTGGTGGTCCAGCCTGCCCCGGCTTCGCAGGGAGCAGAGAACCCTCCACATCCGGGAACAGACCCCGGCGGCACCACAGCAGGGCCGAGTTCAGGAGGGAGTCTCGCACCCATGCACGCGGCACTCACGCCCTCCGCCCACGGAGGGGCCTGCCCGCACAGCAGCCTGCACCCTGGCATGGCAGCACGCCCTCAGCCTGTCCCCCGCAGCGCTCCTCCACACACCGGGCAGCATCCGGCTCAGCCACGCAGCCCCCACGCGCCAATTCTGCAGCCCAAACAGGCCGAGACACACCTGTGGCAGCAGCAGGCCCCATCGGATCAGCTCACGTGTCCTCCGCTCCACCCGCAGCCCCAGACCTCAGGCGCCAGAGGCTCAGGGAGCCTCTTAGATGAACTCTTGTCAGACGCCAGCCTTCTGGAAAAGGCACAACCTTTCCTGAGCGACGGCACCCCGGAAGAGGGACTTTGGCCAACCCTGGAAGAACCCCTCAGTGACGACGAATTCCAGGCCCTCCTGGACATGCTGCCAGGCTCGCCAGGGCCTCAGGAAAGCCTTTGGTCGAGCCCAGTTCAGGCCTCCTTCCCTGGGATGCCGAGCCACGGCTGAGAAAATAGGACGAGAACCAGCCACTCTCCTAGGGCTCGGCAGCAAGGGCAAGGCGCCCAGACTGCCGGCGCCACTGCGTGGCCTCCCTCAGCCCTGCCGTGCTCCGCGGGCGCTCTCAGGACGCACGGGCACCAGGAGGGGCATCCTCCCTGATGTCGGAAAGGATGCTAGCATGCCAAAGGACAAGAATACCGCCCAAGTCCTCTTGGCTTGGAGGTCGATTTGCGGGTTCTCTCTTACATTGCCTTGATTAAATAAACCTGGCTTGGAACTCAATGCAAAGTCTTTGGCTCTGTTTTGGTCCCCTTGTAGTCTGTGCCCCAGCATCCATGCCACTCCTCACAGATTCACCATGTCCCCCTTTGCCTGGGACTGGATGGGAAGGGGGTCGGGGGCCCCTGATAAGAAGCCAGCTTCTACTTGCAAACTAGATTCTCTTGGAATCCCTACAGCAGTGAAGCACCATCACTGAGATTCTGGGAGCAAGAGAGCTTCCACTAGGGCCAGTACAGGGGAGCACCGTTACAAATCTCTCCTAGCACTTTTCTTGGTTCCCAGATTATAGCCAGATTATTATCAGCAGGGCTCAAATTAACCAAGGTGCTGGGGATATTAGGCAGGCAATCAATCTCTCTCTCTCCCTCACGCCCTCCATCCCTACCTCCCTCTCTCACTTGTCTCCTTCTGCCTCTCCCTTGTTCTCTCTCTCCCTCTCCCCCTGTCTTATGGTCTCTTTGCCACAAACACTTACAGCGCACACACAGCCACACAAACACACAAGCATCGTTTGAACCAAGTGCTGCTATAATTAGACTCATCCCCAAATGTTGCTGAAGAATCTCGTAGTCTCCATCTCAGTGCACATGGCTGAGTTTCATGAACCAGGGTGGCACTAAAGACGGCCCATTATGTGTTTTGGGTTTCCATGTTTCGAGGGTCTAGGGCCTAGGCTCAGCTAAAATGTCAGATGGGTTTGTATGTTCCAGCCAAATATTCCTTCCTAGCACAGCTGCGCCACCATCCTCTAGGACGCTTTGGAATTCCCCTTCTGCTTCTCCTGCTCCTCCTCCTCCTTCTTGTCCTCTGCTCCCCCTCCCCTCCCCCTTCCCACTCCCCTCCCCCTCACCACTCCCCTCCCCTCCTCATCCCTCTCCCCACACCCCTCCCTTCCCTCTCCTCCTCCCCAGGTATTCGATTTTGGAAAACACACCCTCGCTTCCCATCTCTATCCTACTGGGTCCATCTTGGCTGAGGCGGGGCTATCATTGCACTCCCCAGCGTTACTTGAGTTATCTGTCTCTTCTCCCAAGTTGTGGTGCCGGGCCCTCCTTTTCAGCTCTGGTTTCTTGCCTGACTTTCCCGGACTCGTGCCTGCCGTCCGGAGAAGGAGTGACCGTCTACAGGTTCTCTGGATCCATGTGTTTTCACCATCAAACGATTTTTCCTTGCTTCCCTTTTGGCGGCTCCAGCAGGGAAGTTCGCTTGGGAATGCATTCCGTTTGCGTGGGCCGGATTCCCGACAGCAGAGCTCCCGATGCCGTTGGGCATGGGTCCTTGGGGCTGCTGGACAGTTTCTGACCTGTTTTGACCTGGGTGATGGCCCCAGGCGAGTGAGGGCAGCTCCCCGCTCCCCTCCCCCTCTTCCCCTCCCCCTCTTTTCCCCTCCCCCACCCACTGTTGGGACGTGCATTCGACCTGGCTTCCCTGGGAGACAGGCTTGCCACGAGAATTGCTTTGACGTAGCCGGGTGTAGCTGACACGTTTCGGCCTGGATAGACTTCAGGGGACCGGACCCTCATCAGGCCTCTCTGGAAAGGCTTTGAAGATGCTGGCAGACAGGCGGGGCAACATAGCCATGTTGGGTTTGCCCAGGACAAGCCTCGCACTTCGAAGCCGCCTCCTAGTGTGGTAGTGGGGTCTGCCCCTTTCTTCATGCACTCCCTGGCCCGTGAGGAAGGGGGCGGGCTGCAGATGACAGCTGGAAAAGTTTCCAAAGTTTGTGACTGAAGAGCATGACCCGTGTGTTGAATCCTGTGTCCTTTGGTGCATTCAGCTTTCCTATTGAAATGAGCGGGTCCTCAGCCTCCAGTCAAGGAAATGCCTCAGGCCTGGAATGCAATGAGGTCCAGGAGATGCCGAGGGAATTGGGAAGTAGACACCGGGAGCTAGGCCCTCCACACTGGAAAGAACATTGGGGCCAAGCTTTGACACCATGAACCCAGGGTTGGGGAAAGCCAGGGAGAGCAAACACTGCGTGGAACGGGAAAACGTGTGAAAACCAGAGAGCCCTGGAGCCCATTCAGCCCGGGGAACGGAGGATGCCAGGCTTCCAAAGGATGGCCTTGCTGGCCTCCGGATTTGCCTTTCAGTCCAAGTCCCCTAACATGGACACATGGGAACACTTCAAGTTTCTCAAGGTGGAAGGGGGAGTTGGGATCCCGAGGCAGCGATTTCCATAAACACGGGCGGGGCGTGCCTGATCCCTTGATAAGGCCCGTGCTCCTGGGAACTCCACATTTGGCCAGCAGCCTCTGTGCCGGACGGGTGTCTCTCCGGCCATGGATGACTCACGCACGCCCAACGGTAAGTAGACATCAGCACCTGGGCTCTCCTTCTGGCTCATCAGAAATGCCTTCCTGCCCTCTCAGGGATGTGGACGAGGGGAGAAATGGCCCCATGAGACTGCAGGGATGGCTCTGGCTGGGCTCTGTTTAAGGAAGCCATTGGGCCAAATGATTGAGAGAGTGGCTTGTGTAGTTCTGTTTTTCCTTTCTTTTTATTTTTATTCATTGATTTCTTTGGCCCTGTTGAAATTGACATGGGAGCGGTAGCCCTGCTGCCCACCCACAGCTCCTCTGTGAGAAGTCCTGACGTGCAGCTGCTCAGAAAGCTGCACCCGTTGTCCAAGGCTTCCGATCGCATGCAGCGCATTTCTAGTGGAACACGTTAGGACATTTGAGTTGGTGGTGTTGGTACTTTCTCGCTGTGGTTTAGCAGCTCCCTCTTGCCTTGAGTTCCGTGGGAACGGGTCCGTTTCTCTGCTGTCCCTGGAAGTAGTCCACACGCAGGATACCCAAGAAGCACGGCAGGTCACAGGTTCCCTTGCCACCAAATTCAACACTAGGGCTCGGGAGGCACTGATCCCAGAAACCCTTGACATGCCTCCCACTCGACTCCAAAGTAGGGAGTGGAGAGTGGGGGCAGGGGCAGCTGTGGGCGCATGTGGGGGTGGGGCTTTCTGAAGGCAAAAGCCCCAAGGCCAGGCTACCCTGTGCTCCATGACTTCTGTCCGAAGCAATCTCACTGGAGCTGGCAAGGAGGAAGGGTGCTTGTGAAGGAAGCATCGCTTGGGGTGCGCAAGCCGTGCCTTGCGTCCTTCCAGGCAGACACCTTGACACCCTAGTTTGGCAGCTGCCAGTGGCTAGCGGGGAATTCCTTTGTCGGGAGGGCTGATGTTCAAGAGTTTGAATACAATTCAGGAAATCCAAGTCGTCCCGAAGCCCGGGACGTGCCCGACACCACGTCGGGCTTTCCGCAGAACGTGTGAACAAGCACAGTCCTATTCCTCTGCATCACAGAGAACAAGTGTCCACTAGGACAGGGCTCTATCAATCCAAGCTTTCCACAGAGAAAAATAGCACACACACAGCCAGTCCACATGACACGGTGACGTCCAGGATGGGGTGCTCATCCTCTGTGGTGTCCCAGCCCAGGCGTCGTCAGAATCAGGGTCGGGGCACAAGGGCCGCAATGTGGGTATCCGACACAACCTACACACGTGTGGCCGTGCTTGGCTCGATTTTCAAGTAGTTCAAGCAGGTGTGCCATGGGTGTGTGAGGAGCCACAAGGTGGGCTCTTCTAGCTGGCCTAAAGTTCGAGGTCCGTCCTGCCAGGGGCCATCCAGACGTTGCACGGCCGTCAGCCGGCGGCCGCGTCCCCTGGGTGGGAACATCTTCCACCCATTTGGAACATGACCCTGTTGCCCTAGGTCTTCCCAGCTGGTTGGTTTGTAGTTCTCTGGGCTGCCGGTGAGTGGGTGGTAGATCCCAAGAACTTGAGCCACCTCATCTTTTCTACTTGGCATAGATGGAAGGCCCAGGGTCACCCCTTCAGCAGGGCTGTGTGTGTGCTTCCGTTAGATAGAAAGGGACGGCCATCTGTGCACTGGAGTCTACTCCCCCCCGCCTCCCGGACACAAAAAGCAGCCTGGTGTGGCACCACCCATCACCACCAGACACCGCCATTGGTGCAGCCGTACAGATTCCCTCTCAGACTTTTCCCTCTCTTGTATTTGGCAGGCCCACGCCCAAGTGGACTGCGGAGAAAGAGGCTGGTTCTGAAGCTCAGTCAAAAGGATGCTCTGCAAGCCCTCTTTCAACAGAACCCCTACCCTGGCATCAAGGCCCGAGAGAGCCTGGCCCGAAACCTGGGCATTCCCGAAAGCAGAATTCAGGTAAATATCAGTCTCGGGATTCCTGTTCTCTCGGGTTCCGTGTCCAGATGCCACCCGGCCCGAGCCGTGTGAGTCCCAATTCCAGGTCGGGGAGCTGGCTGCCGAGACTTAGCCGGGCTTCGTCTCTCGTGCGTTGGGAGGGAACCAAAGATAAGCCATCCAGCCTCAGGGAAAAGGGGTGTCCTCTAGCGAGCCTCTGTGCTGAAGGGTTTGTACGTGGTTTCCGAGCCCAATATGCAATTGGCTACAGACACTACGTGGTGGGGTGCACGCTATGGAGAGGAGCCGTCTCCTCCCCTTGGTGCTCCTGGTCTGGTTGCTGGAGGCAAGCCTGGAATCCACTCCCGGCTAAGAATGGCTGTCCCTTGGGAGAACAGGGCCAGAGGGAGCTGAGTGGCCCTTGGTCCTACAGGAGGTCAGGAATCAAAGCCGAGGGAAAGAGGGTGCGTGAGGCTGCTTGTGCCAGGGGGTTCGGTCCTTTCTAGCTCACCTCCGTGGCACTAGCGGTGCTAAAGCTTCCTCTCTATTCACCTGGGAGAGGAGTCCTGAAAGGGGAGAACCTTAGGAGCAGGAGCACTGTGCATGCATCCTTTCAAGGGGCACTAAGATGCGTAAGCTTCCCTTACTGACCTGACTTGCTGGCTCAACAACTACCCACAGAGACTTATCTGGATGCCCTTAACTTTTAACGTAGACATCCAATATAGATAAAATTTAGTACATTGCTAAAAATTTCCTGAATTTTCAGCATGGAACCTTCTTCTTTCCCTTCACATTGACCGACATTTTTCTTCCTGAAAACTCTTTCAGTGTATATGCACCCCAGCTTTTTTCTCTAAGATATCACACTCATCTCTTCCTTAATTTTGGTAATACCCCTACCATATATGCATTATTCCACTCCTAGCATCATTTTCTTCTGCAGCTTCATTTCATTCCCATAATCTTTCCCCTACCCCCGCCCTTAAGCATGAGTTGAATTTTTTCTTCCATATATTTTTTATGCAGAACTTTTCCTCAGTCCCCTGCAGGTTTATGATTCAGTCATCTCTCAGTTTCCTTCTTAATGAAATCATTTCTCCTCTCCTAAATTTTATACTTGAATTTTTGTATCTCATTTTTCTTAACTTTTGTCTGTTAGTAAAGGGGCTGTGGAGTTGTGGGCACACACACACTACACATAACTGTCATGTCCCCTAATCTCTTACCACGCTAGACTATGAGGAATTAGTGAGGGAAGTATAAATACAGGTCATTTTGGAGTTGTGCATCACATCCTGTCACAGAATGCCAAGCAATTTTTTATACCCTCTATTCACTCAACTGGCATGTACAGAAATCATTGGCATCTATAATAAGAGATGATGTCACAGGCTGAGACATGTTGCACCATTCTATGCCCAGCCTGTGCCTTTATCTTATTGAGAGGGGCCATGGGACATTGGAATATTGTAACCAGGAAGTAGTCTCCAAATTACCAGGCCTTACTACTTTCCTGCTTAACCATTCCACATGCTCTGCAAACATGACTACAAGACACCTCAAACAATGGACAGCAGAAACCCCTAAATCTTGGCTGGATCTGTGTTGTATTGTAGAGTAGCCACAACCCAAGGGAAGATGCAGAGACATTCTGGCATCACTGCTGGACACATACACCCCAAGATGCAGCCGAGCACAACTTGGCATCATCTCAGCCTATTCAGACAGGACTAAGCCAATGTTGGTAGAAGGCATGGACCCCTGGATGCACTCTACAGCACATATGTTCACATGACCATACCATTCTTACAAGCGATCATCTCTCTCCTTTAATTATGCAGCACCCTGTGTCCTTGGCACCAAAACCGTTACCTACTCAACACATACATCAAGCAGGTGGCAATGCCAGGATGAGGGGAAATTCCATGTCTGCACTTAGGTGGCTGAGGTTCCGATGTTACTGTGGGCACTTTCACTTCATTACTCTGTGGAGACACACACTCGACCAGAGGGTTGATTGTCAAGCAACAGACAGGAAAGGAATCCAGGGCCACTCATGCCTTTGAGATGTCAATAAATTGATGTCTCCTGAAATTCACAGTAAGTCTCACAAGAAGCTGAGATCCTCATTGACAGGCATGTTTCATCTCTGTGTATGAAGTGGTATTGTTGTTGAAGTTCCCTCTCATAGTGGGGAGGCAAGCCCCTGCATAGCACATCCCCTGGAGTTGTCTGTGGCCAGCAAAATCAGACAAAATGAGGCTAGAGGTCAGAAGATTTTATAATAGCATACACCTTGGCCTCATGAGTCCCATTGTGCTAGACCACTCTAACCCCAAGCCAGAAGAGTTTTTCTCAAGGTTGTTTAAACTTCTACACCCAGGAATCACTTAGTACCAGAAAAGCTTTAGAGGAAAGGCACAGGGTGTTGGTACAGCTTCAAACTTATCACAGACTACCATGCTCCACCCACAGCTGCCCAAGGGAAACAGACCTCAGCACTGCAGGCCTGGGGCAGTGTCAACGGGGCACTGGCCAACCATCATGTAGTTCCTCCACTGATGCTACTCAAACCCTCTAGCACCCTGACACGGTTTTTCTCCCAACCCCCAGCCCTCCCTGCATGCATCCCTAGGTCTTACCACAGAGTGACATCTAAGACAAGTGAGGTACAATTGGGCATGGCACAGGGAGAAATAAAGTCAGATAGGGACAGGCCTGGGGCTTAGCAGAGAGATGCATAAACGGGTGCAAGGTCAGAGCAGAAAACAAGGTAGCAGGTCTAGTTTGGGTTCCAGGAAGCAGCTGCAAGCAACAGGGGGCCCATGACAACCTAGGCCCTGAGGGTCCACCAACACCTGAACACACATCACAAGAAGGGCCAAAGTTCTGCACATGAATTCACAATCTGGTGAGGGCAAATGGGCCAGTGATGAAGGAAAAGGGAACACGGCCCCGAAACCCTCAACCCACCTCCTAAGAGTCAGGGTGGGAATGGGAGCAACATGCCATTGTGGACATGGTCACCTTGGATGTCTAAGATGGGCATCTAGGAGGAGCATGGGGGAGACCAGAAGAGGAAGCAAGGAGCCTTCCCTCCATCCCTTGACACCACCTCATTTTTCCCTCCCTTTCAGAAGAATGTTAACCACCACAGGGTTATGCAGACACAGCGCCCATGCCTGTGGACACCTCCCTCCCTCTCTCCTATTTGACACCTCACTAGTGGAGGCTTGCAAGCAGCCCAGGTCATCGCTAACACCAACCATATTCTGTTGTTAAAGATCCCTCCACAGGTTCACCTATGGAAAATGTTTGCTTTTATTCCTCTAAATGACACTCAACATTTATATCAGAGACCCACCAGGGTCATGGGCCAAAACCAGTTGGGCTGATGCAAGGTCTTCATGAAGCGACTCAATTTGTAGTAGCAATAGGGGGTGTATACAAGGGACTAAAACTTAAGACAAGCTTACAACCTCAATTGGGAATTCCTTGTTCATCAGGAAAAACTGAAATCCCCAATACCAATCAAAATGGGGTTCAAAAGTTTACCTAGACTTGCTGGCATAGGCTAGGGACACACTGAGACAGTCAATGTAGCATACCTGCAGCCCACATAACTAAGGGGGGCATTGCTGATTATTGATATATCTTAGGGGCCTAATACCACTGGTCCATCTAAGTGGTTGGGAAACAAGAATGCTTGTGGGTCACATAACTAGTTAGCATGCCAGAATCTCTTACATTGTCAAAATTAACAAATGGCTCCACCAACTAAGAATGACCGCGCACCACCACACATGGCATCAAGGCAGAGATATTGGTTTGTCAATCCTGTCCATGTCTGGACCAATGGAGGTATCCAATGCTGAGTCAAATTAAGCCACAGGCTCCCGTTCCTGGTGGTGCCCTACCATCAGTTCCTTTAAAGTTTCAGCTTTGCAATCATACTCCCTGTGGAACCCAGACTTTGGTTTCCCACAAGCAGCTCAGTGGGTCACGGGAATGTTATCACAGTGCCAATTGGCATCATTTATGGTCAGAATTACACTATCCAATTGTCTTAGAATCAACTTTCATTCTTCATTAATGAAAATATTCTTGGCAAATGCTCTTACTCTGGTCCAGCTTCCAGCAGTCCAAAATTTTCACCTCTAGTGGTGCCATACAAATGCCCCTGGCAGTCTCTCTTAATCATGACCTCACTTCCAAAAACCAACCTCACAGAACCAAGGTTAGTGTTCAAAACAGGACTGAGCTGTCTGGATACTATAGCTGGGGATGATGGAATAGGATTTTCCAAAGTGAACACTTCAGGCCCCACCGATATGCTGTTGGAGCTAGAATTCCCGTAGCTGCTGGCACCAGACTTGTCTTCCAATGGATCCTCAGAAAAATATTTTAAGTGTAATCATTCCATTTACAGGGCCACACAAGTCTCCTGTATTAGATTTGTTACACCTTTTTTGGGTTGGAAGTGAGTAATTTGCACACCTGCTGCCTTCCTTGGATGTAGTAGCTATTTCTCAGCCTCCCTTTCAGGAATCAAGCCCTGATTTCCCAGCATCCATCACCCGTGATCACCACGGTAGGCACAACAACTAGCAGTGAAATTTGTCAGGGAAGCTTGTTTAAAGGGTTCGTTGCCAATACTGGGGCATGTTATCTAGGGTCAACAAAGACACTGGTGCTCACCTCTGTCCAAGAGGAAGATGATTTGTCCAGGTGGGTGTTGATTTGATAAATGCACACATTCCCCCCCCAACAAATGGGGCTAGTGCTTATCATGATGTATTATCTTTACAATTACCAGTTATTCAAACAGCAAAGGAGCAAGCAACCAAAGGAACCAAAATTGATTTAGTGAGCCATTCACAATTTTACTGTATCAGCTGGGTGTACGTAAACATCCATGGCTTAATCTTTGAGACAAGCATATGTTACGGGCAAGATCAGGTAGACAAGCACATGCTCCAAAAATCCAGATCAGAAGAGCTGGCTCACAATCACAGGGCAGTCACTCCAAGTGCAAGGAATGGGCAATGCAGCAGCACCACCAACGTAAGGAAATGGAGGGGCAAACACCAGAGCCTGCCTACCCACATGCACAGAGCAAGGATGACTGGATAGACAAAGATGGAGAGAGGTGACTAGGCAAGTTTGGCATCAAGGATAGGTGCTGGAATGGTGGTTTCAAAAGGGGGTCATGTGCTGCCAAACAGGACCTGATACTCTCAAGACTACCTTGATATGTCAGTCACCAGGACATGGCACCAGGTCTCACTGCCAGTGGTCTCCAGTACGGGAGCAGTCCCGTTGCATCAAGGACTTCTTTGGTCCCCAGGACCCCTCACAGGGCTTGCAAGCACCAACACCACACAGCCACAGCCCGCCCATGAGACTTCTTGCCCACACATTGATGATCATTGATCATTGGCCCCTTATGTACTTGCTGCTGCTGAATCCATCATTGGATCCAAGAATATTTCACCTAGGGGTGACTCACACAAAGAAAGGACATTTCAGAGAGCAGATTGTACAGTTTTCTGTTTGGATAGAAGACCAACAACAGTAAAGGTTAGCCCACAGGGTGAGGGCCATGAAGCAAGTGCACAGGCACTGTCCAGAGAAGGAAGAGCTCAGATGCAATTGGGCCACCAGGAAAAAACAAGCACAGGATCCATTTACCACAGACAAAAGGGCAATCCAACAGTGTCCAGAATGCCAGGCAACCTCAGTCTCCCATAAGCCTCCTGTTACCCACCCCTCAGCCCTCCACCAGGCTCCCGCTTGATGGCCACTTGCCATGGGGTGGCCACCAACATAATCCATTCACCCAAATCTGTGCATGCATCTGCTCTGCAATCACATCCAGATGATATTATTAACCAAGACCATCTGACCCACACCCACATGCAACCACAGGGTGTGACTAAGGACAGGAGTAGGAAGGACACATAAATTGCACTGCACTGGATATTGGCCCAGTCGTATCCTCCCCTGGGGAGGAAGGCACAGGCCATGGTAGACAAAGAGAAGCTCTTGGCCCTTAACACAAGGCCAGTTCACCCCTCACAGGAAGCTGAGGGGTTCTTTCCACAGGCTGTGGCTGTTAAACCAGCAGCTACTGCATACTTTGAAGGACCAGCAGCTGGGAGTTCAATATCCCAAATTTTGGATCTTAGAGTGCATTTTCTCACTGTGGACATGCTCTCCCCCCCTATTGTAATCTCCCCATTAGGCCCACAGAAACACTTCAATGTCATGACCTAGGGGGTCCGGGGATTTTCTGATGTGGATAAGTTGAGCATTCAGAGTGAAGGCCTGGAACACCTGTGCTGCCTCAGGCTTGTCCATTTCCCTTACAAGGAGGATTTTCTTCACCTTTGATGTCCCCCTCACATTGTCTTGCCCACCACAATTGTTCATACATCATATGCACAACACTAAGAAAAGGGAACTCATGTCATGCACATGGACTTGTCAATCTACTAAGCATTCAATGAAAACAACCATAAAGAGGCACCTGCCCCATAAGGGGAAGATGTGTGCCTACATTACCATTTCAACCCCCAATAAATCTGCTCACAGGATGCAGCAGCACAGTGGAGATCCAAGGGGCTATCTGGGAACAAGAGATGCCATCACTGCTCAGCCTTGGGCACCTGACAGATGACCTAGATCACTCCAGGGGCCCCACAGAAGGCCATATGGGACACAGTTATACAGCCAAGAGCACAGCAAGGTGACATTCCCCATGGCAGGGAGGGTTACTCATGAGACATGCCAGGAAGATGAGGCAAGAATACCTCATTTGAGGACTCTAGTGACACCAAGACAGAGGGGTTAGAAGAGCATGATCAGGCCAGATTCCACATTCAATCCATCACTAAGAGAGAGACAAGAGATTCGTGGGTAAAACAATGACCAATTTTTCATGAACATTCATCCCTTCTTTGGCATGGCTTAGACCCAACAGAACACATCAACACCCTGATCAATGCAGATATGGGAAAGCCCTGAAGGGGTCTGGCTAAAACAATCTACTTCAGCTTTGCCAACACCTTTCTCTCAGTAGGCAGTACACAACAACCTGGGGATGATTACACCTGAAATGAGGTGCAGAGCACACAAAATGTGGCTGTCACAGCCACAAGTAGGTGCATATGGTGAAAAGCACAGGGGATATGGGAGTCACCCTGCATGACCCGACTGCCTTGGGTTATCCGAGACGGCACCATGGGTTGGGGCAAATGGGAATACACACAAGAGCAGCTCAATAGGACCAGGATGGCAGCTAAAAAAAAAAAAGTTGGATGTAAGATCGTGCTCAAGCCCAGAAACATGTACATATCCGGAGTCTCATTGTCCTGGCAACATGTACTCAAGACCAATCTGGTGACAAATATGTGCCCACTTTGGATGAAACATTACCACACCCAGCAATAGGGTCTATCCATAAAGTATAAAGGGTGTCTGGGACCCTGGTCTGCCCACTGGCTCCCAGTACTACCCTATCACTGCCAGCCCTAGAGCTCTCAGGGCTATCAGATGAAACAAAGTTGTGCAGTTACAGCCAGGGGAACTGACGATACAAGGAAATCAGGGTGGGCCAGGGATGCCCTTGCTTGTTTGCCCAACTAGACAGCTACCAGTCTGTCCAAGTCTCTGAATGGAGACTTGGAACAATTTCACAGAAGAGCCGTTGATGACTGGGCCCGTTATATGCAAAGCCCAGGCTTATGTCACTCCATTTAGGTTACCTCTCTGGTCCAGGCCAGTCCCCAACTCCAGAATGTGAATCACAAGACTCAGAAAGGATCCAGTGACCCGTATTCAAGGGTCCTCACTTTAGGGACTGGAAACCTCTTGGGCCTGACTTTTGGAGCAGGAATTGGAGTGTAAGCAGAGGAATTAATAACCATGACACAGAGTGGTCCACAGACAACTAGGTGCAGAACATCCTCCCCATCTCCTCAGTGCAGGCCCGGCCTGGCCCTGTTAGGGTCTGTTTTCGAGGCCAAGAAGTGCTTGCAGTTGCTTGAATACCCACCAGCACCAGGGAGAGCAGCGCTAAGCACCCACAGAAGCATGAATGTCCAATCTGTGGTGAGAGAATGATGCGTCTAAGTCCCGGCGCGACCAGGGTGGTCACCGCCAGCGTTACCTAAATCCCGAAACTCTTCCTCGGCCCCAAAGGCAGAGTCCCATCCCTTCCGAAGTTCTCCAGAGCTCCGGAGGGAAAAGACGATATAAAAGCGGCCGCCAGATGGTGCCCGACAACCGGCGCAAAGGTCAGAGGAACGGATCCAGATTGTTGGTTGGCAAGAGTGCCGCCTAGGATATAGCTCCCTGCTTAGTAAGGCAGGGCCCAGCAAGGTAGCGCCCAGCAAGGTACTGCATGACTATAACCTGGCAGGCAAACCAGAGGTGGGGGGAAGCTAGGAAGATATTGGCAGGCGGATGCTGCAAAGGGGATGTAATCTCCACACAATTCTTGGATGGAGGACATTCCACCGAGATGCCAGGGATGCTGGGTGCCTGGGCCACCAGCATGACCTACCTAGAGCCCGAATGGCAGGAGTGAGATCCAGGGCTCCTCTGGGCTCCTGGAGGGAGAAAGTGGAGGAGGGAGGGAGGGAAGCAGGTCTGGCAAACGCTCTCAGACCACAATGCAGGAATTGGTTTTGATTCCATCTTTCTGAAAGGAGGTCTTTTAAAAGCAGACACGCAAAGCCTAGAAGCTAGAAAAGAATGAATGACTACTCTTGACCCCATATAAGCGTAAATAAAAATATAGCTCTGCATAGACAACGAAAATATCTAAAGACAAAAAATGGGTTTGTGTGGGACACTGGGGAAAACGCACTTGCCATCATGAGAACATGGATTTCAGCGTGACTTACTACATAACAGGAAAAAAATGTTTGTGGGATAGTTAATAGTTACCTACTAAATAAATTGAGTTCCATTACATCTATACAATGCAACACTATATGTGTATGTGTATTTGAAATAAGCTAAAAGTTGATGACAAGTTGTAGTCCAACCCAAAACAAACAAACTACCAACAGTAAATCAAGTTGTAGAACTTCCTTAGTCTCGCATTTAAAACAATAAAAATTGAAAAAGTACACACATACACAGTAAGTGGTTCCTATCCAAAACTGACCAGGAATGGAAACTCACCCTCCAAACGTAGGTGAAAAATAAATAAATAAATAAACAGAAGACCTCAACAGACCTAAACCTCACAGCTCAGGAAAACACGAATTCAAACGGATCACACATACCATCTCACTTGTCACACCATCTACAAAAATTAAACTCAACAGAGGTTGAAGACTTCACCGTGAGATTGGAGATGGTCTAATTCCTAGCAGAAAACACAAATAGTATTACTGTGTGCTCTTTGACATCAGTCCTAGCGAGATTTTATTTGGATCTGTCTCCTAAGGCAAGGAAAACAAAACCAAAAATAAACACATGGGACTCCATCCACCAGAGAAGTTGTGGCAACATGAGGAAAAAAATCTATGAAACAAAAAGGCAGTCTGCTGAGTGGAAGAGGAGAATTGCAAAAGAACTATCCAATAAAGTGTTCATATCCAAAATAGATCAAGAATACACAATTCAACTTCCAAAAAAGAACAAATAATCCGATGGAAAAAATAGGCAGGAGACATGAATAAACTTTTTTTGTTTTCATAAAAGACATACAGATGGCCTATGGGCACACGAAAAGATGCTCAACATCACTCATCATTGGGGAGACGCACATTAAAAGCATGGTGAGATATCACATCACACTTGACAATGTCTATCCTACAAAAGACAACAAATAATGGGCTTGGTGGGTGAAGAAGTGGAAAAAAGAGGCACACTTGTGCACTTCTGTCTGGAACGTCCATTGATACAGTCACTATGGAAAACATTAGGTCCTTTAAAACACTCAAATGAAAAACCTCACCATCCAGCAAGTCCACTTCTGGATATTTTTTCAAAGAAAACAAAAACATAAAAAGATATAGGCTCCCATATATTCACAGCAGCCTTATTGACAATAACCAAGATAAACAAGCCACCTAAGTGTCCATGAGTAGATGAAAGGATAAAGAAAAACAAGGAAGCTAATGATTATACAATTCTGCCTCCAGATCTCCCTTACAAAAGAGATGTCAATTATATTCCTTTTAGTTTTTATTAAGAGAAACAAGATTATGTGAGTCCAACTACCTGCCAGTCTCTACTTTTAGTCCAATGCCTTAGCAAATAATTAGACAAAGCGAAAAAAATATGTGAAAACTGTTTTTGGAAATGCCATTGGCACATATACCTAGATGCTAATAATCTACTAAACTCTCAATTATTTTGTACATAAACAATAAATATCTAGGTATTTTCATAAAAACAAGCACCAACTTTCTAAATGATCACAACTAGATATTTGACAAGATTATAAACAATCTTCAATTTGCAGTGTAGTTCAGGACCATAATATGACTGTGAAACCTTAAGTTGAAAAAAGTAATCCTGTTAATCAATGAGAAAAGTACAATTGTTCAATGACAGTCAAAGATTTGGTCAAAACATTAAACACCCTTACTTGCAATTAAAAAATGTATAAAATACCAAAATATGAAAAATATTTATTATACCGTAACTGAAGACATTAAAATTAAAGCATCTTATTAATTTTTTAAATCATGCTAACTGTGGCTTGAACACAACTTGCCTTATTTGCATGATATCTTTTTTTATGTCTTGATGGACAGTCATATTCCTTTCTAAGTTCAGACCAGCTTCTAACACCTTATTTTTGTACATTCAATGTATTGAAAAATCTCTCAGAGTTCCTTGAATGGTTAAGTTTTCACCAGAATCATTTCCCTGAGATATTTTCAGCCTGTTCATATTGTCGAGTTCTTCTGCACTCAGTTCCACTGGCAGCACAACTACTGTTTTCCCATGGTGGCAGTTTTTTCATATTTATGCTCAGCTGTCTCCTAACTACATACAAGTTTACTTCCAATATCATCATTTCTGTTTCTTTGCTGAAATTTTGTCTTTCTTGGGCAATTATTTCTTTTTATTTCCCATTGATGGGGGAGACAAAGTGGCAACACAAGTACATCTGGAAAATAGATACATACTAAGCAATCACCAACAGGCTCTGAAAGAGGATTGGTCACCGTTCATGATGCACATTTGTTCTTTATGTACTGACTGCAGACTGAAAAGGCAGCAGCAAACTTTCAACTTCATACAGTTACAGTTTTGACAGATGCACAGGGCGACAGGGACAAATGGTTGAATCCAGACTCATTAAGGCTGGAATTTTTGCAATACCTTCACCAGCAATTTGGAGTGATTTGCTGAACATCCACATTTTCAGAATATAGGTGAACCAGAAATAAGTATGCTCTTGTGAGAATTGCAAATCAATGTGGCCTATCTGTGTCCAACAATAGCCTCAGTCCCCAGAAATGGTTTTAGGAGTTTCCAGATTAATTGTGCCCCCTAAGGGCTGAAGAAGAAAGAAAGAAAGAAAGAAAGAAAGAAAGAAAGAAAGAAAGAAAGAAAGAAAGAAAGAAAGAAAGAAAGAAAGAAAGAAAGAAAGAAAGAAAGAAAGAAAGAAAGAAAGAAAGGAAGGAAGGAAGGAAGGAAGGAAGGAAGGAAGGAAGGAAGGAAGAGAGAGAGAGAGAAAAAACACACAAATTTTAGCCCTCAAATTATTTCCACAAGCAATTTTGTATAAAAAAAAAATGTACCTTATCATCAACTATAACTAAACCAATGAGGAGACTTGACAACAGAAAAATCAGAAGAAACAGACAATACTAGAACCACACAAGCAATGGTTCAGATGTTGGAATTCCTAGGTAAAAATTACTACCTGAGATTCCAGATCCTGGTTATACACTTATGAGAAATGGACGGAATATCAGTGTTATCCCCCTCCAGATTCTTATTTTGAAGCCCTAATCCTCAGGGTGATGGTGTTTGGGAGCAGAATCTTTGAGAGGCAATTAGGTTTAGATGTTGCTGTGAGAATGGAGCTTCCGTGAGAAAATTAGTGAGGAAGAGAAAGAAATGGAAGAGCTGAGAACTCTCATTCCCTCTCTGCCATGTGAGGAAAGAGTGAGAATATGACTGTCAATGAACCAGGAAGCAGCTCTCACTGGGAACTGAATCTGTAGCATCTTTATCATGGACTTCCAGCCTCCAGAATTGTGAAAATAAATGTTTCCTGCTTAAAACAATCAGTCTAAAATATTCTGTTATAACAACAAGAATGGACAAATTAAACTTATGGAACAGTTTAGGCCTGATACCAAGTTATTACAAAGGATGTTACCTAACAGGCCTCTTGGGGGAAGCTGCTCTCCCACCAGATGCCCTGTTTTTGACACACTGCAGTCTCTGAAGGGAGTTATAGTCAAGGATTCATGCATCTCTGCCCATGCATGCTCTTCTCATATTTTCATCCCAAGCCCTTACACCTCCATTCATAGGTGTCTTTCTCTGTGGCCTTGCACAAAGATCTCCCTCAGGCATTTCTCCTGAGGCCTCCTTATGAGGGAGGATAAAGGAAATCTTAAAGACTTTGTTTTGCTGATTCTGACTCAGTACCTCGTAATTTTTCATTCCTAGCCCTTTTGCTTCAGCCTCTCACTTAGCCTACTGTCTAATAAACTGCTGTGATATTTTGTCTGGGGCCTCCCTCCACACTGAGATGAACCTCATATCTGTGCTGATCCACATGAACCTCAAGTGTGCTACTCTATGGGGGAAAATAAAATTGAGGGAGTTGGTGTTTTCCCCAGTTCTGTACTATTGATTAAATATTGCAGTATGTGATTAAAGGATTAACTCTCATTTTTGGCTTCTTGTTTTAGTTGGGTATTCTGACACTTGGCAGTTCAATTCTCTCGCCCAGCTCAGTTGACCTCCTGATACTAACTTGATGCAAGTATATTTAGTAGATTTGGGGAGATAAAAAGCAAGTTTAAATATTTTGGCAAAGAAGTGGAACATATCTTTAAAATAATAAATAAATTTTTTGAAAAAGAAAACAAATTTTTAAAAACATGAGAAGTAAATAACATCAAGATGTCAATGGATGTGTTTGAAAATGCACATCTTAACAACAAATAACCAGAAATTTACTGAACAGAATAAATAGTAGAAAAGAAATTCAGAATAAAGACTGTAGAGGCAAAAAGAGGGTCATCCAGTGAGAGAAAATGACAGACCATTAAAATACAATTTAAAAAATTCTAAAATGCATTTGATTAGAATCACAGAAGTTAAAGAGGGAAATGGACAGAAGCAATACTTGAATTGAAAAGAGCTAAGACATTTAAGAGAGCAGCCAAGATAGTGGAATGGAAGTGATGCAGGAAAAATGGATGTGGGGCATAGGAGGGCCATGTCCCATGTCTCAGTTGATCTCCTCGAATGTTCCCCACTGCGTGTGGGTCTTTGGCATCACATAGGAATTTAACTCAAGAGTGAGCCACAGTTCAGGAAAGGTAGATTTATTTAAAGAGATACATAATGCATAGAGTGTAGGCTGTTTCAGAAGGCAAAAGAAAGGCTAGGAGGTGTTGGGGTTAGGTGCTCAGGTTAAAGTAAAAGTAGACACACACCCTAAAGACAGATTGTGGACCATTTTCAAAGAGAGAGGCGGCCACATGGCATGGTCTTGCCAGATTTCATGGGCTTCATAGCTTCACATGCCAACAAGTGTGAGGACTATTCCATATACACTGGGGAAGGGGCTGGGAATCCCAGGAATTGGGCCACTACCCACTGTTTGACTTTGTGTGGTTAGCCTTGGGACTGTCATGGCACCTATGGGCATGTTATTTACAATGAGCATATAGTGAAGCTCAAAGTCTAATAGAGGCTAAGCTTCCTGCCTTCATAATCCTCAAGGCCTACTGGGAGTTGAATCCTCCAGTTTTGGGGTTAATTGTTGTCATTTTTTAAATGGCTGTGCAATGCTCCCTTTCCTCCTGTCTCAGAAGGACTGTCTTAGCTGAACTTCTCCCAAGAAAACACCAAGAGAGACATCCATGGACCCACCTAATTACTCAGAACACTTCCTTAACTTTGACAGAACATCACCTTTTTCAACTGACAAAATTCATCACAAATCTGGTAAAAGTAAATGAAAAAAAGAAAGAATAAAAAGGAAATTAGTGCAGTACCAGTCCCTTGGGGAGGAAGCACCAAAGAAGGACTATTGTTCCTATGCTGAGTCTCCCCAAAGCCAGTGGGGATGTCAGTAGGACAGAGGGGAACCTCCAAAGCTCTGATTTGTATAGAACAGCCCATGACCCACAGAACTAAGTGAAACAGGCACAAAGGGTCCATATGACCTTCAGCTCTAGATGTGAACTGGCAGGGGTGGGATGGGACAGGCTGCCCAAGCAGGCAGAGGACTGGGGCCTATTGTACAGAGGCAAATTCAGGGGACTGGAGTGTACTGTGCTCTGTGGCTGGGAGAGTATATAGAACAGAACAGCCTGAATCCCCTGTAAAATAAAATTTAAACAAAAAGCAAAGCTAACTGCTAATGTGTATTGGGTAGAGGGGTGCTGTAGCCTTTGTCTCTGCAGACTCCTGGCACCATTGCTGGCTCCTTCTCAGGAGAAGACAGGTGGTGCTCAGCCACAGCCACTATATTTGCCTGTGCTCAACTCCCAGGCAGAGGGTGGTTTGAAACCTGAACCTGTACCCAGGGCCTCTGCAATCTTATAGACAAGACTGAGATTTAATTACAGCTCAAGGCAGATGGGACCATTCTGCTCCAGTGCCTTAGTGGACTCATACCTGTAAGACAACTGAGCAAGGAGCAGGATTTTGCCACACATCTGGGGCATAAGGTGTAGTGTGGCCATTTTCTGGTAGTCTGTCTACTGGAAATGTACTTGGCTCTGGGAATGGCACTGGCAGGGGCGCTATTGGCCCAGATATCATGCTTGGAGGCAGTAGTGATAGCGGCCCAGAATGGGGCTGTGAACTGAGGGCTTGATCGAAGGGCCTCTGTCACAACAGAGTGGAGTTTGAGTTCACGCAGCAGTGTGAGGACAGGAGCCATGACAAAGATAGAACAAAAGGAGGACCTGCTCACTAGAACGAGCAGGCTCTGACAACCACACCCCAGCCACAACCACAAACAAAGCCAGAAGTCACAAAAGGAAGACTTGGTAACCAACCACGCTTAAAGTACGCCTCACATCAAAATTATTAAGATCACACAGTCTATGTGGAACTACATTCTCCAATTTTTATTTCTTTGTTATTTTTTAATTTTCATTTTTTTTCCTTAGGATTTTCTGTTATTAAAATCATAAAATTTTATTTTCTTCTTTTTAAATTGTTTTCTTTATTTTTCATTGGTTTCTCAGTTTTATTTTTTGCTTAGTTCTATTATTTATAGTATTGTGTTTTTAAATCTTTTTTCTTTTATATTGTAAAATGTCTTTAATTTTAATTTTTTTCATTCTAATTTTTTATTTTAATTTGTCTTTTAAATTTTTCCACTTTTTAAACTTTACATTTTTTAATTAAAAAGAAGTTTGTTGTTTTGTTTTGATTACTGCTTTTTGTTTTCTGTTTGTTTATTTTTAGTTTAATTTGGCATCCTCTTTATAAATAAATAAATCCCTTCAGGACCACAATAGATAACTGATATTCTCTAATCCATAGTGCCAAAGATGTATAAGAAAAATTAAGAAGCAGAGGAACCACTCCCAATTAAAAGAACAACAGAAATCCCCTGAAAGAATGATCAATGAAATAGACCTTGACAGTCTACTAGATCATTATTTCAAAGGGATTGATCAATGCACTGAAGGAACTAACATAGATTGTGAGTAGAGACAGAGAATACTTCAAAAAGAAAATTGAAACTATAAAGAGGAGCCAATTAAAAACAGAAAATTCAATGACAGAGATAAAAGCTATGCTAAAGGCTGTCAAAAGCCAATTAGACAATGCAGAGGAATGGATAAATGGCTTAGAAGACAGGATAACTAAAGTCACCCAATCAAAACACCAGACATAAAGACAAATAAAAGCCAATGAAAACAATGTAAGGGTCCTATGGAATTATATAAAGCATGCCAACATATGACATAATAGGTGTCCTAGAAGGAGAAGGAGTGATGGAGACTGAAATGGTATCTGAAGAAAACATGAATGAAAATTTCCAAAACCTAAAGAAGGAATCAGATTTCCAAGTACAAGAAGCACAGAGGGTCCCAAACAAAAAGTACCCAAAACAGACCCACAGCAAGACATACTATAATCAGGATAGCCAGGTTTAAGGATAAAGTAATGATTCTAAAGGAAGCAAGAGAAAGAAAAAAAAAAGAGAGAAGGGAATCCCCATAAGGTTTTCAGCTGATTTCTCAGCATAAACACTGCAGGCCAGAAGGGAGTGGCAAGATATATTCAAAGTCTTTGATGAGGGAAAGCTGCAACCTAAGATACACTATTTAGCAAGATTATAATTTAGACTAGAAGGAGAGGTTAAGAAATTCACAGAATTTCAAAAACTAAAAGAATTAAGTAAAACTAAACCTAGGCTAAAACAAGCATTGAAAGGTCTTCTCTAAACAGGAAAGAAGCAGGATGCTATAGAAAGAAGAAAACCATAATTGGAAAGGTGATAACCACAATGAGTTACAACAGAATAAACATGAAGATATAAAAGAGAACGTCAGAATCATTAAGGATGGGAGAGAGTAGAAAGAAAATATAGATTTCTCTCTCTCTCTTTTTTTCTTTTTAGAATGGACTTTGACCTATATGACTATCAGTTTAAAGTAAACAGATAGAGTAATAGGTTAATATACTTAAAAACAGAGTAACCACAAGTCTAAAGCTTACAATAGAGTCACAAAAACCAAAAAGAAATCAAGATAATACAAAGGAAAATTACCAAACAACAAAAAGAAAAAGAAAAATATAGGAACAAAAAGGAAATACAAAAGCAACTGGAAAAATTAGTTCAAAATGGTGATAAACACACATCTATCAATAATTATCATAAATGCCAATGGACTAAGTGCTCAGATCAAGAGACATAGAGTGGCATACTGGATAATGAAACAAGAACCTATAATATGCTGCATACCAGAGACTCACTTTAGGGAGAATAACACACATAGATTGAAAGTGAGAGGATAGAAAAAGATATTTTATGCAAATGGAAATGGTAAGAAAGCATGAGTAGCAATACTGGTAGCAGACAAAATAAATTTTAAAACAAAGGCCATAAAGAAAGATAAAGGTCACTGTTTAATGATTAAAGGAATAATACAAGATGAAGATATTACACTCATTAACATATATGCACTCAATGTAGGAGCACCTAAATACATAAAGCAAATACTAACAGATATAAAGAGAGAAACTGATGGGGGTACAATCATAGTAAGAGAAATTAACAACCATTAACATCATTGGACAGATCTTCAAGACATAAAACTAATAAAGCAGCAGAGATACTGAATGATACAATAGAATCATTGGACTTAGTTGGTATTTTCAAAACACTACATCAGCCCAAAATTGAATATACATTCTTTTCAAGTGCACATAAAACATTTTCTAGGATAGATCATGTTCTCAGGCACAAAAGAAGCCTCAGCAAATTTAAGAGGATTGAAATTATTTCAATTACCTTTTTCTGACCACAATGCCATGTAACTAGAAATCAACCACAGAAAACAAAGGAGAAAACAACTGACAGCATGGAGATTAAACCACATGCTACTAAAAGGCCAATGGGTCAATGGAAAACAGAAAGAAGAAACTAAAAAATAAAACAGACAACAATGAAAACACAACAATATTAGATCTATGGCATGCAGCCAAAGCACACCTAAGAGGGAAGTTCATAGCAATACTGGATTTTATCAAATAAACAAACTAACCTCCCATCTAAAACCTTAGAAAAAGAAGAGTAAACAAAACCAAAAGTCAGCAGAAGGAAGGAAAAAATAAAGATCAGGGAGGAAATAAATAAAATAGTGCTTTAAAGAAAACAATGGAAAAGATCAATCAAAACAAGAGCTGTTTTTTTGAAAGAGAAAACAGAATTGATAAACATCTGGCCAGGCTCACCAACAAGGAAAGGGAGAGAACACAAACAAAAAAAGAAAGGAAAATGGAGAAATTACAACCAATACTACAGAAATATAAAATATCATAAAAGAATGCTATGAACAACTATATGGGGGAAAAATGGATAACATTGAAGAAATGGACAAGTTTCTGAAGTCATTCAGTCCACCAAGAATGAATCAAGAAGAAATTGACTATTTGACTCAAAGTAGAATTAGCAATAAAAAAAAAAAAAATTCCCTGCAAACAAAAGTACAGGACAAGATGGCTTCACTGAGAATTTCTACCAAACATACAAAGAGGAACTCATACAGATCCTTCTCAAATTCTTCCAAAAGATTCAAAAGGTGGAAGTAATCCCAAATTCATTCTATGAAGCCACCATCACCCTGATAACAAAACCAAAGGCACTACCAAGAAAGAAAATTAAAGGCCATATCACTGATGAAAATTGATGCAAAAATCCTCAACAAAATATTAGCAAACAGAATCCAACAGCACATTAAAAAATTCATACACCATTATTAAGTTCGATTCATCCGAGGAACACAAGGATGGTTCAACATATGCAAATCAATCAATGTGATACAACACACCCACAAAAGAAAGGACAAAACCACATGATCATTTCGATAGATGCAGAAAAAGCACTTTATATAATTCAAATCCAATTTATGACAAAAAAAAAAAACCCTTACTAAAGTGGGTATAGAGGAAATATTAATCAACATATTAAAATCTATATATGACAAATCTACAGCCAGCATACTGCTCCATGGTGAAAAACTGAAAGTCTTTCCTCAGAAATCTGGGACAAGACAAAGTTGTCTACACTCACTTCTATGCAACATAATCTTCGAAGTCCTAGCCACAGCAATCAGGCAAGAAAAAGAAATAAAAAGCATCCAAATCTGAAAAGAAGGGTTAAAACTGTCAGTATATGCAGATGACATGATACTCTATATAGAAAACACTAAAAGCTCCACACAAAAACTACTAGAGTTAATAAAGAATTCGGTAAGTTAGCAGGATACTAGATTAATGTACAGAGATCAGTTGCATTTATTTACATTAATAATGACTCAACAGGAAAAGACAGTAAAAAAAAAAAAAAAACCCGTCTTAAAATTGCATAGAAAACAATACAATGCTTAGGAATAAATCAGACCAAGGAGGTGAAATACTTATACATGAACAAATATAAAACATTAAATAAGAAAATTAAAGAAGACTTAAAGGAATTGAAAGATATCCTATGCTCTTGGAATGTAAAATCAATATCATTAAAATGACCATGCTTCCTAATGCAATCTACAGATTTAATGTGATCCTTATAAAATTACTCAGGACACTTTTACAGAAATGGAATGAACAATCCTAAGATTTATATGGAATAACAAAAGACCCAGGAAATGTCAAAGCATTATTGAAGAAAAAGAATGAATCTGGAGGAATAACCCTCCCAGACTTCATACAATATTACACAGCTACCAAAATCAAAACAGCACGTTATCGACATAAAAGCAGACATATGGTTTGATGGAACAGAATGAAGAGCCCAGAAATAAATCCACTGACCTATGGTTAATTAATCTTTGACAATGGGGGAAAGAATATATCATGGAGAAAAGACAGTCTCTTCAAAAGATGGTGTTGATAAAATTGGATAGCAGCATGTAAATCAATGAAATTAGAATCCCTCACTCCATACACAAAAATAAACTCACAATGGCTTAAAGGCTGAAATATAGGACAAGACACAATAAATATTCTAGAAGGAAACATAGGAAAAGCATTCTCTGACATAAATTTTAGCCACATTCTTCTAGAGCAGTCCACCAAGATAATGGCAATAAAAGCAAAAATAAACAAATGGGGCCTAATTAAACATAAGCTTTTGCACAACAAAGGAAACTATAAGCAAAGCAAAAGGACAACCTATGGAATGGGGTAAAATATTTGCAAATGATATGACTGACATAGCCTTTATTTACATAATGTAAAAACAGTTCATACAGAAGAGGCCAAAGTGGTGGAGAAGTAGGACGCTCGTAGCTCACCCTCTACCACAGATACACCAAGACTCACATCAGCGGACCCACTAAGCCAACGAGAGCACCTGCAGAACTCTGACAGAACAGCGTCCTCTTCAAAAGACAAAGACGCCAAAAATCTGGTAGGAGAAAGGAAAACAAGAAAGACAAAAAGGCAAAACAGTGCGGGACCGGTCCCGCAGGGAGGGAGCGACAAAGGAGGACTGGCACTCGTTTGCTGGGTCTCCCCTCTCCAACGGAAAGGCCAGCAGGACAGAGGGGGAGCCTCTGAGGCTCGGATCTATACAGAGCAGCACTTGACCGACGGAACCAAGTTAAACAGGCACAGAGGGTCCTGCAACAAACAGCCCAGCCCGGGACCCGAGCCAGGAGTGGGTGAGCAGGGACAGACTGACCGAGCCGGGCGGAGGATGGGGACAGCTGCACTGAGGCGGACCCGGGGGGACTGCAGGGTGCTGTGCAACGTGGATGAGTGGGTGCACAGGGCCGAACAACATGGGCCCTCCTTAAAACAGCACAGCTGATGTGCCCTGGGGGGAAGGTTGCGTACCCCCATCTCTGAAAACCCATGGAAGGTTTTTGGTGAGGAGAGGAGGGGCTCGGGTTCGGCCCCCATATCCTCCAGCGGTTGGCACCCAGGTGGGGGTGGGGGCGAAACCTGAATCCGCACCTGGGGGCTCAGCAGCCTTAAAGGCCAGACAGTCACTTGTTTGCAGCCCGAATCAGATAGGATCATTCCACCCTGGTGCCTCGCAAAATTCGTGCCACCAGAACAATCAAGCAGGTGAGTTTGGGCACGGAGCAGGGGTGGGGCTGTACCGCGGTCTTCCGCTGCCTGCCTGTGGAGTGCCGATCTGGGGTTGGAGCGCGTGGCGAAGTAGAGCTGCGGAGCGACCAGCGCTTGGAGACAGCTGGTGGCCCCCAGCCTTTCCTGCTGGAACGCTGTGCTAGGAGGGGGCGAGATCGGCTTCCTGACAGGCACTAGGATCAGCACAGACGAGGGCACAAATGAAGGGCCTTTGGAAACAGCAAGCAGAGCTCACGAAACAGGGCAAAGACACAAAGGCTTCTCATTAAGAGCACATCGTCTCCAGGAGAACACCCCTGACCCTCACTTTTTGTTAAACCTGTTTTAACATGTCGTATTTTCTATTACCTTTTCAATTTTTACTTTTTCAACAATTATCTATCCTCCAAGTTTTAATCCCTTTAAAATTTTTCTTTTAAAATAATAGTATTATTTTAAAAAGTCCACGTCATGTCATTTTTCTCTCTCTTGGATTTGATCTCCTGTTGTTGATTACACACGGGTTTCAAACACATTTTTTCCTCTTCTCTCTTATTTTAAACCTTTTTAAGAGACATCTCAACCCGATTGCTATTCTGCTTCAACTTACTCTTCAATTATTCATTACACATTATTTTCAAACTTTTTATTCTCCCCCTTTTCAAAATTCTCTATTTATCATATTTTTTATCCATTATATTTTACTACCTTTTTAATTTCTACTTTCTATACAATTGCATATGCTTCTAGTTTTAATTCTTTTTAAATTATTCTATTAAAGTAGTTATTATTTTTTAAAAAATCCACCTGATTACATTTTCCCTTCTTTTGGGTTTGATCTCCTGTTATTGATTATAAATAGGTTTCAAATATCATTTATTCATTTTTTTTCCTTTTTGTTAAGGGTTTTTGAGAAGATGTCTCAACTCCAATGCTAGTCTGATTCAAATTACTCTTCTATAATTGAATATACACGGTTTTCAAACAATTTATTCCTTCCTTCTCTTAAAATTTCCTCTTTATTTATCTTCTTTAGCTTCTCTAATTTCTGTTACCTTTTTAATTTCTACTTTCTAAACAATTGTATATGCTTATAGTTTTAATTCATTTAAAATTTTTCTTTTAAAGTAGTTATATTATTATTCTTAAAAATACAATCCACCAGATTTCATTTTCATTTCTTTTGGTTTTGATCTCCTGTTATTGAGTATAAATAGGTTTCAAATATCGTTTATAGATGTCTTTTCTTTTTTTTAAGGTTTTTAAAAAAGACGTCTCAACTCAAATGTTAGTCTGATTCAAATTGCAATTCTATAATTGATTATACACTGTTTTCAAACCTTTATTCCTCCCTTCTTATAAATTTCTCTTTCTCTCACTCTCACTTTAAGTTTTATTCCTACATAGGCATTAGAAAGATAAATAAATAAACTACTTTGAGACCCACAATAGATAACTGATACTCCATAAGCCACAGTGACACAGTGGTATGAACAAGATGAAGAAGCAGAGAAACCATTCCCAATTAAAAGAACAAAAGAAGTTCCCTGAAACAGTGATCAATGAAATAGACATTGATAGCCAACTAGACCAAGATTTCAAAAAAGAGGTGAACAATGTATTGAAGAAACTAACAGAGATAGTGTTTAGATATACAAAATATGTTAAAAATGAAATTGAAAATATATAGAAGAGCCAAGTACAATTGGTAAACTCATTGGCTGAGATGAGAACAGATCTAAAGGCTGTGCAAAGCAGACAAGATAATGCAGAGGAACGAATCAGTAACCTAGAAGACAGGACAACCAAAAGCACTCATTCAGAACAACTGCAAGATAAACAAACAAACAAATAACAAATGAAAGCAACATACAGGACATATGGGATAATATAAATTGTGCAAATCTTCGCATAATAGCGGTCCCAGAAGGGGAAGAAAGATCAAAGGGGATTGAAAAGGTTTTTGAAGAAATCATGAGTGAAAACTTCCCAAACTTAAAGAAGGAATCAGATATCCAAGTACAGGAGGCTCAGAGGGTCCCAAACAGGAAGAACCTAAACAGACACACACCAACACATATCATAATCAAGATGGCCAGAGTCAAGGATAAAGAAATGATCCTAAAGGCATCAAGAGAAAAGCAAACGGTGAGTTACAAGGGAACCCCCATAAGGCTCTCAGCTGATTTCTGTACACAAACACTACAGGCCAGAAGGGAATGTCAAGATATATTCAAAGTCCTGAATGAAAAAAGATGCTGCCTAGAATAATTCATCCAGCAAGGCTATCCTTTAGGATAGAAGGAGAAATAAAATATTTCACAGACAAGAAAAATCTACAAGAGTTTAACAACACTGAACCCATGCTAAAAGAAATATTGAAAGGGCTATTCTACATAGAAAAGGAGCAGAATGCTACAGAAATGAGAAACTCACAAATGGAAAGGTGATAACTCATGAATTACAAATAAAACAAACATGAAATTGTAAAAGAAGACATCAAAAACATTAGAGGCTGGGAGAGGGAATCAAGAAAATATAGAATATTTTCTTACTTTTTTAAAAAATATTTCTTTTTAGTAGGATGGGTTCGAGATAAATTAATGGGCTAACAGACTTACAGAAAAGGGTAACCACAAGTCAAAAACTTACAAAGGAGTAACAAAAACTAAATCAAATCCATGATAATACAAAGGAAAATTACCAAACCACAAAAGAAACAAGAAAGGAACAAAGAGGAAATACAAATGCAACTGCAAAGATAAGTTCAAAATGGCAATAAACACACATCTATCATAAATTATTGTAAGTGTTAATAGACTAAATGCTCCAGTCAAAAGACATAGAGTGGAAGACTGGCTAATAAAGCAAGAACCTTCAATATGCTGCATACAAGAGACACACTGTAGGGAGAAGGACACATATAGATTGAGAGTGAAAGAATGGAAAATGGAAAAGCCAAAAAAAAAGGTTTTGCAGTAGTGATTTCAGACAAAATAGACTTTAAAACAAAGGCCATAAAGAAAGATAAGAAAGGACATTTTACAATGATTAGAAGAGTAATACAAGATGAGTATATTACATTCATTAAGATACAGGCAACCTATATAGTAGTACCTAAATACATGAAACAATTACTAAAACAGATAAAGGGGGTTATTGATGGGAATACAATCATAGTTGGAGATTTTAACACCACATTAACATCACTAGGCGGATCGTCCAGACAGAAAATAAATAAGGCAACAGAGAAACTAAATAATACAATAGAATAGTTACATTTGTTGGATATTTCCAGAGCATTACAACCCGCAAAAATAGGATATGCATTCTTTACAAGTGTACATGGAACGTTTTCTAGGATTGATCATGTATTTGGGCACAAAAGAATCCTCAACAATTTTAAGAAGATAGAAATTATCTCAAGCATCTTTACTGACCACATGGCCATGAAACTAGATACCAACAACATAGAAACAAATGAGAACAAAAGGAAAGCATGGAGATTAAACAATATGCTATTAAAAAACCAATGGGTCAATGAGGAAAGCAAGGCTGAAATTAAAAAATACCTTGAGACAAATGACACTGAAAGCACAACCACACAAAATTTATGGGACACAGCAATGGCAGTGCTAAGAGGGAAGTTTATAGTGATAGAAGCCTACCTCAAAAAAGGAAAACCATCCCAAATAAACAATTTAACCTGCCAGCTAAAGGAACTAGAAAAAGAAGAACAAAAAGTCCCAAAAGACAGCAGAAGGAAGGAAATTACAAAGACCAGGGAGGAAATAAATAAAATAGAGACTAAAAAACATAGAAAAATCAATCAAACCAAAAGCTGGTTTTTTGAAAAAGCAAATAAAATCGACAAATGTCTAATCAAACTCACAATGAAGAAAGAAGAGAGAGCACAAATTACCAAAATAAGAAAGGAAAATGGAGAAATTACAACAATAAAATAGAAATACAGAATA
The DNA here is from genome assembly GCF_048773025.1 of Camelus bactrianus. NCBI lineage: Eukaryota > Metazoa > Chordata > Mammalia > Artiodactyla > Camelidae > Camelus > Camelus bactrianus. The sequence goes on along the minus strand of NC_133555.1, from coordinate 50,388,305 downwards.
TCCTACCAGAATATTATGAAAATCTATATGGAACCAAACTGTATAACCTAGAGGAGATGGACAAGTTTCTGGAAACATACTGTCCACCAAGACTGAATCAAGAAGAAACTGATGACTTGAACAAACCAATCACTACAAATGAAACTGAAATATCAATAAAAATCCTGCCTACAAATAAAAGTCCAGGACCGCACGGCTTCACCAGGGAATTCTACCAAACATACAAAGAAGAATTCATACCAGTCCTTCTTAAAGTCTTCCAGAAGTTTGAAAAGGAGGGAATACTCCCAAACTCATTCTATGAAGCCACCATCACCCTGATACCAAAACCAGGAAAACACACTACCCAAAAAGAGAATTATAGGCCAATATCACTGATGAACATAGATGCCAAAATCGTCACCAAAATATTTGTGAATAGATTCTAACAACACATAAAAAATGTATACATCATGATCAAGTGGGGTTCATCCCAGGGACACAAGGGTGGTTCAACATACACAAGTCAATCAATGGAATATATCACATCAACAAGAGAAAGGACAAAAACCACATGATCACCTCAATACATGCAGAAAAAGCATTTGATAAAATTCAACACCCATTTATTATAAAAACTCGCACCAAAGTGGGTATACAGGGAACATATCTCAACATCATAAAACCTACACATAACAAACCTGCAGCCAGCCTAGTAGTCAACGGAGAAAAACCCAAAAGCTTCCTACTAAAACGTGGGATAAGACAAGGATGCCCAGTATTACCACTCCTATTCAACATAGCCTTGGATGTCCTAGCCACAGCAATAAGGCAAGAGAGAGAAATCAAAGGGATCCAAATTGGAAAAGAAGAGGTAAAAGTGTCACCATATCTTCACGACATGTTACTATATAAAGAAAACCATAAAAGGTGCACAAAAAAACTACTAGAGCTGATTGAAGAATTCAGCAAGGTAGTAGGTTACAAGATTAACGTTCAAAAATCAGTTGCATTTCTTTACACTAACAATGAATCAACAGAAAAAGAAAATAAAGGAACAATCCCCTTTATAATAGCACCCAAAGTAATAAAATTCCTAGAAATAAATCTAAACAAAGAGGTGAAAGAATTATACACAGAAAACTATAAACAATTGATGAAAGAAATTAAAGAAGACTTTAAAAAGTGGAGATATCCCATGCTCTTGGATTGGAAGAATCAATATTGATAAATGGTCACACTGCCCAAGGCGATCTACAAATTTAATGCAATTCCTTTCCAATTACCGAGGACATATTTCACAGAACTAGAACAAATCATAATCAAATTTATATGGAACCATCAAAGACCTAGAATTGCCAAAGCATTACTGAAGAGAAAGAAAGAGGCTGGAGGAGTAACTCTCCCAGACTTCAGATGATGCTATAGAGCTATAGTCATCAAGACAGCATGGTATTGGTACAAAAACAGACATATAGACAAATGGAACAGAATATAGAGCCCAGAAATGAACCCACAAACTTTTGGTCAACTAATCTTTGACAAAGGAGGCAAAAATATATGATGGAATAAAGACAGTCTCTTCAGCAAATTGTGTTGGGAAAACTGGACAGCAGCACATAAAGCAATAAAGCAAGAACACTCTCTTACGCCACACAGAAAAAATAACTGAAAATGGATCAAAGACTTAAACATATGACAAGACACAATAAACCTCCTAGAAGAAAATATAGGCAAAACATTATCTTGCATACATCTCAAAAATGTTCTCCTAGAACAGTGTACTCAAGCAATAGAAATAAAAGCAGGAATTAGCAAATGGGACCTAATGAAACTTAAAAAGGTTCTTTACAGCAAAGGAAACCATAAGTAAAACAAAAAGACAACCTACGGAATGGGAGAAAATTTTTGCAAATGAAACGAACAAAGGCTTGATCTCCAGAATATATAAGCAGCTCAGACGGCTTAATAAGAAAAAAATTAAAAACCCAGTACAAAAATGTGCAAAAGACCTAAAGCGGCAATTCTCCAAGGAAGAAACACAAATGATCAATAGACACATGAAAAAATGCTCAATATCACTAATTATCAGAGAAATGCAAATCAAAACTACAATGAGGTATCACCTCACACCAGGCAGAATGGCCATCATGCAAAAATCCACAAATGACAAATGCTGGAGGGTCTGTGGAGAAAAGGGAACCCTCCTTCACTGCTGGTGGGAATGAAGTTTAGTGCAGCCGCTGTGGGAATCAGTGTGGAGATTCCTCAAAAGACTAGGAATAGACTTACCATATGACCCAGGAATCCCACTCCTGGGCATATATCTAGTAGGTAACCTACTTGAAAATGACACCTGCACCCGATGTTCATAGCAGCACTGTTTACTATAGCTAAGACATGGAAACAGCCTAAATATCCATCAATGGATGACTGGATAAAGAAGAGCTGGTATATTTTTACAATGGAATACTCCTCAGCCATAAAAACAGACAACATAACGCTGTTTGTAGAAACGTGGATGCTCCTGGAGAATGTCATTCTAAGTGAAGTAAGCCAGAAAGAGAAAGAAAAATATCATATGACATCACTCATATGTGGAATCTAAAAACAAACAAACAAACAAACAAAAGAGAAATACAAAAGAGAAATAGAGTCACAGACATAGAATAGAAACTTGTGATTGCCAAGGAGGCGGGCGTTGGGAAGACATAGACTGGGATTTTAAAATTGTAGAATAGATAAACAAGATTATACTTCATAGCACAGGGAAATATATACAAGATCTTATGGTTGCTCACAGAGGAAAAAATATGACAATGAATAAATACGTGCTCATGTATAACTGAAAAATTGTGCTCTACATTGGAATATGACAGAACATTTTAAAATGATTATGAATCAATTCAAAAAGTTAAAAAAAGAAATTATTTTTATATTTTTTGCCTTTATGCCAATCCAAGTATCCCAATAGGATTTATTTAAAAAGACTTCATTATCCCATGCCTGTGCAATGCCTTCTGTGTCACAAAGGTAATATTCAGGAGCACATGGTGTATTTTTTCTTTTCCTTTTTTCTTTAGTATTAGTTGTTATTTCTCTCTTTACATGGTGTATTTTTATATTGTGTTTTATTCCACTAGTGTATTTGTTCATTCTTGCATGAAGACCATAATATTTTGATTATTGTAGTTTTATTATGAGACTTATTAAGCTAGCTGAAGTCCTGCTACCTTATTCGTTTCCAAGTGTGTCTTGAATAGTCTTCATTTTCTGAATATTCATAAACATAATATAATTCACTTGACATATTCCCCTAAAACACTGGAATTGAATTACATATCAGTCTGTGGAGAATTGTCATATTAAATTTGCTTTTCAATTCATGAACTTCATATGTTTATCCATTTGTTCATCTATTCTTTAATTTCTCTTAGCAATATTTCATAATTTTCTATCTACAAATATTGCATTTTTTAACAGTTTTCTCTTGATATTTGGTATTTTTGATGCTTTTGAAATTAAATTGTTAAAATTATCTTTCTGCTTCTTGATGGTGTATAGAAATAAAATTTATTGGATATGAAGACCTTCAATCAAGCAGCTTTAATAAAAAGCTGATTTGTTAATTCTCATCATTTATCTTTAGTTTCTTTTTGAATTTTCTGTATAACAATTGTGTCATCTGCAGATGTTAGTATCATTATTTCTGGGTTTTAAATCTTACTTTTTTTTTACATACTGATATATATATATGAATGCAGAATTTTCTCTGCATTATGTAAGACCTCCAGTCTATCACTGAATAGTAACAACAGTGACAGTAAGCAATATTTTTGCCAATCAACAGTGGGAAAATATTCTCCAATTCATCATTAAATGTAGTGTTTTTTGACATATGTAGTTATAGCTTCTTCCAAGAGAGATCAAGAACCCCATGTACCACCTGCTGAATTCCAGGTTATTGTGTTTTTAAGTTATATATACATATATATACAACAAACTAGTATATATATATTTAATTTATGTAAATAAATATATATTATAAATTATATTATACCTATCACTTATTGCCATTGCTTTATATATTTTTATTTATTTGGTGCTATCCACAGATTTATTAATTTTGTTATTTCTAGTATGTTTCTGCTTCTCCTTCTTGTTATCCAGGATTTTCCCCTTTTTAAATAAATATTCTTCATTATTATTCTTTAGTTTGATATGTTAATGAAAAGCCTGTTTTTGTGCTCCTTTAAGTGTTTTCATTTTCTCTTTTTTTCCCAAGCAATATTTCATATGCAATCATCATTATATCCTTTCAGCACATCAAAGCTGAGATACATGTGTGAAATTAGATACCAATTTAATTTTTTCTTCTTTGATGCAATCTTTTTTCTCTCTTTCCGCTTTGTATCCCTTCCTGATGATTTTCAGGTTGTTTCTTTGTCTTTTTTCCCCTTTATTTTCTATGATTTTATTATAATTAGTGTAGAAGGGTAATTCTTTCTATTATTGTTTTTCTTATGTTTGTAATCCAATGAGCTTATTGAGCCTCTGTTGTATTCATTTGTCAGTTTTAACGGTCTTAATTTTTTTTATTGAAGTACAGTCAATTACAATGTGCCAATTTCTGGTGTACAGCATGATGTCCCAGTCTTGCATATACATAAATATATTCACTTTAGTATTTTTTTTCCTTCGAGGGTTATTACAACATATTGAGCATAGTTCCCTGTGCTATACAAAAGAAACTTTTTAAAAAATTTATTTTTATATATAGTGGCTAACATCTGTAAATAGCAAATGACCAAATTTATTCCCTCCATCACCCTTTCCCTACAACCAAAAATTTGTTTACTAAGTCAGAGAGTCTGTTTCTGTTTTGTAGATGAGCTAATGGTGTTTTCTTTTTTCCTTTTTTTTTAAATTCCACATATTTGTGTTATCATATGGTATTTTTCTTTCTCTTTCTGGCTTACTTCACTTAGAATGGCAATCTATAGGTGCATCCATGTTGCAGCAAATGGTATTATTTTATTCTTTTCTATGCCTGAGTAATATTCCATTGTATAAATATACCACAACTTCTTTATCCATTATTTTGTTGATGGACATTTAGGTTGCTTCAATGTCTTAGCAATTGTATACAGTGCTGCTTTGAACATTAGGGTGCATGTATCTTTTTCCATTACAGTTCCCTCCAGATATATTCCCAGAAGTAGGGTTGTTTTTAGTTTTCTGAGAAATCTCCATACTTTTTTCCATCATGGTGAAAACAAACTACATTCCCAACAGTAATGTATGAGGGTTCTTTTTCTCCACATTCTCTCCAGCATTTATCATTTGTGGACTTTTGAATGATGGCTATTCTGACTGCTGTGAGGTGATACATCATTGTAGTTTTGATTTGCATTTTTCTGACAATTAGGAATATTGAACAATTTTCATACATCTATTGGCCATTCATATGTCTTCACACAGGAAAAGCTTGCTTAGGTCTTTTGACCATTTTTGGATTGAGTTGTATTTGGTTTTGTTATTAAAATGTATGAACTGTTTTTTTTAAAACATTTTTTATTAATTTATAATCAGCTTATAGTGTGTCAAATTCCAGTGTAGAGCACAATTTTTCACTTATACATGAAAATATAAATATTCATTGTCACATTTTTTCCTCTGTGAGCTACCATAAGATATAGTATATATTTCCCTCTGCTATGCAGTATAATCTTTTTTATCTATTCTACAATTTTGAAATCTGATCTATCCCTTCCCACCCTCCATCGCCTTGGCAACCACAAGTTTGCAATCTATGTCTATGAGTCTATTTCTGTTTCGTAGTTATGCTTTGTTTGTTATTATTTATTTATTTATTTATTTATTTTTAGAGTCCACATATGAGTGACCTCGTATGGTATTTTTCTTTCTCTTTCTGGCTTACTTCACTTAGAATGACATTCTCCAGGACCATCCATGTTGGTTCAAATGGCATTATCTTGTTGGTTTTTATGATGGAGTAGTATTCATTGTATAAATGTATCAAATATCCTTTATACACTCATCAGTCGATGGACATTAAGGGTATCTCCATGTCTTGGCTATTGTAAATAGTGCTGCTATGAATATTGGGGTGCAGGTGTCACACTGAAGTAGGCTTCTTTCTGGATATATGTCCAGGAGTGGGATTAATGGGTCATATGGTAAGTCTATTCCTAGTGTTTTGAAGAATCTTCATACTATATTCCACAGTGGCTGCACCAAACTGCATTCCCACCAACGGTTTAGGAGGGTTCCCCTTTCTCCACAGCTTCTCCAGCATTTGTCATTTGTGGATTTTTGAATGATGGCCATTCTGACGTGTTAGTTGATACCTCATTATAGTTTTGATTTGCATTTGTCTGATAATTAGTGATATTGAGCATTTTTTTCATATTCTTATCGATCATTGTATGTCTTCCTTGGAAAATTGCTTTAGTTCTTTCGCCTATTTTTGGTTTGGGCTGTTTCATTGTTTCTTATTAAGTCGTCTGAGCTGCTTATATATTCTGGCGATCAAGCCTTTGTCGGTTTCACTTGCAACAATTTTCTCCTATTCTGTAGGTTGCCTTTTAGTTTTCCTTATGGTTTCCTTTGCTGTAAAGAAGCATGAAAGTTTCATTAGGTCCCCTTTTTCACTCTTGCTTTTATTTCTATTGCTTTAGTACACTGTTCTCAAGAACATTTTCAGATGTATGTCAGGAAATGTTTTGCCTATATTTTCTTCTATGAGGCTAATTTTATCTTGTTTTGTTTTAAGTCCTTGATCCATTTTGACTTGATTTTTGTGTATGGTATAAGGGAGTGTTCTAGTTTCAATGCTTTACATGCTGCTGCCCAGTATTCCCAACACCATTTGCTGAAGAGACTGTCTTTGTTCCATTGTATATTCTTGCCTCCTTTGTCAAAGATGAGTTGACCAAAAGTTTATGGATTCATTTCTGGGCTCTCTATTCTGTTCCATTGGTCTAAATGTCTGTTTTTGTACCAATACCATGCTGTCTAGATGACTGTAGCTCTATAGTATCATCTGAAGTCTGAGAGAGTTATTCCTCCAGCCTCTTCCTTTCTCTTCAGCAATGCTTTGGCATTTCTAGGTCTTTGATTGTTCCATATAAATTTGATTATGATTTGTTCTAGTTCTGTGAAACATGTCTATGGTAATTGGATAGGGATTGCATTAAATCTGTAGATTGCCTTGGGCTGTGTGACCATTTTAAGAATATTGATTCTTCCAATCCAGTAAGCATGGGATATCTTTCCATTTTCTAAATTCTTCTTTGATTGCTTTCATCAGTGACTTATAGTTTTGTGTACAATACTTTCACCACCTTGGTTAGATTTATTCCCACATATTTTATTAATTTGGGTGCTATTTTAAAGGGGATTGTTTCTTTACTTCCTTTTTCTTTTAATTCATTCGTGAAAAGAAATACAACGGATTTTTGAACGTTATTCTTGTAACCTGCTACCTTTCTGAATTCCTCAATCAGCTCTAGTAGTTTTTGTGTGCACCTATTATGGTTTTCTATATACAGAAATATGTCATCAGCATATACTGACACTTTTACCTCTTCTTTTCCAATTTGGATGCATTTGATTTCTCTCTGTTTCCTGATTGCTGTGGCTAAGACTTCCAAGAATATGTTGAAGGGGAGTGGTGATAGTGGGCACCCTTGTCTTGTCCCAGCTTTTAGTGGCAATGTTTTGAGTTTTTCACCATTGAGTAGTATGCTAGCTGTAGGTTTGCCATATATAGCTTTTCTAAATGCTCCAGTCAAAAGACAGAGTGGCAGAGTGGGTAATAAAGCAAGAACCTACTATATGAAGCATCCCTAGACCCACATTAGGGAGAAGGACACATATAGATTGAGAGAGAAAGGATGGAAAAGAATAGCCTATGCAAATTGAAAAGCCAAAAATGCAGTTGTAGCAGTACTGACTTCAGACAAAATAGACTTTAAAACAAAGGCCATAAAGAAAGATAAAGAAAGACATTTTATAATGATTAGAAGAGTAATACAAGGTGAGGATATTACACTTGTTAATATCTATGCACCCAATATAGGAGCACCTAAATACATAAAACAATTACTAAAACAGATAAAGGGGGATATTGATGGGAATACAATCATTGTTGGAGATTTAAAGACCGTATTAACATCACTAGGCAGATCTTCCAGACTGAAAATAAATAAGGCAAAACAGAAATTAAATAATACAACAGAAATATTAGATGTGGTGGATATTTTCAGAGCATTACACCCCCCAAAATAGGATATGCATTCTTTTCAAGTTTACATGGAACATTTTCTAGGATTGATCATGTACTTGGGCACAAAAGAAACCTCAAAAATTTTAAGAATATAGAAATTATCTCAAGCATCTTTACTGACCACAAGGCCATGAGGCTAGATATCAACAACAGAGAAACAAAGGGGAACAAAAGGAAAGCATGGAGATTAAACAATATGCTATTAAAAAACCAATGGGTCAATGAGGAATTCAAAGCTGAAATAAAGAAATACCTTGAGACAAATGACAATGACAGCACAACCACACAAAATTTATGGGACACAGCAAAAGCAGTGCTAAGAGGGAAGCTTATATTGATACAAGCCTTCCTCATAAAAGAACAATTTCAAATAAACAATTTAACCACCAGCTGAAGGAACTAGAAAAAGAAGAACAAAAAGACCCAAAAGGCAGCAGAAGGAAGGAAATTATAAAGATCAGGGAGGAAATAAAACAAATAGAGATTAAAAAACAGAAAAAAGCAAACCAAAAGCTGGTTTTTTTAAAAAATATATAAAATCGACAAACCTCTGACCAAACTCAAAAAGAAGAAAGAAGAGAGAGCACAAATTACCAAAATAAGAAAGGAAAATGAAGAAATTACAACAAATAAAATAAAAATATAAAATATCATATGAGAATATTATGAAAAACTCTATGGAACCATAGTGGATAACTTAGAGGAGATAGACAAGTTTCTGGAAACATACTGTCCACCAAGACTGAATCAAGAAGAAACTGACCACTTGAACAAACTGATCACTACAAATGAAATCGAAATAGGAATAAAAAGCCTCCATACAAATAAAAGTCCAGGGCCGGATGGCTTCACTGGGGAGTTCTACCAAATACAAAGAAGAATTCATACCACTCCTTCTTAAAGTCTTCCAGAAGATTGAAAAGGAGTGAATACTCCCAAACTCATTCTATGAAGCCACCATCACCCTGATACCAAAACCAGGCAAATACACTACCCAAAAAGAGAATTATAGGCCAATATCACTGATGAACATAGATGCCAAAATCCTCACCAAAATATTTGTGAATAGAATCCAACAGCACATAAAAAGATTATACAACATGACCAAGTGAGGTTCACCCCAGGGACTCAAGGGTGGTTCAACATAAGCAAATAAATCAATGGAATACATCACAGCAACAAGAGAAAGGACAAAAACCTCATAATCATCTCAATAGATGCAGAAAAATCATTTGATAAAATTCAACACCCATTTATGATAAAAACTCTCACCAAAGTAGATATGGAGGGAACATATCTCAACATAATAAAAGCTATACACAAATTATTCATTTACTAACAACTGAAAAGACAGATAAATGAATGGAAGAGAAAATGCCCAAACATGCAAATATATGTTAGATTTTAGAACTTGTTACTGATGACATTTCATATAAGAAGGAAAACATAAATTATTCATAAACTGTGGAGAATTAATCTATTTAGAGAAAAGTAGCTAAATTTTTATCTCACAAAAATAAGTTTCAGATGGAGTGTAGATTATAAATTTGAAATTTACAAAGTGAGAAAAATACCAGAGTAAAACACAAATTCCTACTTTTACATTTCATTATGCTCACCAAGACATTCTTAAGAAAGTCTTCAAAAAAAAAAAAAGAATCCTGGAGGTTGAATACAAACATAAAAAATCAAAACCATCTGTAGATCAGAATATAAAATTTGCAAAATAAAAGACGTGATTTTAAAATATTTCCAATGGATTTGTATCAAACAAAATAAATCTTCATTTTTACTGAGAACTTTTGAAATCAACAAGCAAAAATAAATCCCCTCTAATTTGAAATTGGGCAAAGTGCCTTTTTTCATATCAATAAGAGACCAATGGACACAGGGGAAAATATTTAGCATCTCTGGTCAGAAAAGGAATTTAAGTTAAAAGAGAAATGAAATACCATTTTCCTTCACAAAATTTGTGAAGATGAAGAGCAGTGGTACTTACACTGCTCGGTACTGAACTGTTTGGAAACACAGCACACTCATGAGAGCTTGTTTTTTAAAGATACCTAGTGACAGGAAGAGAGAGAAGCAAGATGGCAGAATAGAATGATACTTGTAGCTCACCCTCTCCCACAAATACAACAAAACTCACATCTATGGAACTACTCAGCCAACGAAAGAACCTGCTGAACTCCCACAGAAAGTCGCCCTCTTCAAAATACAAAGACAACAAAAATCTGGTAGGAGGAAAGGGAAAAAGAAAGAAGAAAAAGGAAAACAGTGTGGGACCAGTCCCGCAGGGAGGGAGCAGCAAAAGAGGAATAGCGCTCTTTCACTGGGTCTCCCCTTCTCCAATGGAGAGGCCAACTGGATGGAGAGGGAGCCTCTGTAGCTCAGATCTGCCCTGAGCACACCTTGACTGACAGAACTAAGTTAAACGGGCACAAAGGGTCCCCGCAACACACAGCCCCAGACACGAGCCTGCAGCTGGGTTGGGACAGGCCACCCAAGTGGGCAGAGGACTGGGGAAGCTGCACTGAGGCAGCCCTGGGGGACGGCAGGGTGCTGCACACTGTGGCTGGGAGGGGATATGGAGCAGAACAACCTCAGTCCTTCATAAATTGTGAAAAAAGCAAAGCAACATGGCTGGTGTGCCCTGGGGAGAGGGGCACTGTAGCCTTTGTGTCCTCAGACCTGTGGTGCCATTACTGGCACTTCCCACAAGAAGAGAGTCGTGGTGTGGCCACAGCCTCCATTTCCTTCTGTGCGCAGCGCCTGGTTGGGGTGGGGCCGAGACCTGAATCCACACCTGGGACTCTGCAACCTCCTGGGGGAACTGAGACTTGTTTACATTCCAAGGTAGATAGGATCTTTCTGCCTTGGCACCTCAGAAAACTTCCACTGCCAAGACCAACAAGGAGCTGAGATTTGGCCCAGAGCTTGGGCAGGGCTGTTCTGCAGTCTTCCACAGGCCTGCCTTTGGAGTGCTGACCTGAGGCAGAGCAGGCAGCAGCACAGAGCAGCAGAGCAACTGGTGTCGGCAGAGGGCGGTGCTGGGAGGGAGCACAATCTGCCCACTTGCCTTGCCTTAGTGAATTGTCTGACTGTGGCGGCATCAGGAGGGGGAGTGATCTGCCCACCCACGGGGTAATAGCTCAGCACCTGACCCAGTGTTGGGAGGGGGTGCAATCGGCTAGCTGACAGTCTCTTGGAGTAGCACACACAAGGGTGCCAATGGAGAAACTCTGGAAACATGAAGCTGAATTCTCAAAACAGGGCAAAGACACTAAGACCTCTTGATAAAATCATTAAGAGCACACAATCTCCAGAAGAACTAGATAACTGATACTTCTTAAGACACAGTGCCATAGAGATATGAGCAATATGAAAAGCAGAGGAACTACCCCCCATTAAAAGATCAAGAGAAATCCCCTGAAAGCACGATCAAGGAAATAGATATTGATGGCCTACTAGATCAAGATTTCAAAACATAAGGGATCAAAGTACTGAAGGAACTAAAAGAAATAGTGTTTACAGATATAAAATATGTCAAAAATGAAATAGAAGCTATAAAGAAGAGCCAAGTAGAATTGGTAAACCAATTTACTGAGATGAGAGCAGACCTAAAGGCTATGCAAAGCAGACTAGGTAATGCAGAGGAATGAATATGTGAACTAGAAGACAGGACAACCTAAAGCACCCAATCAGAACAGCTACAAGATAAAAAAAATAAAAACAAATGAAAATAGCATAAGGGATCTATGTGATAATATAAAGCATGCCAGTCTTCACATAATAGGGGTTCCAGAAATGGAAGAAAGGACAAAGGGGTTTGAAAAGGTATTTGAAATAATCGTGACTGAAAAATTCCCAAACCTATAGAAGGAATCAGATATCCAAGTACAGGAGGCTCAGAGGGTCCCAAACAGGAAGAAACCAAACAGGCCCACACCAAGACATACCATAATCAAGATGACCAGAGTCAAAGATAAAGAAATGACCCTAAAGGCAGTAAGAAAAAAACAAGGAGTGTGTTACAAGGGAACCCCCATAAGGTTCTCAGCTGATTTCTCTACACAAACACTACAGGTCAGAAGGGAGTGGCAAGATATATTCAAAGTCCTGAATGAAAAATTGATGCAGCCTAGAATACTCTATCCAGCAAGGCTATCCTATAGAATAGAAGGAGAGATAAAGAACTTCACAGACAAGCAAGAACTAAAAGAGTTTAGCAACACTAAACTCATGCTAAAAGGAATGTTGAAAGGTCTACTCTAAACAAAAAAGAAGCCAGATGCTACAAAAATGGGAAATTCATAATGGAAAGGTGATAACTACCATGATTTACAAATAGAATAAACACAAAATTGTAAAAGAAGACATCTAAATCATTAAGAGTGGGAGAGGGAAGCAAGGAAAGCCACTGTAGAAAACAGTGTGGAGATTCCTCAAAAGACTGGGAATAGACTTAACATATTACCCAGGAATCCCACTCCTGGGCATATATCCAGAAGGAAGCCTACTTCAAAATTACATCTGCACCCCAATGTTCATAGCAGCACTATTTACAATAGCCAAGACATGGAAACAGTCTAAATGTCCATCAACAGATGACTGGATAAAGAAGAAGTGAAATATTTATACAATGGAATTTATTCAGCCACAAAAACCGACAACATCACGCCATTTGCAGCAACATGGATGTTCCTAGAGAGTGTCATTCTAGGTGAAGTAAGCCAGAAAGAGAAAGATACCATACGAGATCTCTTATATGTGGAATCTAAAAATAAATAATTAAATAACAGTGACAAACTCATAGACATAGAATACAAACTTGTGGTTGTCAAAGGGGCAGGGGGTGGTAAGGGACAGACTGGGAGTTTGAAATTTGTAGATACTGACAGGCATATGCAGAATAGGTAAACAAGATTATACTTTGTAGCACAGGGAAATGTATACAAGATCTTTTGCTAGCTCACAGTGAAAAAAATGTGACAATGAATATATTTATGTTGATGTATAACTTGAAAATTGTGCTCTACATTGGAATTTGACACAATATTGTAAAATGACTATTACTCAATTAAAAAAAGTTTAAAAAATAAAGATACCTAGTGACAGTGCAGAAGAATACTTGTTAATTATTTATCAATTTATCAACAAGATGGTCGGTTGCCATTACTTAAAGGATTATCATCATAAATATTCAAATAGCTCAACTCGGGGCTCAACAAATTCCAATAAAAGCCCCAAAAATGCTTCACATGGAGCCCTGGCACATTGTACAGTCTGAAGTGTGTGAGGGCACGTTTAAATTAGTAGACCTCTAGCAAGCAAAGAATTCTAGAAGTTGGCTTTACAAGTTGTAGGAGATACAAAGATGGAATCGACAGAGTTTTGATCTTGAAAGTGCTCATAATAGAATGGACTTGTCCCTGGGTAATTTCTGTATCTTTTCAAGTGTAATTTTCAAAAAAATCTTAATTATTTGTTAATTACTTATCACTTTTTAAATCATCTTTTTTTCCACTTAACAGATGACTATCAAGTAGGTACGAAGCACCATTCTGATGTTACAGAATGCAAACATTTAAAAACACAGTCCCTGCCCTCCAGGAGCTTGTTACTGTCAGCATCATTTTTATGATTTTATTGATCCTGTGTTTCCTACGTCCCAGAGCCCAACTAGGACTTTGCTAGTGTCTTTATGTATTTTTACTGGCATTTTATATTTGCCCGATACTTTAAGTTCATAGAGAGGAAATTAGTTTTTTAAAAGTGGGTAGGATTTCAGGTCAGCATGCAGAATGAGTACAAGTCTCCAAGGGAAGGAGGCAGAAGGACAGTGTTTGGTAGGAGGAACATCTTTCAGGAATACATTTGGCAGAAAGAACAGCAGTGCAAAGGCTGATGTGGGAGCAAACTTTGCAGGATTGATGAGTTTAAGTTTGTTGGTGCAAAAATGATTCTGTAGGAATGGTTGGGAATGAGGTGAATATGTAGCTCAGGCATACTCCGGAAAGCACTTTTAGTTCTATAGAGAAGAGCAGGTCTCCCGTAGACCCAGGGAAATTTATCAGGATGCTCTTAGCTGTAAAGAATAATAGGAGACCTAAGGGACAGTGGCTAAAACAAGAGGAAGCGTGATTGTCTAGATGGTTCAGTGATGCCATCAGGATCCCAGATGTTGTCCCTCCTTCAGCTGTGAGGCTGCCAGTGTTTGATGTCTCCTTTCCCTTGTCTGCTGAGTAGCAGCAGCCCCAAGCATCATATTCGCCCATAACAATATCCAAAGGCTGGAAGGGCTGCTTTTCTCTACCTGTTTTCCTTTGAAACAGGAAGAAAACCGAGAAGCTTACAGTAGACTTCCCCCAACATTTTATTGGCTGGGTTACATCACATGCTCACTTGTAAACCAGCCACTGGTAAAGGAAAGGTAGTACCTGAGATTACCTTAGAATAATCATTTCTCTTTTTGGAACTGGGGAGAGGTCACCCTCTTTGTATATTGGGACAAAAATATCTAAGTAAACTTGTGATTGTCCAGCAAGAAGGAAGAAAAAGGAATGGCTGTTGGGTTGGAAGCCAGCAGGGATTCACTGGAGAATTTTGAGAAGAGTAAGAAGATTCGATTTGAGTATTTGGACTCTCTGGTTATGACATAAAGCAGGGACCCACAAGCGTTTCCTGTAAAGGGTCAGAGAGTCCATATTTGAGGGCACGTGGTGTCTCTCTGATCTACTCAGCACTGCCACTGCAGTGTGAAAGCAGCTGTAGATGGTATGTGAGTGAACAGTGATGTCTGTGTTCAGATAACACTAGGTCTACAGAACCAAATGGCAGGGTGGCTTTGTCCCATGGGCTGTGGTTTGCTGACCCCTCATATAAAGGATGGCAGGCCAGAAATATCGTGCTATTTAAGTGTGACAGTGTCAGTTTATGATATTGATTCTACTAATGATATCATTTGTTTTTGTCAGTCTCATAGAGTTTGGTTAGGACTATGGTCCTTGTAAACAGTCATTCAATTTTAGGAATCAAATTTTGGGAAATAACATTTTTTTTGCATTTGATAAATATAAAGGAAGGGAAGTGGTTCTTATGCATTAATTGCCTACCAGTAGTATACTCAATATTCAGTCTATGGTAGTCTCCATGTGTGGTCCCAAAGGAATGCTTTTTAGCAAAGCATCGGTCTTCCATTTTAAATATTCTGCATTTTTCTATTACTGATTTAAAATGAATTTTACTTTTTTTTCTTTAATTGCGAATGAGAATTCTAAAGATGACTCCTTAAGCAGGTACAATTTTACAGAATTTTTAAAATTGTGTGTTGACTGAGGGAACACAGAGGAAAGAAAATTAATGTTAGTTGACTGTTCTGCTCTGGGTTACACACTGTGTCATGTGCTTCACATCTGTTCCTCATACAGTCATCACAACAGCTGTGCAAAGCAGCTGTGCGGTTACAGCTGACTTTTCATTCATTAGGCACCTGTAGTTCAGGAGAGGTTGACTAACTGACCCGTGGTTCCATGGGTCACAAGTAGCTGACCTGTGACTTGACTGTCAGACAGCCTGGCTCCCAAATCTGCTTTCTTCTCCCTCAGCATAGATTTTTGTTAGTTTAAAGAAGTGAACTCACTCATTTCTGTTGTGTGTCTTTCTCTAAAATTAAATTCCTAACCTGATGCTAATGATTCGTGGCCTTCATCAGATGATCAAGACTCAGATTTTGATACCAAGTTAAAGTGCTCTCTTGTGAAATTAATTTTTCTGCTCTGAATTTTGTTTTGTGTAGTATTTACTATTAAAATTGAGCAGTGGTCTACCTATCATAGTTTTATGTTTGTATTATAAAGTTGGTCAGAGTAAAATGTTTTTTAGAAACATAACTAGTTGATTTTTTTTTTTTTTTTTGGTAAATACTGAAGATGGGATCTGATGACAAAATGGACTAGAAAACATATAGTGCAGGAAAATTGTACTGGGAAAAGTTCTCCCACAATGGAAGAACTGGAATCGTTGTTGAGAAGGATTCTTACTCTGCCTTTTAAACCACACTGACGTGACTTTTACAATACTCATTCCTAAATGAAATCTTTAGTAGATACATTACTTATTGGAATAATCATGAAGTCTTCCTGGGGCCTTTCAGATCCAAACCTGTATAGCATATACAATCCATATTTATTTTCTTGGAAACTTTTTATTTTGGTATCATAGAATTGTTATGAGAACGGTTTTTATCTCTATGTCTATCTTTGGTTCTGCATTAAGACTAAAATAGTAGTTGAAATTGTACAAACTTCAAAATTAAAATACTCTTTCTCTAAATCCATATTATAAAGAGATTCATTTGTCTTTTCTAAATCATTCCATTAAGAGTATATTCAAAACTTTTCAGCTACTTGAAGAATATGTTTCCCCTAAAATAATAACCAGTTCTCAAAGCAGAGGCTCTTTTAAGAACCATATGATAAAAAAGAGAACTTCAAAATTTTTCGCATTATACTTTAAAAAAAGTCCTTTAAGTCCTTGTGTCACATTCTAAAATTTCACATTTCAGACATTTTGCAGTATATTTATTGAAACAGTCATTTTATAGCCCCTGCATCAGTATAAACTGCTGGAGATTAGGGAACATCATTGTGCATTTCCTGAAGCATTCAGAATAATAAGGTCTTAAATGTATAAAGAATTTTAGTGTTTTTTGAATGTGAATAAATGAAGAGACAAATGGAATTCTGCATCATGTTACAGGTAATACAATGTGCATACTCTGTCATAATGAAATCTATTTGATTTCTAAAAGTAATACTTACATTTCTATTCCCTTGGTCTGGGATGTGTAAGTTTAGTTGTTAAGAGGAAGTATGTCATAAATACCAAAGAAATGAACAATAAATATATGGTAAGTAGGAAAAAGGTTACAGTATGTTTTTCAGTATCCACCAGTTGTGAGCTCAGAATTTTAGATTTAAACAGTTTAATTTTCTTTTTAGCCCCATTTCATTTTCCATTAAATGTAGCTTTTCAAGCCATACATTCTCCTTACAATCCTGATCACCAGTTCTTTCTCTAGGTGGAAAGATAATGTTTTTAGGAAGATTTTCAAATCTATTACTCTCTGTCTAGTAATAATTTACAGCATTTATGTAGTGATAGATGACTGTGTTCAACTGAATGACTCACAGTGAGAAAATGACACTTCATTATAGTGGTATTTAGAAAAAAATAGTTGTAGCATAATACAAATTGGTATCGTTATGGACATACTAGGAACAAAAGCCCGTTTCATATATGTGTGTGTGTGTGTGTGTGTGTATGTGTATGTGTGTGTGAGTGTTGATATTTTTACAAAATTTGCTGAAGAACAATATATATACTTAACTATACAATTTGTATATATTTTATATAGAGTAAAAATACAAAACAGAGGCTTTCGTTCCTATTGTATCCCTATCAATACTGATATATCACTGATCTATTATATATAAATGCTGTATTATGTGTATTTCTCCACATACCTTTTCACTCTTATGTTTTCTTTTTTTTCTTAGTTTGTTTTGGACTAGGCACGTCTCATTTTCTTCTCTTCTTCCTCCTCCTCCCCGACTTACTTTACTTTAATTTTTAATGCTTTACCCCTAACCTAATTTTTCCTTGCAAAAAACACTTCTTCCATGTCTGTTCTTTCAGTCTATCTTGCTCTGTCTCTGTTGTGACTGTATTTGGTTATGGCTTTGTGTTTACTATACGTGTGGTTTTCATTCATGAGTCATTGCCCCTCAGATTTAATCTTGTTTTTTTATTCCTCTTTCTTCGAATGAGCTGAATTTAAACAATCATTTGTCTTTAGCTTTTTGACCCAAGGATTAGAAGGAACTTACATTGTTTGCTGTCCTAACCCATCCAAATAAGATACTGCTAAAAACTAAACTCTCGTATTTTCACCCGTGAGAGATACTATAAATCATGCAGACACATTTGGGGGGTGGGAAGGGACAGACTGGGAGTTTGAAATTTGTTGATACTGACAGGTATATATAGAATAGACAAATAAGATTATACTGTACAGGACAGGGAAATAAAAGATCTTGTGGTAGCTCATGGTGAAAACGAATATGAAAATGAATGTATGTATTTTCATGTATGACTGAAAAATTGTGGAATGTGACACAACATTTTAAACTGACTATAACTCAATAAAATTTTTAAAAGTATAACAATTAAGTTAAATGTATTAATGTTAGATTTTGCAATAGATTGTAAACTTCCAGGGGTAAGTTGTGTTCTAGATCATTTTGCTCAAGAAAGTCATCTAATGAATCCCACAGTAGCTGTGTAACAATCAATGAGGGGGAAGGGAAGCAAGATTTGGGGACTCCTGATGTCATCTCTCATAATCCTCATCCAGAAGAAGATGTAGGTTGGTAAACGTCAGAACCAGGATTGGAATCCATGCCTGAATGTCTCCAAAGCGTGTGATCTTTGTGTTAGAACGTATAGTAATGGGGAATGTTCTAATTATTTTATTCAGTTTCATACTTGTTATTCTTAAAGCTGTTATTTACTTCTTCTCTAGAATATCCTGAAGCCAAGCTTCACAAAGTGAATTTACGGCTCTCAGCCGTCCGGGGAAAGCAGTAAGTTACTGGAAGATGACCTTCTTGTGCTATTCAGGGATTTGAAATTACAGGTATTTCCATCTACCCTACCTTGTTTTTGCTATAGTAGAAGGAAAAGATGACATTATGAGACCAGGAATTAGAACCATTTCTGAGGACAATTCTGATAGTGAAAAATGAAGATGTGGTTGGAAACTTTCCCAAACTGTCCATCAATGTCCCAGGCTTTTCTCGTCCTGCCGGCCCATCACCGGAGCTTGGAGCTTAGTATGAGGCAGAGCACATGCTCAGCATGCACGAGATCCTGGGTTCAATCCCCAGTACCTCCACTGAAGGAAATGAAAGCTAGTATAAAAAATCTGAAGTATGTAGATCCAACTATGATACCCATTTTTTTAAGTGCTTTTCTTTTGCCACCTGTCTTCATAAATATCATAACCATGACCAAGATTTTCATCCAGAGAATGCTTCAACCCTCTGAAATTCTTTTGTGCCACTTTATTTTGTTGAAATAGTCATGAATGGAGATAGACTTATATGTGTGATTAAAAGTTACAGTGGTAAATGTTCTCATTAATGTATCTGTGACTACATTTTATACATATGATGTCAGCATTGAAATTAGGATAAGAGGAAGATGCAGAATGTCTTTGAGATTCTGAGGTACTGTCTATCATCATCATCATCATGATCATCATCATCATCATCATCATCATCATCATCATATTTTTAAATAAAAGCATCGAGTGATGTTCGAACATAAACAGAGGGGTGCTTTGACTTTAGTTTCTCAACGTTGCATTTTCCTATCAGAATTTTCTTCTTATATATTAATCTATAATTAAGAAAATCATTCTGTGCTAACTATCATACTGCCATAGCCCTTCTGGACACAAGGTATCCCTGAACCAGCTCCATTTCCTTCAAAATTCACGAGATAACCACAGAGGACATGGGGGGCAAAGAAAGCTAAATTTTTGCCATTTTTCAGAACCCTGACTCACCTGGTGCTAGAAATGCAGAACTAAATCACGGGATAAGAATATTTTATAAGAGATCTTCTCACTCTGGCTTAACAGTGCTAAGGTCTTAAAGCATTAGTTCCTATTGATCTGTTATTTCTAGCCCAAATCTCTCTCTACTAGTCTTTTGGAAACAACTTTTGTTTTTCATCACATGTTTGGAAAACCTTCAGTTAAGTTTTCATTTGGGAGCTCACCAGATCAATTCCAAGCATTTGTTGAGACTTGCTGATTACCTGTCAAGATGACAGTGATTTTCTATAAACCTCCCATCTAAGTTTGGAAGAAACTTCCAAATGTTATTTAAAGAGTCATATATTTGATATAATGTATTTTTTGCTACCTCTAAATTCACTTTTTCAGTACAGTGCAAAGTTTTATACTACAAAATGGGAAAAAAAAGGAAGCTTATCACATTTAGAGGAATAACATTCTGTTTTCAATTAAGATAGAGTTCATTTACTTTTAGCATAAAGCAATAAATTATATTTAAAAACTTGTATATTACTAGTTAAATGCTGTGTGTATATATATATATATATAAATCTAGCATTCCTCATGTAGTAAGACTGCTGCTATGACTTCAGGACATGTGATCTTCATTTTTCAAAACAACTATTGCCCAGAGTCCCAGAGGGCACGTACATTTGCAATATCCATCAGTCACCCTGTCAAAGTCATAAAATATTTCCTGTCCCTCTTGCAAATTTCAAAACATCATCACAGCAGGATTGTAAACACCCATGACAGTCATATTTACAACATGATATTTAAATGTAATGACACACATAAGAATTTCTTTATCACAAATTTGTTTCCCTGAGACGTTTGAGTCTTCCTGTTATTATGGAAAACAGCATTCAAGGGTGAACACACCGTTAGAAGCAGTTTCAACTGAAAAAGACAACCTATTCAAAACTATATAAATTTCCATCAAAGGATACAATCAAAACAATATCATAGGAATACATGTAAATTCCGTGTATTAAGCCATTTAGTTGTTGGACATAGAGAGCTTCACGATTGGATGGAACTTCACCCAGACGATCCAGGTAGACACACAGAAGCCTTGCGCTTCCCTGGCCTGGGAGCCCTTCAGCGCTGCTTCTCCCAGGCACTGAGAAGCTGTGTCAGCCCTGATGCCCCTGCTTTGCCTCCCAGGCTGATTTCTGTGCTCATGAATACAAACCATCAACAAAGGAAAAGGCAAACAATAAAGGTAGCGGTAAAAAGTTGTTTCTGCCTTCAGACAGAAGTTGAAGCCATTTCTAAAGGAATCCAGCACATCTGAAGTGCACCGCTCCTCACCATTTCAAACAAAGGAGAGAAGTAGCAATAAATATATTCTGCAATTCAGCTTCTATGTTTATGAACACTGATAGAAGTGACTAAGCAGTATTGTTGACTTTACACATCTTAAATATGAGTGATTAACTGACGACATCTCTGGAATTGCATGTAATCAACAGGTCCTATGTCTGTTTCCAAACATCAAAATTCACAGTATTCAACAAGTCATAGATGGAACCTCTAGGAAGACCTTAGCTCCAGTTCAGTTCTATCACTGGGTAAACTTCATACGTCTTTCTTAATTAAGTTGTGCTTTAGAATGTCAAAACAGAGGGGCACATGTTACACAGCACCGCAGAGATGTCCACACTGAACTCAGCAGCCTTTCCCGGGGAGGTTTCTGAAATCTGTCCGTGAGTTCTGGGTCTTGTGTTCATGTTACTATACCCTGAATATCTCTACTGAAATATCACACATCCGGAAGGAAACAAGGTTAGCAAACAATAAGCACACATACCTGTTCCATCACTTCCCTGAGAATGAAAACTTTTCCTTTTAAAAAGCAAATTACAAATTCCAATACACATATTCAGATAGAGCTGGTGGATCCAAACATAATTAACATAATTAACTGAAGTCTGTTTTGTATCAAAAATGACCTGAGATGACTGAGTCATATTCTGTCCCATACAAATATTCAGTGACTGAGAATTAGATGAATTCATAGGAAATTTCATCACACAAGAAGTGATTTAAAAAGCATACAAAAGAAAGAAAATTTAAATGCAATCAAGAAAAGACAAAAAAAAAACTGATTGTAAGGAACAACTTCTTTGCACTGAGACAGCTCAGACAGTGAGAACAAAATGATCCTTCTGGTTTCACTGTGACGGGAGGGCTCCGTGCTGAAAGTTCGGAAGTGAGCACTTTTGAAAAGTTAAGATGACTGTTGGGATGTGAGTCCAGGCACAAAATGCTTCCCTTCCCAGTGTGCAGTCTTCTCTTAAAAGCCGGCTTTTACACTGGGAGAGTGCTGATTCACTGACTGGCAGTGTACTTTTATTTTGGCCGATTTGGTAGTTTAATAAATAGTATTTTGGTCAAAGAATGCATCTGTCAGCTTAGAGTTGATGGGCCTAAAGTTGCTGTTGAAAAAGACATTCATTTGCTTATTTCTGTTACTTCTTACTAACTTCTAGCATAATAAATGCCATTTGTATGGTCTAAAAGATTTAGAAATATTTTGCTCCCTTTTTGGTCAATAGGGTTAACTGTATACTTTTAAAAATACCTTCAAATAAATAACTTCTCTTTTCTTACCAAGGTGTGACCTCTGAATACTATTCTTTTCTACACCATTTGAGATGGTTCAAGCTTTTCACCCTATAGCTTGGTTTATTCCTAGCTACTGGCTTCTGTCACAATGAAAATGTGTGACCATAGGCCTGTGTACAAGTAAAGATGTGCCCATTCCACACATGAAAAAGAGATAAAAAATAACTCTGCAGGTTCAAATGAAGCCAGAATAGAAACCAAATTTTTCCTGGCTGAAATCAACAGCATCGCAGCCTTATGATTACACATGTAAATTTTACACGAATGAATTTGGTTGAAGGCCCAAACTGAAATTTTCATTGCTATATTCTCATCTGTTGCTTTAAATTACAGTGTATTTGTAATAATTAATTTGGCTTAAAGACAAGGATTCATTGGCAGTTTTCAAAGGCATTAGTCCAAGGGAATTTGGATATATAATTTAGGTATTAAACATACTCACTGTAAAAATACTATGAATTCACACTGAGACTTTTCCATCCTATACAAGATGTTGTGTTTCAAGCACTGTAAATATAGTGAACTAAATTCTATTTGATAATACTAAAATAATACTACTTGATCATCATACATCAATGTAAATATAGAATTTAGTGAGAAGTAAATAAAAAGCATAAATAATTTCAGCTTTCAGGTGACTTACATAGAATTAAAATGTTAAGTAGCTAGAAGTACAGTCTGATTTCACAATAATTTCTTGATATTATACCAGTTATACGAAGCCAATTAGATTTTAGCCCAACAAGAATCTAGAGAATTTTCATCATAAATTGTCCCTACACAGGAATGGGCAGTTTTGGCATCCTGAGTTCTCTTTTCTAGACACGTCTCAATGAATAAAGAAGAAATTTATATTTTTATTATATAACTTATTTTCATTTCAAGTTCTTAAACAATAAAAACTTAAAACCAAAGTAGGCAATGTTAGTTACAAGGGACTCAGAATAAAGAATGTCGCATCTCTTTCATAGACTATGACTCTTGAAATTGCTCTAAAAACACTATGAGTTTGATTAGCAGCAAAGCATTAGCCTAATGGAAACCTCCCTCCTCCCCTTACATATGTATGTATGTATAAATTTACTATAGGTCAGTATCTTCTATCAGTCCAAATTAAATCCTACAATTATTCTCAGAGGCTGTGCAAGGTTGCAAATACTGTCTACGCTGTCTTAGGGCTCAAGACCACTAGCACCCGAGTGGTTGAGAGAAAACCAATCCTTTCATGAAAGCAAACAAAAAACTACAAAATCAATCATATAGTCTGAATTCCTTTTAAGAGCAGAAAAATTGAGGGCTCAGTGAATCACCCAATATATTAACTATTCTGGGTCCTATAATTTTATCTAAAACTATTTTTTATATGTGGAAGGCTAGATGCCTTTACAAAAATAGTTTCAGCAATTCTAAAAATATAAAATATTCCATTGAAAGATAGGACAAGTTTTTTTTTGTTTTGGTTTGAACTTGGAGAACAGTTCGGCGAGGAGTGGGTTTCCTTCTCACAGGTGAATTCTGCAGCATCTTCTCCCAGGAGCACGCTGACAGCTCTGTCATCCTGCATCTAACGCACCCCCGGGATGAACCTCAAGGAAGGGGCCCTGCTGGCACCGAGGCAGGCTGGTCTTCTCTCTTCCACAATCCTCTAGCAGCTCCCCACCCCTGGGCATCTTGCAACAGTGCCTCAAGTCCAGAACATGAACTTGACTGCGGAAACCACGTCCATTTTAAAATGCAGCATTTTCATCACTTGGCTGGGTGATTCTTGGTGCCCCAGGGATAGGAGTGATACCTGGAAGAGCCAGAAGTGGAAAGAGTTAGCTACAGCCTCAAATATTTCAGTTCACACATTCAATTTCAAAAGCAGTAGCTCAGGTATATAAGTAAACAAATCACATGGAATAAAAATGTGATTCTGAACAGGACAGAATGGGGAGATTGTCAGAAAGCTGCCTTTAGCTGAAGTCCACTGCTAACACTGTCTTTCTCAAACTACAAACTCAGTGGGAACTAATAACCTTTTAGAGTGGAAAAATCACCTCTCCAAAGTAGCCTGTATCTTAAAAGCCTATTTCACATGTTCAACAGTTAACTGGAAGAAAAAGCAATGCAAGCTGATTCAATGTAGTTTTTTAAAAATCTCAACACTTATTTCATTGTCACAAAATAAAATGTTAATGCTTACCCCTAAGTATACAAGGATGGTAGGCTGGTCATCTCTTCTCTTACAAAATGCTTTTACTCTCACAAACAACACTGATCAATTTCAGGCACACCAGGATGTAACATTCTGGTAAGGAAGCGAACTTTTAATGTGTGTAAGAAGTAATCAATCAGACAAGGCTGCAAATGATCATGAGTAGGGCCCACCTGGGGCTGGGCCAGCTTGTTGAACCTTGTTTCATTTTCTTACACAGCTGTCTTCAGCTCAACTATGTACTACCCCCTCTTCCTAAAGTCCTCATTCTGGCTAGGGCCCCTCACAGCTGTTTCTGTTTCTGCTACCATTTTCTTTAACTAATGCAGCATTTTGTGCCTGAGACATTCTCCCTCCTGACTGCCCAAGCCATCTTACCCATTATTTAAACATTTCTCGGTAACTTCCCCAAAGACAGCTAATAGCTAGAGTCCTGAGACTCTGTTTGAGAATCGCATCTCTCGGTCTCTAACTAAACATAAACTCCATGATCTAAGCTGAAAATGCACCACATCTTGGCTTAAAGCTGTAGCTGTTGTCTGGATGCTTTTGACACATGTGTCTAAGTTTGAAGGGACAGTCTTAAATTGTAAATTTGAGTTATACAGGACTTAGCACGTAATTCTCTGGCCATGGTAATGAACCAAGATCATTGTATAATATTTTGCAATGATGACAATGATGATTAAGAGGATGATGGGAACAGTAGCAGATCTGCATAAATACTGGTGGAAGAGCTAAAACAATGCTTCCTATTTCTAACCATATATCTCGGGCACGTATTCTCAGTTTGTGTTCCAAGTAAAGGCTGAAGAATTACTGGGGTGGACAAAGTCAGCAGACTAATTTCCTACAGTGCACTTCAAAGTCTTTAATATATTAATACCTGTTAACATTCTCCAAAAATGGAAAAACATACACTCAGAGTTTCCCAAATATATTTGGTCATGGAACTTTATTTTTCAGGGAGCACCTATTAACATCTTTGAGGATATTGGCTATTTACAAAACCGATTTGGGAAAATACACTCTACTGATTCTAAGTAGTAATTCTAAATACCTCTGTATGTCCTGTGATGTTTAGCATCATCTATACTTTGACTATGGAAAAATCGTGACTGTCTCAGCTGATCTGATTCATATATGGAATTCTGTGTGTTTTCAGCTTCTGAGGTCGTAGGTGTCTATGTAGAGCCTGATTTACTTCTTGGAAATTAATTGGGGACACCAGTAAACAAGTAATGGCTTTAAGCACTACCATGGGTTATTTTTACTAGTAAACCACGAAAACTCTCCCAGTGATATATTCTATCATTGCTATTAGAAACTGAAGAATGTCACGGCCATGTCGCTGTTTAAATGCATTATTCATTTTAACTTGGAGCACTTTAAGAAAACTTCATGTCATAACCATCATATATAATGCTTTATCTTGATCAGTTAAATCATGTTGTCATATTGTATTCACAATTCTGAAAATAACTGAATAATTTCACCTTCATTATTAAGCATCTCATTGTGTATTTACCATAATAAGAAAACCTGCAATGACTTTTAATACAGGAATATGTCTTGGAAAGTAGAAGTAGTATTTGATTTTTTTAAAAACTCAATAATAATAGAATTGAAAAGGATAACCATACATTTGAAAGTTAGACTGAAATTATTATTTCTATAAAGGGAAAAATAAGACCTCTTGTAAGAGCCTCCCCAAGTTCCTTACACTGTTACTTAGTTGATTTTCTGCAAAAATTTGAACTCATAGCCCATGATCCTGAGTCTCTGAGAAAATGCAGATGTAACAAAGGTAAGTATGATTTTTGCCCCACCACAAGCAAGGGCACTTGAAATAAGAAGTTGCCAAACTCAAGAACAGAGACACTCACACCATCCATGAAAGGCTGGATGTATTCAGATCAAGAGTAGAAAATGAACGATCCAAATCCCTCCAGGACGGTGGGAGCAGAGTGATGATGGAGAGGCTGATTTCTATTAACAATATGCCTTCATTTCTCTGAAGTTACAAATCACAGCAGAACTAAACATACAAAGGTAGAATTTTGGAAATACAGTGTCAAGCCAAAAGAGCAAGCAGCTGAATAATCTTATGTGTGATTCATAAGAATAATTTGTTGAAACAGAAGGGAAAAAAGGCTGGAAACTGAACTAAAAAAGACACTGTCCAAAAACAGAATCTAATTTCCATACAATGACTGTAACAGGTTGTTTTTAAGACCACTTTCTCTGGGAAAGACTTTGAGAATAATTTAAACAGTGGTCACCAGATAGCTTCATCAGCTGGACAGAAAGGCTGCATCTCCAGGCAGAAAAGGCCACTTTGGGAGAACAAACCCCACAGGACCGTGCCTCCTAAAGCAACTTTAGCCATACAGGATGTGTTAACTGGTTGCTCACGGTCGATCTGATGATTCAGTTACCAGTGGGCTCCTCAACAAAGTCCAGAGACAATTCATTTATAGTAGACACTGGCAGTGCCCATATCCCCTCATTCAAACCCCTTCAAAATATGCTGGCCTGACTTCCAACTGCGAGCATCTGCACTCCTTTTCCTGAGGATTTCTCTGGCCTCTAGAATCTGCTTTGTCCACTCTTACAGGCCAGAAATGCCAGGAAACTAATGTCCCCTGGGGAAAAAGGCCTCCAACAAGGGCTGATGGGAATCAGATATCAGTATCCCAGCTCCCTCAGCCCTGGAGCGCCCAGATCCCCAGTGGGATCATGTTCAATTGTGGTTCAATTGCCACAATGGTAATTTGCTTGAAAATGAAATCTTCATTGAGTTCTTCAATACCTACCAGAGTTTTCTAGGATTGCCTCTCAAATAAACTAATGTAAAGGCAGCTTTTGGCAGGAAAGAGCTCTCTGCAGGAGGTCCCTTTGTCTGGTCACTAAACTTAAGTCAGGCACCCCCATGCCCTGCTCAATCCCAGCCATAGAGCACCGTTCAAATCTTTTGATCACACAATATCTTGTCTAACATGTTGGTTGCTTCCTAGATCAAAGAAGTAGAAATGGAGACTAAGTGATGAACAGATGACCAGATCTCTTTCCTAGCTTCCCCTTCTGTCAACTTATGAACAAACTATGTGAAAAAGACGGCATCTAAAGAAAAATCACAAGCGGTCAACAAGCCTGCATATTGGGGTGTGGGGAGGGGAGAGAAATGACTGACCCCCATCTCAATGATTTAACTGAGGTCACTTCCTTTTTCCCTTGAAAACATTCATGATCGAGTGACTCTTTGGAGTTGTTTTATGTAGACACTAAGTCCACAATCTCCCCAGACTGCCAGCATTCGAACAAAAGGCAACTGTCCTTTCTACCAACATTTGTCACTCTTCAGTATTGATTTGTGAGAAGCAAGCTGCCGGACATGAGTTTGGTAGCAGATTTTGACGCCCAACATGGGGCTGCACTCTCTCAGTGTTCAGGGTCTTCTGGGCTTCCTGGGTGGCAGCTTCTGGCGGTGGGGACACACAGGGTCGAGTGTAAGTGCCAGCCGCCTGTGGCAAGCTGGCCAGAAGTGGGTTCTTAGGAAAGTCCCAGCAGTTGTTGGAACTATTCATCCTGGGGATTCTGTCCATCTGTCCCCTGCCCAGCACTGGCTGCCTATTTTCACTTACGGTTGGGGGGGATGAATTCTAAGTTCTAAATTGAACTTTAATATTTGAAAGCAAACCCTGGATCTCATCTGTTAGAAGTAAAATTGTCATACCCACTTTCCTCTAGGACTTCTTCAATCACAGTCTAAAATCGAAAAAAAAATCAGGTTAGTATTGAATTAAAAGCAACAAACTGGAATCACTCAGAGGCGCTGCAGAAACCTCACCTGCATCTGTTCATAAGTGATGCCCTCCTCCAGAGCAAAGCTGGTAGGCAGACCTGAAACAGAGAAACTATTGCAAGTCTGGCACTTGGTTCATGTTTTCTCAGTTGCATTTTATTGGCAATTACAAGCAGGCAGCGAGACAGGTCAGTTTCTTAATGATGAAGACAAGTACTTAGAAACACATTCCAAATCGTCTTGGCTTTGAATACTCAGATGCGTTGTTTCTCTTCCTTTAATAGGTTTCTGCGTTTGGGGCGGCCATCAAAAAATAATACTCAAGATTTAAAGGCGTCAGATAAACTGGCCAATTAAGGTGGGGTGTGTGAGTGTGTATGGGTGTGTGTGTGTCTTATGAACAGGAAAGGAGTGACTCTAAACACGAACTACCTGAAAGGCAAAGAAAAGATTAAGAAACTCTCCCTCATCCACAAGACAAAAAGAGTGGAAATGTAATAGCAAGGATAAATTCTTACTGGAGGAAGTACCAGCCAGTGAACGACAACAAAGATCTGACCCCTTCTGTTGGCTGCCAGGAGGGAAATATAATACATTTAAAGCTAGAGGACAAGATTTCTTTTCCTGTTTAGTCTGAGTATCATATGCCAGCGCTTAACATACTCCAGTGCCACCCAAAGCAGTGTTGACCATATTCCACTCAAATCAATCAACACGTGGAGGCCAGGAGCTCCCCTGACACTCAAGAGAGAGAAGAGAACCCGTTGAAGGCTAAGGGCAGGCATGAGGATGTGAATCCTGGCACCATGTTTTTTAAGCCTGGCTTAAAGAACAAAGTGCTTCATGGTTCTGCTGTCTTCCCTTTTGCCCAGCCTGCTGTGACGAGGGACACACAAAGTCTGCTCTGGGGTGGTGTGTCCAGTTTCTAGGAAAACTTGTCAAGTCCCTCTCTGACCACTGAGAGATTTCAACCAGAGCTCTTCCCTCATCAGAGCTGCTGCTGTCAGAAATCTGGCCTGTGACTGACTGAACTGCCCTGGGGGATACTTTTAAAAGCAAGTGACTTTTTCCATTCTGAGTCTGTTTCTCTTTTGTAAATAAGTTCAGCTGTCTCATTTTCTTTTTAGATTCCACATACAAGTGATATCATGTGATATTTGCCTTTCTCTCTCTGACTTGCTTCACTTAGTATGACAATCTCTAACTCCATCCATGTTGCTGCAAATGGCATTATTTTAAAATCTTTTTATGGCTCAGTAGTATTCCACTGTATATATATGCCATATTATAGTAAGTGAAGTCAGTCAGAGAAAGAAGAATAATGTATGATACCACTTAAATGTGGAATCTTAAAATTTATACAAATATTTACAAAACAGAAACAGATTCACAGACACAGAAAACAAACTTATGGCTACCAAAGGGGAAAGGCTGGGGAGAGGGATAAATTAGGAGTATGGCATTAACAGATACACACTACTGTATATAAAATAAACAACAAGGATTTACTGTACAACACCGGGGACTATAATCAATATCTTGTAAACCTACAATGGAAAAGGAAAAGAATCTGAAAAGGAATATATCTGAATCACTTTGCGGTACACCTGAAATTAACAAAATATTGCAAATCAATGATACTTCAATTAAAAAATAAATGAAAACAAATGACTTTAGACAACAGTTTATCTGGATCTCATACATTTCTCAGGGGCTATTTTAAATGAAATTCTGCCTGCCCAGGTTAGCCTTATCCCAGGAATCCAAGTCTTAGGGAAAGTCTGATAATTATTACATGAAATGATTTGCCTAAATTAGGCAACAACAAAAGCACACCAGCAATGAGTGATGTTCTTGGCTGTGGGAATGGCAGGTTTTCATTTAACCCTTAAAGGTTCACTTCTGTTTCTGCCCCAATGAGGGACATAACTGTAGTTTACAGGGATTCAAAAATTATGCAGAATTCTACAGCCTCAGAGTAGCCTGAAGATCTCTTCTGAGAGTCACACGACACAAGGAGAGTTAAACTATGCTCAGCCCATAAGCATACTGGCTAAGCATATGTTATGTATCTACACTGATCCTTGCAATAATCCTAAGATGCACGTAACATTTTTATCCCCATGTTACAGGCAAGAAAACTGGGGTTCAGCGAGGTCAAATAGTTTGCTCAAGGTCAGCTACTAAGTGACTGAGCTGAGATTTGAACCTAGGCTTCTAGGTTCACAGAGTATGCACATTTAATCCCTAAGTTACATTGCCCCTCTATGTGAGATTTTTCCAAAAAAAAAAAATTTAAATATGTTTGATATGATTCTTCAGGTAAGTTTCAAATTTCCTGTCTTACTCAAACACTTCCTTTCTGCTTTTTCTCTCCCTGGATGCTTTTGGGCATTGGATTCCCCAGCATCAGGTAAGAAGAAATAAAAGGAAATACAATTTAACCACATGGATTTTGTTTGCTTCTGGTATTAATGAATGATCAAGGAAGCTGTCCCAAGTGGGTAAAGTAAATCTCAGGGAATGGCCCGATTCCTACTGCACATCCCTCTCAACTACCATCATAGATAATAAGTATAAGATCTATTTCCATTTTAAATCAAAGATAATCTTTTGAGGATAGCTGTTGATCCAAAAATCTGTTTCTTTTTTCTTTTTTTTAATTGAGTTATAGTCAGTTTACAATGTTGTGTCGGTTTCTGGTGTACAGCACAATTCTTCAGTCATAAATGAATATACATATATTCATTTTCACATTGTTTTTCACCATAAGCTACTACAAGTTCTTGAATATATTTCCCTGTGTTATATACAATAGAATACTACTCAGCCATAAAAAATGACAACATAATGCCTTTTGCAGCAACATGGATGTTCC
Source organism: Camelus bactrianus (assembly GCF_048773025.1). NCBI lineage: Eukaryota > Metazoa > Chordata > Mammalia > Artiodactyla > Camelidae > Camelus > Camelus bactrianus. The sequence continues at coordinate 50,356,860 of NC_133555.1, read as the reverse complement.
TAGGGAATGTCATTCTAAGTGAAGTAAGCCAGAAAGAGATAGAAAAATACCAATCTGTTTCTTCATGAAAGCCAGAATCCTGTGTTGAAGACCATTACCTGTTGAGTTATTTGAGGACAGGCTGTGTTCACTTGATGAATGATGCAATAAATGGTAATCTGCTGTGAAAAAGCTGGGCTCAATTGGTTCTCGAGATCCCTGGGATAACTGAAACAGAAAAAGTAAAACTGCGTCTTATTTCACATTCAGGGTCAAGTGACATGAGACCTCCGTGCGTGTCTCCGCAAGAGGGACTGGGGCTCTTCGGCTGTCAATCTCTCTGACACAGATAAAGACCCATCTTCTTCCTTTCAAAAGGACTTATAAGAGGGGAGGGTGTAGCTCAAGTGGTAGAGCGCATGCTTAGCATGCTTGAGGTCCTGCGTTCAAGGCCCGGTACCTCCTCTAAGAATAAGTAAGTAAATAAACCAAACTACCTCCCCCAACCACCATCCCCACCATCCAGAAAAAAAGGACTTATAAATTAGAGGCAGGCAAATTACACTGAAAGCAAGCAGACAGCTCCCTTGTCAGGTGAGTCACACACACACACACCCTATACTTTACAGTCTTATGAGAACAAAATTAAAATGGATAGAAAAATAATGGCATGGGGTCTGGAATGCCAAAATGTTATTTTATCAGGCGTGGGAGGAATAAACTCCAATTATTCAACAGAACATTATGTATAGAGCAAATCTATGCTTTTTCATGTATCTGCTTTGAAAATGCCTTCTTGTCCGGCCAAGGCAAACAAGTTTTTTAATACATCTTTCTGAATCACCATTAATTAACTTTAATCTCCACACATTAATTCTCAACACTGCAAAGGAAAGAGGAGTTCACTAAAAGCCAGAATTTATTAAAGTTCCAATCATTTAATTCCCCTCTATATAGTTGAATTTTTTTAATGAAATTTTCAACTTCCTTTCAACTTTCATTTTAACCAGCACTTAGGCTGGCCAAGTTTTGTGCCTGTGTAATAAAATATTCTTTAAAAATGTCGATTCATATTAACAAACCAGAAGCAAAAGGAACAATTTAGACTATGCCACAGTAGTTACCTTGGATTCACATCCTCTGTTCATTAAATAAGGAAGCTTGAAATGAGGTGCTGAGATCTAAACTTGCACAAAGAAGGATGCTAAAGCTATGAAGACCAACGTGGCTTTTATAAATTATTTTTTTAACATTTTTTATTGATTTATAATCATTTTACCATGTTGTGTCAAATTCCAGTGTTCAGGACAATTTTTCAGTCGTTCATCGACATATACACCCTCATTGTCACATTTTTTTCTCTGTGAGTTATCATAACATTTTGTGTATATTTCCCTGTGCTATACAGTGTAATCTTGTTTATCTATTCTACAATTTTGAAATCCCAGTCTATCCCTTCCCACCCTCCACCCCCCTGGTAACCACAAGTCTGTATTCTCTGTCTGTTTAAAAATTATTTTTTAAAATAATTTTATTGTGGTATAATTTCTGTACAGTAAACTACACATATTTCAGATGTACAATTTGATGAATTTTGATACATGGATACACCGAGGAAACCATCACCACCTAAACTTTCCATCATTCATGGAGAGGGGCAAATTTCCAACTCCCAATTTATCCCTTCTCACCCTCTTTACCAACATGGTTTTCAGAAGCTCTGCAGAGGGGGCACTGGAGCTGAACCCCAAAGGCTGGATATGGGTGGACACAAGGAAGTCAAGTAGACATCCAGGTGGGAGGACTTCGAGGGCAGAGGCTGGGCGTTACACATTAGAGGCAGAGTGATACAGGGCTAGGACATTAACCCAACATTCTGGAGGCATGGGTATTTAGGCTGAAGAGAGGAAGGCAAGTGCTGTTCATTCACTCAGGGAGTATTTTTTAAACGAACTCTTGTGTTCCATGCACAGCTCCAAGCAACGAAAACAACCAATGGTGGCCAAAAATCGTATTCTTGGAACTGACTGCCTAATTAGAGAAAAATGTGTCTGTGAAATACCCGCCTGGATATATGTAAAATTGCAACTGAGCTGAATGCACTGAAGGCCAGGCCGGTGGTTCTAGGAAGTCACAGATAGACTTAACTGAGATAGGGAAGGCTTTCCCGAAATAATGCTTCTGCTGAGAGACAGAATAATGAGCAAGAGTGAGTAAAGGATGGAGTGGGCAGAACATCACGGGCAGAGGAAAGAGTACGTGCAGGCTGGGGAGGAAGCAGCATGGTAGGTGGGCCCTGTGTCCCGTGAGGAGACAGCAAAGGGTGAGAGTGGTACAAAGTGAGGGTGGGGAGAGGGGTAAAGCTGGGACCAATCAGGACATGAACATTGTGGTGAGAATTTTGGCATTTTATACTCAGACCCATGAACAGTGTGTGTGTGTGTGTGTGTGTGTGTGTGTGTGTGTGTGTATGTGTGTGTGCATGTGTGTGTGTGAGATAGAGAGAGAGAGAGACAGAGAGAGAGAGAGATGACCACATTCTGTTTTAAAAGGATCACTCTGGATGCAATATATATGTAAGAGTCTGAATGGGGCTGGGGGTTTGGTGTGAATGCAGACAGATCATGAGGAGGCACCTGCAGAGAGTGGAGGCCAAGGCAGCTGGACCCGGTGTCAGATGGGGAGGCAGGAAACTGGAAGCAAGTGATTAAGAACACTGCCAACGTCTGGCAAAACCGACTGGAGAAGACATCCAGATGGCCGACAAGCACATGAAAAGAGGCTCAGCATCAACAATTGTTAGAGAAATGCAAATCAAAACTACGATGAAGTATCACCTCACACCGGTCAGAATAGCCATCGTTCAATAGTTCACAAATGACAAATGCTGGAGAGGGTGTGGAGAAAAGGGAATGCTCCTTCACTGCTGGTGGGAATGCGGTTTGGTGCAGCCACTGTGGAAAACAGTATGGAGATTCCTCAAAAGACTAGGAATAGACCTACCATATAATGCATTAATCTCACTCCTGGGCATATATCTGGAGGAAAACAGAATTCAAAAAGACACATGCACCCCGATTTTCTAAGCACCACTATTTACAACAGCCAAGACATGGAAACAACACCAATGTCCATCGAAAGATGACTGGATAAAGAAGATGTGGTATATTTATATAAAAGAATACTATTCAGCCATAAAAAAGAAAAATAATGCCATTTTCAGCAACATAGATGGACCTGGAGAATGTCGTTCTAAGTGAAGCCAGAAAGAGAAAGGAAAATACTGCTTGATATCAGCTTATATGTAGAATCTAAAAAAAAAAAGCACATGAATGAACTTATCTACAAAACAGAAACAAACTCACAGACATAGAGAACAAACTTAAAGTTATCAGGGCTTCAAGGGAGTGGGAAGGGATAAATTGGCATTTTGGAAATTGCACCTCTTGGGGAGTGCTGGTAATGTGAGCTGTCATGAGTGTGGCAGTAGTTTCATGGGTGTAGACATCTATCAAAATTCATCAAAGTGTACATCTGAAATATGTGTAGTTTACTGTATAGGAACCATACCACAATAAATGTTGCTTTTTAAAAAAAAAAAAAAAAGGAGATCAGCAAAGGAAGGGTGCCAAGACATCAGACTAGGTGGTAACCAGGAGGAAGGAATGGCTACTGAAGATCAAATAGTCTTACTTAATAACAGGAGCAATTACAACCACTAGTTGGTGCTTACTGCATTCTAGATACATTTGATGTTCTATTTGGTCCTTACAACTAACCTGTAAGGTAGGCATTATGCCCACTTTACACATGAGGCATCTGGGATGTAAAGTAATTTGCTCCTAAGTGGCAGGACCAGGGCTATCATATCAAAGGCCAAGGAAAACCACCTGCACGATTAAGACCCTCATGTGTTAAAAAGGTAGGAGATGCAAGAGATAAAGTGGAACAGCTGGTGGTGACCGCATGATTTGAAGACCGAGCAGAAGGAAAACGGATGATGCCAGTGATATTTGATGCAAAGAAAGGAGGAAGATGGTGAGTTCAAGCCTGGACATACCAGATGGCAAGTAAATGTTCACCCGGCAGGTGGAAATCTGGGTGATACAACAGAAGCTTTCTAAGCAGTGGCCTCTCTGGCCAGCTGAGGCCACAAGGTGGGTCAGCAGTCCCAGACCAGCACTGTGGGGCCCTCTCTTGGCTCATGAATATTCAGCTGAGGGCACCACCCGTCTTCAGCATTATGTTCTGCTTGGAAGAACGTGTACGATCCTCCTTCTGAACTGATATAAAAGGGCTCTTCTGCTCTGAACAAACAACTACAGTTCCAAAGGGCAAATGGTTGTGTGTGCTTTTGAACTAAACTGGTCACTATTAAAGAGAAAAAAAAAATCACTGTCACCACCCTTCCCGCCAAACACACTGATGTCGAGCAAATAGTGAACAATTTTACCACTTTATTAGTCAACTGAGAACACAGTTACTTTCTGGGCAAAAAACTAAATAGAAGAAAACAGAGAGAAACTACAAATGTAATCCTCATTTAATTCCCCAATCTGTATCTTCTTTTCATATCATAAAATAAGGTTATCTTTGCTGTGGGACAACTACATAAACGACGTCGAAGCTAATCAACTGAGGGACTCGGAAGGAAATTAAGCCAAAATGAATGAGATTAAGTGTCAGAAGTGAGAAAAGTTTCAGCACTTTTCTCATCACACTTCACTCGCCAGGCCTCTGATCTTTCTTTCTTTAGGTTTTCCTTGTCCTCTTTCACTGAATTATATAACATGTTAAGTCACAAAGTATTACCTTTTTTTTCTTTCATTTCTTCTAACCTACAGCTTCTTTCTATTAGGTTTTATTAGGCTTTTGAGGCCACTTTGTTAACACAAATGTCAGTATTTACACTCACTAATTTCTTATACTCAAATCTTAGAGGCTGATCAGATGCAGGTCCAAGCGTTTACTTATAGTAAACTTCACAGACGGTGCTACGCACGTGCATGAGGAAGCATGGGATGCCCGGCTGTCCCTCTTTAGTGATGGCAGCAGCCAAGGAGGGTCATGTCTAGACCCATCACTTCTTTTAAGGGGCTGCAGAATGACAATATTTTTACACCTTCAGTACTTATTAGCTGAATGAGTTCTGTAATGAGAGAATTTCCTTCCATCAACATAGTTACCCTGAGACAGAATTCACAAGGGAAAGGCAGAATAAATGTTTGACTCTTTCCTTCTGTAAACAATTTTTGAAATAAGGTGTTGGTCACTCACTGTCTTCCAAAGGTAACCAGTAAGGGATTTCCTTTCTTTTTTCCACTATCATTAAACATTAGTTGGTGCCTTTGATCCACTGTGGTTATTATTCTCTTTGATGCTCTAATTATCCAACAGAGAGCAGTGGGCTCCTGAGTCCTCTGACACAACCTTGGGAGGCCTGGACAGCATCCCAGTCCTGCACCCTGTGATGTTAAGATATTCCAGCCTAGTCTCATTCAGTTTCTGCTCTAGAGCTGCCAATGGATGCATTTCTAAAGCTGTGGGTTCAGAGGGAGCACACCGCTGCTTGCTTAGTTTCTAAACAATCTTAATGAAATTTTTGGAAATATGAATATTTTTAAAAGATAAGATTTATCATGAATTCATACTCATTCATATTGATCTTTCCAATTCTAATTTGAATTAATACCTTCTATTTTGTCTCTGCTGCTTTTCTCTCCCGTGCTGAAAACCTGGTCCTCAGAGACCCTATCCAGTTACTCAGATGCTTTATTTCTCCTGCAATTCTAGCCAAGGTTGAGGAGGCTGGACTGAAGATACCTCAGGTGAGTCAAAAAAATAAAGAGCTTCATTTTTCGGAAAAGGGCTCGTCCATGTTTTGGCTCATCTTTATACCCCGGGTCTCAGGCGGTTCATAAGTAAGGCACAGTCATCCCATGAAAACACCTTCAGACTGCAGGTGCAGAGTCCCTGTATTTCACGGGGAGATTCAGAGGGGGAGGTGGAAACTGAGTGCACTTCGTGTATTGTCACCACTGCTCCACGTCCATGGTGTGGGACAGCTGTGGCAGTCAAAGGCTAATGGGCCTCTCCTCTGTGATGGCACAGTGGATGAAAAAGCCATCTCTTAACAAAACCCGTTGCTAAAGACTACATCACAAAGGGGGAAAAACAGGTCACAAATGCCTCATTTAGGTTTCAGACTAGGGACAATTTGGCTTCTTTCTGCTCATGGAGAAGTGTATAAATGTATCAATACTTACATAGCAATGAAGAATGGAACCAGCATAGGCCATGTTAGACAGCGTGCAGGTGCACCAACCTAGAATCTATTTGATACTCAACTTAACCATCAGGCACCTACCAGGCACTGGGTATGACCCTAGGGAATCAAAGATGAACAAGACATACTCACTGCCTTTGGAGAAATGGTAATGCGAGTCTGTTTGAATGATGAGCTACTTAAAACAACAGTAAGAGTGAAAACGCATAGAGAAAGGGGAGAGTAATTCTTGATGAGGAAACAAGGTTTCAGTGGAGGAGCTGGTTAACATGCCAAGCAGAAGCTTTCTTTAGCTCACAGGCGGCGAGGCCTGCCTCCCTGATTGTAGGGTTTCATAAGGGCGTGAACCACCACGAGCTTAAAATATCAGACAAGGGGGAAGAGCATCCTTCAGAGGGTAACTTAATCTGCCTCTCAGCCAGGTTGGAAGCAAAAATGATCCTGTGTCCCTACAGATGTCAAACAGGACAAAGGGACTTCTGTCACCAAGTTGTACTAACCAGAGATAAGCAATTTTCCTTCTGCCTGGTTGGCTTAACCAGCTGGTGATTCGGTTTCCTTATTTAAGAATAGAAATATCTACCAACACCCACAGTCTAGGAGACTGCAGAACATCGATTATGGAAAGAACCTTAGAAATGGTTCATTTCATCCTCATAGCTGAGAAAAATAATGGCCTCAGATGGTTAGCTGACTTGTTCCAAGTTGCAAAGCTAAAATCAGGGGTTTGTTGAAGAATATCCTAATAAAGATTGGACTAGAAATGTCTAATGTGTATGTGTCTGTGTGTGTGTGTGTGTGTAAGAGATATTAAATTATATATATATTATATATTAAATATATATATATATGCAATTAGATATATTTAATAACTTTTTTAGGAAAACTTGCAATAATATTGAAAGAACATTCTATTACTCTTCTGAGACTGATGGCTTCAGAAATGAAGGTGAGAAAATTAGAGGCAAAGGCATAGCCTTGATTCATTATCTTCAGCGAAGCTACAGTCTGAATCTTTGTGTCCACACTGAAGTTGTATGTTGAAACCCAACCCCTGAGGTGATGGTTTTGGGCAGTGGGCCCTTTGGGATGTAAATTGGGCCAGAAGCATAAAGTCCTTATGTAAGTGTTCCTATTTTTAAAAATGCCCATAAAAGGAGGCCTGGGAGAGCTCCCTTGCCTCCTCTCTCACGTAAGGACATCAAGAAGTCGGCAGACTGCAGCCCGGAAGTGGGTCCATGCCGGACCCGACCATGCTGGCACCCTGATCTTGGGCTTCCAGCTTCCACAACCGTGAGCAATAAGTTTCTGCTGTTTCTAAACACATCATCTTATGGTCTTTTTACTACAGCAGCCCAAATGGGCTAAGACAACCATGGACAATGCCCTTTCACAGTGGGCAGAGCTTAAGTAGAGGACGCAAGCTCAGGAGGCAGACAAATTAATTCCTATGGTGTGTTTTTGCTTGGTAGCCAAAAAGAATTCCTGTATGTAGAACACCATACCTTTTTAATTTCAGATTTCAAGTTGCAAGTGTTACTCTGCTGGCTGAAGAGGTTTTTCTCGAATCTCTCTATAACCCTTGTTTTCAAATTGTGGTGCAGAGCTGGAGGAAGCTGCATAAAATGAGAAAATCGTTATCAGCAAGTCATTAGCAATGCATAGCTGACTCCCAGGAACCATTACTGAGGGTCAGTCACGGTACTCCCTGCATGGGACTGAATAAGAATTAAAGTTTTACCCTAACTAGCATGACTTGATGTTACCCTTGTTCATTCTACAATCCAGAAGAAATATATTACTGTGTTCTCTTTCAAAAGGCTAGTTCTACTTATGTTACTGTTCTTTCATTTTATTGATATTATTTTTCATAGAACAACTGAATTATATATTAGTCGCACATATGAATTGAATTAAGTTTGCAAATAACAAGCTTGACATAGAAAGATGCATTATTTGAGATGCTGGAGTGCTTGTATCATTCCCAGAACCATGCTAAACGCTGTAATTTGATCTTTGTCCTGAAGGACTTGATACTATGGACCAGGAAGCCCATATCTGTATTAACACATTGTCAGAAGCCTGCTTGTGAGCACATATGAATCTGCAACTGATCAGAGAGAGAGATCACATGGCAGGGACTAATCTTATCAGGAAGAAAGAGAAATGAACTCATATACATTAGAGCCCAGCCAGCATGACTTAGATTTGATGAGTAAGTAGTAGGAAGTCACAGGTAAGAGTGGAGAAGGGATGGAAAAGTACCAGAAGACACCTTTTTGCTCTAACAATTCCCTACTGTTACCCAACACAAGTTGCCACCTCTCTAATTCAAACACCAAAGGGTGGTTCAACATACACAAATCAAACAATGTAATACATCACATCAACAAGAGAAAGGACAAGAACCACATGGTCATCTCAATAGATGCAGAAAAAGCATTTGATAAAATTCAACACCGATTTATGATAAAAACTCTCAGCAAAGTGGGTATAGGGGGAATAAATCTCAACATTATTAAAGCTATATATGACAAACTGACAGCCAGCATAGTACTCAACAGTAAAAACCTCAAAAAATTCCCACTAAAATCTGGGACAAGACAAGGCTGCCCACTATCACCACTCCTATTCAACATAGTCTTGGAAGTCCTATCCACAGCAATCAGGCATGAGAGAGAAATAAAAGGGATTGAAATTAGAAAAGAAGAGGTAAAAGTGTCACTATATGCAGATGACATGATAATATAAATAGAAAAATCTAAAAGGTCCACACAAAAAAAACTAGAAATAACTGAAGAATTCAGCAAGGTAGCAGATTACAAGATTAATGTACAAAAATTAATTACATTTCTTTACACTAATGATGAACCAAAAGGAAAAGAAACTAAATAAACAATCCCCTTTAAAATAGCACCCAAAGTAATAAAACACCTAGTAATAAAACTAACCAAGGAGGTGAAAGACTTACACATGGAGAACTATAAAACACAGATTAAGGAAATTAAAGAAGACTATTTTAAAATATTGATTCTTCCAATCCAGGAGAATGGGACGTCTTTCCATTTTTATAAAATAGTCACACTGCCCAAGGCAATCTACAGATTTAATGCAATCCCTATCAAATTACCTAGGACATAGTTCATAGAAGTTGAACAAATCATAATCAAATTTACATGGAACCACAGAAGACCTAGAATTTCCAAAGCATTACTTAAGGAAAAGTAAGAGGATGGAGGAATAACCCTTCCAGACTTCAGAAAATCCTATAGAGTTACAGGCATCAAAACAGCATGGTTTTGGTACAAAATCAGACATATGGACCAATGGAAAAGAATAAAGAGCTCAGAAATGAACCCACAAACTTTTGGTCAACTCATCTTCAACAAAGGAGGCAAGAATATAAAATGGAATAAAGACAGTCTCTTCAGCAAATTGTGATGGGAATACTGGACAGCAGCCTGTAAATCAATGAAGCTAAAACAATCCCTCACACTATACACAAAAACAAACTCAAAATGGATCAAAGACTTAAACATAAGACAAGACACAGTAAAACACCAAGAAGAAAATATAGGCAAAACATTATCTGAGATACATCTCAAAACTGCTCTTACGGCACTCTACTCAAGCAACAGAAATAAAAGCAAGAATAAACAAATGGGACCTAATGAAACTTACAAGCTTCTGCACAGCAAAGGAAATCATAAGGAAAACAAAACAACAACCTACAGAATGGGAGAAAAGTTTTGCAAATAAAATGGACATTGGCTTGATCTCCAGAATATAGAAGCAACTCATATGAATTAATAAGAAAAAAACAAGCAACCCAATCCAAAACTGGGCAAAAGACCTAAACAAGCGATTCTCCGAGGAAGACATACAAATGAACAATGATCATGAAAAAATGCTCAATATCACTAATTATCAGAGAAATGTGAATCAAAATTACAATCAGGTATCACTTCACATCAGGCAGAATGGCCATCATTCAAAACCGTCCACAAATGACAAATGCTGGAGAGGCTGTGGAGAAAAGGGAACCCTCCTACACTGGTTGTGGGAATGCAGATTGGTGCAGCCACTGTGGAAAACAGTATGGAGACTCCTCTAAAGAATAGGAATAGACTTACTGCATGACCCAGGAACCACGCTCCTGGGCATATATCCAGAAAGAAACCTACTTCAGTATGACACCTGCACCCCAATGTTCATAGCAGCATTGCTTACAATAGCCAAGACATGGAAACAGTCTAAATGTCCATCAATAGATGACTGGATGAAGAACTGGTATACTTATACAATGGAATACTACTCAGCCTTAAAAACAGACAACATAATGCCATTTCCAGCAACATGGATGCTCCTGGAGAATGTCATACTTAGTGAAGTAAGCCAGAAAGAGAAATAAAAATACCATATGAGATCACTCATGTGTGGAATCTAAACAAACAAACAAACAAAGCATAAATACAAAATAGAAATACACTCACAGACATAGAATATAAACTTGTGGTTTCCAAGGGGGTGGGGGTGGGAAAACATAGACTGGGATTTCAAAATTGTAGAATAGATAAACAAGATTATATAATGTATAGCACAGGGAAATATACACAAGGTCTTATGGTAGCTCACAGAGAAATCAAATGTGACAATGAATATATGCATGTTCACGTATAAATGAAAAATTATGCTCTACACTCGAATTTGACAGGATATTGTAAAATGATTATGAATCAATAAAAAAAGGCTAAAAAAACAAAGACAGAATAAGGGAAATCACACAATCTGAACATCACATAGAGAAGCAAGTGAAAACCAATGGGAGCCATGTATTTCAAACCTGAGATAATAAGAAGTATGCCATTCTATGAATCAAAGGGGCCCCAGATGGAAAAGAAAGAGAAAGGGATTTGGAAAAAGGAACTGAAGGAATCAGACTAACGTTTCCCAAACTGAAGAAAGAATCAGCTTTCCCAATACGGGAAACACAGTGGGATCCAAACAAGATAAACACAAAGAGACCTACAACAAGACATGTTGTCATGAAAAGGACCTAATTTCATGATAAAGTAACGATTCTAAGTGCACCAAAATTAAAACAAGTCAATCACAAGAGAACCTCCATCAGGCTTTCAGCAGATTTCTCAACACAAACGTTGCAGGCCAAGAAGGGAGTTCACAGAGAGAGACAAATCCCTGAATGAGAAGAACATGCAATCTAGCATAACCTATGCCACAAGACAATCCTTTAGAATAACCGGAGAGATCAAAAGTTTCACAGACACGCAAACATGGAAAGAATCGTGCAATAAGAAACTTACCCTGCAAGAAAGATTGAGAATTTTAGACCCTGATGAGAAAAGAAGCAGGATGATCTAGAAATGAGAAAACCATCCTTGGAAAGGCAGTAACGGCAAGAATTTGCAAAAGAATAAATGTAAAGTTGTAAAACACAGCATCAAAATCATTAAGGATGGGAGAGGGAAGCCAGGATATAGAGATTTGTTTCCATTCTTTTCAGGATGTGTTTGAGATTATATAATTCTCTGTTTAAAGACAACAGAGAGAGAAATGGGTTAATGTATTGGAGAATCAGGATGACCATAGACCAAAAGCACACAATGGACTCACAAAAACCAAAGAGAAACCAAGGTAATAAAAAAGGAAATACTCAAAAGGCAGCTAAGGTGTATTTAAGACACAACGACCCAATATCACTGCTAGCAAATATTCTTCACACATGTTAAAACAACAGATTATTACAAAAAAGATGCATGTATACATGTTCAAAATGTGAATTCATACTAACGAAAAATGTACTAACCCAAATTTCTATTATTATAAGAAGGGATAAATAGTTTCTGATACCCTCTTACATGCCATACATAAAGAATGAATGCATGGCATATTAAGCAATATGACCAGTATGAAGGTCAAATTCATATAAAGATGTTGCACGCAAAAATAGGACTGAGAGAAAATGGACAGTCACTAACCTGTGAACTGGGATGGATTTCATGTCTATGAAATTGAGATTTGCATATTCTTGAATCCAATTCAATGGATTCATAGAATATGTGATCATCAACTTTGTCTTCTTTCACTTAGAATGGTTTTCAAGTCCGGATATTCATTAACAAAAGGTTACACAAACTGGAAGGAAATATTCAAAAAAATTTTCTTACACATTATGTATTCTCTTCGTACTTATCTAGCAAACGGTAAAACATTACCATTATGCATTCATAAAATTTTGAACATTCAAATTTGAATACGTTTCTGAAATCAATTTGCTTGTAAGGGTAAAATAGGATAAAATTCCAAAATTATTGCCAACACTAATTAAGGAAAACAGGGAGCAATCAAAAGGGCTACAGCAACCGAAAGAGGATCTCAAGTTCCAATCTCAAGTCTGACTATTTGGGTGACTATAAATACTGGCTTCACCTCCAAACAGCTTCTCGACTGAAAGACAGCTATCTCTGGCCCTTCCCTCTCTACAGGTAGCATTTCAGGAAACATGAGATAACATACCAAGCGCAGTATCTGAAATGCAGTGTTCACAAATGGTTTGCTTCCTTCATTGAACAAAAGGACACACTCCCATGAAGGCTGAGGTGAAAGGGAGCCTCCAAGTCCACAAATCTCCGTCAGCACAAAAGACGACAGGTGCTTGGTTCTATTTAAAACAACAAATCAATAACACCATCACCACCATTCCACGGACGCTTCTGAGGGATCCGAAGCCGGCCCAGGGAGCCTGCACTTACTTCTCCAAGAACTCCATCTGGGCTGCATACACACTGAGCGCTAAAGCCTTAGAAGGAAAAGCCCACAGTCATTGTGCTAAGACATCTAGATGCCTATCTGCTAGTAGGAAAGCTCAGTCGGGCTCAAAGTGGGGCGGTGGCGGGGGGAGCGTCAACTGAGATCTAAAACCAAATGATACTTGAAGAAATCAAGACAGCGATGCTGACTTACCCTTCCTGAAACGCGAACGCTACCATAGCAGAATCCATTTGGAAACTTCAGGTTTGAAACATTCCACACCAACACTGCTGCCACTGCATGCTTTTAAGAAAGCTTACTCAGGAGAGCACCACTGTCACCGAGGAAGGTGCTGAAGCTAAGCCGTCTGCGGAAAACACAGGCGAGGGGCCGAATCTAGACGATGATCCTGGGTTTGTGCACACACGCCGCTGCAAACGCATTCTACCCCATGGCCTCAACGCGCTTCAACACCTGAAGGAATTGGCGGCTTCACTGGGGGTGGTCAAGGGAAGGCCGCGAGGGGTTCACCTTGGGGCGGAACTCAAGTTCCCAACCTGGGGGTCACGAAGGGCCTCACCGGGGAGCGGCCTCCACGCCCTGTGCCCCTCCCCGACTCCCGGCGCTGAGCGAGGGCCGCCCTGGGAAGCTGCGGGTGCAAAGACCCAGCAAGAGGGGCCAGGCCCTTCACCAGACTCCTGGCGCTCAGAAGACGGGGCGGCTTGGCGTGTTTCGGGGTCGTCGCTGGAATCTGGGTCGAGGGTCCTAAACCAAGGCCGCGGCTGCCAAGGCCTAGGTCGGATGGGAAGCTGCGCGGGGGTGAGCGGCCGGCACACGGGGTGCGGACAATCACGACATCATGCCCCAGGAGCCTTCCCCGATGTATCAGAGCTTACTGTAGGGCGGCCCACGTCGCACGCCTGCCCGCGGACCATCTCGGAGACCGTGTTCCCCTCAGCCGCCATCGCCGCCGCAACTGCCGCTGACGTCTCCATGGAAACCGACGCCGACGCCACCGGCGCCGCCAACGCTTAGCTCAAGCTGCGCCTCCGAAAGGGACCGCGGCGCTGGCTATGCAGCCGCCGCCGCTGGCAGGCTTAGGAGGGTCAGCGCCGCTCAGAAGAGCCCCGTGCCTCTGGGAACAACTGCCTCCTGCCTGCCTGCCTGATCAAGCGGCGGGCCGGCCGCCGAGGCAGGGGCGTGGCCGAGGAGTGCGCCTGGGCGGGGCCGGGCTTCCTGCACGAGGAGTGGCTCCTTCGGCCAGGGGGCGGGGCTGCGCGCTCAGGGCCAAGACAGGTGTGTGAACTGTCATCCACCCAGATTTGTATTCTCGCCTAAAAGAGTTCTTCCTTCCAAACATGACCAGTTTTCACTAGAACAGCTCGCCCAGCAGGGACAGCATGGGATGAGACGTCTGTATTCCCCAGGATTGGGTAGGAGCCAGGTTCCAGGCTGATGGGTTTGTATGCCTCAGTCACCCGCGATGGGGGATGGTTGATACCCCATGGTGTCAGGGCAGGGTTACTGACCCGCTCATAAGTTTCAGATGAACCATCAATGAGGGACAGGAGCCCAGCAAGGAAGCAGACCACTGCTGTGTCACAGAACACCCCTGTACCCCTCCCAAACTGCCTAGTCTTCAACACAGCGTGTGTTGGCACACCTCTCCAGCCTTTCCTCCTCACCTCACCTCACATGCTCAGATCCTTCGTGGACATGGCCTAGCTCTGACCCCATCTTCCCCCCGGGACAGTGCGCCTTTTCCAGTGTCGGAGTCCAGATTATCAGGCACTTATGAAAGTTTTGGTTTTGTGAGTGTGTCATTGAGGGCTTTGGGGTGAGGAATGGTGCGTTTAAGTTTCCCTATACGAATTCAATCAGGTGCATGAGCTGAAGGCATCCATTTCCTGAATGGGACGGGACAGAGATTCTGCGGACAGCCTGTGAGGGGACCCGTCACTCTAGCCAGTCAATGAGGAATCTCTCTTGGACGCCAGTGGCCCTGTGTGGCCCTGATTTGCCCCTAATTTTTCAAGGAGCTAGGGAACGTCAAAGGTCACATCAACCTGGGTGAAATCCTAGATGATTGCAGTGATTTGCACAGAGCCTGTCAGAACAGGGGTGGTGGCATGGGGTTGCAAGTTGACCTGGAATGTCTTGCTTTTCATGTACCTGTCTCCGTTTATCTCATCTTGCCTACATATGGTTTCAGAACCGGAGAGCTATGCACCCAGAAAAGAGCAGGCAGGCGCCTGCCAAGAACAGGGCAGAAGACCCTGATGCCAAACCAGCACTGACGGTCCCATCCGACAATAAGCCCCAACCCAATATCCGCAAGAGCACTCATAACTTGCCTCCATCTGATCCACTGGACAGCTTCCGGTCCCTTGCCGCTGCAGCCCTTCTTTATCCCCAGCTTCTCTGATCCTTGTACTCCCCTTGGTGGGTGGGAGGGCCAGGCACTGGTGCACTGGTGGTCAAGCCCACGACGGGTTTGCAGGGAATTGAGAACCCTCCACATCCGGGCAGAGACCCAGCGGCACCAAGGCAGGGCCGAGTCCAGGAAGGGGTCTCGAAACCATTCACGCAGCACACATGCCCTCAGCCAACAAAGGGGCTTGCCATCACAAAAGACTGAACTTTGGCGAAGCAGCACTCCCTCAGCTGTCCTCGGCAGTGGTCCTCCACAGACCGGGCAGGATCTGGCTCAGCCACGCAGCCCCGACGCACCAATTCTGCAGCCCGAACAGGCCGAGACACACCTGTGGCAGCAGCAGGCCCCATCGGATCAACTCACGTCTCCTCCAATCCACCCGCAGCCCCAGCCCTCAGGCGCCAGAGGCTCAGGGAGCCTCTTAGATGAACTCTCATCAGACGCCAGCCTTCTGGAAAAGGCACAACATTTCCTGAGCGACGGCACCCCGGAAGAGGGACTTTGGCCAACCCTGGAAGAACCCCTCAGTGACGACGAATTCCAGGCCCTCCTGGACATGCTGCCAGGCTCGCCAGAGCCTCAGGAAAGCCTTCGGTCGAGCCCAATTCAGGCCTCCTTCCCTGGGATGCTGAGCCACGGCTGAGAAAAAAGGATGAGGAACCAGCCACACTCCTAGGGCTCGGCAGCAAGGGCAAGGCGCCCAGACTGCCGGCCCCACTGCGTGGCCTCCCTCAACCCTGCCGTGCTCCGCGGGCACTCTCAAGACGCTCGGGCACCAGGAGGGCCATCCTCCCTGATGTCAGAAGGGATGATAGCATTCCAACCGTCAAGAGGACAGCCCAAGTCCTCTTGGCTTGGAGGTCGATTTCCCGGCTCTCTCGGACATTTCCTTGATCCAGTAAATGTAGCTGTGAACTCAACACAATTCTTTGGCTCTCTCTTGGTACCCTTGTGTTCTGTGACCCAGCATCCATGCCACTCTTCACAGATTGACCATGTCCCACTTTGCCAGGGACTGAATGGGAAGGGGGTTGGGTGGGCTTGATAAGAACCCAGGTTCTACTTGAAAAATACATTCTCTTCGAAAGCCTACACCAATGAAACATTGTCACTGGGATTCTGGGAACAAGAAAGAATCCATTATTGCAAGTAGACAGGAGCACCATTACAGAACTATCTTAGCACTATTCCTTGATCAGAGATAATAGCCAGATTATTATCAGCAGGGCTCAAATTAACCAAGGTGCTGGGGATATTAGGCAGGCAATCAATCTCTCTCTCTCCCTCACGCCCTCCATCCCTACCTCCCTCTCTCACTTGTCTCCTTCTGCCTCTCCCTTGTTCTCTCTCTCCCTCTCCCCCTGTCTTATGGTCTCTTTGCCACAAACACTTACAGCGCACACACAGCCACATAAACACACAAGCATCGTTTGAACCAAGTGCTGCTATAATTAGACTCATCCCCAAATGTTGCTGAAGAAGCGCGTAGTCTCCATCTCAGTGCACATGGCTGAGTTTCATGAACCAGGGTGGCCAAGGAGTACACTAAAGACGGCCTATTATGGGTTTTGGGTTTCCATGTTTCGAGGGTCTAGGGCCTAGGATCAGCTAAAATGTCAGATGGGTTGGTATGTTCCAGCCAAATATTCCTTCCTAGCACAGCTGCGCCACCATCCTCTAGGACGCTTTGGAATTCCCCTTCTGCTTCTCCTGCTCCTCCTCCTCCTTCTTGTCCTCTGCTCCCCCTCCCCTCCCCCTTCCCACTCCCCTCCCCCTCACCCCTCCCCTCCCCTCCTCATCCCTCTCCCCACACCCCTCCCTTCCCTCTCCTCCTCCCCAGGTATTCGATTTTGGAAAACACACCCTCGCTTCCCATCTCTATCCTACTGGGTCCATCTTGGCTGAGGCGGGGCTATCATTGCACTCCCCAGCGTTACTTGAGGTATCTGTCTCTTCTCCCAAGTTGTGGTGCCGGGCCCTCCTTTTCAGCTCTGGTTTCTTGCCTGACTTTCCCGGACTCGTGCCTGCCGTCCGGAGAAGGAGTGACCGTCTACAGGTTCTCTGGATCCATGTGTTTTCACCATCAAACGATTTTTCCTTGCTTCCCTTTTGGCGGCTCCAGCAGGGAAGTTCGCTTGGGAATGCATTCCGTTTGCGTGGGCCGGATTCCCGACAGCAGAGCTCCCGATGCCGTTGGGCATGGGTCCTTGGGGCTGCTGGACAGTTTCTGACCTGTGTTGACCTGGGAGAAGGCCCCAGGCGAGTGAGGCCAGCTCCCCGCTCCCCTCCCCCTCTTCCCCTCCCCCTCTTTTCCCCTCCCCCTCTTTTCCCCTCCCCCACCCACTGTTGGGACGTGCATTCGACCTGGCTTCCCTGGGGGACAGCCTTGCCAAGAGAACTGCTTTGACGTAGCCGGGTGTAGCTGACACGTTTCGGCCTGGATAGGCTTCAGGGGACCGGACCCTCATCAGGCCTCTCTGGAAAGGCTTTGAAGATGCTGGCAGACAGGCGGGGCAACATAGCCATGTTGGGTTCGCCCAGGACAAGCCTCGCACTTCGAAGCCGCCTCCTAGTGTGGTAGTGGGGTCTGCCCTTTTCTTCATGCACTCCCTGGCCCGTGAGGAAGGGGGCGGGCTGCAGATGACAGCTGGAAAAGTCTCCAAAGTTTGTGACCGAAGAGCATGACCCGTGTGTCGAATCCTGTGTCCGTCGGTGCATTCAGCCTTCCTATTGAAATGAGAGGGTCCTCAGCCTCCAGTCAAGGAAATGCCTCAGGCCTGGAATGCAATGAGGTCCAGGAGATGCCGAGGGAATTGGGAAGTAGACACCGGGAAGCTAGGCCCTCCACACTGGAAAGAACACTGGGGCCAAGCCTTGTCACCACGAACCCAGGGTTGGGGAAAGCCAGGGAGAGCAAACACTGCGTGGAATGGGAAAACGTGTGAAAACCAGAGAGCCCTGGAGCCCATTCAGCCCGGGGAACGGAGGATGCCAAGCTCCCAAAGAAAGGTCCTTGCTGGCCTCCGGATTTGCCTTTCAGTCCAAGTCCCCTAACATGGACACATGGGAACACTTCAAGGTTCTCAAGGTGGAAGGGGGGGTTGGGATCCCGAGGCAGCGATTTCCATAAATAGGGGCGGGGCGTGCCCGATCCCTTGATAAGGCCTGTGCTCCCGGGAACTCCACATTTGGCCAGCAGCCTCTGTGCCGGACGGGTGTCTCTCCGGCCATGGATGATTCACGCACGCCCAACGGTAAGTAGACATCAGCACCTGGGCTCTCCTTCTGGCTCTTCTGAAATGCTTTCCTGCCCTCTCAGGGATGTGGACGAGGGGAAAAATGGCCCCCTGAGACTGCAGGGATGGCTCTGGCTGGGCTCTGTTTAAGGAAGCCATTGGGCCAAATGATTGAGAGAGTGGCTTGGGTAGTTCTGTTTTTCCTTTCCTTTTTTTTGTTTTTATTCATTGATTTCTTTGGCCCTGTTGAAATTGACATGGGAGCGGTAGCCCTGCTGCCCACCCACAGCTCCTCTGTGAGAAGTCCTGACGTGCAGCTGCACAGAAAGCTGCAGCCGTTGTCCAAGGCTTCCGATCGCATGCAGCGCATTTCTAGTGGACCACGTTAGGATATTTGTGTTAGTGGTGTTGGTACTTTCTCGCTGTGGTTTAGCAGCTCCCTGTTGACTTGAGTTCTGTGGGAACGGGTCCGTTTCTCTGCTGTCCCTGGAAGTAGTCCACACGCAGGATACCCAAGTAGCACGGCAGGTCATAGGATCCCTTGCCACCAAACTCAACACTAGGGCTCGGGAGGCACTGATCCCAGAAACCCTTGAATTGCCTCCAACTCGACTCCAAAGTAGGGAGTGGAGACTGGGGACAGGGGCAGCTGGGGGCGCATGTGGGGGTGGGGCTTTCTGAAGGCAAAAGCCCCAAGGCCAGGCTACCGTGTGCTCCATGACTTCTGTCTGAAGCAATCTCACTGGAGCTGGCAAGGAGGAAGGGTGCTTGTGAAGGAAGCATCGCTTGGGGTGCGCAAGCCGTGCCTTGCGTCCTTCCAGGCAGACACCTTGACACCCTAGTTTGGCAGCTGGCAGTGGCTAGCGGGGAATTCCTTTGTCGGGAGGGCTGATGTTCTAGAGTTTGAATACACTTCAGGAAATCCAAGTCGTCCCGAAGCCCGGGACGTGCCCGACACCACGTCGGGCTTTCCGCAGAACGTGTGAAGAAGCACAGTCCTATTCCTCTGCATCACAGAGAACAAGTGTCCACTAGGAAAGGGCTGTATCAATCCAAGCTTTCCACAGAGAAAAATAGCACGCACACAGCCAGTCCACATGACACGGTGACGTCCAGGATGGGGTGTTCATCCTCTGTGGTGTCCCAGCCCAGGCGTCGTCAGAATCAGGGTCGGGGCACGAGGGCCGCAATGTGGGTATCCGACACAACCTACACACGTGTGGCCGTGCTTGGCTCGATTTTCAAGTAGTTCAAGCAGGTGTGCCATGGGTGTGTGAGGAGCCACAAGGTGGGCTCTTCTAGCTGGCCTAAAGTTAGAGGTCCGTCCTGCCAGGGGCCATCCAGACGTTGCACGGCCGGCAGCCGGCGGCCGCGTCCCCTGGGTGGGAACATCTTCCACCCATTTGGAACATGACCCTGTTGCCCTAGGTCTTCCCAGCTGGTTGGTTTGTAGTTCTCTGGGCTGCCGGTGAGTGGGTGGTAGATCCCAAGAACTTGAGCCACCTCATCTTTTCTACTTGGCATAGATGGAAGGCCCAGGGTCACCCCTTCAGCAGGGCTGTGTGTGTGCTTCCGTTAGATAGAAAGGGACGGCCATCTGTGCACTGGAGTCTACTACCCCCCGCCTCCTTGACACAAAAAGCAGCCTTATGTGGCACCACCCATCACCACCAGACACCGCCGTTGGTGCAGCCGTACGGATTCCCTCTCAGACTTTTCCCCCTCTTGTGTTTGGCAGGCCCACGCCCAAGTGCACAGCGGAGAAAGAGGCTGGTTCTGAAGCTCAGTCAAAAGGATGCTCTGCAAGCCCTCTTTCAACAGAACCCCTACCCTGGCATCAAGGCCCGAGAGAGCCTGGCCCGAAACCT
The DNA here is from genome assembly GCF_048773025.1 of Camelus bactrianus. Taxonomy (NCBI): domain Eukaryota; kingdom Metazoa; phylum Chordata; class Mammalia; order Artiodactyla; family Camelidae; genus Camelus; species Camelus bactrianus. The sequence continues at coordinate 50,336,286 of NC_133555.1, read as the reverse complement.
GGGCATTCCCGAAAGCAGAATTCATGTAAATATCAGTCTCGGGATTCCTGTTCTCTCGGGTTCCGTGTCCAGATGCCACCCGGCCCGAGCCGTGTGAGTCCCAATTCCAGGTCGGGGAGCTGGCTGCCGAGACTTAGCTGGGATTCGTCTCTCGTGCGTTGGGAAGGAACTAAAGATAAGCCATCCAGCCTCAGGGAAAAGGGGTGTCCTCTAGCGAGACTCTGTGCTGAAGGGTTTGTACGTGGTTTCCAAGCCCAATATGCAATTGGCTACAGACACTTCGTGGTGGGGTGCACGCTATGGAGAGGAGCCGTCTCCTCCCCTTGGTGCTCCTGGTCTGGGTGATGGAGGCAAGCCTGGAATCCACTCCCGGCTAAGAATTTCTGTCCCTTGGGAGAACAGGGCCAGAGGGAGCTGAGTGGCCCTTGGTCCTACAGGAGGTCAGGAATCAAAGCCGAGGGAAAGAGGGTGCGTGAGGCTGCTTGTGCCAGGGGGCTCGGTCCTTTCTGGCTCACCTCCGAGGCGCTAGCGGTGCTCAAGGCTTCCTGTCTGGTAGGGTGGGAGAGAGCCCTGAAAGGGGAGAACCTTAGGAGCAGGAGCACTGTGCCTGCGGCCTTTCAATGGGCATTAAGACGCGTAGGCTTCCCGTACTGAACTGACTGTCAGGTTCAACAAACTTCCCACAAAGCCCCATCAGAGATGCCTAAAAATGGACACACACACGCCCACACCCTCACCGACACCCATATCTACCCCGATGGCCACAACTCCACCAACCCCAACCCCACCCCCCTGCCACCCGGCAGGCCCCCAAGCCTCACATGACCTCACCCGACCTCACTCGTCTGCACCCTACCCTTCTCCACGCCGCTCCACTCCACTCCACTCCACTCCACTCCATCCACACCTAACTCTGCATTTGATTCTTGGGTAACGAGGAAGGCAGCATGTGGTTTCACTGTTGGAGACAATGACACAGATTTGAACGATGGGGTTCGGGTACCTAAGAGCCTCCAGACCTGGAAGTGGCAGAACCTTGCCCTCCTAAGAGTTCCCTGTCAAGGAGTCTTTTCCAGGCAGCATGGGGTTTTCAGGAGGTCGCACGCCTTCAGGGAATTTTGGAAAAGAGCACTCACCTATGCGTGGTGTGTTAGGAAAGGGTGCTGTCCATGGGGCCAGAAGGGAGACAGAGGAACATTCCTCAGCACTTTTTGAGCATGGTCCAAAAGGAGGCACAAAGACCCAAAGGGAGCCAGTGAGAGAAACAAGAGAGAGAAATGGACACAGGGACATAGACAGGGACTGAGAGAGAGGAAAAGAGAAACAGGCATAAACAGGTAGATGGACAGAATCGGAGACTGAGACTAACAGGCCAACAGGGACCATGGCAGGTGACAGGAATGGAAAATGTCAAGTGAGACAGAGAGCTAAGCAGAGAGAGACAGAAACGGATAGCAAGAGAGATGATCAGACAGAGTGGGTCGGGGGAGGAAACGAGGGATATGGAGAGGAGAAGAGAGATTGAGAATATCAGCAAGCTCCTTCAGACTTACTTTGGGAAAGCAAACATTGTCTCCTGCCTCACATGTTTTAGTCATTGGATTCCAGAGGGAGGATGGCAGGGGATATGCTGATTTTCTTCCGTGCGGATTATGTTTTCTGGAATCCTGTGCAGTTCTTCCGAGGTGAAAGCCATAATCTGTTGGAAGTCCAGTCCCTTTGGGTGCTCAAAAGTTCCACTAGGGGCACATGGTGTCTACAGTGTGGCCATTTCTTGACTTGTCTGTTTTTTGTGTTGCGAATCACTGTGATAGCTCTTGAAATCTGTCCCTAAGCATTTGAGTGACAGGGGTTTTTCTCCTTCTATTTAGGTTTGGTTCCAAAACCAACGAAGAAGAAGCCTAAGGCAGAGCCGACCGCCGTCGGGGAACATCTTACCAGACGGGCAACCGCAACCTGTGCACGAGCCTCAGGCTCTGATGCAAGGTGAGTCCCTGGCTTTCCAAAGGCATTTTCCCATTAGGGTTCCTGGAGACAGATTCATCTCTGAACGTGGGGGAAATATAGTCAGCAGAGAAACCTTAGGAGAGGAAACAAGCCAATCTGGGCCTTGCCCTGCTAGTGCTCACACTATGAGCATCATGGCCCTGTTTGGAGGGCGGGGTCTTGCATGGCCAGGAAGCCTTTCAACCCTCTGGTCCTGAAACTGTCCAAAGTGCAGAGTTCCCTTCTCTTATCCACTCACAAAGATTTTCCTCGGGCTCCATAGCGAGATTCGTTCCAGAATTGGCCCATTAGTGCTTCAGAACTCTTCAGAAATCATGCTGGGAAACCAACCAAACAGCAAACTAGAGAAACAAGCAAACCGTCAAGCAAGAACTAAAATTTTAAAGTGAATAATTAAAATGAAAAATGGAAACTGTGAGTGTGTGTGTGTGTGTTTGTGTGTGTCTGTGTGGGTGTGTATGTTTGGATGTGTCTGTGTGGGTGGGGGAATGCATTGTGCCTGTGTAAACTTCTACATACACATGATAATTCACTATAGACATAGCGATACATGTATGTATAAAAAATATATTTGTATCGATTAACTATCTTTCTATCATCTATTGATCTATCAACAATCTATGTAGATCTATACCTATGTTTCTATCTCTCTCTCTCTTTACCTCTCACCTATCTATCTCTCTCTCTATCTCTCTCTCTCTCTATCTATCCATCTATCTATCTATCTATCCCTCTATCTCTCTATCTTTCTATCTACCTACCTATCTGATATGCCATTTCCTCCATATGGCAGAATTTGTGTGCACTGAATTTGAAGTGAGCTTCATTGTCCTCTGTTCTTTGTTTGTGCTCCTCTAGATGGCCGCCCAAAAGAGGCTGGGAGAAAGCGCACGTTCATCTCACCCTCTCAAACAGGGATGCTTGTGCAAGCCTTTGAGATGGACCGCTTTCCTGGCATTGCCACCAGGGAAGAATTGGCTCGTCAAACAGGACTTCCTGAACCTCGAATCCAGGTAAGGTCTCAGTAGGTGGAAGATGGTATGTCCCAAGGCGGGAGTGCCGTTTTCCTCCCGCGCCGGTGCTGGATATACGTAGGCACTGCTGATGGTTCTGGATGTGTGTGTGGGTCATTGGGGGGTTGGGGAGAGGAATGTGGCTTGTACGTTTCCCTATAGACATTCACTCAGGTGCCTGACCTGAAGGCATCCATTTCCTGAAGGGGACGGGGCAGAGGAGGTCCCGGACAGCCTGGGAGGGGTCCCGACAGTCTAGCCAGACAGCGAGGGATCTCTCATGGAAGCCAGGGTTCCAGTGTGGCCCTGATTTGGCCCCTCATTTTGCAAGGACCTGGGGACTGGCAAAGGTCCCATCACCCTGGGTCAAGGCCTATCCGAAGGCAGTGTTTTTGCCCGGAGCCTGTCAGACCAGGGGTGCTGGCATGGGGGTTGCAAGGCGACGTGGGAGATCGTGCTTCTGATGTACCTGTCTCCCTTTCTCTCATCTTGCCTAGATATGGTTTCAGAACCAGAGAGCTCGGCACCCGGAGCAGAGCAGAGGGGCGCCTGCCAAGGCCCGGGCAGAAGACCCCGATGCCAGACCAGCCCCGACTGTCCCATCGGACCAAAGGCCCCCGCCCAATATCCACAACAGCGCTCATCAATTGCCTCCAACTGATCCACTGGACAGCTTCCGGTCCCTTACCGCTGCAGCCCCTCCTCTGGCCCCAAGCTTCTTTGTGCCTTGTGCTCCCTGTGGTGGCTGGGTGGGCCAGCCTTTGATGCTCCTGGTGGTCCAGCCCGCCCCGGCTTCGCAGGGAGCAGAGAACCCTCCACATCCGGGAACAGACCCCGGCGGCACCACAGCAGGGCCGAGTCCAGGAGGGAGTCTCGCACCCATGCACGCGGCACTCACGCCCTCCGCCCACGGAGGGGCCTGCCCGCACGGCAGCCTGCACCCTGGCATGGCAGCACGCCCTCAGCCTGTCCCCCGCAGCGCTCCTCCACACACCGGGCAGCATCCGGCTCAGCCACGCAGCCCCCACGCGCCAATTCTGCAGCCCGAACAGGCCGAGACACACCTGTGGCAGCAGCAGGCCCCATCGGATCAGCTCACGTGTCCTCCGCTCCACCCGCAGCCCCAGACCTCAGGCGCCAGAGGCTCAGGGAGCCTCTTAGATGAACTCTTGTCAGACGCCAGCCTTCTGGAAAAGGCACAACCTTTCCTGAGCGACGGCACCCCGGAAGAGGGACTTTGGCCAACCCTGGAAGAACCCCTCAGTGACGACGAATTCCAGGCCCTCCTGGACATGCTGCCAGGCTCGCCAGGGCCTCAGGAAAGCCTTTGGTCGAGCCCAATTCAGGCCTCCTTCCCTGGGATGCCGAGCCACGGCTGAGAAAAAAGGACGAGGAACCAGCCACTCTCCTAGGGCTCGGCAGCAAGGGCAAGGCGCCCAGACTGCCGGCGCCACTGCGTGGCCTCCCTCAGCCCTGCCGTGCTCCGCGGGCACTCTCAGGACGCACGGGCACCAGGAGGGGCATCCTCCCTGATGTCGGAAAGGATGCTAGCATGCCAAAGGACAAGAATACCGCCCAAGTCCTCTTGGCTTGGAGGTCGATTTGCGAGTTCTCTCTTACATTGCCTTGATTAAATAAAGCTGGCTTGGAACTCAATGCAAAGTCTTTGGCTCTGTTTTGGTCCCCTTGTAGTCTGTGCCCCAGCATCCATGCCACTCCTCACAGATTCACCATGTCCCCCTTTGCCTGGGACTGGATGGGAAGGGGGTCGGGGGCCCCTGATAAGAAGCCAGCTTCTACTTGCAAACTAGATTCTCTTGGAATCCCTACAGCAGTGAAGCACCATCACTGAGATTCTGGGAGCAAGAGAGCTTCCATTAGGGCCAGTACAGGGGAGCACCGTTACAAATCTCTCCTAGCACTTTTCTTGGTTCCCAGATTATAGCCAGATTATTATCAGCAGGGCTCAAATTAACCAAGGTGCTGGGGATATTAGGCAGGCAATCAATCTCTCTCTCTCCCTCACGCCCTCCATCCCTACCTCCCTCTCTCACTTGTCTCCTTCTGCCTCTCCCTTGTTCTCTCTCTCCCTCTCCCCCTGTCTTATGGTCTCTTTGCCACAAACACTTACAGCGCACACACAGCCACACAAACACACAAGCATCGTTTGAACCAAGTGCTGCTATAATTAGACTCATCCCCAAATGTTGCTGAAGAAGCGCGTAGTCTCCATCTCAGTGCACATGGCTGAGTTTCATGAACCAGGGTGGCACTAAAGACGGCCCATTATGTGTTTTGGGTTTCCATGTTTCGAGGGTCTAGGGCCTAGGCTCAGCTAAAATGTCAGATGGGTTTGTATGTTCCAGCCAAATATTCCTTCCTAGCACAGCTGTGCCACCATCCTCTAGGACGCTTTGGAATTCCCCTTCTGCTTCTCCTGCTCCTCCTCCTCCTTCTTCTCCTCTGCTCCCCCTCCCCTCCCCCTTCCCACTCCCCTCCCCCTCACCCCTCCCCTCCCCTCCTCATCCCTCTCCCCACACCCCTCCCTTCCCTCTCCTCCTCCCCAGGTATTCGATTTTGGAAAACACACCCTCGCTTCCCATCTCTATCCTACTGGGTCCATCTTGGCTGAGGCGGGGCTATCATTGCACTCCCCAGCGTTACTTGAGGTATCTGTCTCTTCTCCCAAGTTGTGGTGCCGGGCCCTCCTTTTCAGCTCTGGTTTCTTGCCTGACTTTCCCGGACTCGTGCCTGCCGTCCGGAGAAGGAGTGACCGTCTACAGGTTCTCTGGATCCATGTGTTTTCACCATCAAACGATTTTTCCTTGCTTCCCTTTTGGCGGCTCCAGCAGGGAAGTTCGCTTGGGAATGCATTCCGTTTGCGTGGGCCGGATTCCCGACAGCAGAGCTCCCGATGCCGTTGGGCATGGGTCCTTGGGGCTGCTGGACAGTTTCTGACCTGTTTTGACCTGGGTGATGGCCCCAGGCGAGTGAGGGCATCTCCCCGCTCCCCTCCCCCTCTTCCCCTCCCCCTCTTTCCCCCTCCCCCACCCACTGTTGGGACGTGCATTCGACCTGGCTTCCCTGGGAGACAGGCTTGCCAAGAGAATTGCTTTGACGTAGCCGGGTGTAGCTGACACGTTTCGGCCTGGATAGGCTTCAGGGGACCGGACCCTCATCAGGCCTCTCTGGAAAGGCTTTGAAGATGCTGGCAGACAGGCGGGGCAACATAGCCATGTTGGGTTTCCCCAGGACAAGCCTCGCACTTCGAAGCCGCCTCCTAGTGTGGTAGTGGGGTCTGCCCCTTACTTCATGCACTCCCTGGCCCGTGAGGAAGGGGGCGGGCTGCAGATGACAGCTGGAAAAGTTTCCAAAGTTTGTGACCGAAGAGCATGACCCGTGTGTCGAATCCTGTGTCCGTCGGTGCATTCAGCTTTCCTATTGAAATGAGCGGGTCCTCAGCCTCCAGTCAAGGAAATGCCTCAGGCCTGGAATGCAATGAGGTCCAGGAGATGCCGAGGGAATTGGGAAGTAGACACCGGGAAGCTAGGCCCTCCACACTGGAAAGAACACTGGGGCCAAGCCTTGTCACCACGAACCCAGGGTTGAGGAAATCCAGGGAGAGCAAACACTGCGTGGAACGGGAAAACGTGTGAAAACCAGAGAGCCCTGGAGCCCATTCAGCCCGGGGAACGGAGGATGCCAGGCTTCCAAAGAAAGGCCTTGCTGGCCTCCGGATTTGTCTTTCAGTCCAAGTCCCTTAACATGGACACATGGGAACACTTCAAGGTTCTCAAGGTGGAAGGGGGGGTTGGGATCCCGAGGCAGCGATTTCCATAAATAGGGGCGGGGCCTGCCCGATCCCCTGATAAGGCCCGTGCTCCTGGGAACTCCACATTTGTCCAGCAGCCTCTGTGCCGGACTGGTGTCTCTCCGGCCATGGATGACTCACGCACGCCCAACGGTAAGTAGACATCAGCACCTGGGCTCTCCTGCTGGCTCATCTGAAATGCCTTCCTGCCCTCTCAGGGATGTGGACGAGGGGAGAAATGGCCCCATGGGACTTCAGGGATGGCTGTGGCTGGGCTCTGTTTAAGGAAGCCATTGGGCCAAATGATTGAGAAAGTGGCTTGTGTAGTTGTGTTTTTCCTTTCTTTTTTGTTTTTATTCATTGATTTCTTTGGCCCTGTTGAAATTGACATGGGAGCGGTAGCCCTGCTGCCCACCCACAGCTCCTCTGTGAGAAGTCCTGACGTGCAGCTGCACAGAAAGCTGCAGCCGTTGTCCAAGGCTTCCGATCGCATGCAGCGCATTTCTAGTGGAACACGTTAGGACATTTGAGTTGGTGGTGTTGGTACTTTCTCGCTGTGGTTTAGCAGCTCCCTCTTGCCTTGAGTTCCGTGGGAACGGGTCCGTTTCTCTGCAGTCCCTGGAAGTAGTCCACACGCAGGATACCCAAGAAGCACGGCAGATCATAGGTTCCCTTCCCAAATTCAACACTAGGGCTCGGGAGGCACTGATCCCAGAAACCATTGACATGCCTCCCACTCGACTCCAAAGTAGGAAGTGGAGACTGGGGGCAGGGCAGCTGGGGGCGCATGTGTGGGTGGGGCTTTCTGAAGGCAAAAGCCCCAAGGCCAGGCTACCGTGTGCTCCATGACTTCTGTCCGAAGCAATCTCACTGGAGCTGGCAAGGAGGAAGGGTGCTTGTGAAGGAAGCATCGCTTGGGGTGCGCAAGCCGTGCCTTGCGTCCTTCCAGGCAGACACCTTGACACCCTAGTTTGGCAGCTGGCAGTGGCTAGCGGGGAATTCCTTTGTCGGGAGGGCTGATGTTCTAGAGTTTGAATACACTTCAGGAAATCCAAGTCGTCCCGAAGCCCGGGACGTGCCCGACACCACGTCGGGCTTTCCGCAGATCGTGTGAACAAGCACAGTCCTATTCCTCTGCATCACAGAGAACAAGTGTCCACTAGGACAGGGCTCTATCAATCCAAGCTTTCCACAGAGAAAAATAGCACACACACAGCCAGTCCACATGACACGGTGACGTCCAGGATGGGGTGCTCATCCTCTGTGGTGTCCCAGCCCAGGCGTCGTCAGAATCAGGGTCGGGGCACGAGGGCCGCAATGTGGGTATCCGACACAACCTACACACGTGTGGCCGTGCTTGGCTCGATTTTCAAGTAATTCAAGCAGGTGTGCCATGGGTGTGTGAGGAGCCACAAGGTGGGCTCTTCTAGCTGGCCTAAAGTTCGAGGTCCATCCTGCCAGGGGCCATCCAGATGTTGCACGGCCGGCAGCTGGCGGCCGCGTCCCCTGGGTGGGAACATCTTCCACCCATTTGGAATATGACCCTGTTGCCCTAGGTCTTCCCAGCTGGTTGGTTTGTAGTTCTCTGGGCTGCCGGTGAGTGGGTGGTAGATCCCAAGAACTTGAGCCACCTCATCTTTTCTACTTGGCATAGATAGAAGGCCCAGGGTCACCCCTTCAGCAGGGCTGTGTGTGTGCTTCCGTTAGATAGAAAGGGACGGCCATCTGTGCACTGGAGTTTACTACCCTCCGCCTCCCGGACACAAAAAGCAGCCTGGTGTGGCACCACCCATCACCACCACACACCGCCGTTGGTGCAGCCGTACGGATTCCCTCTCAGACTTTTCCCCCTCTTGTATTTGGCAGGCCCACGCCCAAGTGGACAGTGGAGAAAGAGGCTGGTTCTGAAGCTCAGTCAAAAGGATGCTCTGCAAGCCCTCTTTCAACAGAACCCCTACCCTTGCATCAAGGCCCGAGAGAGCCTGGCCCGAAACCTGGGCATTCCCGAAAGCAGAATTCAGGTAAATATCAGTCTCGGGATTCATGTTCTCTCGGGTTCCGTGTCCAGATGCCACCCGGCCCGAGCCGTGTGAGTCCCAATTCCAGGTCGGGGAGCTGGCTGCCGAAACTTTGCCGGGCTTCTTCTCAAGTGTGTTGGGAGGGAATCAAAGATAAGCCATCCAGCCTCAGGGAAAAGGGGTGTCCTCTAGCGAGCCTCTGTGCTGAATGGTTTGTATGTGGTTTACGAGCCCAATATGCAATTGGCTACAGCCACTTCGTGGTGGGGTGCACGCTATGGGGATCAGCCGTCTCCTCCCCTTGGTGCTCCTGGTCTGGGTGCTGGAGGCAAGCCTGGAATCCACTCCCGGCTAAGAATGGCTGTCCCTTGGGAGAACAGGGCCAGAGGGAGCTGAGTGGCCCTTGGTCCTACAGGAAGTCAGGAATCAAAGCCGAGGGAAAGAGGGTGCGTGAGGCTGCTTGTGCCAGGGGGTTCGGTCCTTTCTGGCTCACCTCCGAGGCGCTAGCGGTGCTCAAGGCTTCCTGTCTGGTAGGGTGGGAGAGGAGCCCTGAAAGGGGAGAACCTTAGGAGCAGGAGCACTGTGCCTCCGGCATTTCAATGGGCACTAAGACACGTAGGTTTCCCTTACTGAACTGACTGGCAGGTTCAAAAAACTGCCCACACAGCCCCATCAGAGATGCCTAAAAATGGACACACACACGCCCACACCCTCACCGACACCCATATCTACCCCGATGGCCACACCTCCACCAACCCCAACCCCACCCCCCTGCCACCCTGCCGTCCCCCTAGCCTCACACGACCTCACCCGACCTCACTCGGCTGCACCCTACCCTTCACCATGCCGCTCCACTCCACTCCACTCCACTCCACTCCATCCACACCTAACTCTGCATTTGAATCTTGGGTAACGAGGAAGGCAGCATGTGGTTTCACTGTTGGAGACAATGACACAGATTTGAACGATGGGGATCGGGTACCTAAGAGCCTCCAGACCTGGAAGTGGCAGGACCTTGCCCTCCTAAGAGTTCCCTGTCAAGGAGTCTTTTCCAGGCAGCATGGGGTTTTCAGGATTTCACCCGCCTTCAGGGAATTTTGGACACGAGCACTCACCTATGCGTGGTGTGTTAGGAAAGGGTGCTGTCCATGGGGCCAGGAGGGAGACAGAGGAACATTCCTCAGGCACTGAGCATGGTCAAAAAGGAGGCACAAAGACTCAAAGGGAGCCAGTGAGAGAAACAACAGAGATAAATGGACACAGAGACAGAGACAGGGACTGAGAGAGAGGAAAAGAGAAACAAGCATAAACAGGTAGATGGACAGAATCGGAGACTGAGACTAACAGGCCAACAGGGACCATGGCAGGTGACAGGAATGGAAAATGTCAAGTGAGACAGAGAGCTAAGCAGAGAGAGACAGAAACGGATAGCAAGAGAGGTGATCAGACAGAGTGGGTCTGGGGAGGAAACGAAGGATATGGAGAGGAGAAGAGAGAGGGAGAATATCAGCAAGCTCCTTCAGTCTGACTTTGGGAAAGCAAACATTGTCTCCTGCCTCACGTGTTTTTGTCTTTGGATTCCAGAGGGAGGATGGCAGGGGATATGCTGATTTTCTTCCGTGCAGATAGTGTTTTCTGGAATCCTGTGCAGTTCTTCCGAGGTGAAAGCCATAATCTGTGGCAAGTCCAGTCCCTTTGGGTGCTGAATATTTCCACTGGGGGCACATGGAGCCTAGAGTTTGTCCACTCCTTTGGTTGTCTGTTTGCTGTGTTGCGAATCACTGTGATAGCTCTTGAAATCTGTCCCTAAGCATTTGAGTGACAGGGGTTTTACTCCTTCTATTTAGGTTTGGTTCCAAAACCAACGAAGAAGAAGCCTAAGGCAGAGCCGACCGCCGTCGGGGAACATCTTACTAGACGGGCAATCGCATCCTGTGCACGAGCCTCAGGCTCTGACGCAAGGTGAGTCCCTGGCTTTCCAAAGGCATTTTCCCATTAGGGTTCCTGGAGACAGATTCATCTCTGAACGTGGGTGACAAGTAGTCAGCAGAGAACCCTTAGGAGAGGACACAAGCCTATCTGGGCCTTGCCCTGCTAGTGCTCACACTATGAGCATCATGGCCCTGTTTGGAGGGCGGGGTCTTGCATGGCCAGTAAGCCTTTCAACCCTCTGGTCCTGAAACTGTCCAAAGTGCAGAGTTCCCTTCTCTTATCCACTCACAAAGATTTTCCTCGGGCTCCATAGCAAGATTCGTTCCAGAATTGGCCCATCAGGGCTTCAGAACACTCCAGAAAACATGCTGGGAAACCAACCAAACAGCAAACTAGAGAAACAAGCAAACAAACAGTCAAGCAAGAAATAAAATTTTAAAGTGAATAATTAAAATTTAAAATGGAAACTGTGAGTGTGTGTGTGTGTGTTTGTGTGTGTGTATGTGGGTGTGTATGTGTGGATGTGTCTGTGTGGGTGGGGGAATGCATTGTGCCTGTGTATACTTCTACATACACATGATAATTCACTATAGACATAGCGATACATATATGTATAAAAACTATATTTGTATCGATTAACAATCTTTCTATCATCTATCGATCTATCATCTATCAATGTATATCTATACCTATGTTTCAATCTCTCTCTCTCTTAACCTCTCACCTATCTATCTATCCCTCTATCTCTCTATCTTTCTATCTGCCTACCTATCTGATATGCCATTTCCTCCATATGGCAGAATTTGTGTGCACTGAATGTGAAGTGGGCTTCATTGTCCTCTCTTCTTTGTTTGTGCTCCTCTAGATGGCCGCCCAAAAGAGGCTGGGAGAAAGCGCACGTTCATCTCACCCTCTCAAACAGGGATGCTTGTGCAAGCCTTTGAGAGGGACCGCTTTCCTGGCATTGCCACCAGGGAAGAATTGGCTCGTCAAACAGGACTTCCTGAACCTCGAATCCAGGTAAAGTCTCAGTAGGTGGAATATGGTATGTCCCAAGGCGGGAGTGCCGTTTTCCTCCCGCGCCGGTGCTGGATATACGTAGGCACTGCTGATGGTTCTGGATGTGTGGGTGGGTCATTGGGGGTTTGGGGAGAGGAATGGGGCTTGTAAGTTTCCCTATAGACATTCACTCAGGTGCCTGACCTGAAGGCATCCATTTCCTGAAGGGGACGGAGCAGAGGAGGTGCCGGACAGCCTGGGAGGGGTCCCCACAGTCTAGCCAGACAGCGAGGGATCTCTCATGGAAGCCAGTGTTCCAGTGTGGCCCTGATTTGGCCCCTCATTTTGCAAGGACCTGGGGACTGGCAAAGGTCCTATCACCCTGGGTCAAGGCCTATCCGAAGGCAGTGTTTTTGCCCGGAGCCTGTCAGACCAGGGGTGCTGGCATGGGGGTTGCAAGGCGACGTGGGAGATCGTGCTTCTGATGTACCTGTCTCCCTTTCTCTCATCTTGCCTAGATATGGTTTCAGAACCGGAGGGCTCGGCACCCGGAGCAGAGCAGAGGGGCGCCTGCCAAGGCCCGGGCAGAAGACCCCGATGCCAGACCAGCCCCGACTGTCCCATCGGACCAAAGGCCCCCGCCCAACATCCACAACAGCGCTCATCAATTGCCTCCAACTGATCCACTGGACAGCTTCCGGTCCCTTACCGCTGCAGCCCCTCCTCTGGCCCCAAGCTTCTTTGTGCCTTGTGCTCCCTGTGGTGGCTGGGTGGGCCAGCCTTTGATGCTCCTGTTGGTCCAGCCCGCCCCGGCTTCGCAGGGAGCAGAGAACCCTCCACATCCGGGAACAGACCCCGGCGGCACCACAGCAGGGCCGAGTCCAGGAGGGAGTCTCGCACCCATGCACGCGGCACTCACGCCCTCCGCCCACGGAGGGGCCTGCCCGCACAGCAGCCTGCACCCTGGCATGGCAGCACGCCCTCAGCCTGTCCCCCGCAGCGCTCCTCCACACACCGGGCAGCATCCGGCTCAGCCACGCAGCCCCCACGCGCCAATTCTGCAGCCCGAACAGGCCGAGACACACCTGTGGCAGCAGCAGGCCCCATCGGATCAGCTCACGTGTCCTCCGCTCCAGCCGCAGCCCCAGACCTCAGGCGCCAGAGGCTCAGGGAGCCTCTTAGATGAACTCTTGTCAGACGCCAGCCTTCTGGAAAAGGCACAACCTTTCCTGAGCGACGGCACCCCGGAAGAGGGACTTTGGCCAACCCTGGAAGAACCCCTCAGTGACGACGAATTCCAGGCCCTCCTGGACATGCTGCCAGGCTCGCCAGGGCCTCAGGAAAGCCTTTGGTCGAGCCCAATTCAGGCCTCCTTCCCTGGGATGCCGAGCCACGGCTGAGAAAAAAGGACGAGGAACCAGCCACTCTCCTAGGGCTCGGCAGCAAGGGCAAGGCGCCCAGACTGCCGGCGCCACTGCGTGGCCTCCCTCAGCCCTGCCGTGCTCTGCGGGCGCTCTCAGGACGCACGGGCACCAGGAGGGGCATCCTCCCTGATGTCGGAAAGGATGCTAGCATGCCAAAGGACAAGAATACCGCCCAAGTCCTCTTGGCTTGGAGGTCGATTTGCGGGTTCTCTCTTACATTGCCTTGATTAAATAAACCTGGCTTGGAACTCAATGCAAAGTCTTTGGCTCTGTTTTGGTCCCCTTGTAGTCTGTGCCCCAGCATCCATGCCAATCCTCACAGATTCACCATGTCCCCCTTTGCCTGGGACTGGATGGGAAGGGGGTCGGGGGCCCCTGATAAGAAGCCAGCTTCTACTTGCAAACTAGATTCTCTTGGAATCCCTACAGCAGTGAAGCACCATCACTGAGATTCTGGGAGCAAGAGAGCTTCCATTAGGGCCAGTACAGGGGAGCACCGTTACAAATCTCTCCTAGCACTTTTCTTGGTTCCCAGATTATAGACAGATTATTATCAGCAGGGCTCAAATTAACCAAGGTGCTGGGGATATTAGGCAGGCAATCAATCTCTCTCTCTCCCTCACACCCTCCATCCCTACCTCCCTCTCACACTTGTCTCCTTCTGCCTCTCCCTTGTTCTCTCTCTCCCTCTCCCCCTGTCTTATGGTCTCTTTGCCACAAACACTTACAGCGCACACACAGCCACACAAACACACAAGCATCGTTTGAACCAAGTGCTGCTATAATTAGACTCATCCCCAAATGTTGCTGAAGAAGCGCGTAGTCTCCATCTCAGTGCACATGGCTGAGTTTCATGAACCAGGGTGGCACTAAAGACGGCCCATTATGTGTTTTGGGTTTCCATGTTTCGAGGGTCTAGGGCCTAGGCTCAGCTAAAATGTCAGATGGGTTTGTATGTTCCAGCCAAATATTCCTTCCTAGCACAGCTGCGCCACCATCCTCTAGGACGCTTTGGAATTCCCCTTCTGCTTCTCCTGCTCCTCCTCCTCCTTCTTCTCCTCTGCTCCCCCTCCCCTCCCCCTTCCCACTCCCCTCCCCCTCACCCCTCCCCTCCCCTCCTCATCCCTCTCCCCACACCCCTCCCTTCCCTCTCCTCCTCCCCAGGTATTCGATTTTGGAAAACACACCCTCGCTTCCCATCTCTATCCTACTGGGTCCATCTTGGCTGAGGCGGGGCTATCATTGCACTCCCCAGCGTTACTTGAGGTATCTGTCTCTTCTCCCAAGTTGTGGTGCCGGGCCCTCCTTTTCAGCTCTGGTTTCTTGCCTGACTTTCCCGGACTCATGCCTGCCGTCCGGAGAAGGAGTGACCGTCTACAGGTTCTCTGGATCCATGTGTTTTCACCATCAAACGATTTTTCCTTGCTTCCCTTTTGGCGGCTCCAGCAGGGAAGTTCGCTTGGGAATGCATTCCGTTTGCGTGGGCCGGATTCCCGACAGCAGAGCTCCCGATGCCGTTGGGCATGGGTCCTTGGGGCTGCTGGACAGTTTCTGACCTGTGTTGACCTGGGTGATGGCCCCAGGCGAGTGAGGGCATCTCCCCGCTCCCCTCCCCCTCTTCACCTCCCCCTCTTTCCCCTCCCCCACCCACTGTTGGGACGTGCATTCGACCTGGCTTCCCTGGGAGACAGGCTTGCCAAGAGAATTGCTTTGACGTAGCCGGGTGTAGCTGAAACGTTTCGGCCTGGATAGGCTTCAGGGGACCGGACCCTCATCAGGCCTCTCTGGAAAGGCTTTGAAGATGCTGGCAGACAGGCGGGGCAACATAGCCATGTTGGGTTTCCCCAGGACAAGCCTCGCACTTCGAAGCCGCCTCCTAGTGTGGTAGTGGGGTCTGCCCCTTACTTCATGCACTCCCTGGCCCGTGAGGAAGGGGGCGGGCTGCAGATGACAGCTGGAAAAGTTTCCAAAGTTTGTGACCGAAGAGCATGACCCGTGTGTCGAATCCTGTGTCCGTCGGTGCATTCAGCTTTCCTATTGAAATGAGCGGGTCCTCAGCCTCCAGTCAAGGAAATGCCTCAGGCCTGGAATGCAATGAGGTCCAGGAGATGCCGAGGGAATTGGGAAGTAGACACCGGGAAGCTAGGCCCTCCACACTGGAAAGAACACTGGGGCCAAGCCTTGTCACCACGAACCCAGGGTTGAGGAAATCCAGGGAGAGCAAACACTGCGTGGAACGGGAAAACGTGTGAAAACCAGAGAGCCCTGGAGCCCATTCAGCCCGGGGAACGGAGGATGCCAGGCTTCCAAAGAAAGGCCTTGCTGGCCTCCGGATTTGTCTTTCAGTCCAAGTCCCTTAACATGGACACATGGGAACACTTCAAGGTTCTCAAGGTGGAAGGGGGGGTTGGGATCCCGAGGCAGCGATTTCCATAAATAGGGGCGGGGCCTGCCCGATCCCCTGATAAGGCCCGTGCTCCTGGGAACTCCACATTTGTCCAGCAGCCTCTGTGCCGGACTGGTGTCTCTCCGGCCATGGATGACTCACGCACGCCCAACGGTAAGTAGACATCAGCACCTGGGCTCTCCTGCTGGCTCATCTGTAATGCCTTCCTGCCCTCTCAGGGATGTGGACGAGGGGAGAAATGGCCCCATGAGACTTCAGGGATGGCTGTGGCTGGGCTCTGTTTAAGGAAGCCATTGGGCCAAATGATTGAGAAAGTGGCTTGTGTAGTTGTGTTTTTCCTTTCTTTTTTGTTTTTATTCATTGATTTCTTTGGCCCTGTTGAAATTGACATGGGAGCGGTAGCCCTGCTGCCCACCCACAGCTCCTCTGTGAGAAGTCCTGACGTGCAGCTGCACAGAAAGCTGCAGCCGTTGTCCAAGGCTTCCGATCGCATGCAGCGCATTTCTAGTGGAACACGTTAGGACATTTGAGTTGGTGGTGTTGGTACTTTCTCGCTGTGGTTTAGCAGCTCCCTCTTGCCTTGAGTTCCGTGGGAACGGGTCCGTTTCTCTGCAGTCCCTGGAAGTAGTCCACACGCAGGATACCCAAGAAGCACGGCAGATCATAGGTTCCCTTCCCAAATTCAACACTAGGGCTCGGGAGGCACTGATCCCAGAAACCATTGACATGCCTCCCACTCGACTCCAAAGTAGGAAGTGGAGACTGGGGGCAGGGCAGCTGGGGGCGCATGTGTGGGTGGGGCTTTCTGAAGGCAAAAGCCCCAAGGCCAGGCTACCGTGTGCTCCATGACTTCTGTCCGAAGCAATCTCACTGGAGCTGGCAAGGAGGAAGGGTGCTTGTGAAGGAAGCATCGCTTGGGGTGCGCAAGCCGTGCCTTGCGTCCTTCCAGGCAGACACCTTGACACCCTAGTTTGGCAGCTGGCAGTGGCTAGCGGGGAATTCCTTTGTCGGGAGGGCTGATGTTCTAGAGTTTGAATACACTTCAGGAAATCCAAGTCGTCCCGAAGCCCGGGACGTGCCCGACACCACGTCGGGCTTTCCGCAGATCGTGTGAACAAGCACAGTCCTATTCCTCTGCATCACAGAGAACAAGTGTCCACTAGGACAGGGCTCTATCAATCCAAGCTTTCCACAGAGAAAAATAGCACACACACAGCCAGTCCACATGACACGGTGACGTCCAGGATGGGGTGCTCATCCTCTGTGGTGTCCCAGCCCAGGCGTCGTCAGAATCAGGGTCGGGGCACGAGGGCCGCAATGTGGGTATCCGACACAACCTACACACGTGTGGCCGTGCTTGGCTCGATTTTCAAGTAATTCAAGCAGGTGTGCCATGGGTGTGTGAGGAGCCACAAGGTGGGCTCTTCTAGCTGGCCTAAAGTTCGAGGTCCATCCTGCCAGGGGCCATCCAGATGTTGCACGGCCGGCAGCTGGCGGCCGCGTACCCTGGGTGGGAACATCTTCCACCCATTTGGAATATGACCCTGTTGCCCTAGGTCTTCCCAGCTGGTTGGTTTGTAGTTCTCTGGGCTGCCGGTGAGTGGGTGGTAGATCCCAAGAACTTGAGCCACCTCATCTTTTCTACTTGGCATAGATAGAAGGCCCAGGGTCACCCCTTCAGCAGGGCTGTGTGTGTGCTTCCGTTAGATAGAAAGGGACGGCCATCTGTGCACTGGAGTTTACTACCCTCCGCCTCCCGGACACAAAAAGCAGCCTGGTGTGGCACCACCCATCACCACCACACACCGCCGTTGGTGCAGCCGTACGGATTCCCTCTCAGACTTTTCCCCCTCTTGTATTTGGCAGGCCCACGCCCAAGTGGACAGTGGAGAAAGAGGCTGGTTCTGAAGCTCAGTCAAAAGGATGCTCTGCAAGCCCTCTTTCAACAGAACCCCTACCCTTGCATCAAGGCCCGAGAGAGCCTGGCCCGAAACCTGGGCATTCCCGAAAGCAGAATTCAGGTAAATATCAGTCTCGGGATTCCTGTTCTCTCGGGTTCCGTGTCCAGATGCCACCCGGCCCGAGCCGTGTGAGTCCCAATTCCAGGTCGGGGAGCTGGCTGCCGAAACTTTGCCGGGCTTCTTCTCAAGTGTGTTGGGAGGGAATCAAAGATAAGCCATCCAGCCTCAGGGAAAAGGGGTGTCCTCTAGCGAGCCTCTGTGCTGAATGGTTTGTATGTGGTTTACGAGCCCAATATGCAATTGGCTACAGCCACTTCGTGGTGGGGTGCACGCTATGGGGATCAGCCGTCTCCTCCCCTTGGTGCTCCTGGTCTGGGTGCTGGAGGCAAGCCTGGAATCCACTCCCGGCTAAGAATGGCTGTCCCTTGGGAGAACAGGGCCAGAGGGAGCTGAGTGGCCCTTGGTCCTACAGGAAGTCAGGAATCAAAGCCGAGGGAAAGAGGGTGCGTGAGGCTGCTTGTGCCAGGGGGTTCGGTCCTTTCTGGCTCACCTCCGAGGCGCTAGCGGTGCTCAAGGCTTCCTGTCTGGTAGGGTGGGAGAGGAGCCCTGAAAGGGGAGAACCTTAGGAGCAGGAGCACTGTGCCTCCGGCATTTCAATGGGCACTAAGACACGTAGGTTTCCCTTACTGAACTGACTGGCAGGTTCAAAAAACTGCCCACACAGCCCCATCAGAGATGCCTAAAAATGGACACACACACGCCCACACCCTCACCGACACCCATATCTACCCCGATGGCCACACCTCCACCAACCCCAACCCCACCCCCCTGCCACCCTGCCGTCCCCCTAGCCTCACACGACCTCACCCGACCTCACTCGGCTGCACCCTACCCTTCACCATGCCGCTCCACTCCACTCCACTCCACTCCACTCCATCCACACCTAACTCTGCATTTGAATCTTGGGTAACGAGGAAGGCAGCATGTGGTTTCACTGTTGGAGACAATGACACAGATTTGAACGATGGGGATCGGGTACCTAAGAGCCTCCAGACCTGGAAGTGGCAGGACCTTGCCCTCCTAAGAGTTCCCTGTCAAGGAGTCTTTTCCAGGCAGCATGGGGTTTTCAGGATTTCACCCGCCTTCAGGGAATTTTGGACACGAGCACTCACCTATGCGTGGTGTGTTAGGAAAGGGTGCTGTCCATGGGGCCAGGAGGGAGACAGAGGAACATTCCTCAGGCACTGAGCATGGTCAAAAAGGAGGCACAAAGACTCAAAGGGAGCCAGTGAGAGAAACAACAGAGATAAATGGACACAGAGACAGAGACAGGGACTGAGAGAGAGGAAAAGAGAAACAAGCATAAACAGGTAGATGGACAGAATCGGAGACTGAGACTAACAGACCAACAGGGACCATGGCAGGTGACAGGAATGGAAAATGTCAAGTGAGACAGAGAGCTAAGCAGAGAGAGACAGAAACGGATAGCAAGAGAGGTGATCAGACAGAGTGGGTCTGGGGAGGAAACGAAGGATATGGAGAGGAGAAGAGAGAGGGAGAATATCAGCAAGCTCCTTCAGACTGACTTTGGGAAAGCAAACATTGTCTCCTGCCTCACGTGTTTTTGTCTTTGGATTCCAGAGGGAGGATGGCAGGGGATATGCTGATTTTCTTCCGTGCAGATAGTGTTTTCTGGAATCCTGTGCAGTTCTTCCGAGGTGAAAGCCATAATCTGTGGCAAGTCCAGTCCCTTTGGGTGCTGAATATTTCCACTGGGGGCACATGGAGCCTAGAGTTTGTCCACTCCTTTGGTTGTCTGTTTGCTGTGTTGCGAATCACTGTGATAGCTCTTGAAATCTGTCCCTAAGCATTTGAGTGACAGGGGTTTTACTCCTTCTATTTAGGTTTGGTTCCAAAACCAACGAAGAAGAAGCCTAAGGCAGAGCCGACCGCCGTCGGGGAACATCTTACTAGACGGGCAATCGCATCCTGTGCACGAGCCTCAGGCTCTGACGCAAGGTGAGTCCCTGGCTTTCCAAAGGCATTTTCCCATTAGGGTTCCTGGAGACAGATTCATCTCTGAACGTGGGTGACAAGTAGTCAGCAGAGAACCCTTAGGAGAGGACACAAGCCTATCTGGGCCTTGCCCTGCTAGTGCTCACACTATGAGCATCATGGCCCTGTTTGGAGGGCGGGGTCTTGCATGGCCAGTAAGCCTTTCAACCCTCTGGTCCTGAAACTGTCCAAAGTGCAGAGTTCCCTTCTCTTATCCACTCACAAAGATTTTCCTCGGGCTCCATAGCAAGATTCGTTCCAGAATTGGCCCATCAGGGCTTCAGAACACTCCAGAAAACATGCTGGGAAACCAACCAAACAGCAAACTAGAGAAACAAGCAAACAAACAGTCAAGCAAGAAATAAAATTTTAAAGTGAATAATTAAAATTTAAAATGGAAACTGTGAGTGTGTGTGTGTGTGTTTGTGTGTGTGTGTGTGGGTGTGTATGTGTGGATGTGTCTGTGTGGGTGGGGGAATGCATTGTGCCTGTGTATACTTCTACATACACATGATAATTCACTATAGACATAGCGATACATATATGTATAAAAACTATATTTGTATCGATTAACAATCTTTCTATCATCTATCGATCTATCATCTATCAATGTAGATCTATACCTATGTTTCAATCTCTCTCTCTCTTAACCTCTCACCTATCTATCTATCCCTCTATCTCTCTATCTTTCTATCTACCTACCTATCTGATATGCCATTTCCTCCATATGGCAGAATTTGTGTGCACTGAATGTGAAGTGGGCTTCATTGTCCTCTCTTCTTTGTTTGTGCTCCTCTAGATGGCCGCCCAAAAGAGGCTGGGAGAAAGCGCACGTTCATCTCACCCTCTCAAACAGGGATGCTTGTGCAAGCCTTTGAGAGGGACCGCTTTCCTGGCATTGCCTCCAGGGAGAATTGGCTCGTCAAACAGGACTTCCTGAACCTCGAATCCAGGTAAGGTCTCAGTAGGTGGAAAATGGTATGTCCCAAGGCGGGAGTGCCGTTTTCCTCCCGCGCCGGTGCTGGATATACGTAGGCACTGCTGATGGTTCTGGATGTGTGGGTGGGTCATTGGGGGTTTGGGGACAGGAATGGGGCTTGTAAGTTTCCCTATAGACATTCACTCAGGTGCCTGACCTGAAGGCATCCATTTCCTGAAGGGGACGGGGCAGAGGAGGTCCCGGACAGCCTGGGAGTGGTCCCGACAGTCTAGCCAGACAGCGAGGGATCTCTCATGGAAGCCAGGGTTCCAGTGTGGCCCTGATTTGGCCCCTCATTTTGCAAGGACCTGGGGACTGGCAAAGGTCCATCACCCTGGGTCAAGGCCTATCCGAAGGCAGTGTTTTTGCCCGGAGCCTGTCAGACCAGGGGTGCTGGCATGGGGGTTGCAAGGCGACGTGGGAGATCGTGCTTCTGATGTACCTGTCTCCCTTTCTCTCATCTTGCCTAGATATGGTTTCAGAACCGGAGGGCTCGGCACCCGGAGCAGAGCAGAGGGGCGCCTGCCAAGGCCCGGGCAGAAGACCCCGATGCCAGACCAGCCCCGACTGTCCCATCGGACCAAAGGCCCCCGAACAACATCCACAACAGCGCTCATCAATTGCCTCCAACTGATCCACTGGACAGCTTCCGGTCCCTTACCGCTGCAGCCCCTCCTCTGGCCCCAAGCTTCTTTGTGCCTTGTGCTCCCTGTGGTGGCTGGGTGGGCCAGCCTTTGATGCTCCTGTTGGTCCAGCCCGCCCCGGCTTCGCAGGGAGCAGAGAACCCTCCACATCCGGGAACAGACCCCGGCGGCACCACAGCAGGGCCGAGTCCAGGAGGGAGTCTCGCACCCATGCACGCGGCACTCACGCCCTCCGCCCACGGAGGGGCCTGCCCGCACAGCAGCCTGCACCCTGGCATGGCAGCACGCCCTCAGCCTGTCCCCCGCAGCGCTCCTCCACACACCGGGCAGCATCCGGCTCAGCCACGCAGCCCCCACGCGCCAATTCTGCAGCCCGAACAGGCCGAGACACACCTGTGGCAGCAGCAGGCCCCATCGGATCAGCTCACGTGTCCTCCGCTCCAGCCGCAGCCCCAGACCTCAGGCGCCAGAGGCTCAGGGAGCCTCTTAGATGAACTCTTGTCAGACGCCAGCCTTCTGGAAAAGGCACAACCTTTCCTGAGCGACGGCACCCCGGAAGAGGGACTTTGGCCAACCCTGGAAGAACCCCTCAGTGACGACGAATTCCAGGCCCTCCTGGACATGCTGCCAGGCTCGCCAGGGCCTCAGGAAAGCCTTTGGTCAAGCCCAATTCAGGCCTCCTTCCCTGGGATGCCGAGCCACGGCTGAGAAAAAAGGACGAGGAACCAGCCACTCTCCTAGGGCTCGGCAGCAAGGGCAAGGCGCCCAGACTGCCGGCGCCACTGCGTGGCCTCCCTCAGCCCTGCCGTGCTCCGCGGGCGCTCTCAGGACGCACGGGCACCAGGAGGGGCATCCTCCCTGATGTCGGAAAGGATGCTAGCATGCCAAAGGACAAGAATACCGCCCAAGTCCTCTTGGCTTGGAGGTCGATTTGCGGGTTCTCTCTTACATTGCCTTGATTAAATAAACCTGGCTTGGAACTCAATGCAAAGTCTTTGGCTCTGTTTTGGTCCCCTTGTAGTCTGTGCCCCAGCATCCATGCCACTCCTCACAGATTCACCATGTCCCCCTTTGCCTGGGACTGGATGGGAAGGGGGTCGGGGGCCCTTGATAAGAAGCCAGCTTCTACTTGCAAACTAGATTCTCTTGGAATCCCTACAGCAGTGAAGCACCATCACTGAGATTCTGGGAGCAAGAGAGCTTCCATTAGGGCCAGTACAGGGGAGCACCGTTACAAATCTCTCCTAGCACTTTTCTTGGTTCACAGATTATAGCCAGATTATTATCAGCAGGGCTCAAATTAACCAAGGTGCTGGGGATATTAGGCAGGCAATCAATCTCTCTCTCTCCCTCACGCCCTCCATTCCTACCTCCCTCTCTCACTTGTCTCCTTCTGCCTCTCCCTTGTTCTCTCTCTCCCTCTCCCCCTGTCTTATGGTCTCTTTGCCACAAACACTTACAGCGCACACACAGCCACACAAACACACAAGCATCGTTTGAACCAAGTGCTGCTGTAATTAGACTCATCCCCAAATGTTGCTGAAGAAGCGCGTAGTCTCCATCTCAGTGCACATGGCTGAGTTTCATGAACCAGGGTGGCACTAAAGATGGCCCATTATGTGTTTTGGGTTTCCATGTTTCGAGGGTCTAGGGCCTAGGCTCAGCTAAAATGTCAGATGGGTTTGTATGTTCCAGCCAAATATTCCTTCCTAGCACAGCTGCGCCACCATCCTCTAGGACGCTTTGGAATTCCCCTTCTGCTTCTCCTGCTCCTCCTCCTCCTTCTTGTCCTCTGATCCCCCTCCCCTCCCCCTTCCCACTCCCCTCCCCCTCACCCCTCCCCTCCCCTCCTCATCCCTCTCCCCACACCCCTCCCTTCCCTCTCCTCCTCCCCAGGTATTCGATTTTGGAAAACACACCCTCGCTTCCCATCTCTATCCTACTGGGTCCATCTTGGCTGAGGCGGGGCTATCATTGCACTCCCCAGCGTTACTTGAGTTATCTGTCTCTTCTCCCAAGTTGTGGTGCCGGGCCCTCCTTTTCAGCTCTGGTTTCTTGCCTGACTTTCCCGGACTCATGCCTGCCGTCCGGAGAAGGAGTGACCGTCTACAGGTTCTCTGGATCCATGTGTTTTCACCATCAAACGATTTTTCCTTGCTTCCCTTTTGGCGGCTCCAGCAGGGAAGTTCGCTTGGGAATGCATTCCGTTTGCGTGGGCCGGATTCCCGACAGCACAGCTCCCGATGCCGTTGGGCATGGGTCCTTGGGGCTGCTGGACAGTTTCTGACCTGTTTTGACCTGGGTGATGGCCCCAGGCGAGTGAGGGCAGCTCCCCGCTCCCCTCCCCCTCTTCCCCTCCCCCTCTTTTCCCCTCCCCCACCCACTGTTGGGACTTGCATTCGACCTGGCTTCCCTGGGAGACAGGCTTGCCAAGAGAATTGCTTTGACGTAGCCGGGTGTAGCTGACACGTTTCGGCCTGGATAGGCTTCAGGGGACCGGACCCTCATCAGGTCTCTCTGGAAAGGCTTTGAAGATGCTGGCAGACAGGCGGGGCAACATAGCCATGTTGGGTTTGCCTAGGACAGCCTCGCAATTCGAAGCCGCCTCCTAGTGTGGTAGTGGGGTCTGCCCCTTTCTTAATGCACTCCCTGGCCTGTGAGGAAGGGGGCGGGCTGCAGATGACAGCTGGAAAAGTTTCCAAAGTTTGTGACCGAAGAGCATGACCCGTGTGTCGAATCCTGTGTTCGTCGGTGCATTCAGCTTTCCTATTGAAATGAGCGGGTCCTCAGCCTCCAGTCAAGGAAATGCCTCAGGCCTGGAATGCAATGAGGTCCAGGAGATGCCGAGGGAATTGGGAAGTAGACACCGGGAAGCTAGGCCCTCCACACTGGAAAGAACACTGGGGCCAAGCCTTGTCACCATGAACCCAGGGTTAGGGAAAGCCAGGGAGAGCAAACACTGCGTGGAACGGGAAAACGTGTGAAAACCAGAGAGCCCTGTAGCCCATTCAGCCCGGGGAACGGAGGATGCCAGGCTTCCAAAGAAAGGCCTTGCTGGCCTCCGGATTTGCCTTTCAGTCCAAGTCCCCTAACATGGACACATGGGAACACTTCAAGGTTCTCAAGGTGGAAGGGGGGGTTGGGATCCCGAGGCAGCGATTTCCATAAATAGGGGCGGGGCGTGCCCGATCCCTTGATAAGGCCCGTGCTCCTGGGAACTCCACATTTGGCCAGCAGCCTCTGTGCCGGACGGGTGTCTCTCCGGCCATGGATGACTCACGCACGCCCAACGGTAAGTAGACATCAGCACCTGGGCTCTCCTTCTGGCTCATCTGAAATGCCTTCCTGCCCTCTCAGGGATGTGGATGAGGGGAGAAATGGCCCCATTAGACTGCAGGGATGGCTTTGGCTGGGCTCTGTTTAAGGAAGACATTGGGCCAAATGATTGAGAGAGTGGCTTGTGTAGTTCTGTTTTTCCTTTCTTTTTTGTTTTTATTCATTGATTTCTTTGGCCCTGTTGAAATTGACATGGGAGCGGTAGCCCTGCTGCCCACCCACAGCTGCTCTGTGAGAAGTCCTGACGCGCAGCTGCACAGAAAGCTGCAGCCGTTGTCCAAGGCTTCCGATCGCATGCAGCGCATTTCTAGTGGAACACGTTAGGAAATTTGAGTTGGTGGTGTTGGTACTTTCTCGCTGTGGTTTAGCAGCTCCCTCTTGCCTTGAGTTCCATGGGAACGGGTCCGTTTCTCTGCTGTCCCTGGAAGTAGTCCACACGCAGGATACCCAAGAAGCACGGCAGGTCATAGTTTCCCTTGCCACCAAATTCAACACTAGGGCTCGGGAGGCACTGATCCCAGAAACCCTTGACATGCCTCCCACTCAACTCCAAAGTAGGGAGTGGAGACTGGGGGCAGGGGCAGCTGGGGGCGCATGTGTGGGTGGGGCTTTCTGAAGGCAAAGGCACCAAGGCCAGGCTACCGTGTGCTCCATGACTTCGGTCCGAAGCAATCTCACTGGAGCTGGCAAGGAGGAAGGGTGCTTGTGAAGGAAGCATCGCTTGGGGTGCGCAAGCCGTGCCTTGCGTCCTTCCAGGCAGACACCTTGACACCCTAGTTTGGCAGCTGGCAGTGGCTAGCGGGGAATTCCTTTGTCGGGAGGGCTGATGTTCTAGAGTTTGAATACACTTCAGGAAATCCAAGTCGTCCCGAAGCCCGGGATGTGCCCGACACCACGTCGGGCTTTCCGCAGAACGTGTGAACAAGCACAGTCCTATTCCTCTGCATCACAGAGAACAAGTGTCCACTAGGACAGGGCTCTATCAATCCAAGCTTTCCACAGAGAAAAATAGCACACACACAGCCAGTCCACATGACACGGTGACGTCCAGGATGGGGTGCTCATCCTCTGTGGTGTCCCAGCCCAGGCGTCGTCAGAATCAGGGTCGGGGCACGAGGGCCGCAATGTGGGTATCCGACACAACCTACACACGTGTGGCCATGCTTGGCTCGATTTTCAAGTAGTTCAAGCAGGTGTGCCATGTGTGTGTGAGGAGCCACAAGGTGGGCTCTTCTAGCTGGCCTAAATTTTGAGGTCCGTCCTGCCAGGGGCCATCCAGATGTTGCACGGCCGGCAGCCGGCGGCCGCGTCCCCTGGGTGGGAACAACTTCCACCCATTTGGAACATGACCCTGTTGCCCTAGGTCTTCCCAGCTGGTTGGTTTGTAGTTCTCTGGGCTGCCGGTGAGTGGGTGGTAGATCCCAAGAACTTGAGCCACCTCATCTTTTCTACTTGGCATAGATGGAAGGCCCAGGGTCACCCCTTCAGCAGGGCTGTGTGTGTGCTTCCGTTAGATAGAAAGGGACGGCCATCTGTGCACTGGAGTCTACTCCCCCCCGCCTCCCGGACACAAAAAGCAGCCTGGTGTGGCACCACCCATCACCACCACACACCGCCGTTGGTGCAGCCATACGGATTCCCTCTCAGACTTTTCCCCCTCTTGTATTTGGCAGGCCCACGCCCAAGTGGACAGCGGAGAAAGAGGCTGGTTCTGAAGCTCAGTCAAAAGGATGCTCTGCAAGCCCTCTTTCAACAGAACCCCTACCCTGGCATCAAGGCCCGAGAGAGCCTGGCCCGAAACCTGGGCATTCCCGAAAGCAGAATTCAGGTAAATATCAGTCTCGGGATTCCTGTTCTCTCGGGTTCCGTGTCCAGATGCCACCCGGCCCGAGCCGTGTGAGTCCCAATTCCAGGTCGGGGAGCTGGCTGCCGAGACTTAGCCGGGCTTCGTCTCTCGTGCGTTGGGAGGGAACCAAAGATAAGCCATCCAGCCTCAGGGAAAAGGGGTGTCCTCTAGCGAGCCTCTGTTCTGAAGGGTTTGTACGTGTTTTCCGAGCCCAATATGCAATTGGCTACAGACACTTCGTGGTGGGGTGCACGCTATGGGGAGCAGCCGTCTCCTCCCCTTGGTGCTCCTGGTCTGAGTGCTGGAGGCAATCCTGGAATCCACTCCCGGCTAAGAATGGCTGTCCCTTGGGAGAATAGGGCCAGAGGGAGCTGAGTGGCCCTTGGTCCTACAGGAGGTCAGGAATCAAAGCCGAGGGAAAGAGGGTGCATGAGGCTGCTTGTGCCAGGGGGTTCAGTCCTTTCTGGCTCACCTCCGAGGCGCTAGCGGTGCTCAAGGCTTCCTGTCTGGTAGGGTGGGAGAGGAGCCCTGAAAGGGGAGAACCTTAGGAGCAGGAGCACTGTGCCTGCGGCCTTTCAATGGGCACTAAGACGCGTAGGCTTCCCTTACTGAACTGACTGGCAGGTTCAACACACTGCCCACACAGCCCCATCAGAGATGCCTAAAAATGGACACACACACGCCCACACCCACACCGACACCCATATCTACCCCGATGGCCACACCTCCACCAACCCCAACCCCACCCCCTGCCAACCGGCCGGCCCCCAAGCCTCACACGACCTCACCCGATCTCACTCGGCTGCACCCTACCCTTCACCACGCCGCTCCACTCCACTCCACTCCACTCCACTCCATCCACACCTAACTCTGCATTTGATTCTTGGGTAACGATGAAGGCAGCATGTGGTTTCACTGTTGGAGACAATGACACAGATTTGAACGATGAGGTTCGGGTACCTAAGAGCCTCCAGACCTGGAAGTGGCAGGACCTTGCCCTCCTAAGAGTTCCCTGTCAAGGAGTCTTTTCCAGGCAGCATGGGGTTTTCAGGAGTTCGCCCGCCTTCAGGGAATTTTGGACAAGAGCACTCACCTATGCGTGGTGTGTTAGGAAAGGGTGCTGTCCATGGGGCCAGGAGGGAGACAGAGGAACATTCCTCAGGCACTGAGCATGGTCAAAAAGGAGGCACAAAGACTCAAAGGGAGCCAGTGAGAGAAACAACAGAGAGAAATGGACACAGAGACAGAGACAGGGACTGAGAGAGAGGAAAAGAGAAACAAGCATAAACAGGTAGATGGACAGAATCGGAGACTGAGACTAACAGACCAACAGGGACCATGGCAGGTGACAGGAATGGAAAATGTCAAGTGAGACAGAGAGCTAAGCAGAGAGAGACAGAAACGGATAGCAAGAGAGATGATCAGACAGAGTGGGTCGGGGGAGGAAACGAGGGATATGGAGAGGAGAAGAGAGAGGGAGAATATCAGCAAGCTCCTTCAGACTGACTTTGGGAAAGCAAACATTGCCTCCTGTCTCACGTGTTTTTTTCTTTGGATTCCAGAGGGAGGATGGCAGGGGATATGCTGATTTTCTTCCGTGCATATAGTGTTTTCTGGAATCCTGTGCAGTTCTTCCGAGGTGAAAGCCATAATCTGTGGCAAGTCCAGTCCCTTTGGGTGCTGAATATTTCCACTGGGGGCACATGGAGCCTAGAGTTTGTCCACTCCTTTGGTTGTCTGTTTGCTGTGTTGCGAATCACTGTGATAGCTCTTGAAATCTGTCCCTAAGCATTTGAGTGACAGGGGTTTTACTCCTTCTATTTAGGTTTGGTTCCAAAACCAACGAAGAAGAAGCCTAAGGCAGAGCCGACCGCCGTCGGGGAACATCTTACCAGACGGGCAATCGCATCCTGTGCACGAGCCTCAGGCTCTGACGCAAGGTGAGTCCCTGGCTTTCCAAAGGCATTTTCCCATTAGGGTTCCTGGAGACAGATTCTTCTCTGAACGTGGGTGACAAGTAGTCAGCAGAGAACCCTTAGGAGAGGACACAAGCCTATCTGGGCCTTGCCCTGCTAGTGCTCACACTATGAGCATCATGGCCCTGTTTGGAGGGCGGGGTCTTGCATGGCCAGGAAGCCTTTCAACCCTCTGGTCCTGAAACTGTCCAAAGTGCAGAGTTCCCTTCTCTTACCCACTCACAAAGATTTTCCTCGGGCTCCATAGCAAGATTCGTTCCAGAATTGGCCCATCAGGGCTTCAGAACACTCCAGAAAACATGCTGGGAAAACAACCAAACAGCAAACTAGAGAAACAAGCAAACAAACAGTCAAGCAAGAAATAAAATTTTAAAGTGAATAATTAAAATGTAAAATGGAAACTGTGAGTGTGTGTGTGTGTGTTTGTGTGTGTCTGTGTGGGTGTGTATGTGTGAATGTGTCTGTGTGGGTGGAGGAATGCATTGTGCCTGTGTATACTTCTACATACACATGATAATTCACTATAGACATAGCAATACATATATGTATAAAAACTATATTTGTATCGATTAACTATCTTTCTATCATCTATCGATCTATCATCTATCTATGTAGATCTATACCTATGTTTCAATCTCTCTCTCTCTTTACCTCTCACCTATCTATCTCTCTCTCTATCTCTCTCTCTATCTATCTATCCATCTATCTATCTATGTATCCCTCTATCTCTCTATCTTTCTATCTACCTACCTATCTGATATGCCATTTCCTCCATATGGCAGAATTTGTGTGCACTGAATGTGAAGTGGGCTTCATTGTCCTCTCTTCTTTGTTTGTGCTCCTCTAGATGGCCGCCCAAAAGAGGCTGGGAGAAAGCGCACGTTCATCTCACCCTCTCAAACAGGGATGCTTGTGCAAGCCTTTGAGAGGGACCGCTTTCCTGGCATTGCCACCAGGGAAGAATTGGCTCGTCAAACAGGACTTCCTGAACCTCGAATCCAGGTAAGGTCTCAGTAGGTGGAAGATGGTATGTCCCAAGGCGGGAGTGCCGTTTTCCTCCCGCGCCGGTGCTGGATATACGTAGGCACTGCTGATGGTTCTGGATGTGTGGGTGGGTCATTGGTTTGTTGGGGAGAGGAATGGGGCTTGTAAGTTTCCCTATAGACATTCACTCAGGTGCCTGACCTGAAGGCATCCATTTCCTGAAGGGGACGGGGCAGAGGAGGTCCCGGACAGCCTGGGAGTGGTCCCGACATTCTAGCCAGACGGCGAGGGATCTCTCATGGAAGCCAGGATTCCAGTGTGGCCCTGATTTGGCCCCTCATTTTGCAAGGACCTGGGGACTGGCAAAGGTCCCATCACCCTGGGTCAAGGCCTATCCGAAGGCAGTGTTTTTGCCCGGAGCCTGTCAGACCAGGGGTGCTGGCAAGGGGGTTGCAAGGCGACGTGGGAGATCGTGCTTATGATGTACCTGTCTCCCTTTCTCTCATCTTGCCTAGATATGGTTTCAGAACCGGAGAGCTCGGCACCCGGAGCAGAGCAGAGGGGCGCCTGCCAAGGCCCGGGCAGAAGACCCCGATGCCAGACCAGCCCCGACTGTCCCATCGGACCAAAGGCCCCCGCCCAACATCCACAACAGCGCTCATCAATTGCCTCCAACTGATCCACTGGACAGCTTCCGGTCCCTTACCGCTGCAGCCCCTCCTCTGGCCCCAAGCTTCTTTGTGCCTTGTGCTCCCTGTGGTGGCTGGGTGGGCCAGCCTTTGATGCTCCTGGTGGTCCAGCCCGCCCCGGCTTCGCAGGGAGCAGAGAACCCTCCACATCCGGGAACAGACCCCGGCGGCACCACAGCAGGGCCGAGTCCAGGAGGGAGTCTCGCACCCATGCACGCGGCACTCACGCCCTCCGCCCACGGAGGGGCCTGCCCGCACAGCAGCCTGCACCCTGGCATGGCAGCACGCCCTCAGCCTGTCCCCCGCAGCGCTCCTCCACACACCGGGCAGCATCCGGCTCAGCCACGCAGCCCCCACGCGCCAATTCTGCAGCCCGAACAGGCCGAGACACACCTGTGGCAGCAGCAGGCCCCATCGGATCAGCTCACGTGTCCTCCGCTCCACCCGCAGCCCCAGACCTCAGGCGCCAGAGGCTCAGGGAGCCTCTTAGATGAACTCTTGTCAGACGCCAGCCTTCTGGAAAAGGCACAACCTTTCCTGAGCGACGGCACCCCGGAAGAGGGACTTTGGCCAACCCTGGAAGAACCCCTCAGTGACGACGAATTCCAGGCCCTCCTGGACATGCTGCCAGGCTCGCCAGGGCCTCAGGAAAGCCTTTGGTCGAGCCCAATTCAGGCCTCCTTCCCTGGGATGCCGAGCCACGGCTGAGAAAAAAGGACGAGGAACCAGCCACTCTCCTAGGGCTCGGCAGCAAGGGCAAGGCGCCCAGACTGCCGGCGCCACTGCGTGGCCTCCCTCAGCCCTGCCGTGCTCCGCGGGCGCTCTCAGGACGCACGGGCACCAGGAGGGGCATCCTCCCTGATGTCGGAAAGGATGCTAGCATGCCAAAGGACAAGAATACCGCCCAAGTCCTCTTGGCTTGGAGGTCGATTTGCGGGTTCTCTCTTACATTGCCTTGATTAAATAAACCTGGCTTGGAACTCAATGCAAAGTCTTTGGCTCTGTTTTGGTCCCCTTGTAGTCTGTGCCCCAGCATCCATGCCACTCCTCACAGATTCACCATGTCCCCCTTTGCCTGGGACTGGATGGGAAGGGGGTCGGGGGCCCCTGATAAGAAGCCAGCTTCTACTTGCAAACTAGATTCTCTTGGAATCCCTACAGCAGTGAAGCACCATCACTGAGATTCTGGGAGCAAGAGAGCTTCCATTAGGGCCAGTACAGGGGAGCACCGTTACAAATCTCTCCTAGCACTTTTCTTGGTTCACAGATTATAGCCAGATTATTATCAGCAGGGCTCAAATTAACCAAGGTGCTGGGGTTATTAGGCAGGCAATCAATCTCTCTCTCTCCCTCACGCCCTCCATCCCTACCTCCCTCTCTCACTTGTCTCCTTCTGCCTCTCCCTTGTTCTCTCTCTCCCTCTCCCCCTGTCTTATGGTCTCTTTGCCACAAACACTTACAGCGCACACACAGCCACACAAACACACAAGCATCGTTTGAACCAAGTGCTGCTGTAATTAGACTCATCCCCAAATGTTGCTGAAGAAGCGCGTAGTCTCCATCTCAGTGCACATGGCTGAGTTTCATGAACCAGGGTGGCACTAAAGACGGCCCATTATGTGTTTTGGGTTTCCATGTTTCGAGGGTCTAGGGCCTAGGCTCAGCTAAAATGTCAGATGGGTTTGTATGTTCCAGCCAAATATTCCTTCCTAGCACAGCTGCGCCACCATCCTCTAGGACGCTTTGGAATTCCCCTTCTGCTTCTCCTGCTCCTCCTCCTCCTTCTTGTCCTCTGATCCCCCTCCCCTCCCCCTTCCCACTCCCCTCCCCCTCACCCCTCCCCTCCCCTCCTCATCCCTCTCCCCACACCCCTCCCTTCCCTCTCCTCCTCCCCAGGTATTCGATTTTGGAAAACACACCCTCGCTTCCCATCTCTATCCTACTGGGTCCATCTTGGCTGAGGCGGGGCTATCATTGCACTCCCCAGCGTTACTTGAGTTATCTGTCTCTTCTCCCAAGTTGTGGTGCCGGGCCCTCCTTTTCAGCTCTGGTTTCTTGCCTGACTTTCCCGGACTCGTGCCTGCCGTCCGGAGAAGGAGTGACCGTCTACAGGTTCTCTGGATCCATGTGTTTTCACCATCAAACGATTTTTCCTTGCTTCCCTTTTGGCGGCTCCAGCAGGGAAGTTCGCTTGGGAATGCATTCCGTTTGCGTGGGCCGGATTCCCGACAGCAGAGCTCCCGATGCCGTTGGGCATGGGTCCTTGGGGCTGCTGGACAGTTTCTGACCTGTTTTGACCTGGGTGATGGCCCCAGGCGAGTGAGGGCAGCTCCCCGCTCCCCTCCCCCTCTTCCCCTCCCCCTCTTTTCCCCTCCCCCACCGACTGTTGGGACTTGCATTCGACCTGGCTTCCCTGGGAGACAGGCTTGCCAAGAGAATTGCTTTGACGTAGCCGGGTGTAGCTGACACGTTTCGGCCTGGATAGGCTTCAGGGGACCGGACCCTCATCAGGTCTCTCTGGAAAGGCTTTGAAGATGCTGGCAGACAGGCGGGGCAACATAGCCATGTTGGGTTTGCCTAGGACAGCCTCGCAATTCGAAGCCGCCTCCTAGTGTGGTAGTGGGGTCTGCCCCTTTCTTAATGCACTCCCTGGCCTGTGAGGAAGGGGGCGGGCTGCAGATGACAGCTGGAAAAGTTTCCAAAGTTTGTGACCGAAGAGCATGACCCGTGTGTCGAATCCTGTGTTCGTCGGTGCATTCAGCTTTCCTATTGAAATGAGCGGGTCCTCAGCCTCCAGTCAAGGAAATGCCTCAGGCCTGGAATGCAATGAGGTCCAGGAGATGCCGAGGGAATTGGGAAGTAGACACCGGGAAGCTAGGCCCTCCACACTGGAAAGAACACTGGGGCCAAGCCTTGTCACCACGAACCCAGGGTTGGGGAAAGCCAGGGAAAGCAAACACTGCGTGGAACGGGAAAACGTGTGAAAACCAGAGAGCCCTGTAGCCCATTCAGCCCGGGGAACGGAGGATGCCAGGCTTCCAAAGAAAGGCCTTGCTGGCCTCCGGATTTGCCTTTCAGTCCAAGTCCCCTAACATGGACACATGGGAACACTTCAAGGTTCTCAAGGTGGAAGGGGGGGTTGGGATCCCGAGGCAGCGATTTCCATAAATAGGGGCGGGGCGTGCCCGATCCCTTGATAAGGCCCGTGCTCCTGGGAACTCCACATTTGGCCAGCAGCCTCTGTGCCGGACGGGTGTCTCTCCGGCCATGGATGACTCACGCACGCCCAACGGTAAGTAGACATCAGCACCTGGGCTCTCCTTCTGGCTCATCTGAAATGCCTTCCTGCCCTCTCAGGGATGTGGATGAGGGGAGAAATGGCCCCATTAGACTGCAGGGATGGCTTTGGCTGGGCTCTGTTTAAGGAAGACATTGGGCCAAATGATTGAGAGAGTGGCTTGTGTAGTTCTGTTTTTCCTTTCTTTTTTGTTTTTATTCATTGATTTCTTTGGCCCTGTTGAAATTGACATGGGAGCGGTAGCCCTGCTGCCCACCCACAGCTGCTCTGTGAGAAGTCCTGACGCGCAGCTGCACAGAAAGCTGCAGCCGTTGTCCAAGGCTTCCGATCGCATGCAGCATATTTCTAGTGGAACACGTTAGGAAATTTGAGTTGGTGGTGTTGGTACTTTCTCGCTGTGGTTTAGCAGCTCCCTCTTGCCTTGAGTTCCATGGGAACGGGTCCGTTTCTCTGCTGTCCCTGGAAGTAGTCCACACGCAGGATACCCAAGAAGCACGGCAGGTCATAGATTCCCTTGCCACCAAATTCAACACTAGGGCTCGGGAGGCACTGATCCCAGAAACCCTTGACATGCCTCCCACTCAACTCCAAAGTAGGGAGTGGAGACTGGGGGCAGGGGCAGCTGGGGGCGCATGTGGGGGTGGGGCTTTCTGAAGGCAAAAGCACCAAGGCCAGGCTACCGTGTGCTCCATGACTTCTGTCCGAAGCAATCTCACTGGAGCTGGCAAGGAGGAAGGGTGCTTGTGAAGGAAGCATCGCTTGGGGTGCGCAAGCCGTGCCTTGCGTCCTTCCAGGCAGACACCTTGACACCCTAGTTTGGCAGCTGGCAGTGGCTAGCGGGGAATTCCTTTGTCGGGAGGGCTGATGTTCTAGAGTTTGAATACACTTCAGGAAATCCAAGTCGTCCCGAAGCCCGGGATGTGCCCGACACCACGTCGGGCTTTCCGCAGAACGTGTGAACAAGCACAGTCCTATTCCTCTGCATCACAGAGAACAAGTGTCCACTAGGACAGGGCTCTATCAATCCAAGCTTTCCACAGAGAAAAATAGCACACACACAGCCAGTCCACATGACACGGTGACGTCCAGGATGGGGTGCTCATCCTCTGTGGTGTCCCAGCCCAGGCGTCGTCAGAATCAGGGTCGGGGCACGAGGGCCGCAATGTGGGTATCCGACACAACCTACAAACGTGTGGCCATGCTTGGCTCGATTTTCAAGTAGTTCAAGCAGGTGTGCCATGGGTGTGTGAGGAGCCACAAGGTGGGCTCTTCTAGCTGGCCTAAAGTTTGAGGTCCGTCCTGCCAGGGGCCATCCAGATGTTGCACGGCCGGCAGCCGGCGGCCGCGTCCCCTGGGTGGGAACAACTTCCACCCATTTGGAACATGACCCTGTTGCCCTAGGTCTTCCCAGCTGGTTGGTTTGTAGTTCTCTGGGCTGCCGGTGAGTGGGTGGTAGATCCCAAGAACTTGAGCCATCTCATCTTTTCTACTTGGCATAGATGGAAGGCCCAGGGTCACCCCTTCAGCAGGGCTTTGAGTGTGCTTCCGTTAGATAGAAAGGGACGGCCATCTGTGCACTGGAGTCTACTCCCCCCCGCCTCCCGGACACAAAAAGCAGCCTGGT
Organism: Camelus bactrianus; assembly: GCF_048773025.1. Classification (NCBI taxonomy): domain Eukaryota; kingdom Metazoa; phylum Chordata; class Mammalia; order Artiodactyla; family Camelidae; genus Camelus; species Camelus bactrianus. The sequence continues at coordinate 50,301,283 of NC_133555.1, read as the reverse complement.
GTGGCACCACCCATCACCACCACACACCGCCGTTGGTGCAGCCGTACGGATTCCCTCTCAGACTTTTCCCCCTCTTGTATTTGGCAGGCCCACGCCCAAGTGGACAGCGGAGAAAGAGGCTGGTTCTGAAGCTCAGTCAAAAGGATGCTCTGCAAGCCCTCTTTCAACAGAACCCCTACCCTGGCATCAAGGCCCGAGAGAGCCTGGCCCGAAACCTGGGCATTCCCGAAAGCAGAATTCAGGTAAATATCAGTCTCGGGATTCCTGTTCTCTCGGGTTCCGTGTCCAGATGCCACCCGGCCCGAGCCGTGTGAGTCCCAATTCCAGGTCGGGGAGCTGGCTGCCGAGACTTAGCCGGGCTTCGTCTCTCGTGCGTTGGGAGGGAACCAAAGATAAGCCATCCAGCCTCAGGGAAAAGGGGTGTCCTCTAGCGAGCCTCTGTTCTGAAGGGTTTGTACGTGGTTTCCGAGCCCAATATGCAATTGGCTACAGACACTTTGTGGTGGGGTGCACGCTATGGGGAGCAGCCGTCTCCTCCCCTTGGTGCTCCTGGTCTGGGTGCTGGAGGCAATCCTGGAATCCACTCCCGGCTAAGAATGGCTGTCCCTTGGGAGAATAGGGCCAGAGGGAGCTGAGTGGCCCTTGGTCCTACAGGAGGTCAGGAATCAAAGCCGAGGGAAAGAGGGTGCATGAGGCTGCTTGTGCCAGGGGGTTCAGTCCTTTCTGGCTCACCTCCGAGGCGCTAGTGGTGCTCAAGGCTTCCTGTCTGGTAGGGTGGGAGAGGAGCCCTGAAAGGGGAGAACCTTAGGAGCAGGAGCACTGTGCCTGCGGCCTTTCAATGGGCACTAAGACGCGTAGGCTTCCCTTACTGAACTGACTGGCAGGTTCAACACACTGCCCACACAGCCCCATCAGAGATGCCTAAAAATGGACACACACACGCCCACACCCACACCGACACCCATATCTACCCCGATGGCCACACCTCCACCAACCCCAACCCCACCCCCTGCCAACCGGCCGGCCCCCAAGCCTCACACGACCTCACCCGATCTCACTCGGCTGCACCCTACCCTTCACCACGCCGCTCCACTCCACTCCACTCCACTCCACTCCATCCACACCTAACTCTGCATTTGATTCTTGGGTAACGATGAAGGCAGCATGTGGTTTCACTGTTGGAGACAATGACACAAATTTGAACGATGGGGTTCGGGTACCTAAGAGCCTCCAGACCTGGAAGTGGCAGGACATTGCCCTCCTAAGAGTTCCCTGTGAAGGAGTCTTTTCCAGGCAGCATGGGGATTTCAGGAGTTCGCCCGCCTTCAGGGAATTTTGGACAAGAGCACTCACCTATGCGTGGTGTGTTAGGAAAGGGTGCTGTCCATGGGGCCAGGAGGGAGACAGAGGAACATTCCTCAGGCACTGAGCATGGTCAAAAAGGAGGCACAAAGACTCAAAGGGAGCCAGTGAGAGAAACAACAGAGAGAAATGGACACAGAGACAGAGACAGGGACTGAGAGAGAGGAAAAGAGAAACAAGCATAAACAGGTAGATGGACAGAATCGGAGACTCAGACTAACAGGCCAACAGGGACCATGGCAGGTGACAGGAATGGAAAATGTCAAGTGAGACAGAGAGCTAAGCAGAGAGAGACAGAAACGGATAGCAAGAGAGATGATCAGACAGAGTGGGTCGGGGGAGGAAACGAGGGATATGGAGAGGAGAAGAGAGAGGGAGAATATCAGCAAGCTCCTTCAGACTGACTTTGGGAAAGCAAACATTGCCTCCTGTCTCACGTGTTTTTTTCTTTGGATTCCAGAGGGAGGATGGCAGGGGATATGCTGATTTTCTTCCGTGCATATAGTGTTTTCTGGAATCCTGTGCAGTTCTTCCGAGGTGAAAGCCATAATCTGTGGCAAGTCCAGTCCCTTTGGGTGCTGAATATTTCCACTGGGGGCACATGGAGCCTAGAGTTTGTCCACTCCTTTGGTTGTCTGTTTGCTGTGTTGCGAATCACTGTGATAGCTCTTGAATCTGTCCCTAAGCATTTGAGTGACAGGGGTTTTACTCCTTCTATTTAGGTTTGGTTCCAAAACCAACGAAGAAGAAGCCTAAGGGAGAGCCGACCGCCGTCGGGGAACATCTTACCAGACGGGCAATCGCATCCTGTGCACGAGCCTCAGGCTCTGACGCAAGGTGAGTCCCTGGCTTTCCAAAGGCATTTTCCCATTAGGGTTCCTGGAGACAGATTCATCTCTGAACGTGGGTGACAAGTAGTCAGCAGAGAACCCTTAGGAGAGGACACAAGCCTATCTGGGCCTTGCCCTGCTAGTGCTCGCACTATGAGCATCATGGCCCTGTTTGGAGGGCGGGGTCTTGCATGGCCAGGAAGCCTTTCAACCCTCTGGTCCTGAAACTGTCCAAAGTGCAGAGTTCCCTTCTCTTACCCTCTCACAAAGATTTCCTCGGGCTCCATAGCAAGATTCGTTCCAGAATTGGCCCATCAGGGCTTCAGAACACTCCAGAAAACATGCTGGGAAACCAACCAAACAGCAAACTAGAGAAACAAGCAAACAAACAGTCAAGCAAGAAATAAAATTTTAAAGTGAATAATTAAAATGTAAAATGGAAACTGTGAGTGTGTGTGTGTGTGTTTGTGTGTGTGTGTGTGGGTGTGTATGTGTGAATGTGTCTGTGTGGGTGGAGGAATGCATTGTGCCTGTGTATACTTCTACATACACATGATAATTCACTATAGACATAGCAATACATATATGTATAAAAACTATATTTGTATCGATTAACTATCTTTCTATCATCTATCGATCTATCATCTATCTATGTAGATCTATACCTATGTTTCAATCTCTCTCTCTCTTTACCTCTCACCTATCTATCTCTCTCTCTATCTCTCTCTCTATCTATCTATCCATCTATCTATCTATGTATCCCTCTATCTCTCTATCTTTCTATCTACCTACCTATCTGATATGCCATTTCCTCCATATGGCAGAATTTGTGTGCACTGAATGTGAAGTGGGCTTCATTGTCCTCTCTTCTTTGTTTGTGCTCCTCTAGATGGCCGCCCAAAAGAGGCTGGGAGAAGCGCACGTTCATCTCACCCTCTCAAACAGGGATGCTTGTGCAAGCCTTTGAGAGGGACCGCTTTCCTGGCATTGCCACCAGGGAAGAATTGGCTCGTCAAACAGGACTTCCTGAACCTCGAATCCAGGTAAGGTCTCAGTAGGTGGAAGATGGTATGTCCCAAGGCGGGAGTGCCGTTTTCCTCCCTCGCCGGTGCTGGATATACGTAGGCACTGCTGATGGTTCTGGATGTGTGGGTGGGTCATTGGGGGGTTGGGGAGAGGAATGGGGCTTGTAAGTTTCCCTATAGACATTCACTCAGGTGCCTGACCTGAAGGCATCCATTTCCTGAAGGGGACGGGGCAGAGGAGGTCCCGGACAGCCTGGGAGTGGTCCCGACAGTCTAGCCAGACAGCGAGTGATCTCTCATGGAAGCCAGGATTCCAGTGTGGCCCTGATTTGGCCCCTCATTTTGCAAGGACCTGGGGACTGGCAAAGGTCCCATCACCCTGGGTCAAGGCCTATCCGAAGGCAGTGTTTTTGCCCGGAGCCTGTCAGACCAGGGGTGCTGGCATGGGGGTTGCAAGGCGACGTGGGAGATCGTGCTTCTGATGTACCTGTCTCCCTTTCTCTCATCTTGCCTAGATATGGTTTCAGAACCGGAGAGCTCGGCACCCGGAGCAGAGCAGAGGGGCGCCTGCCAAGGCCCGGGCAGAAGACCCCGATGCCAGACCAGCCCCGACTGTCCCATCGGACCAAAGGCCCCCGCCGAACATCCACAACAGCGCTCATCAATTGCCTCCAACTGATCCACTGGACAGCTTCCGGTCCCTTACCGCTGCAGCCCCTCCTCTGGCCCCAAGCTTCTTTGTGCCTTGTGCTCCCTGTGGTGGCTGGGTGGGCCAGCCTTTGATGCTCCTGGTGGTCCAGCCCGCCCCGGCTTCGCAGGGAGCAGAGAACCCTCCACATCCGGGAACAGACCCCGGCGGCACCACAGCAGGGCCGAGTCCAGGAGGGAGTCTCGCACCCATGCACGCGGCACTCACGCCCTCCGCCCACGGAGGGGCCTGCCCGCACAGCAGCCTGCACCCTGGCATGGCAGCACGCCCTCAGCCTGTCCCCCGCAGCGCTCCTCCACACACCGGGCAGCATCCGGCTCAGCCACGCAGCCCCCACGCGCCAATTCTGCAGCCCGAACAGGCCGAGACACACCTGTGGCAGCAGCAGGCCCCATCGGATCAGCTCACGTGTCCTCCGCTCCACCCGCAGCCCCAGACCTCAGGCGCCAGAGGCTCAGGGAGCCTCTTAGATGAACTCTTGTCAGACGCCAGCCTTCTGGAAAAGGCACAACCTTTCCTGAGCGACGGCACCCCGGAAGAGGGACTTTGGCCAACCCTGGAAGAACCCCTCAGTGACGACGAATTCCAGGCCCTCCTGGACATGCTGCCAGGCTCGCCAGGGCCTCAGGAAAGCCTTTGGTCGAGCCCAATTCAGGCCTCCTTCCCTGGGATGCCGAGCCACGGCTGAGAAAAAAGGACGAGGAACCAGCCACTCTCCTAGGGCTCGGCAGCAAGGGCAAGGCGCCCAGACTGCCGGCGCCACTGCGTGGCCTCCCTCAGCCCTGCCGTGCTCCGCGGGCGCTCTCAGGACGCACGGGCACCAGGAGGGGCATCCTCCCTGATGTCGGAAAGGATGCTAGCATGCCAAAGGACAAGAATACCGCCCAAGTCCTCTTGGCTTGGAGGTCGATTTGCGGGTTCTCTCTTACATTGCCTTGATTAAATAAACCTGGCTTGGAACTCAATGCAAAGTCTTTGGCTCTGTTTTGGTCCCCTTGTAGTCTGTGCCCCAGCATCCATGCCACTCCTCACAGATTCACCATGTCCCCCTTTGCCTGGGACTGGATGGGAAGGGGGTCGGGGGCCCCTGATAAGAAGCCAGCTTCTACTTGCAAACTAGATTCTCTTGGAATCCCTACAGCAGTGAAGCACCATCACTGAGATTCTGGGAGCAAGAGAGCTTCCATTAGGGCCAGTACAGGGGAGCACCGTTACAAATCTCTCCTAGCACTATTCTTGGTTCACAGATTATAGCCAGATTATTATCAGCAGGGCTCAAATTAACCAAGGTGCTGGGGATATTAGGCAGGCAATCAATCTCTCTCTCTCCCTCACGCCCTCCATCCCTACCTCCCTCTCTCACTTGTCTCCTTCTGCCTCTCCCTTGTTCTCTCTCTCCCTCTCCCCCTGTCTTATGGTCTCTTTGCCACAAACACTTACAGCGCACACACAGCCACACAAACACACAAGCATCGTTTGAACCAAGTGCTGCTGTAATTAGACTCATCCCCAAATGTTGCTGAAGAAGCGCGTAGTCTCCATCTCAGTGCACATGGCTGAGTTTCATGAACCAGGGTGGCACTAAAGACGGCCCATTATGTGTTTTGGGTTTCCATGTTTCGAGGGTCTAGGGCCTAGGCTCAGCTAAAATGTCAGATGGGTTTGTATGTTCCAGCCAAATATTCCTTCCTAGCACAGCTGCGCCACCATCCTCTAGGACGCTTTGGAATTCCCCTTCTGCTTCTCCTGCTCCTCCTCCTCCTTCTTGTCCTCTGCTCCCCCTCCCCTCCCCCTTCCCACTCCCCTCCCCCTCACCCCTCCCCTCCCCTCCTCATCCCTCTCCCCACACCCCTCCCTTCCCTCTCCTCCTCCCCAGGTATTCGATTTTGGAAAACACACCCTCGCTTCCCATCTCTATCCTACTGGGTCCATCTTGGCTGAGGCGGGGCTATCATTGCACTCCCCAGCGTTACTTGAGTTATCTGTCTCTTCTCCCAAGTTGTGGTGCCGGGCCCTCCTTTTCAGCTCTGGTTTCTTGCCTGACTTTCCCGGACTCGTGCCTGCCGTCCGGAGAAGGAGTGACCGTCTACAGGTTCTCTGGATCCATGTGTTTTCACCATCAAACGATTTTTCCTTGCTTCCCTTTTGGCGGCTCCAGCAGGGAAGTTCGCTTGGGAATGCATTCCGCTTGCGTGGGCCGGATTCCCGACAGCAGAGCTCCCGATGCCGTTGGGCATGGTTCCTTGGGGCTGCTGGACAGTTTCTGACCTGTGTTGACCTGGGTGATGGCCCCAGGCGAGTGAGGGCAGCTCCCCGCTCCCCTCCCCCTCTTCCCCTCCCCCTCTTTTCCCCTCCCCCACCCACTGTTGGGACGTGCATTCGACCTGGCTTCCCTGGGAGACAGGCTTGCCACGAGAATTGCTTTGACGTAGCCGGGTGTAGCTGACACGTTTCGGCCTGGATAGACTTCAGGGGACCGGACCCTCATTAGGCCTCTCTGGAAAGGCTTTGAAGATGCTGGCAGACAGGCGGGGCAACATAGCCATGTTGGGTTTGCCCAGGACAAGCCTCGCACTTCGAAGCCGCCTCCTAGGGTGGTAGTGGGGTCTGCCCCTTTCTTCATGCACTCCCTGGCCCGTGAGGAAGGGGGCGGGCTGCAGATGACAGCTGGAAAAGTTTCCAAAGTTTGTGACCGAAGAGCATGACCCGTGTGTCGAATCCTGTGTCCGTCGGTGCATTCAGCTTTCCTATTGAAATGAGCGGGTCCTCAGTCTCCAGTCAAGGAAATGCCTCAGGTCTGGAATGCAATGAGGTCCAGGAGATGCCGAGGGAATTGGGAAGTAGACACCGGGAAGCTAGGCCCTCCACACTGGAAAGAACACTGGGGCCAAGCCTTGCCACCATGAACCCAGGGTTGGGGAAAGCCAGGGAGAGCAAACACTGCGTGGAACGGGAAAACGTGTGAAAACCAGAGAGCCCTGGAGCCCATTCAGCCCGGGGAACGGAGGATGCCAGGCTTCCAAAGAAAGGCCTTGCTGGCCTCCGGATTTGCCTTTCAGTCCAAGTCCCCTAACATGGACACATGGGAACACTTCAAGGTTCTCAAGGTGGAAGGGGGGGTTGGGATCCCGAGGCAGCGATTTCCATAAATAGGGGCGGGGCGTGCCCGATCCCTTGATAAGGCCCGTGCTCCTGGGAACTCCACATTTGGCCAGCAGCCTCTGTGCCGGACGGGTGTCTCTCCGGCCATGGATGACTCACGCACGCCCAACGGTAAGTAGACATCAGCACCTGGGCTCTCCTGCTGGCTCATCTGAAATGCCTTCCTGCCCTCTCAGGGATGTGGACGAGGGGAGAAATGGCCCCATGAGACTGCAGGGATGGCTCTGGCTGGGCTCTGTTTAAGGAAGCCATTGGGCCAAATGATTGAGAGAGTGGCTTGTGTAGTTCTGTTTTTCCTTTCTTTTTTGTTTTTATTCATTGATTTCTTTGGCCCTGTTGAAATTGACATGGGAGCGGTAGCCCTGCTGCCCACCCACAGCTCCTCTGTGAGAAGTCCTGACGCGCAGCTGCACAGAAAGCTGCAGCCGTTGTCCAAGGCTTCCGATCGCATGCAGCGCATTTCTAGTGGAACACGTTAGGACATTTGAGTTGGTGGTGTTGGTACTTTCTCGCTGTGGTTTAGCAGCTCCCTCTTGCCTTGAGTTCCGTGGGAATGGGTCCGTTGATCTGCTGTCCCTGGAAGTAGTCCACACGCAGGATACCCAAGAAGCACGGCAGGTCATAGGTTCCCTTGCCACCAAATTCAACACTAGGGCTCGGGAGGCACTGATCCCAGAAACCCTTGACATGCCTCCCACTCGACTCCAAAGAAGGCAGTGGAGACTGGGGGCAGGGGCAGCTGGGGGCGCATGTGGGGGTGGGGCTTTCTGAAGGCAAAAGCCCCAAGGCCAGGCTACCGTGTGCTCCATGACTTCTGTCCGAAGCAATCTCACTGGAGCTGGCAAGGAGGAAGGGTGCTTGTGAAGGAAGCATCGCTTGGGGTGCACAAGCCGTGCCTTGCGTACTTCCAGGCAGACACCTTGACACCCTAGTTTGGCAGCTGGCAGTGGCTAGCGGGGAATTCCTTTGTCGGGAGGTCTGATGTTCTAGAGTTTGAATACACTTCAGGAAATCCAAGTCGTCCCGAAGCCCGGGACGTGCCCGACACCACGTCGGGCTTTCCGCAGAACGTGTAAAGAAGCACAGTCCTATTCCTCTGCATCACAGAGAACAAGTGTCCACTAGGACAGGACTGTATCAATCCAAGCTTTCCACAGAGAAAAATAGCACGCACACAGCCAGTGCACATGACACGGTGACGTCCAGGATGGGGTGCTCATCCTCTGTGGTGTCCCAGCCCAGGCGTCGTCAGAATCAGGGTCGGGGCACGAGGGCCGCAATGTGGGTATCCGACACAACCTACACACGTGTGGCCGTGCTTGGCTCGATTTTCAAGTAGCTCAAGCATGTGTGCCATGGGTGTGTGAGGAGCCACAAGGTGGGCTCTTCTAGCTGGCCTAAAGTTCGAGGTCCGTCCTGCCAGGGGCCATCCAGACGTTGCACGGCCGGCAGCCGGCGGCCGCGTCCCCTGGGTGGGAACATCTTCCACCCATTAGGAGCATGAACCTGTTGCCCAAGGTCTTCCCAGCTGGTTGGTTTGTAGTTCTCTGGGCTGCCGGTGAGTGGGTGGTAGATCCCAAGAACTTGAGCCACCTCATCTTTTCTACTTGGCATAGATGGAAGGCCCAGGGTCACCCCTTCAGCAGGGCTGTGTGTGTGCTTCCGTTAGATAGAAAGGGACGGCCACCTGTGCACTGGAGTCTACTCCCCCCCGCCACCCTGACAGAAAAAGCAGCCTGGTGTGGCACCACCCATCACCACCACACACCGCCGTTGGTGCAGCCGTACGGATTCCCTCTCAGACTTTTCCCCCTCTTGTATTTGGCAGGCCCACGCCCAAGTGGACAGCGGAGAAAGAGGCTGGTTCTGAAGCTCAGTCAAAAGGATGCTCTGCAAGCCCTCTTTCAACAGAACCCCTACCCTGGCATCAAGGCCCGAGAGAGCCTGGCCCGAAACCTGGGCATTCCCGAAAGCAGAATTCAGGTAAATATCAGTCTCGGGATTCCTGTTCTCTCGGGTTCTGTGTCCAGATGCCACCCGGCCCGAGCCGTGTGAGTCCCAATTGCAGGTCGGTGAGCTGGCTGCCGAGACTTAGCCGGGCTTCGTCTCTCGTGCGTTGGGAGGGAACAAACGATAAGCCATCCAGCCTCAGGGAAAAGGGGTGTCCTCTAGTGAGCCTCTGTGCTGAAGGGTTTGTACATTGTTTCCGAGCCCAATATGCAATTGGCTACAGACACTTCGTGGTGGGGTGCACGCTATGGAGAGGAGCCGTCTCCTCCCCTTGGTGCTCCTGGTCTGGGTGCTGGAGGCAAGCCTGGAATCCACTCCCGGCTAAGAATGGCTGTCCCTTGGGAGAACAGGGCCAGAGGGAGCTGAGTGGCCCTTGGTCCTACAGGAGGTCAGGAATCAAACCCGAGTGAAAGAGGGTGCGTGAGGCTGCTTGTGCCAGGGGGTTCGGTCCTTTCTGGCTCACCTCCGAGGCGCTAGCGGTGCTCAAGGCTTCCTGTCTGGTAGGGTGGGAGAGGAGCCCTGAAAGGGGAGAACCTTAGGAGCAGGAGCACTGTGCCTGCGGCATTTCAATGGGCACTAAGACACGTAGGCTTCCCTTACTGAACTGACTGGCAGGTTCAACAAACTGCCCACACAGCCCCATCAGAGATGCCTAAAAATGGACACACACACGCCCACACCCTCACCGACACCCATATCTACCCCGATGGCCACACCTCCACCAACCCCAACCCCACCCCCCTGCCACCCGGCCGTCCCCCTAGCCTCACACTACCTCACCCGACCTCACTCGGCTGCACCCTACCCTTCACCATGCCGCTCCACTCCACTCCACTCCACTCCACTCCATCCACACCTAACTCTGCATTTGAATCTTGGGTAACGATGAAGGCAGCATGTGGTTTCACTGTTGGAGACAATGACACAGATTTGAACGATGGGGATCGGGTACCTAAGAGCCTCCAGACCTGGAAGTGGCAGGACCTTGCCCTCCTAAGAGTTCCCTGTGAAGGAGTCTTTTCCAGGCAGCATGGGGTTTTCAGGAGTTCGCCCGCCTTCAGGGAATTTTGGACAAGAGCACTCACCTATGCGTGGTGTGTTAGGAAAGGGTGCTGTCCATGGGGCCAGGAGGGAGACAGAGGAACATTCCTCAGGCACTGAGCATGGTCAAAAAGGAGGCACAAAGACTCAAAGGGAGCCAGTGAGAGAAACAACAGAGAGAAATGGACACAGAGACAGAGACAGGGACTGAGAGAGAGGAAAAGAGAAACAAGCATAAACAGGTAGATGGACAGAATCGGAGACTGAGACTAACAGGCCAACAGGGACCATGGCAGGTGACAGGAATGGAAATTGTCAAGTGAGACAGAGAGCTAAGCAGAGAGAGACAGAAACGGATAGCAAGAGAGGTGATCAGACAGAGTGGGTCTGGGGATGAAACGAAGGATATGGAGAGGAGAAGAGAGAGGGAGAATATCAGCAAGCTCCTTCAGACTGACTTTGGGAAAGCAAACATTGTCTCCTGCCTCACGTGTTTTTGTCTTTGGATTCCAGAGGGAGGATGGCAGGGGATATGCTGATTTTCTTCCGTGCAGATAGTGTTTTCTGGAATCCTGTGCAGTTCTTCCGAGGTGAAAGCCATAATCTGTGGCAAGTCCAGTCCCTTTGGGTGCTGAATATTTCCACTGGGGGCACATGGAGCCTAGATTTTGTCCTCTCCTTTGGTTGTCTGTTTGCTGTGTTGCGAATCACTGTGATAGCTCTTGAAATCTGTCCCTAAGCATTTGATTGACAGGGGTTTTACTCCTTCTATTTAGGTTTGGTTCCAAAACCAACGAAGAAGAAGCCTAAGGCAGAGCCGACCGCCGTCGGGGAACATCTTACCAGACGGGCAATCGCATCCTGTGCACGAGCCTCAGGCTGTGACGCAAGGTGAGTCCCTGGATTTCCAAAGGCATTTTCCCATTAGGGTTCCTGGAGACAGATTCATCTCTGAACGTGGGTGACAAGTAGTCAGCAGAGAACCCTTAGGAGAGGACAGAAGCCTATCTGGGCCTTGCCCTGCTAGTGCTCACACTATGAGCATCATGGCCCTGTTTGGAGGGCGGGGTCTTGCATTGCCAGGAAGCCTTTCAACCCTCTGGTCCTGAAACTGTCCAAAGTGCAGAGTTCCCTTCTCTTATCCACTCACAAAGATTTTCCTCGGGCTCCATAGCAAGATTCGTTCCAGAATTGGCCCATCAGGGCTTCAGAACCCTCCAGAAAACATGCTGGGAAACCAACCAAACAGCAAACTAGAGAAACAAGCAAACAAACAGTCAAGCAAGAAATAAAATTTTAAAGTGAATAATTAAAATGTAAAATGGAAACTGTGAGTGTGTGTGTGTGTGTTTGTGTGTGTGTGTGTGGGTGTGTATGTGTGGATGTGTCTGTGTGGGTGGGGGAATGCATTGTGCCTGTGTATACTTCTACATACACATGATAATTCACTATAGACATAGCGATACATATATGTATAAAAACTATATTTGTATCGATTAACTATCTTTCTATCATCTATCGATCTATCATCTATCTATGTAGATCTATACCTATGTTTCTATCTCTCTCTCTCTTTACCTCTCACCTATCTATCTCTCTCTCTGTCTCTCTCTCTATCTATCTATCCATCTATCTATCTATCTATCCCTCTATCTCTCTATCTTTCTATCTACCTACCTATTTGATATGCCATTTCCTCCATATGGCAGAATTTGTGTGCACTGAATGTGAAGTGGGCTTCATTGTCCTCTGTTCTTTGTTTGTGCTCCTCTAGATGGCCGCCCAAAAGAGGCTGGGAGAAAGCGCACGTTCATCTCACCCTCTCAAACAGGGATGCTTGTGCAAGCCTTTGAGAGGGACCGCTTTCCTGGCATTGCCACCAGGGAAGAATTGGCTCGTCAAACAGGACTTCCTGAACCTCGAATCCAGGTAAGGTCTCAGTAGGTGGAAGATGGTATGTCCCAAGGCGGGAGTGCCGTTTTCCTCCCGCGCCGGTGCTGGATATACGTAGGCACTGCTGATGGTTCTGGATGTGTGGGTGGGTCATTGGGGGGTTGGGGAGAAGAATGGGGCTTGTAAGTTTCCCTATAGACATTCACTCAGGTGCCTGACCTGAAGGCATCCATTTCCTGAAGGGGACGGAGCAGAGGAGGTCCCGGACAGCCTGGGAGGGGTCCCGACATTCTAGCCAGACAGCGAGGGATCTCTCATGGAAGCCAGGGTTCCAGTGTGGCCCTGATTTGGCCCCTCATTTTGCAAGGACCTGGGGACTGGCAAAGGTCCCATCACCCTGGGTCAAGGCCTATCCGAAGGCAGTGTTTTTGCCCGGAGCCTGTCAGACCAGGGGTGCTGGCTTGTGGGTTGAAAGGCGACGTGGGAGATCGTGCTTCTGATGTACCTGTCTCCCTTTCTCTCATCTTGCCTAGATATGGTTTCAGAACCGGAGAGCTCGGCACCCGGAGCAGAGCAGAGGGGAGCCTGCCAAGGCCCGGGCAGAAGACCCCGATGCCAGACCAGCCCTGACTGTCCCATCGGACCAAAGGCCCCCGCCCAACATCCACAACAGCGCTCATCAATTGCCTCCAACTGATCCACTGGACAGCTTCCGGTCCCTTACCGCTGCAGCCCCTCCTCTGGCCCCAAGCTTCTTTGTGCCTTGTGCTCCCTGTGGTGGCTGGGTGGGCCAGCCTTTGATGCTCCTGTTGGTCCAGCCCGCCCCGGCTTCGCAGGGAGCAGAGAACCCTCCACATCCTGGAACAGACCCCGGCGGCACCACAGCAGGGCCGAGTCCAGGAGGGAGTCTCGCACCCATGCACGCGGCACTCACGCCCTCCGCCCACGGAGGGGCCTGCCCGCACAGCAGCCTGCACCCTGGCATGGCAGCACGCCCTCAGCCTGTCCCCCGCAGCGCTCCTCCACACACCGGGCAGCATCCGGCTCAGCCACGCAGCCCCCATGCGCCAATTCTGCAGCCCGAACAGGCCGAGACACACCTGTGGCAGCAGCAGGCCCCATCGGATCAGCTCACGTGTCCTCCGCTCCACCCGCAGCCCCAGACCTCAGGCGCCAGAGGCTCAGGGAGCCTCTTAGATGAACTCTTGTCAGACGCCAGCCTTCTGGAAAAGGCACAACCTTTCCTGAGCGACGGCACCCCGGAAGAGGGACTTTGGCCAACCCTGGAAGAACCCCTCAGTGACGACGAATTCCAGGCCCTCCTGGACATGCTGCCAGGCTCGCCAGGGCCTCAGGAAAGCCTTTGGTCGAGCCCAATTCAGGCCTCCTTCCCTGGGATGCCGAGCCACGGCTGAGAAAAAAGGACGAGGAACCAGCCACTCTCCTAGGGCTCGGCAGCAAGGGCAAGGCGCCCAGACTGCCGGCGCCACTGCGTTGCCTCCCTCAGCCCTGCCGTGCTCCGCGGGCGCTCTCAGGACGCACGGGCACCAGGAGGGGCATCCTCCCTGATGTCGGAAAGGATGCTAGCATGCCAAAGGACAAGAATACCGCCCAAGTCCTCTTGGCTTGGAGGTCAATTTGCGGGTTCTCTCTTACATTGCCTTGATTAAATAAACCTGGCTTGGAACTCAATGCAAAGTCTTTGGCTCTGTTTTGGTCCCCTTGTAGTCTGTGCCCCAGCATCCATGCCACTCCTCACAGATTCACCATGTCCCCCTTTGCCTGGGACTGGATGGGAAGGGGGTCGGGGGCCCCTGATAAGAAGCCAGCTTCTACTTGCAAACTAGATTCTCTTGGAATCCCTACAGCAGTGAAGCACCATCACTGAGATTCTGGGAGCAAGAGAGCTTCCATTAGGGCCAGTACAGGGGAGCACCGTTACAAATCCCTCCTAGCACTTTTCTTGGTTCCCAGATTACAGCCAGATTATTACCAGCAGGGCTCAAATTACCCAAGGTGCTGGGGATATTAGGCAGGCAATCAATCTCTCTCTCTCCCTCACGCCCTCCATCCCTACCTCCCTCTCACACTTGTCTCCTTCTGCCTCTCCCTTGTTCTCTCTCTCCCTCTCCCCCTGTCTTATGGTCTCTTTGCCACAAACACTTACAGGGCCCACACAGCCACACAAACACACAAGCATCGTTTGAACCAAGTGCTGCTATAATTAGACTCATCCCCAAATGTTGCTGAAGAATCTCGTAGTCTCCATCTCAGTGCACATGGCTGAGTTTCATGAACCAGGGTGGCACTAAAGACGGCCCATTATGTGTTTTGGGTTTCCATGTTTCGAGGGTCTAGGGCCTAGGCTCAGCTAAAATGTCAGATGGGTTGGTATGTTCTAGCCAAATATTCCTTCCTAGCACAGCTGTGCCACCATCCTCTAGGACGCTTTGTAATTCACCTTCTGCTTCTCCTGCTCCTCCTCCCCCTTCTTGTCCTCTGCTACCCCTCCCCTCCCCCTTCCCACTCCCCTCCCCCTCACCCCTCCCCTCCCCTCCTCATCCCTCTCCCCAAACCCCTCCCTTCCCTCTCCTCCTCCCCAGGTATTCGATTTTGGAAAACACACCCTCGCTTCCCATCTCTATCCTACTGGGTCCATCTTGGCTGAGGCGGGGCTATCATTGCACTCCCCAGCGTTACTTGAGTTATCTGTCTCTTCTCCCAAGTTGTGGTGCCGGGCCCTCCTTTTCAGCTCTGGTTTCTTGCCTGAGTTTCCCGGACTCGTGCCTGCCGTCAGGAGAAGGAGTGACCGTCTACAGGTTCTCTGGATCCATGTGTTTTCACCATCAAACGATTTTTCCTTGCTTCCCTTTTGGCGGCTCCAGCAGGGAAGTTCACTTGGGAATGCATTCCGTTTGCGTGGGCCGGATTCCTGACAGCAGAGCTCCCGATGCCGTTGGGCATGGGTCCTTGGGGCTGCTGGACAGTTTCTGACCTGTGTTGACCTGGGTGATGGCCCCAGGCGAGTGAGGGCAGCTCCCCGCTCCCCTCCCCCTCTTCCCCTCCCCCTCTTTTCCCCTCCCCCACCCACTGTTGGGACGTGCATTCGACCTGGCTTCCCTGGGAGACAGGCTTGCCAAGAGAATTGCTTTGACGTAGCCGGGTGTAGCTGACACGTTTCGGCCTGGATAGGCTTCAGGGGACCGGACCCTCATCAGGCCTCTCTGGAAAGGCTTTGAAGATGCTGGCAGACAGGCGGGGCAACATAGCCATGTTGGGTTTGCCCAGGACAAGCCTCGCAATTCGAAGCCGCCTCCTAGTGTGGTAGTGGGGTCTGCCCCTTTCTTCATGCACTCCCTGGCCCGTGAGGAAGGGGGCGGGCTGCAGATGACAGCTGGAAAAGTTTCCAAAGTTTGTGACCCAAGAGCATGACCCGTGTGTCGAATCCTGTGTCCGTCGGTGCATTCAGCTTTCCTATTGAAATGAGCGGGTCCTCAGCCTCCAGTCAAGGAAATGCCTCAGGCCTGGAATGCAATGAGGTCCAGGAGATGCCGAGGGAATTGGGAAGTAGACACCGGGAAGCTAGCCCTCCACACTGGAAAGAACACTGGGGCCAAGCCTTGTCACCACGAACCCAGGGTTGGGGAAAGCCAGGGAGAGCAAACACTGCGTGGAACGGGAAAACGTGTGAAAACCAGAGAGCCCTGGAGCCCATTCAGCCCGGGGAATGGAGGATGCCAGGCTTCCAAAGAAAGGCCTTGCTGGCCTCCGGATTTGCCTTTCAGTCCAAGTCCCCTAACATGGACACATGGGAACACTTCAAGGTTCTCAAGGTGGAAGGGGGTTTGGGATCCCGAGGCAGCGATTTCCATAAATAGGGGCGGGGCGTGCCCGATCCCTTGATAAGGCCCGTGCTCCTGGGAACTCCACATTTGGCCAGCAGCCTCTGTGCCAGACGGGTGTCTCTCCGGCCATGGATGACTCACGCACGCCCAACGGTAAGTAGCCATCAGCACCTGGGCTCTCCTTCTGGCTCATCTGAAATGCCTTCCTGCCCTCTCAGGGATGTGGACGAGGGGAGAAATGGCCCCATGAGACTGCAGGGATGGCTCTGGCTGGGCTCTGTTTAAGGAAGCCATTGGGCCAAATGATTGAGAGAGTGGCTTGTGTAGTTCTGTTTTTCCTTTCTTTTTTGTTTTTATTCATTGATTTCTTTGGCCCTGTTGAAATTGACATGGGAGCGGTAGCCCTGCTGCCCACCCACAGCTCCTCTGTGAAGTCCTGACGCGCAGCTGCACAGAAAGCTGCAGCCGTTGTCCAACGCTTCCGATCGCATGCAGCGCATTTCTAGTGGAACACGTTAGGACTTTTGAGTTGGTGGTGTTGGTACTTTCTCGCTGTGGTTTAGCAGCTCCCTCTTGCCTTGAGTTCCGTGGGAACGGGTCCGTTTCTCTGCTGTCCCTGGAAGTAGTCCACACGCAGGATACCCAAGAAGCACGGCAGGTCATAGGTTCCCTTGCCACCAAATTCAACACTAGGGTTCGGGAGGCACTGATCCCAGAAACCCTTGAAATGCCTCCCACTCAACTCCAAAGTAGGGAGTGGAGACTGGGGGCAGGGGCAGCTGGGGGCGCATGTGTGGTTGGGGCTTTCTGAAGGCAAAAGCCCCAAGGCCAGGCTACCGTGTGCTCCATGACTTCTGTCCGAAGCAATCTCACTGGAGCCGGCAAGGAGGAAGGGTGCTTGTGAAGGAAGCATCGCTTGGGGTGCGCAAGCCGTGCCTTGCGTCCTTCCAGGCAGACACCTTGACACCCTAGTTTGGCAGCTGGCAGTGGCTAGCGGGGAATTCCTTTGTCGGGAGAGCTGATATTCTAGAGTTTGAATACACTTCAGGAAATCCAAGTCGTCCCGAAGCCCGGGACGTGACCGACATCACGTCGGGCTTTCCGCAGTACGTGTGAACAAGCACAGTCCTATTCCTCTGCATCACAGAGAACAAGTGTCCACTAGGACAGGGCTCTATCAATCCAAGCTTTCCACAGAGAAAAATAGCACACACACAGCCAGTCCTCATGACATGGTGACATCCAGGATGGGGTGCTCATCCTCTGTGGTGTCCCAGCCCAGGCATCATCAGAATCAGGGTCGGGGCACGAGGGCCGCAATGTGGGTATCCGACACAACCTACACACGTGTGGCCGTGCTTGGCTCGATTTTCAAGTAGTTCAAGCAGGTGTGCCATGGGTGTGTGAGGAGCCACAAGGTGGGCTCTTCTAGCTGGCCTAAAGTTCGAGGTCCGTCCTGCCAGGGGCCATCCAGACGTTGCACGGCCGGCAGCCGGCGGCCGCGTCCCCTGGGTGGGAACATCTTCCACCCATTTGGAACATGACCCTGTTGCCCTAGGTCTTCCCAGCTGGTTGGTTTGAGGTTCTCTGGGCTGCCGGTGAGTGGGTGGTAGATCCCAAGAACTTGAGCCACCTCATCTTTTCTACTTGGCATAGATGGAAGGCCCAGGGTCACCCCTTCAGCAGGGCTGTGAGTGTGCTTCCGTTAGATAGAAAGGGACGGCCATCTGTGCACTGGAGTTTACTACCCTCCGCCTCCAGGACAAAAAAAGCAGCCTGGTGTGGCACCACCCATCACCACCACACACCGCCGTTGGTGCAGCCGTACGGATTCCCTCTCAGACTTTTCCCCCTCTTGTATTTGGCAGGCCCACGCCCAAGTGGACAGCGGAGAAAGAGGCTGGTTCTGAAGCTCAGTCAAAAGGATGCTCTGCAAGCCCTCTTTCAACAGAACCCCTACCCTGGCATCAAGGCCCGAGAGAGCCTGGCCCGAAACCTGGGCATTCCCGAAAGCAGAATTCAGGTAAATATCTGTCTCGGGATTCCTGTTCTCTCGGGTTCCGTGTCCAGATGCCACCCGGTCCGAGCCGTGTGAGTCCCAATTCCAGGTCGGGGAGCTGGCTGCCGAGACTTAGCCGGGCTTCGTCTCTCGTGCGTTGGGAGGGAACCAAAGATAAGCCATCCAGCCTCAGGGAAAAGGGGTGTCCTCTAGCGAGCCTCTGTGCTGAAGGGTTTGTACGTGTTTTCCGAGCCCAATATGCAATTGGCTACAGACACTTCGTGGTGGGGTGCACGCTATGGGGAGCAGCCGTCTCCTCCCCTTGGTGCTCCAGGTCTGGGTGCTGGAGGCAAGCCTGGAATCCACTCCCGGCTAAGAATGGCTGTCCCTTGGGAGAACAGGGCCAGAGGGAGCTGAGTGGCCCTTGGTCCTACAGGAGGTCAGGAATCAAAGCCGAGGGAAAGAGGGTGCGTGAGGCTGCTTGTGCCAGGGGGTTCGGTCCTTTCTGGCTCACCTCCGAGGCGCTAGCGGTGCTCAAGGCTTCCTGTCTGGTAGGGTGGGAGAGGAGCCCTGAAAGGTGAGAACCTTAGGAGCAGGAGCACTGTGACTGCGGCCTTTCAATGGGCACAAAGACGCGTAGGCTTCCCTTACTGAACTGACTGGCAGGTTCAACAGACTGCCAACACAGCCCCATCAGAGATGCCTAAAAATGGACACACACACGCCCACACCCTCACCGACACCCATATCTACCCTGATGGCCACACCTCCACCAACCCCAACCCCACCCCCTGCCAACCGCCCGTCCCCCAAGCCTCACACGACCTCACCCGATCTCACTCGGCTGCACCCTACCCTTCACCACGCCGCTCCACTCCACTCCACTCCACTCCACTATATCCACACCTAACTCTGCATTTGATTCTTGGGTAACGATGAAGGCAGCATGTGGTTTCACTGTTGGAGACAATGACACAAATTTGAACGATGGGGTTCGGGTACCTAAGAGCCTCCAGACCTGGAAGTGGCAGGACCTTGCCCTCCTAAGAGTTCCCTGTCAAGGAGTCTTTTCCAGGCAGCATGGGGTTTTCAGGAGTTCGCCCGCCTTCAGGGAATTTTGGACAAGAGCACTCACCTATGCGTGGTGTGTTAGGAAAGGGTGCTGTCCATGGGGCCAGGAGGGAGACAGAGGAACATTCCTCAGGCACTGAGCATGGTCAAAAAGGAGGCACAAAGACTCAAAGGGAGCCAGTGAGAGAAACAACAGAGAGAAATGGACACAGAGACAGAGACAGGGACTGAGAGAGAGGAAAAGAGAAACAAGCATAAACAGGTAGATGGACAGAATCGGAGACTCAGACTAACAGGCCAACAGGGACCATGGCAGGTGACAGGAATGGAAAATGTCAAGTGAGACAGAGAGCTAAGCAGAGAGAGACAGAAAAGGATAGCAAGAGAGATGATCAGACAGTGTGGGTCGGGGGAGGAAACGAGGGATATGGAGAGGAGAAGAGAGAGGGAGTATATCAGCAAGCTCCTTCAGACTGACTTTGGGAAAGCAAACATTGTCTCCTGCCTCACGTGTTTTTTTCTTTGGATTCCAGAGGGAGGATGGCAGGGGATATGCTGATTTTCTTCCGTGCAGATAGTGTTTTCTGGAATCCTGTGCAGTTCTTCCGAGGTGAAAGCCATAATCTGTGGCAAGTCCAGTCCCTTTGGGTGCTGAATATTTCCACTGGGGGCACATGGAGCCTAGAGTTTGTCCACTCCTTTGGTTGTCTGTTTGCTGTGTTGCGAATCACTGTGATAGCTCTTGAAATCTGTCCCTAAGCATTTGAGTGACAGGGGTTTTACTCCTTCTATTTAGGTTTGGTTCCAAAACCAACGAAGAAGAAGCCTAAGGCAGAGCCGACCGCCATCGGGGAACATCTTACCAGATGGGCAATTGCATCCTGTGCACGAGCCTCAGGCTCTGACGCAAGGAGAGTCCCTGGCTTTCCAAAGGCATTTTCCCATTAGGGTTCCTGGGGACAGATTCATCTCTGAACGTGGGTGACAAGTAGTCAGCAGAGAACCCTTAGGAGAGGACACAAGCCTATCTGGGCCTTGCCCTGCTAGTGCTCGCACTATGAGCATCATGACCCTGTTTGGAGGGCGGGGTCTTGCATGGCCAGGAAGCCTTTCAACCCTCTGGTCCTGAAACTGTCCAAAGTGCAGAGTTCCCTTCTCTTACCCACTCACAAAGATTTCCTCTGGCTCCATAGCAAGATTCGTTCCAGAATTGGCCCATCAGGGCTTCAGAACACTCCAGAAAACATGCTGGGAAACCAACCAAACAGCAAACTAGAGAAACAAGCAAACAAACAGTCAAGCAAGAAATAAAATTTTAAAGTGAATAATTAAAATGTAAAATGGAAACTGTGAGTGTGTGTGTGTGTGTTTGTGTGTGTCTGTGTGGGTGTGTATGTGTGAATGTGTCTGTGTGGGTGGGGGAATGCATTGTGCCTGTGTATACTTCTACATACACATGATAATTCACTATAGACATATCGATACATATATGTATAAAAACTATATTTGTATCGATTAACTATCTTTCTATCATCTATCGATCTATCATCTATCTATGTAGATCTATACCTATGTATCAATCTCTCTCTCTCTTAACCTGTCACCTATCTATCTCTCTCTCTATCTCTCTCTCTATCTATCTATCCATCTATCTATCTATGTATCCCTCTATCTCTCTATCTTTCTATCTACCTACCTATCTGATATGCCATTTCCTCCATATGGCAGAATTTGTGTGCACTGAATGTGAAGTGGGCTTCATTGTCCTCTGTTCTTTGTTTGTGCTCCTCTAGATGGCCGCCCAAAAGAGGCTGGGAGAAAGCGCACGTTCATCTCACCCTCTCAAACAGGGATGCTTGTGCAAGCCTTTTAGAGGGACCGCTTTCCTGGCATTGCCACCAGGGAAGAATTGGCTCGTCAAACAGGACTTCCTGAACCTCGAATCCAGGTAATGTCTCAGTAGGTGGAAGATGGTATGTCCCAAGGCGGGAGTGCCGTTTTCCTCCCGCGCCGGTGCTGGATATACGTAGGCACTGCTGATGGTTCTGGATGTGTGGGTGGGTCATTGGGGGTTTGGGGAGAGGAATGGGGCTTGTAAGTTTCCCTATAGACATTCACTCAGGTGCCTGACCTGAAGGCATCCATTTCCTGAAGGGGACGGAGCAGAGGAGGTGCCGGACAGCCTGGGAAGGGTCCCGACAGTCTAGCCAGACAGCGAGGGATCTCTCATGGAAGCCAGGGTTCCAGTGTGGCCCTGATTTGGCCCCTCATTTTGCAAGGACCTGGGGACTGGCAAAGGTCCCATCACCCTGGGTCAAGGCCTATCCGAAGGCAGTGTTTTTGCCCGGAGCCTGTCAGACCAGGGGTGCTGGCTTGTGGGTTGAAAGGCGACGTGGGAGATCGTGCTTCTGATGTACCTGTCGCCCTTTCTCTCATCTTGCCTAGATATGGTTTCAGAACCGGAGAGCTCGGCACCCGAAGCCGAGCAGAGGGGCGCCTGCCAAGGCCCGGGCAGAAGACCCCGATGCCAGACCAGCCCCGAATGTCCCATCGGACCAAAGGCCCCCGCCCAACATCCACAACAGCGCTCATCAATTGCCTCCAACTGATCCACTGGACAGCTTCCGGTCCCTTACAGCTGCAGCCCCTCCTCTGGCCCCAAGCTTCTTTGTGCCTTGTGCTCCCTGTGGTGGCTGGGTGGGCCAGCCTTTGATGCTCCTGGTGGTCCAGCCCGCCCCGGCTTCGCAGGGAGCAGAGAACCCTCCACATCCGGGAACAGACCCCGGCGGCACCACAGCAGGGCCGAGTCCAGGAGGGAGTCTCGCACCCATGCACGCGGTACTCACGCCCTCCGCCCACGGAGGGGCTTGCCCGCACAGCAGCCTGCACCCTGGCATGGCAGCACGCCCTCAGCCTGTCCCCCGCAGCGCTCCTCCACACACCGGGCAGCATCCGGCTCAGCCACGCAGCCCCCACGCGCCAATTCTGCAGCCCGAACAGGCCGAGACACACCTGTGGCAGCAGCAGGCCCCATCGGATCAGCTCACGTGTCCTCCGCTCCACCCGCAGCCCCAGACCTCAGGCGCCAGAGGCTCAGGGAGCCTCTTAGATGAACTCTTGTCAGACGCCAGCCTTCTGGAAAAGGCACAACCTTTCCTAAGCGACGGCACCCCGGAAGAGGGACTTTGGCCAACCCTGGAAGAACCCCTCAGTGACGACGAATTCCAGGCCCTCCTGGACATGCTGCCAGGCTCGCCAGGGCCTCAGGAAAGCCTTTGGTCGAGCCCAATTCAGGCCTCCTTCCCTGGGATGCCGAGCCACGGCTGAGAAAAAAGGACGAGGAACCAGCCACTCTCCTAGGGCTCGGCAGCAAGGGCAAGGCGCCCAGACTGCCGGCGCCACTGCGTGGCCTCCCTCAGCCCTGCCGTGCTCCGCGGGCGCTCTCAGGACGCACGGGCACCAGGAGGGGCATCCTCCCTGATGTCGGAAAGGATGCTAGCATGCCAAAGGACAAGAATACCGCCCAAGTCCTCTTGGCTTGGAGGTCGATTTGCGGGTTCTCTCTTACATTGCCTTGATTAAATAAACCTGGCTTGGAACTCAATGCAAAGTCTTTGGCTCTGTTTTGGTCCCCTTGTAGTCTGTGCCCCAGCATCCATGCCACTCCTCACAGATTCACCATGTCCCCCTTTGCCTGGGACTGGATGGGAAGGGGGTCGGGGGCCCCTGATAAGAAGCCAGCTTCTACTTGCAAACTAGATTCTCTTGGAATCCCTACAGCAGTGAAGCACCATCACTGAGATTCTGGGAGCAAGAGAGCTTCCATTAGGGCCAGTACAGGGGAGCACCGTTACAAATCCCTCCTAGCACTTTTCTTGGTTCCCAGATTATAGTCAGATTATTATCAGCAGGGCTCAAATTAACCAAGGTGCTGGGGATATTAGGCAGGCAATCAATCTCTCTCTCTCCCTCACGCCCTCCATCCCTACCTCCCTCTCACACTTGTCTCCTTCTGCCTCTCCCTTGTTCTCTCTCTCCCTCTCCCCCTGTCTTATGGTCTCTTTGCCACAAACACTTACAGCGCACACACAGCCACACAAACACACAAGCATCGTTTGAACCAAGTGCTGCTATAATTAGACTCATCCCCAAATGTTGCTGAAGAAGCGCGTAGTCTCCATCTCAGTGCACATGGCTGAGTTTCATGAACCAGGGTGGCACTAAAGACGGCCCATTATGTGTTTTGGGTTTCCATGCTTCGAGGGTCTAGGGCCTAGGCTCAGCTAAAATGTCAGATGGGTTGGTATGTTCCAGCCAAATATTCCTTCCTAGCACAGCTGTGCCACCATCCTCTAGGACGCTTTGTAATTCACCTTCTGCTTCTCCTGCTCCTCCTCCCCCTTCTTGTCCTCTGCTACCCCTCCCCTCCCCCTTCCCACTCCCCTCCCCCTCACCCCTCCCCTCCCCTCCTCATCCCTCTCCCCACAACCCTCCCTTCCCTCTCCTCCTCCCCAGGTATTCGATTTTGGAAAACACACCCTCGCTTCCCATCTCTATCCTACTGGGTCCATCTTGGCTGAGGCGGGGCTATCATTGCACTCCCCAGCGTTACTTGAGTTATCTGTCTCTTCTCCCAAGTTGTGGTGCCGGGCCCTCCTTTTCAGCTCTGGTTTCTTGCCTGAATTTCCCGGACTCGTGCCTGCCGTCCGGAGAAGGAGTGACCGTCTACAGGTTCTCTGGGTCCATGTGTTTTCACCATCAAACGATTTTTCCTTGCTTCCTTTTTGGCGGCTCCAGCAGGGAAGTTCGCTTGGGAATGCATTCCGTTTGCGTGGGCCGGATTCCCGACAGCAGAGCTCCCGATGCCGTTGGGCATGGGTCCTTGGGGCTGCTGGACAGTTTCTGACCTGTTTTGACCTGGGTGATGGCCCCAGGCGAGTGAGGGCAGCTCCCCGCTCCCCTCCCCCTCTTCCCCTCCCCCTCTTTTCCCCTCCCCCACCCACTGTTGGGACGTGCATTCGACCTGGCTTCCCTGGGAGACAGGCTTGCCAAGAGAATTGCTTTGACGTAGCCGGGTGTAGCTGACACGTTTCGGCCTGGATAGACTTCAGGGGACCGGACCCTCATCAGGCCTCTCTGGAAAGGCTTTGAAGATGCTGGCAGACAGGCGGGGCAACATAGCCATGTTGGGTTTGCCCAGGACAAGCCTCGCACTTCGAAGCCGAATCCTAGTGTGGTAGTGGGGTCTGCCCCTTTCTTCATGCACTCCCTGGCCCGTGAGGAAGGGGGCGGGCTGCAGATGACAGCTGGAAAAGTTTCCAAAGTTTGTGACCGAAGAGCATGACCCGTGTGTCGAATCCTGTGTCCGTCGGTGCATTCAGCTTTCCTCTTGAAATGAGCGGGTCCTCAGCCTCCAGTCAAGGAAATGCCTCAGGCCTGGAATGCAATGAGGTCCAGGAGATGCCGAGGGAATTGGGAAGTAGACACCGGGAAGCTAGGCCCTCCACACTGGAAAGAACACTGGGGCCAAGCCTTGTCACCATGAACCCAGGGTTGGGGAAAGCCAGGGAGAGCAAACACTGCGTGGAACGGGAAAACGTGTGAAAACCAGAGAGCCCTGGAGCCCATTCAGCCCGGGGAACGGAGGATGCCAGGCTTCCAAAGAAAGGCCTTGCTGGCCTCCGGATTTGCCTTTCAGTCCAAGTCCCCTAACATGGACACATGGGAACACTTCAAGGTTCTCAAGGTGGAAGGGGGGGTTGGGATCCCGAGGCAGCGATTTCCATAAATAGGGGCGGGGCGTGCCCGATCCCTTGATAAGGCCCGTGCTCCTGGGAACTCCACATTTGGCCAGCAGCCTCTGTGCCGGACGGGTGTCTCTCCGGCCATGGATGACTCACGCACGCCCAACGGTAAGTAGACATCAGCACCTGGGCTCTCCTTCTGGCTCATCTGAAATGCCTTCCTGCCCTCTCAGGGATGTGGACGAGGGGAGAAATGGCCCATGAGACTGCAGGGATGGCTCTGGCTGGGCTCTGTTTAAGGAAGCCTTTGGGCCAAATGATTGAGAGAGTGGCTTGTGTAGTTCTGTTTTTCCTTTCTTTTTTGTTTTTATTCATTGATTTCTTTGGCCCTGTTGAAATTGACATGGGAGCGGTAGCCCTGCTGCCCACCCACAGCTCCTCTGTGAGAAGTCCTGACGTGCAGCTGCTCAGAAAGCTGCAGCCGTTGTCCAAGGCTTCCGATCGCATGCAGCGCATTTCTAGTGGAACACGTTAGGACATTTGAGTTGGTGGTGTTGGTACTTTCTCGCTGTGGTTTAGCAGCTCCCTCTTGCCTTGAGTTCCGTGGGAACGGGTCCGTTTCTCTGCTGTCCCTGGAAGTAGTCCACACGCAGGATACCCAAGAAGCACGGCAGGTCATAGGTTCCCTTGCCACCAAATTCAACACTAGGGCTCGGGAGGTACTGATCCCAGAAACCCTTGACATGCCTCCCACTCGACTCCAAAGTAGGGAGAGGAGACTGGGGGCAGGGGCAGCTTGGGGCGCATGTGGGGGTGGGGCTTTCTGAAGGCAAAAGCCCCAAGGCCAGGCTACCGTGTGCTCCATGACTTCTGTCCGAAGCAATCTCACTGCAGCTGGCAAGGAGGAAGGGTGCTTGTGAAGGAAGCATCGCTTGGGGTGCGCAAGCCGTGCCTTGCGTCCTTCCAGGCAGACACCTTGACACCCTAGTTTGGCAGCTGGCAGTGGCTAGCGGGGAATTCCTTTGTCGGGAGGGCTGATGTTCTAGAGTTTGAATACACTTCAGGAAATCCAAGTCGTCCCGAAGCCCGGGACGTGCCCGAAACCACGTCGGGCTTTCCGCAGAACGTGTGAACAAGCACAGTCCTATTCCTCTGCATCACAGAGAACAAGTGTCCACTAGGACAGGGCTCTATCAATCCAAGCTTTCCACAGAGAAAAATAGCACACACACAGCCAGTCCACATGACACGGTGACGTCCAGGATGGGGTGCTCATCCTCTGTGGTGTCCCAGCCCAGGCGTCGTCAGAATCAGGGTCGGGGCACGAGGGCCGCAATGTGGGTATCGGACACAACCTACACACGTGTGGCCGTGCTTGGCTCGATTTTCAAGTAGTTCAAGCAGGTGTGCCATGGGTGTGTGAGGAGCCACAAGGTGGGCTCTTCTAGCTGGCCTAAAGTTCGAGGTCTGTCCTGCCAGGGGCCATCCAGACATTGCACGGCCGGCAGCCGGCGGCCGCGTCCCCTGGGTGGGAACATCTTCCACCCATTTGGAACATGACCCTGTTGCCCTAGGTCTTCCCAGCTGGTTGGTTTGTAGTTCTCTGGGCTGCCGGTGAGTGGGTGGTAGATCCCAAGAACTTGAGCCACCTCATCTTTTCTACTTGGCATAGATGGGAGGCCCAGAGTCACCCCTTCAGCAGTGCTGTGTGTGCTTCCGTTAGATAGAAAGGGACGGCCATCTGTGCACTGGAGTCGACTCCCCCCCTGCCTCCCGGACACAAAAAGCAGCCTGGTGTGGCACCACCCATCACCAACACACACCGCCGTTGGTGCAGCCTTACGGATTCCCTCTCAGACTTTTCCCCCTCTTGTATTTGGCAGGCCCACGCCCAAGTGGACAGCGGAGAAAGAGGCTGGTTCTGAAGCTCAGTCAAAAGGATGCTCTGCAAGCCCTCTTTCAACAGAACCCATACCCTGGCATCAAGGCCCGAGAGAGCCTGGCCCGAAATCTGGGCATTCACGAAAGCAGAATTCAGGTAAATATCAGTCTCGGGATTCCTGTTCTCTCGGGTTCCGTGTCCAGATGCCACCCGGCCCGAGCCGTGTGAGTCCCAATTCCAGGTCGGGGAGCTGGCTGCCGAGACTTAGCCGGGCTTCGTCTCTCGTGCGTTGGGAGGGAACCAAAGATAAGCCATCCAGCCTCAGGGAAAAGGGGTGTCCTCTAGCGAGCCTCTGTGCTGAAGGGTTTGTACGTGGTTTCCGAGCCCAATATGCAATTGGCTGCAGACTCTTCGTAGTGGGGTGCACGCTATGGAGAGGAGCCGTCTCCTCCCCTTGGTGCTCCTGGTCTGGGTGCTGGAGGCAAGCCTGGAATCCACTCCCGGCTAAGAATGGCTGTCCCTTGGGAGAACAGGGCCAGAGGGAGCTGAGTGGCCCTTGGTCCTACAGGAGGTCAGGAATCAAAGCCGAGGGAAAGAGGGTGCGTGAGGCTGCTTGTGCCAGGGGGTTCGGTCCTTTCTGGCTCACGTCTGAGGCGCTAGCGGTGCTCAAGGCTTCCTGTCTGGTAGGGTGGGAGAGGAGCCCTGAAAGGGGAGAACCTTAGGAGCAGGAGCACTGTGCCTGCGGCCTTTCAATGGGCACTAAGACGCGTAGGCTTCCCTTACTGAACTGACTGGCAGGTTCAACACACTGCCCACACAGCCCCATCAGAGATGCCTAAAAATGGACACACACATGCCCACACCCTCACCGACACCCATATCTACCCCGATGGCCACACCTCCATCAACCTCAACCCCACCCCCCTGCCACCCGGCCGACCCCCAAGCCTCACACGACCTCACCCGACCTCACTCGGCTGCACCCTACCCTTCACCATGCCGCTCCACTCCACTCCACTCCACTCCACTCCATCCACACCTAACTCTGCATTTGATTCTTGGGTAACGATGAAGGCAGCATGTGGTTTCACTGTTGGAGACAATGACACAGATTTGAACGATGGGGATCGGGTACCTAAGAGCCTCCAGACCTGGAAGTGGCAGGACCTTGCCCTCCTAAGAGTTCCCTGTCAAGGAGTCTTTTCCAGGCAGCATGGGGTTTTCAGGAGTTCGCCCGCCTTCAGGGAATTTTGGACAAGAGCAGTCACCTATGCGTGGTGTGTTAGGAAAGGGTGCTGTCCATGGGGCCAGGAGGGAGACAGAGGAACATTCCTCAGGCACTGAGCATGGTCAAAAAGGAGGCACAAAGACTCAAAGGGAGCCAGTGAGAGAAACAACAGAGAGAAATGGACACAGAGACAGAGACAGGGACTGAGAGAGAGGAAAAGAGAAACAAGCATAAACAGGTAGATGGACAGAATCGGAGACTGAGACTAACAGGCCAACAGGGACCATGGCAGGTGACAGGAATGGAAAATGTCAAGTGAGACAGAGAGCTAAGCAGAGAGAGACAGAAACGGATAGCAAGAGAGATGATCAGACAGAGTGGGTCGGGGGAGGAAACGAGGGATATGGAGAGGAGAAGAGAGAGGGAGAATATCAGCAAGCTCCTTCAGACTGACTTTGGGAAAGCAAACATTGTCTCCTGCCTCACGTGTTTTTGTCTTTGGATTCCAGAGGGAGGATGGCAGGGGATATGCTGATTTTCTTCCGTGCAGATAGTGTTTTCTGGAATCCTGTGCAGTTCTTCCGAGGTGAAAGCCATAATCTGTGGCAAGTCCAGTCCCTTTGGGTGCTGAATATTTCCACTGGGGGCACATGGAGCCTAGAGTTTGTCCACTCCTTTGGTTGTCTGTTTGCTGTGTTGCGAATCACTGTGATAGCTCTTGAAATCTGTCCCTAAGCATTTGAGTGACAGGGGTTTTACTCCTTCTATTTAGGTTTGGTTCCAAAACCAACGAAGAAGAAGCCTAAGGCAGAGCCGACCGCCGTCGGGGAACATCTTACCAGACGGGCAATCGCATCCTGTGCACGAGACTCAGGCTGTGACGCAAGGTGAGTCCCTGGCTTTCCAAAGGCATTTTCCCATTAGGGTTCCTGGAGACAGATTCATCTCTGAACGTGGGTGACAAGTAGTCAGCAGAGAACCCTTAGGAGAGAACACAAGCCTATCTGGGCCTTGCCCTGCTAGTGCTCACACTATGAGCATCATGGCCCTGTTTGGAGGGCGGGGTCTTGCATGGCCAGGAAGCCTTTCAACCCTCTGGTCCTGAAACTGTCCAAAGTGCAGAGTTCCCTTCCCTTATCCACTCACAAAGATTTTCCTCGGGCTCCATAGCAAGATTCGTTCCAGAATTGGCCCATCAGGGCTTCAGAACACTCCAGAAAACATGCTGGGAAACCAACCAAACAGCAAACTAGAGAAACAAGCAAACAAACAGTCAAGCAAGAAATAAAATTTTAAAGTGAATAATTAAAATGTAAAATGGAAACTGTGAGTGTGTGTGTGTGTTTGTGTGTGTGTGTGTGGGTGTGTATGTGTGGATGTGTCTGTGTGGGTGGGGGAATGCATTGTGCCTGTGTATACTTCTACATACACATGATAATTCACTATAGACATAGCGATACATATATGTATAAAAACTATATTTGTATCGATTAACTATCTTTCTATCATCTATCGATCTATCATCTATCTATGTAGATCTATACCTATGTTTCAATCTCTCTCTCTCTTTACCACTCACCTATCTATCTCTCTCTCTATCTCTCTCTCTATCTATCTATCCATCTATCTATCTATCTATCCCTCTATCTCTCTATCTTTCTATCTACCTACCTATCTGATATGCCATTTCCTCCATATGGCAGAATTTGTGTGCACTGAATGTGACGTGGGCTTCATTGTCCTCTCTTCTTTGTTTGTGCTCCTCTAGATGGCCGCCCAAAAGAGGCTGGGAGAAAGCGCACGTTCATCTCACCCTCTCAAACAGGGATGCTTGTGCAAGCCTTTGAGAGGGACCGCTTTCCTGGCATTGCCACCAGGGAAGAATTGGCTCGTCAAACAGGACTTCCTGAACCTCGAATCCAGGTAAGGTCTCAGTAGGTGGAAGATGGTATGTCCCAAGGCGGGAGTGCCGTTTTCCTCCCGCGCCGGTGCTGGATATACGTAGGCACTGCTGATGGTTCTGGATGTGTGGGTGGGTCATTGGGGGGTTGGGGAGAGGAATGGGGCTTGTAAGTTTCCCTATAGACATTCACTCAGGTGCCTGACCTGAAGGCATCCATTTCCTGAAGGGGACGGAGCAGAGGAGGTCCCGGACAGCCTGGGAGGGTTCCCGACAGTCTAGCCAGACAGCGAGGGATCTCTCATGGAAGCCAGGGTTCCAGTGTGGCCCTGATTTGGCCCCTCATTTTGCAAGGACCTGGGGACTGGCAAAGGTCCCATCACCCTGGGTCAAGGCCTATCCGAAGGCAGTGTTTTTGCCCGGAGCCTGTCAGACCAGGGGTGCTGGCATGGGGGTTGCAAGGCGACGTGGGAGATCGTGCTTCTGATGTACCTGTCTCCCTTTCTCTCATCTTGCCTAGATATGGTTTCAGAACCGGAGAGCTCGGCACCCGGAGCAGAGCAGAGGGGCGCCTGCCAAGGCCCGGGCAGAAGACCCCGATGCCAGACCAGCCCCGACTGTCCCATCGGACCAAAGGCCCCCGCCCAACATCCACAACAGCGCTCATCAATTGCCTCCAACTGATCCACTGGACAGCTTCCGGTCCCTTACCGCTGCAGCCCCTCCTCTGGCCCCAAGCTTCTTTGTGCCTTGTGCTCCCAGTGGTGGCTGTGTGGGCCAGCCTTTGATGCTCCTGGTGGTCCAGCCCGCCCCGGCTTCGCAGGGAGCAGAGAACCCTCCACATCCGGGAACAGACCCCGGCGGCACCACAGCAGGGCCGAGTCCAGGAGGGAGTCTCGCACCCATGCACGCGGCACTCACGCCCTCCGCCCACGGAGGGGCCTGCCCGCACAGCAGCCTGCACCCTGGCATGGCAGCACGCCCTCAGCCTGTCCCCCGCAGCGCTCCTCCACACACCGGGCAGCATCTGGCTTAGCCACGCAGCCCCCACGCGCCAATTCTGCAGCCCGAACAGGCCGAGACACACCTGTGGCAGCAGCAGGCCCCATCGGATCAGCTCACGTGTCCTCCGCTCCACCCGCAGCCCCAGACCTCAGGCGCCAGAGGCTCAGGGAGCCTCTTAGATGAACTCTTGTCAGACGCCAGCCTTCTGGAAAAGGCACAACCTTTCCTGAGCGACGGCACCCCGGAAGAGGGACTTTGGCCAAACCTGGAAGAACCCCTCAGTGACGACGAATTCCAGGCCCTCCTGGACATGCTGCCAGGCTCGCCAGGGCCTCAGGAAAGCCTTTGGTCGAGCCCAATTCAGGCCTCCTTCCCTGGGATGCCGAGCCACGGCTGAGAAAAAAGGACGAGGAACCAGCCACTCTCCTAGGGCTCGGCAGCAAGGGCAAGGCGCCCAGACTGCCGGCGCCACTGCGTGGCCTCCCTCAGCCCTGCCGTGCTCCGCGGGCGCTCTCAGGATGCACGGGCACCAGGAGGGGCATCCTCCCTGATGTCGGAAAGGATGCTAGCATGCCAAAGGACAAGAATACCGCCCAAGTCCTCTTGGCTTGGAGGTCGATTTGCGGGTTCTCTCTTACATTGCCTTGATTAAATAAACCTGGCTTGGAACTCAATGCAAAGTCTTTGGCTCTGTTTTGGTCCCCTTGTAGTCTGTGCCCCAGCATCCATGCCACTCCTCACAGATTCACCATGTCCCTCTTTGCCTGGGACTGGATGGGAAGGGGGTCGGGGGCCCCTGATAAGAAGCCAGCTTCTACTTGCAAACTAGATTCTCTTGGAATCCCTACAGCAGTGAAGCACCATCACTGAGATTCTGGGAGCAAGAGAGCTTCCATTAGGGCCAGTACAGGGGAGCACCGTTACAAATCTCTCCTAGCACTTTTCTTGGTTCCCAGATTATAGCCAGATTATTATCAGCAGGGCTCAAATTAACCAAGGTGCTGGGGATATTAGGCAGGCAATCAATCTCTCTCTCTCCCTCACACCCTCCATCCCTACCTCCCTCTCTCACTTGTCTCCTTCTGCCTCTCCCTTGTTCTCTCTCTCCCTCTCCCCCTGTCTTATGGTCTCTTTGCCACAAACACTTACAGCGCACACACAGCCACACAAACACACAAGCATCGTTTGAACCAAGTGCTGCTATAATTAGACTCATCCCCAAATGTTGCTGAAGAATCTCGTAGTCTCCATCTCAGTGCACATGGCTGAGTTTCATGAACCAGGGTGGCACTAAAGACGGCCCATTATGTGTTTTGGGTTTCCATGTTTTGAGGGTCTAGGGCCTAGGCTCAGCTAAAATGTCAGATGGGTTTGTATGTTCCAGCCAAATATTCCTTCCTAGCACAGCTGCGCCACCATCCTCTAGGACGCTTTGGAATTCCCCTTCTGCTTCTCCTGCTCCTCCTCCTCCTTCTTGTCCTCTGCTCACCCTCTCCTCCCCCTTCCCACTCCCCTCCTCGACACCCCTCCCCTCCCCTCCTCATCCCTCTCCCCACACCCCTCCCTTCCCTCTCGTCCTCCCCAGGTATTCGATTTTGGAAAACACACCCTCGCTTCCCATCTCTATCCTACTGGGTCCATCTTGGCTGAGGCGGGGCTATCATTGCACTCCCCAGCGTTACTTGAGGTATCTGTCTCTTCTCCCAAGTTGTGGTGCCGGGCCCTCCTTTTCAGCTCTGGTTTCTTGCCTGAATTTCCCGGACTCGTGCCTGCCGTCCCGAGAAGGAGTGACCATCTACAGGTTCTCTGGATCCATGTGTTTTCACCATCAAACGATTTTTCCTTGCTTCCCTTTTGGTGGCTCCAACAGGGAAGTTCGCTTGGGAATGCATTCCGTTTGCGTGGGCCGGATTCCCGACAGCAGAGCTCCCGATGCCGTTGGGCATGGGTCCTTGGGGCTGCTGGACAGTTTCTGACCTGTTTTGACCTGGGTGATGGCCCCAGGCGAGTGAGGGCAGCTCCCCGCTCCCCTCCCCCTCTTCCCCTCCCCCTCTTTTCCCCTCCCCCACCCACTGTTGGGACGTGCATTCGACCTGGCTTCCCTGGGAGACAGGCTTGCCAAGAGAATTGCTTTGACGTAGCCGGGTGTAGCTGACACGTTTCGGCCTGGATAGACTTCAGGGGACCGGACCCTCATCAGGCCTCTCTGGAAAGGCTTTGAAGATGCTGGCAGACAGGCGGGGCAACATAGCCATGTTGGGTTTGCCCAGGACAAGCCTCGCACTTCGAAGCCGAATCCTAGTGTGGTAGTGGGGTCTGCCCCTTTCTTCATGCACTCCCTGGCCCGTGAGGAAGGGGGCGGGCTGCAGATGACAGCTGGAAAAGTTTCCAAAGTTTGTGACCGAAGAGCATGACCCGTGTGTCGAATCCTGTGTCCGTCGGTGCATTCAGCTTTCCTCTTGAAATGAGCGGGTCCTCAGCCTCCAGTAAAGGAAATGACTCAGGCCTGGAATGCAATGAGGTCCAGGAGATGCCGAGGGAATTGGGAAGTAGAAACCGGGAAGCTAGTCCCTCCACACTGGAAAGAACACTGGGGCCAAGCCTTGTCACCATGAACCCAGGGATGGGGAAAGCCAGGGAGAGCAAACACTGCGTGGAATGGGAAAACGTGTGAAAACCAGAGAGCCCTGGAGCCCATTCAGCCCGGGGAACGGAGGATGCCAGGCTTCCAAAGAAAGGCCTTGCTGGCCTCCGGATTTGCCTTTCAGTCCAAGTCCCCTAACATGGACTCATGGGAACCCTTCAAGGTTCTCAAGGTGGAAGGGGGGGTTGGGATCCCGAGGCAGCGATTTCCATAAATAGGGGCGGGGCGTGCCCGATCCCTTGATAAGGCCCGTGCTCCTGGGAACTCCACATTTGGCCAGCAGCCTCTGTGCCGGACGGGTGTCTCTCCGGCCATGGATGACTCACGCACGCCCAACGGTAAGTAGACATCAGCACCTGGGCTCTCCTTCTGGCTCATCTGAAATGCCTTCCTGCCCTCTCAGGGATGTGGACGAGGGGAGAAATGGCCCATGAGACTGCAGGGATGGCTCTGGCTGGGCTCTGTTTAAGGAAGCCTTTGGGCCAAATGATTGAGAGAGTGGCTTGTGTAGTTCTGTTTTTCCTTTCTTTTTTGTTTTTATTCATTGATTTCTTTGGCCCTGTTGAAATTGACATGGGAGCGGTAGCCCTGCTGCCCACCCACAGCTCCTCTGTGAGAAGTCCTGACGTGCAGCTGCACAGAAAGCTGCAGCCGTTGTCCAAGGCTTCCGATCGCATGCAGCGCATTTCTAGTGGAACACGTTAGGACATTTGTGTTGGTGGTGTTGGTACATTCTCGCTGTGGTTTAGCAGCTCCCTCTTGCCTTGAGTTCCGTGGGAACGGGTCCGTTTCTCTGCTGTCCCTGGAAGTAGTCCACACGCAGGATACCCAAGAAGCACGGCAGGTCATAGGTTCCCTTGCCACCAAATTCAACACTAGGGCTCGGGAGGTACTGATCCCAGAAACCCTTGACATGCCTCCCACTCGACTCCAAAGTAGGGAGAGGAGACTGGGGGCAGGGGCAGCTGGGGGCGCATGTGGGGGTGGGGCTTTCTGAAGGCAAAAGCCCCAAGGCCAGGCTACCGTGTGCTCCATGACTTCTGTCCAAAGCAATCTCACTGGAGCTGGCAAGGAGGAAGGGTGCTTGTGAAGGAAGCATCGCTTGGGGTGCGGAAGCCGTGCCTTGCGTCCTTCCAGGCAGACACCTTGACACCCTAGTTTGGCAGCTGGCAGTGGCTAGCGGGGAATTCCTTTGTCGGGAGGGCTGATGTTCTAGAGTTTGAATACACTTCAGGAAATCCAAGTCGTCCCGAAGCCCGGGACGTGCCCGAAACCACGTCGGGCTTTCCGCAGAACGTGTGAACAAGCACAGTCCTATTCCTCTGCATCACAGAGAACAAGTGTCCACTAGGACAGGGCTCTATCAATCCAAGCTTTCCACAGAGAAAAATAGCACACACACAGCCAGTCCACATGACACGGTGACGTCCAGGATGGGGTGCTCATCCTCTGTGGTGTCCCAGCCCAGGCGTCGTCAGAATCAGGGTCGGGGCACGAGGGCTGCAATGTGGGTATCGGACACAACCTACACACGTGTGGCCGTGCTTGGCTCGATTTTCAAGTAGTTCAAGCAGGTGTGCCATGGGTGTGTGAGGAGCCACAAGGTGGGCTCTTCTAGCTGGCCTAAAGTTCGAGGTCTGTCCTGCCAGGGGCCATCCAGACATTGCACGGCCGGCAGCCGGCGGCCGCGTCCCCTGGGTGGGAACATCTTCCACCCATTTGGAACATGACCCTGTTGCCCTAGGTCTTCCCAGCTGGTTGGTTTGTAGTTCTCTGGGCTGCCGGTGAGTGGGTGGTAGATCCCAAGAACTTCAGCCACCTCATCTTTTCTACTTGGCATAGATGGAAGGCCCAGAGTCACCCCTGCAGCAGTGCTGTGTGTGTGCTTCCGTTAGATAGAAAGGGACGGCCATCTGTGCACTGGAGTCTACTCCCCCCCCGCCTCCCGGACACAAAAAGCAGCCTGGTGTGGCACCACCCATCACCAACACACACCGCCGTTGGTGCAGCCGTACGGATTCCCTCTCAGACTTTTCCCCCTCTTGTATTTGGCAGGCCCACGCCCAAGTGGACAGCGGAGAAAGAGGCTGGTTCTGAAGCTCAGTCAAAAGGATGCTCTGCAAGCCCTCTTTCAACAGAACCCCTACCCTGGCATCAAGGCCCGAGAGAGCCTGGCCCGAAACCTGGGCATTCCCGAAAGCAGAATTCAGGTAAATATCAGTCTCGGGATTCCTGTTCTCTCGGGTTCCGTGTCCAGATGCCACCCGGCCCGAGCCGTGTGAGTCCCAATTCCAGGTCGGGGAGCTGGCTGCCGAGACTTAGCCGGGCTTCGTCTCTCGTGCGTTGGGAGGGAACCAAAGATAAGCCATCCAGCCTCAGGGAAAAGGGGTGTCCTCTAGCGAGCCTCTGTGCTGAAGGGTTTGTACGTGGTTTCCGAGCCCAATATGCAATTGGCTGCAGACACTTCGTAGTGGGGTGCACGCTATGGAGAGGAGCCGTCTCCTCCCCTTGGTGCTCCTGGTCTGGGTGCTGGAGGCAAGCCTGGAATCCACTCCCGGCTAAGAATGGCTGTCCCTTGGGAGAACAGGGCCAGAGGGAGCTGAGTGGCCCTTGGTCCTACAGGAGGTCAGGAATCAAAGCCGAGGGAAAGAGGGTGCGTGAGGCTGCTTGTGCCAGGGGGTTCGGTCCTTTCTGGCTCACGTCTGAGGCGCTAGCGGTGCTCAAGGCTTCCTGTCTGGTAGGGTGGGAGAGGAGCCCTGAAAGGGGAGAACCTTAGGAGCAGGAGCACTGTGCCTGCGGCCTTTCAATGGGCACTAAGACGCGTAGGCTTCCCTTACTGAACTGACTGGCAGGTTCAACACACTGCCCACACAGCCCCATCAGAGATGCCTAAAAATGGACACACACATGCCCACACCCTCACCGACACCCATATCTACCCCGATGGCCACACCTCCATCAACCTCAACCCCACACCCCTGCCACCCGGCCGACCCCCAAGCCTCACACGACCTCACCCGACCTCACTCGGCTGCACCCTACCCTTCACCATGCCGCTCCACTCCACTCCACTCCACTCCACTCCATCCACACCTAACTCTGCATTTGATTCTTGGGTAACGATGAAGGCAGCATGTGGTTTCACTGTTGGAGACAATGACACAGATTTGAACGATGGGGATCGGGTACCTAAGAGCCTCCAGACCTGGAAGTGGCAGGACCTTGCCCTCCTAAGAGTTCCCTGTCAAGGAGTCTTTTCCAGGCAGCATGGGGTTTTCAGGAGTTCGCCCGCCTTCAGGGAATTTTGGACAAGAGCAGTCACCTATGCGTGGTGTGTTAGGAAAGGGTGCTGTCCATGGGGCCAGGAGGGAGACAGAGGAACATTCCTCAGGCACTGAGCATGGTCAAAAAGGAGGCACAAAGACTCAAAGGGAGCCAGTGAGAGAAACAACAGAGAGAAATGGACACAGAGACAGAGACAGGGACTGAGAGAGAGGAAAAGAGAAACAAGCATAAACAGGTAGATGGACAGAATCGGAGACTGAGACTAACAGGCCAACAGGGACCATGGCAGGTGACAGGAATGGAAAATGTCAAGTGAGACAGAGAGCTAAGCAGAGAGAGACAGAAACGGATAGCAAGAGAGATGATCAGACAGAGTGGGTCGGGGGAGGAAACGAGGGATATGGAGAGGAGAAGAGAGAGGGAGAATATCAGCAAGCTCCTTCAGACTGACTTTGGGAAAGCAAACATTGTCTCCTGCCTCACGTGTTTTTGTCTTTGGATTCCAGAGGGAGGATGGCAGGGGATATGCTGATTTTCTTCCGTGCAGATAGTGTTTTCTGGAATCCTGTGCAGTTCTTCCGAGGTGAAAGCCATAATCTGTGGCAAGTCCAGTCCCTTTGGGTGCTGAATATTTCCACTGGGGGCACATGGAGCCTAGAGTTTGTCCACTCCTTTGGTTGTCTGTTTGCTGTGTTGCGAATCACTGTGATAGCTCTTGAAATCTGTCCCTAAGCATTTGAGTGACAGGGGTTTTACTCCTTCTATTTAGGTTTGGTTCCAAAACCAACGAAGAAGAAGCCTAAGGCAGAGCCGACCGCCGTCGGGGAACATCTTACCAGACGGGCAATCGCATCCTGTGCACGAGCCTCAGGCTGTGACGCAAGGTGAGTCCCTGGCTTTCCAAAGGCATTTTCCCATTAGGGTTCCTGGAGACAGATTCATCTCTGAACGTGGGTGACAAGTAGTCAGCAGAGAACCCTTAGGAGAGAACACAAGCCTATCTGGGCCTTGCCCTGCTAGTGCTCACACTATGAGCATCATGGCCCTGTTTGGAGGGCGGGGTCTTGCATGGCCAGGAAGCCTTTCAACCCTCTGGTCCTGAAACTGTCCAAAGTGCAGAGTTCCCTTCCCTTATCCACTCACAAAGATTTTCCTCGGGCTCCATAGCAAGATTCGTTCCAGAATTGGCCCATCAGGGCTTCAGAACACTCCAGAAAACATGCTGGGAAACCAACCAAACAGCAAACTAGAGAAACAAGCAAACAAACAGTCAAGCAAGAAATAAAATTTTAAAGTGAATAATTAAAATGTAAAATGGAAACTGTGAGTGTGTGTGTGTGTTTGTGTGTGTGTGTGTGGGTGTGTATGTGTGGATGTGTCTGTGTGGGTGGGGGAATGCATTGTGCCTGTGTATACTTCTACATACACATGATAATTCACTATAGACATAGCGATACATATATGTATAAAAACTATATTTGTATCGATTAACTATCTTTCTATCATCTATCGATCTATCATCTATCTATGTAGATCTATACCTATGTTTCAATCTCTCTCTCTCTTTACCACTCACCTATCTATCTCTCTCTCTATCTCTCTCTCTATCTATCTATCCATCTATCTATCTATCTATCCCTCTATCTCTCTATCTTTCTATCTACCTACCTATCTGATATGCCATTTCCTCCATATGGCAGAATTTGTGTGCACTGAATGTGACGTGGGCTTCATTGTCCTCTCTTCTTTGTTTGTGCTCCTCTAGATGGCCGCCCAAAAGAGGCTGGGAGAAAGCGCACGTTCATCTCACCCTCTCAAACAGGGATGCTTGTGCAAGCCTTTGAGAGGGACCGCTTTCCTGGCATTGCCACCAGGGAAGAATTGGCTCGTCAAACAGGACTTCCTGAACCTCGAATCCAGGTAAGGTCTCAGTAGGTGGAAGATGGTATGTCCCAAGGCGGGAGTGCCGTTTTCCTCCCGCGCCGGTGCTGGATATACGTAGGCACTGCTGATGGTTCTGGATGTGTGGGTGGGTCATTGGGGGGTTGGGGAGAGGAATGGGGCTTGTAAGTTTCCCTATAGACATTCACTCAGGTGCCTGACCTGAAGGCATCCATTTCCTGAAGGGGACGGAGCACAGGAGGTCCCGGACAGCCTGGGAGGGTTCCCGACAGTCTAGCCAGACAGCGAGGGATCTCTCATGGAAGCCAGGGTTCCAGTGTGGCCCTGATTTGGCCCCTCATTTTGCAAGGACCTGGGGACTGGCAAAGGTCCCATCACCCTGGGTCAAGGCCTATCCGAAGGCAGTGTTTTTGCCCGGAGCCTGTCAGACCAGGGGTGCTGGCATGGGGGTTGCAAGGCGACGTGGGAGATCGTGCTTCTGATGTACCTGTCTCCCTTTCTCTCATCTTGCCTAGATATGGTTTCAGAACCGGAGAGCTCGGCACCCGGAGCAGAGCAGAGGGGCGCCTGCCAAGGCCCGGGCAGAAGACCCCGATGCCAGACCAGCCCCGACTGTCCCATCGGACCAAAGGCCCCCGCCCAACATCCACAACAGCGCTCATCAATTGCCTCCAACTGATCCACTGGACAGCTTCCGGTCCCTTACCGCTGCAGCCCCTCCTCTGGCCCCAAGCTTCTTTGTGCCTTGTGCTCCCAGTGGTGGCTGTGTGGGCCAGCCTTTGATGCTCCTGGTGGTCCAGCCCGCCCCGGCTTCGCAGGGAGCAGAGAACCCTCCACATCCGGGAACAGACCCCGGCGGCACCACAGCAGGGCCGAGTCCAGGAGGGAGTCTCGCACCCATGCACGCGGCACTCACGCCCTCCGCCCACGGAGGGGCCTGCCCGCACGGCAGCCTGCACCCTGGCATGGCAGCACGCCCTCAGCCTGTCCCCCGCAGCGCTCCTCCACACACCGGGCAGCATCTGGCTTAGACACGCAGCCCCCACGCGCCAATTCTGCAGCCCGAACAGGCCGAGACACACCTGTGGCAGCAGCAGGCCCCATCGGATCAGCTCACGTGTCCTCCGCTCCACCCGCAGCCCCAGACCTCAGGCGCCAGAGGCTCAGGGAGCCTCTTAGATGAACTCTTGTCAGACGCCAGCCTTCTGGAAAAGGCACAACCTTTCCTGAGCGACGGCACCCCGGAAGAGGGACTTTGGCCAAACCTGGAAGAACCCCTCAGTGACGACGAATTCCAGGCCCTCCTGGACATGCTGCCAGGCTCGCCAGGGCCTCAGGAAAGCCTTTGGTCGAGCCCAATTCAGGCCTCCTTCCCTGGGATGCCGAGCCACGGCTGAGAAAAAAGGACGAGGAACCAGCCACTCTCCTAGGGCTCGGCAGCAAGGGCAAGGCGCCCAGACTGCCGGCGCCACTGCGTGGCCTCCCTCAGCCCTGCCGTGCTCCGCGGGCGCTCTCAGGATGCACGGGCACCAGGAGGGGCATCCTCCCTGATGTCGGAAAGGATGCTAGCATGCCAAAGGACAAGAATACCGCCCAAGTCCTCTTGGCTTGGAGGTCGATTTGCGGGTTCTCTCTTACATTGCCTTGATTAAATAAACCTGGCTTGGAACTCAATGCAAAGTCTTTGGCTCTGTTTTGGTCCCCTTGTAGTCTGTGCCCCAGCATCCATGCCACTCCTCACAGATTCACCATGTCCCTCTTTGCCTGGGACTGGATGGGAAGGGGGTCGGGGGCCCCTGATAAGAAGCCAGCTTCTACTTGCAAACTAGATTCTCTTGGAATCCCTACAGCAGTGAAGCACCATCACTGAGATTCTGGGAGCAAGAGAGCTTCCATTAGGGCCAGTACAGGGGAGCACCGTTACAAATCTCTCCTAGCACTTTTCTTGGTTCCCAGATTATAGCCAGATTATTATCAGCAGGGCTCAAATTAACCAAGGTGCTGGGGATATTAGGCAGGCAATCAATCTCTCTCTCTCCCTCACACCCTCCATCCCTACCTCCCTCTCTCACTTGTCTCCTTCTGCCTCTCCCTTGTTCTCTCTCTCCCTCTCCCCCTGTCTTATGGTCTCTTTGCCACAAACACTTACAGCGCACACACAGCCACACAAACACACAAGCATCGTTTGAACCAAGTGCTGCTATAATTAGACTCATCCCCAAATGTTGCTGAAGAATCTCGTAGTCTCCATCTCAGTGCACATGGCTGAGTTTCATGAACCAGGGTGGCACTAAAGACGGCCCATTATGTGTTTTGGGTTTCCATGTTTTGAGGGTCTAGGGCCTAGGCTCAGCTAAAATGTCAGATGGGTTTGTATGTTCCAGCCAAATATTCCTTCCTAGCACAGCTGCGCCACCATCCTCTAGGACGCTTTGGAATTCCCCTTCTGCTTCTCCTGCTCCTCCTCCTCCTTCTTGTCCTCTGCTCACCCTCTCCTCCCCCTTCCCACTCCCCTCCTCGACACCCCTCCCCTCCCCTCCTCATCCCTCTCCCCACACCCCTCCCTTCCCTCTCGTCCTCCCCAGGTATTCGATTTTGGAAAACACACCCTCGCTTCCCATCTCTATCCTACTGGGTCCATCTTGGCTGAGGCGGGGCTATCGTTGCACTCCCCAGCGTTACTTGAGGTATCTGTCTCTTCTCCCAAGTTGTGGTGCCGGGCCCTCCTTTTCAGCTCTGGTTTCTTGCCTGAATTTCCCGGACTCGTGCCTGCCGTCCCGAGAAGGAGTGACCATCTACAGGTTCTCTGGATCCATGTGTTTTCACCATCAAACGATTTTTCCTTGCTTCCCTTTTGGTGGCTCCAACAGGGAAGTTCGCTTGGGAATGCATTCCGTTTGCGTGGGCCGGATTCCCGACAGCAGAGCTCCCGATGCCGTTGGGCATGGGTCCTTGGGGCTGCTGGACAGTTTCTGACCTGTTTTGACCTGGGTGATGGCCCCAGGCGAGTGAGGGCAGCTCCCCGCTCCCCTCCCCCTCTTCCCCTCCCCCTCTTTTCCCCTCCCCCACCCACTGTTGGGACGTGCATTCGACCTGGCTTCCCTGGGAGACAGGCTTGCCAAGAGAATTGCTTTGACTTAGCCGGGTGTAGCTGACACGTTTCGGCCTGGATAGACTTCAGGGGACCGGACCCTCATCAGGCCTCTCTGGAAAGGCTTTGAAGATGCTGGCAGACAGGCGGGGCAACATAGCCATGTTGGGTTTGCCCAGGACAAGCCTCGCACTTCGAAGCCGAATCCTAGTGTGGTAGTGGGGTCTGCCCCTTTCTTCATGCACTCCCTGGCCCGTGAGGAAGGGGGCGGGCTGCAGATGACAGCTGGAAAAGTTTCCAAAGTTTGTGACCGAAGAGCATGACCCGTGTGTCGAATCCTGTGTCCGTCGGTGCATGCAGCTTTCCTATTGAAATGAGCGGGTCCTCAGCCTCCAGTCAAGGAAATGCCTCAGGCCTGGAATGCAATGAGGTCCAGGAGATGCCGAGGGAATTGGGAAGTAGAAACCGGGAAGCTAGGCCCTCCACACTGGAAAGAACACTGGGGCCAAGCCTTGTCACCATGAACCCAGGGATGGGGAAAGCCAGGGAGAGCAAACACTGCGTGGAATGGGAAAACGTGTGAAAACCAGAGAGCCCTGGAGCCCATTCAGCCCGGGGAACGGAGGATGCCAGGCTTCCAAAGAAAGGCCTTGCTGGCCTCCGGATTTGCCTTTCAGTCCAAGTCCCCTAACATGGACTCATGGGAACCCTTCAAGGTTCTCAAGGTGGAAGGGGGGGTTGGGATCCCGAGGCAGCGATTTCCATAAATAGGGGCGGGGCGTGCCCGATCCCTTGATAAGGCCCGTGCTCCTGGGAACTCCACATTTGGCCAGCAGCCTCTGTGCCGGACGGGTGTCTCTCCGGCCATGGATGACTCACGCACGCCCAACGGTAAGTAGACATCAGCACCTGGGCTCTCCTTCTGGCTCATCTGAAATGCCTTCCTGCCCTCTCAGGGATGTGGACGAGGGGAGAAATGGCCCATGAGACTGCAGGGATGGCTGTGGCTGGGCTCTGTTTAAGGAAGCCTTTGGGCCAAATGATTGAGAGAGTGGCTTGTGTAGTTCTGTTTTTCCTTTCTTTTTTGTTTTTATTCATTGATTTCTTTGGCCCTGTTGAAATTGACATGGGAGCGGTAGCCCTGCTGCCCACCCACAGCTCCTCTGTGAGAAGTCCTGACGTGCAGCTGCACAGAAAGCTGCAGCCGTTGTCCAAGGCTTCCGATCGCATGCAGCGCATTTCTAGTGGAACACGTTAGGACATTTGTGTTGGTGGTGTTGGTACTTTCTCGCTGTGGTTTAGCAGCTCCCTCTTGCCTTGAGTTCCGTGGGAACGGGTCCGTTTCTCTGCTGTCCCTGGAAGTAGTCCACACGCAGGATACCCAAGAAGCACGGCAGGTCATAGGTTCCCTTGCCACCAAATTCAACACTAGGGCTCGGGAGGTACTGATCCCAGAAACCCTTGACATGCCTCCCACTCGACTCCAAAGTAGGGAGAGGAGACTGGGGGCAGGGGCAGCTGGGGGCGCATGTGGGGGTGGGGCTTTCTGAAGGCAAAAGCCCCAAGGCCAGGCTACCGTGTGCTCCATGACTTCTGTCCAAATCAATCTCACTGGAGCTGGCAAGGAGGAAGGGTGCTTGTGAAGGAAGCATCGCTTGGGGTGCGGAAGCCGTGCCTTGCGTCCTTCCAGGCAGACACCTTGACACCCTAGTTTGGCAGCTGGCAGTGGCTAGCGGGGAATTCCTTTGTCGGGAGGGCTGATGTTCTAGAGTTTGAATACACTTCAGGAAATCCAAGTCGTCCCGAAGCCCGGGACGTGCCCGAAACCACGTCGGGCTTTCCGCAGAACGTGTGAACAAGCACAGTCCTATTCCTCTGCATCACAGAGAACAAGTGTCCACTAGGACAGGGCTCTATCAATCCAAGCTTTCCACAGAGAAAAATAGCACACACACAGCCAGTCCACATGACACGGTGACGTCCAGGATGGGGTGCTCATCCTCTGTGGTGTCCCAGCCCAGGCGTCGTCAGAATCAGGGTCGGGGCACGAGGGCTGCAATGTGGGTATCGGACACAACCTACACACGTGTGGCCGTGCTTGGCTCGATTTTCAAGTAGTTCAAGCAGGTGTGCCATGGGTGTGTGAGGAGCCACAAGGTGGGCTCTTCTAGCTGGCCTAAAGTTCGAGGTCTGTCCTGCCAGGGGCCATCCAGACATTGCACGGCCGGCAGCCGGCGGCCGCGTCCCCTGGGTGGGAACATCTTCCACCCATTTGGAACATGACCCTGTTGCCCTAGGTCTTCCCAGCTGGTTGGTTTGTAGTTCTCTGGGCTGCCGGTGAGTGGGTGGTAGATCCCAAGAACTTGAGCCACCTCATCTTTTCTACTTGGCATAGATGGAAGGCCCAGAGTCACCCCTGCAGCAGTGCTGTGTGTGTGCTTCCGTTAGATAGAAAGGGACGGCCATCTGTGCACTGGAGTCTACTCCCCCCCCGCCTCCCGGACACAAAAAGCAGCCTGGTGTGGCACCACCCATCACCAACACACACCGCCGTTGGTGCAGCCGTACGGATTCCCTCTCAGACTTTTCCCCCTCTTGTATTTGGCAGGCCCACGCCCAAGTGGACAGCGGAGAAAGAGGCTGGTTCTGAAGCTCAGTCAAAAGGATGCTCTGCAAGCCCTCTTTCAACAGAACCCCTACCCTGGCATCAAGGCCCGAGAGAGCCTGGCCCGAAACCTGGGCATTCCCGAAAGCAGAATTCAGGTAAATATCAGTCTCGGGATTCCTGTTCTCTCGGGTTCCGTGTCCAGATGCCACCCGGCCCGAGCCGTGTGAGTCCCAATTCCAGGTCGGGGAGCTGGCTGCCGAGACTTAGCCGGGCTTCGTCTCTCGTGCGTTGGGAGGGAACCAAAGATAAGCCATCCAGCCTCAGGGAAAAGGGGTGTCCTCTAGCGAGCCTCTGTGCTGAAGGGTTTGTACGTGGTTTCCGAGCCCAATATGCAATTGGCTGCAGACACTTCGTAGTGGGGTGCACGCTATGGAGAGGAGCCGTCTCCTCCCCTTGGTGCTCCTGGTCTGGGTGCTGGAGGCAAGCCTGGAATCCACTCCCGGCTAAGAATGGCTGTCCCTTGGGAGAACAGGGCCAGAGGGAGCTGAGTGGCCCTTGGTCCTACAGGAGGTCAGGAATCAAAGCCGAGGGAAAGAGGGTGCGTGAGGCTGCTTGTGCCAGGGGGTTCGGTCCTTTCTGGCTCACGTCTGAGGCGCTAGCGGTGCTCAAGGCTTCCTGTCTGGTAGGGTGGGAGAGGAGCCCTGAAAGGGGAGAACCTTAGGAGCAGGAGCACTGTGCCTGCGGCCTTTCAATGGGCACTA
The DNA here is from genome assembly GCF_048773025.1 of Camelus bactrianus. Lineage (NCBI taxonomy): Eukaryota > Metazoa > Chordata > Mammalia > Artiodactyla > Camelidae > Camelus > Camelus bactrianus. The sequence goes on along the minus strand of NC_133555.1, from coordinate 50,256,286 downwards.
AGACGCGTAGGCTTCCCTTACTGAACTGACTGGCAGGTTCAACACACTGCCCACACAGCCCCATCAGAGATGCCTAAAAATGGACACACACATGCCCACACCCTCACCGACACCCATATCTACCCCGATGGCCACACCTCCATCAACCTCAACCCCACACCCCTGCCACCCGGCCGACCCCCAAGCCTCACACGACCTCACCCGACCTCACTCGGCTGCACCCTACCCTTCACCATGCCGCTCCACTCCACTCCACTCCACTCCACTCCATCCACACCTAACTCTGCATTTGATTCTTGGGTAACGATGAAGGCAGCATGTGGTTTCACTGTTGGAGACAATGACACAGATTTGAACGATGGGGATCGGGTACCTAAGAGCCTCCAGACCTGGAAGTGGCAGGACCTTGCCCTCCTAAGAGTTCCCTGTCAAGGAGTCTTTTCCAGGCAGCATGGGGTTTTCAGGAGTTCGCCCGCCTTCAGGGAATTTTGGACAAGAGCAGTCACCTATGCGTGGTGTGTTAGGAAAGGGTGCTGTCCATGGGGCCAGGAGGGAGACAGAGGAACATTCCTCAGGCACTGAGCATGGTCAAAAAGGAGGCACAAAGACTCAAAGGGAGCCAGTGAGAGAAACAAAAGAGAGAAATGGACACAGAGACAGAGACAGGGACTGAGAGAGAGGAAAAGAGAAACAAGCATAAACAGGTAGATGGACAGAATCGGAGACTGAGACTAACAGGCCAACAGGGACCATGGCAGGTGACAGGAATGGAAAATGTCAAGTGAGACAGAGAGCTAAGCAGAGAGAGACAGAAACGGATAGCAAGAGAGATGATCAGACAGAGTGGGTCGGGGGAGGAAACGAGGGATATGGAGAGGAGAAGAGAGAGGGAGAATATCAGCAAGCTCCTTCAGACTGACTTTGGGAAAGCAAACATTGTCTCCTGCCTCACGTGTTTTTGTCTTTGGATTCCAGAGGGAGGATGGCAGGGGATATGCTGATTTTCTTCCGTGCAGATAGTGTTTTCTGGAATCCTGTGCAGTTCTTCCGAGGTGAAAGCCATAATCTGTGGCAAGTCCAGTCCCTTTGGGTGCTGAATATTTCCACTGGGGGCACATGGAGCCTAGAGTTTGTCCACTCCTTTGGTTGTCTGTTTGCTGTGTTGCGAATCACTGTGATAGCTCTTGAAATCTGTCTCTAAGCATTTGAGTGACAGGGGTTTTACTCCTTCTATTTAGGTTTGGTTCCAAAACCAACGAAGAAGAAGCCTAAGGCAGAGCCGACCGCCGTCGGGGAACATCTTACCAGACGGGCAATCGCATCCTGTGCACGAGCCTCAGGCTGTGACGCAAGGTGAGTCCCTGGCTTTCCAAAGGCATTTTCCCATTAGGGTTCCTGGAGACAGATTCATCTCTGAACGTGGGTGACAAGTAGTCAGCAGAGAACCCTTAGGAGAGAACACAAGCCTATCTGGGCCTTGCCCTGCTAGTGCTCACACTATGAGCATCATGGCCCTGTTTGGAGGGCGGGGTCTTGCATGGCCAGGAAGCCTTTCAACCCTCTGGTCCTGAAACTGTCCAAAGTGCAGAGTTCCCTTCCCTTATCCACTCACAAAGATTTTCCTCGGGCTCCATAGCAAGATTCGTTCCAGAATTGGCCCATCAGGGCTTCAGAACACTCCAGAAAACATGCTGGGAAACCAACCAAACAGCAAACTAGAGAAACAAGCAAACAAACAGTCAAGCAAGAAATAAAATTTTAAAGTGAATAATTAAAATGTAAAATGGAAACTGTGAGTGTGTGTGTGTGTGTTTGTGTGTGTGTGTGTGGGTGTGTATTTGTGGATGTGTCTGTGTGGGTGGGGGAATGCATTGTGCCTGTGTATACTTCTACATACACATGATAATTCACTATAGACATAGCGATACATATATGTATAAAAACTATATTTGTATCGATTAATTATCTTTCTATCATCTATCGATCTATCATCTATCTATGTAGATCTATACCTATGTTTCAATCTCTCTCTCTCTTTACCACTCACCTATCTATCTCCCTCTCTATCTCTCTCTCTATCTATCTATCCATCTATCTATCTATCTATCCCTCTATCTCTCTATCTTTCTATCTACCTACCTATCTGATATGCCATTTCCTCCATATGGCAGAATTTGTGTGCACTGAATGTGAAGTGGGCTTCATTGTCCTCTCTTCTTTGTTTGTGCTCCTCTAGATGGCCGCCCAAAAGAGGCTGGGAGAAAGCGCACGTTCATCTCACCCTCTCAAACAGGGATGCTTGTGCAAGCCTTTGAGAGGGACCGCTTTCCTGGCATTGCCACCAGGGAAGAATTGGCTCGTCAAACAGGACTTCCTGAACCTCGAATCCAGGTAAGGTCTCAGTAGGTGGAAGATGGTATGTCCCAAGGCGGGAGTGCCGTTTTCCTCCCGCGCCGGTGCTGGATATACGTAGGCACTGCTGATGGTTCTGGATGTGTGGGTGGGTCATTGGGGGGTTGGGGAGAGGAATGGGGCTTGTAAGTTTCCCTATAGACATTCACTCAGGTGCCTGACCTGAAGGCATCCATTTCCTGAAGGGGACGGAGCAGAGGAGGTCCCGGACAGCCTGGGAGGGGTCCCGACAGTCTAGCCAGACAGCGAGGGATCTCTCATGGAAGCCAGGGTTCCAGTGTGGCTCTGATTTGGCCCCTCATTTTGCAAGGACCTGGGGACTGGCAAAGGTCCCATCACCCTGGGTCAAGGCCTATCCGAAGGCAGTGTTTTTGCCCGGAGCCTGTCAGACCAGGGGTGCTGGCATGGGGGTTGCAAGGCGACGTGGGAGATCGTGCTTCTGATGTACCTGTCTCCCTTTCTCTCATCTTGCCTAGATATGGTTTCAGAACCGGAGAGCTCGGCACCCGGAGCAGAGCAGAGGGGCGCCTGCCAAGGCCCGGGCAGAAGACCCCGATGCCAGACCAGCCCCGACTGTCCCATCGGACCAAAGGCCCCCGCCCAACATCCACAACAGCGCTCATCAATTGCCTCCAACTGATCCACTGGACAGCTTCCGGTCCCTTACCGCTGCAGCACCCCATCTGGCCCCAAGATTCTTTGTGCCTTGTGCTCCCTGTGGTGGCTGGGTGGGCCAGCCTTTGATGCTCCTGTTGGTCCAGCCCGCCCCGGCTTCGCAGGGAGCAGAGAACCCTCCACATCCGGGAACAGACCCCGGCGGCACCACAGCAGGGCCGAGTCCAGGAGGGAGTCTCGCACCCATGCACGTGGCACTCACGCCCTCCGCCCACGGAGGGGCCTGCCCGCACGGCAGCCTGCACCCTGGCATGGCAGCACGCCCTCAGCCTGTCCCCCGCAGCGCTCCTCCACACACCGGGCAGCATCCGGCTCAGCCACGCAGCCCCCACGCGCCAATTCTGCAGCCCGAACAGGCCGAGACACACCTGTGGCAGCAGCAGGCCCCATCGGATCAGCTCACGTGTCCTCCGCTCCACCCGCAGCCCCAGACCTCAGGCGCCAGAGGCTCAGGGAGCCTCTTAGATGAACTCTTGTCAGACGCCAGCCTTCTGGAAAAGGCACAACCTTTCCTGAGTGACGGCACCCCGGAAGAGGGACTTTGGCCAAACCTGGAAGAACCCCTCAGTGACGACGAATTCCAGGCCCTCCTGGACATGCTGCCAGGCTCGCCAGGGCCTCAGGAAAGCCTTTGGTCGAGCCCAATTCAGGCCTCCTTCCCTGGGATGCCGAGCCACGGCTGAGAAAAAAGGACGAGGAACCAGCCACTCTCCTAGGGCTCGGCAGCAAGGGCAAGGCGCCCAGACTGCCGGCGCCACTGCGTGGCCTCCCTCAGCCCTGCCGTGCTCCGCGGGCGCTCTCAGGACGCACAGGCACCAGGAGGGTCATCCTCCCTGATGTCGGAAAGGATGCTAGCATGCCAAAGGACAAGAATACCGCCCAAGTCCTCTTGGCTTGGAGGTCGATTTGCGGGTTCTCTCTTACATTGCCTTGATTAAATAAACCTGGCTTGGAACTCAATGCAAAGTCTTTGGCTCTGTTTTGGTCCCCTTGTAGTCTGTGCCCCAGCATCCATGCCACTCCTCACAGATTCACCATGTCCCCCTTTGCCTGGGACTGGATGGGAAGGGGGTCGGGGGCCCCTGATAAGAAGCCAGCTTCTACTTGCAAACTAGATTCTCTTGGAATCCCTACAGCAGTGAAGCACCATCACTGAGATTCTGGGAGCAAGAGAGCTTCCATTAGGGCCAGTACAGGGGAGCACCGTTACAAATCTCTCCTAGCACTTTTCTTGGTTCCCAGATTATAGCCAGATTATTATCAGCAGGGCTCAAATTAACCAAGGTGCTGGGGATATTAGGCAGGCAATCAATCTCTCTCTCTCCCTCACGCCCTCCATCCCTACCTCCCTCTCTCACTTGTCTCCTTCTGCCTCTCCCTTGTTCTCTCTCTCCCTCTCCCCCTGTCTTATGGTCTCTTTGCCACAAACACTTACAGCGCACACACAGCCACACAAACACACAAGCATCGTTTGAACCAAGTGCTGCTATAATTAGACTCATCCCCAAATGTTGCTGAAGAAGCGCGTAGTCTCCATCTCAGTGCACATGGCTGAGTTTCATGAACCAGGGTGCCACTAAAGATGGCCCATTATGTGTTTTGGGTTTCCATGTTTCGAGGGTCTAGGGCCTAGGCTCAGCTAAAATGTCAGATGGGTTTGTATGTTCCAGCCAAATATTCCTTCCTAGCACAGCTGCGCCACCATCCTCTAGGACGCTTTGAAATTCCCCTTCTGCTTCTCCTGCTCCTCCTCCTCCTTCTTGTCCTCTGCTCACCCTCTCCTCCCCCTTCCCACTCCCCTCCTCGACACCCCTCCCCTCCCTTCCTCATCCCTCTCCCCACACCCCTCCCTTCCCTCTCCTCCTCCCCAGGTATTCGATTTTGGAAAACACACCCTCGCTTCCCATCTCTATCCTACTGGGTCCATCTTGGCTGAGGCGGGGCTATCATTGCACTCCCCAGCGTTACTTGAGTTATCTGTCTCTTCTCCCAAG